>NC_134033.1:4436230-5065311 GCF_964204645.1 Tubulanus polymorphus | reverse complement strand
TATGGTTGCTAATATAGGGTTTACTCACTGTAAAAACTGTTATATGCAGAAATAAACGTAAATAAATAATCAAATGTGTACTATTTAAATAAGTAACATCAGTTTTTGGTTGCTCGTGGCTTGTATCATCTGTCTGATGTGCGATCGATTAACCCTATCTAATTCTGTAGCCGGGAAATCCCCTGGTCAGCATTCACATGTCGGGTGCCACCTCGCATGCCAGCAATCGTTCTGCTGTCAGTGTCATTTATCCGGGATTCGAACCCACCCGCAGAATTCATTTACTGTTTCGAACGGTCAACGCCGGCCCTACGAGCATTATTGGTCCGGTCACAAATTGTCATTGAATTTACTGGGGATTGAATAATACTGGTTAGACCAATGGTCGTTCAGAATATACGACTTAGCCGCAGTAAGTAACGAAAACGATTGAGACATTGCTACGAGAATACGAAAGCATTATTTCATATAGGAAACTGAATTTTTTTTATATTGCACCGCCGCCGAGTTGAGTGGTTATATACGACTCGGCCAGATCCGACCTGGCCACAGTTTACTGTACTACTATTCAAGGGCAATCGTACGGTTCGGTTTTATTAAAAACTGCTGTTGCTGCTGTGACAACTGTCTCCTGTTAGATAATTATTGAAAATACAGGAATGTTATTTGATGACGGATCTCAGAGGTCATTCATAACCCAATCATTATAATTTGATCAATTTCAAGACGAAGAGACGAGAATTTTTTTAACTTTTCTGGTTTTGATGCTAGATCATCAGGATTCAAAGAAGTTGATAATTATTACTTTGAATGTTATTTCTGTCGAAGAGGAACCTTTTGAGCTTGATGCGTTAGTTGTCCCTGTTATTACTAAACCTATGTCAGTTCAAGTTACATCGTTTTCTAGGATTCCTGAGTTCAAGGGTATAACATTCGCACATAGCGTGAACAGTGGTTCAAATTCTTTCAATGTAGCGTTATTAGTCGGTTCAGATTTTTACTACCAGTTAGTAGATAAATCTAATGTTATACGGTCTGAATCTGGCCCGGTTGCTGTAAACAACAAGTTAGACTAACCGGTCCTTGGTTGGGTATACCCGGTGGCGACGTTCATAAGCAATTATATTTTTTCTGGAAATGATTATTTGAAATGGCGAAATATCGAGTCGGGTCGTTCGTGCCCGAGAAACAGGGTTTTCTTTTGCTGTGGCCTTACCCACGCTAAGAATAGAATATCCTATCCGTATGGAATTTCATTTAGTTATTTTAAACTATCTGTGAGTTAGAGCCCAGAAATGAATTTCACAAAATGGATTTCTGCGACCTTGACCTTGGACCTACAGGACCCAAAATCTAATCAGATACTAACCAAGGACAACACAACTCTTTGAATTTAAAGAAAGTCTGTCAAAGGGTTTAGGTGCTAGGGCACGGAAAACACTGCGGACAGATGAACGGACGACGAAGTGAATACAGCATGCCCCAACAACGCGTTGTGAGGGCAACCAAATCTAGAACCAATATTTATGATTAATCTTTCTTTATGTATGATCGTGACCATTTTCCATGTTTTTGTTTCGGTATGATGTCCGCGACGTTATTACGTCGATCGAATAATTTTAGTCGAAAAGAACTTTGTTTTTAACCCACGTCGATAAAACATTGAAATTAACTAGTAAAGCGACGCCAGCTTACAACAAACAAAACCATCGACGTAAATCCACGTTAGTATTTCGACATCACAGTCTTCAACGCAGGATCGACGTCGAAAATTGGTTGTGTACCTGCTGGCACTACCGGTTTAATTGTTTCATGATCAGCAATCAACATTAACTTTAGAACATACATTCACCGGTGCAGTCATTTACATGTTATACGTGTACCTAACGTAGAACCCAATATTGGCTGGATTACAGAAAATATCATGTCCATATGACCAAGTGGTACAAGGTAGTAAATTCAACTTATCAAAATTTGAAAAGGAACATATATTTTTTCATAGAGATGTGCCTGTTCCTATTGACTTCCATAATTTACTGTGTTTTTTCTTAGCTAGCGTTGTGGCTAAAGTTTGAAAAGAATTTAGAATTAATTTGTCAAACGTTAAAGTTCATATGAGGAGAGAAAAAACTTTTCCCTCTGCCTGTTCCTATTCACCCCGTTTTACGGTAACGTGTACATAACTAAAATCAATTACGTACCAGATGAGATCTTTAATCAACACATTTTCAAAACCTGGTCGATATGACCTAACCTTACAATGGTGCATGTTTCCAGGGGTGCTGGAGATGGATACCTGTATTTCTGCCTATTTCAGCCAAAACTTCTGAATGCCTAATGTTAAAATATGACAATAAGAGAGCAACCGCTTTCGTGACATTAACGTTGCAAACATTTATTTATATTTCCAACGATTCTGATTTTCTTCTACATCCAGTAAATATACATTTCGTGTATATTCATTGAGACTGATTCTTGCTAAAACGTTGTTCATTCATCTGCTTCCACGTCAAACACAAGATCGATGGCCTTTAAGGTTCACTAGCATTAATAGCGGGTGTAGGAGAGTCCGTTGTCTCTTTGGACTTAATTTTGTTATTCATTCGATCCCTTAATCGGATGTTGCTACGAGTGCCATCTGTCGACCAAATAAGAAACTTTTCAGCAAACGCTTCCCTCATCTTTCGACTGGCCAATGCGTAAATGAGGAAATTGACCGAATAGCTTATTTCTGAAAGAATGACGGACATTGAACTCGATACCAATTGCAGAACTTCTCGCAAGTGTGGGAGCACGGTTACTAGAGTAAGAGTAACTACAGTAGGAAATAACAGAACGAGAAAAACGAGCATTACGAGAAGCATAAGTCGAGTAACTCTGTTATTGGTTAATTTGACGGCGGCGATCGGCATTCTAGCACTGCGGAGTCTCAAAACTGCGACTATACTCACGCAACAAAACGTTATAATGATAAAAGGCAGGTAGCCCATCATTAGAGTCCCTAAAGCGCGTGAGTCGCGGCGTCGATTGGGTATCCTACAACTGGTGTGGTAGTTCATCCATGGACGCAGGGAACCGTCGATTAACACTACGCAAAGGACGCTTAGAACCGTGCAACAGGTGGCGCCACGGGCCGATCCACGGCGATACAAACGCGACGCTGACATCGGAAAACAGACAACGATAAAACGTTCAATACTTATCAATGTTACTAACCAACTGCTCAAAGCGGCAAAATACATACTTATGTATTTCATAAAGCTCTTTGCGAACCCTCCAAAGACCACGATGACCAACGGTCTACCCGAAAGGGCGCTGATGTAATTAATCCAGAAAATACTGTGCAGCATCAAATTACCGCCGTCGCTTATGGCTAGAGCTGCCAAGTAGACCGCGAACGAGCTCTTGCGCATTTTCGGCATCATCATAACGATTAATGATACGATATTCATCATCAGACCGAAGACAATAAAGAACGAGGTGCAAACAATGTGTACCCACTTTATCGACCGGTTCATAGTGTTCACCAAATCCACTGGATAGACAAAATAGAAGTAGCAGGACGCGCCATAGAGGTGTCGTTCTTGGGGATAAGTTTCATTCGCGTTATTTGAAGTCGAGTTCATTTCTTTATCGACGTATTTGTTTCAACTCGTGAATATATCTCATCAAAGTTCAATTACTTGATTGATGTTTTCTTCTTGTTCGCGTGATTCACGATCCACACACGGCTGCTTCACGACGGATCTTCGGTAAAAAGTTTTTATACACGGTTATGAAATTAATTAGAAAACTCTACGATGACGTCGCTGCAAAGAGCACACAATGTAAATTCCCGTTCTTATAGAAAAAGTCAGCTTTCGAAAATGCAAGTTTTTGGTTCTCGATCAGTTATAAATAATCCGATATCGTCAGTAAAAGTGTTTTCATGGGCCAGATTGCGGCGGTAAGAATCTTCTGGTGATTTAATATGCGATGGGAGATACGCGAGCTGCGGGTCACACATCAATGTGATTGATAGTCGTGTCACGCCTCTTCCGTGGCCACGCCTCTCTCCACCGAAAGTGCCGCTTTGAAACAAATTCGCTTGAAACGCAGAAAATATTTCTTTGTATTAAATGAACGATAACAAAGAGAAATTGCCAAGTCACCACTTCGATCAGTGCAATGTATAAGCCCTAGCGTAACTCCAATTACCCGAACGAGTTTGTCTGCCCCCTCCCCTTTTCACGTGGGCATAAAAATCCTGATAGCCCATGTCCAGGTGTTCTACATTTTAATATATTTCATTAGTTAGACATCCGACAGTCATTCACAAATTTGTAAGGTTTCACAGTGAGGAAATAAAATCAACCATCATTCGTTCTTAAAAAGAAGAAAGATTAGTTATTCTACTTCTGCTCGACTTTCTCTGGATGTGCAACGTGAGGCATGAGATACGTATTAAATGATTATTTGCTGTTTTCATAATCTTGAAATGCAAGATATTCGAGGGTGGTATATTGGGGGTTGAATATAATATATTTGTTTTATGATATTATTGTAAAACAAATAAATCACCTACCATTCAATCCAATCATCCACGCTGAAGGTACTCTTCTCCTCCCGGTGAAGTGTCAATGACAGGTACATACACTGCGCTCACTCTGTTCGCTTTTCGATTTTTTTAACTGACCGTTGTTAATTCGTTATTTTCTTGCTCATGCTCCATTACTCTATGATTGATAGAGATTTTGATGCCAAACCGCATTGCATTTATAGATGCAATGCGGTTTGGCATCAAAATCGTTCGCAGGCAAAAGTACACTGTCATTTTCTTTGAATACAAATCCTCTAAACTGAACTAAACTAAACTAAACTGTCTAATCACCGTTCTGTTCATGTGTCTCAACTCAATCCTTATGTGGGAATTAACGCGATGAATGTAACAAATATGAGCGCTGCACCGACGCATGTTTTTTTTGCAACGTAATAACGTCCCGACATATATATTTCTACAGCGACGTAATACTTTAATGTATTTGCGACGACGTAAGTTTTAGTGACACTTTTCAGGTCAAATCTTCTGTGAATCGGAGTTTTTGACGTTCATCTCGCTGAATTCTTACGAGGCGATTTCGTTTTCGTCCGTGTAGACTATAGTCATCGCGTGGCCCGGGGTTTCTCTGAACGATGACTCCCAAATTTATTTGTTTATCTAAACTAACTGTACAATTAGAACTTTAGTCGTTGTCTAGTAGACATTTACGAAACTGAAATTCTAGTGTAAAAGAGAAACCTAAAAATAGAGGGAATATTTGTCTCTATGTGCTTTCTGCGTGTTAATTATTCCGCTGTCGAAATTGTCCAATAGGTAACTTGACAAAGGGCTTCAAAAGGTCGGGAAGTGCTCGGATATCCCTTAATATTTAAAGCATATTTTTAGCGCACAAAAATGGAGTTCGATGAATTTCACACGTGAACTGTCTCCCCCGGCTACGCCATGTTCATTAGACCTCGATGATTACACGAACAACCTAATCATGATATTCGGATATCAACTAAGACACCATTAAGTGGCTCCACGCCTTATGTAGTGAACGTGGTCGAAATTAGTTATATATTGTGACGATGCAGCACGACTAATGTGTGAATTACGTAGTTCCTCCCAAGCTCATCAAGCCACATCAGGAACCACAACGCGCGTTGACGATCCTAATTAAAATCATTAATAAGATGCCATTCTTCAACATTAACTCGGATCAATTTATCAAACTCATGAATTCATAAAAGTCAGCGTTTCCCCCACATCTCGGTAACTTTACGGTGACAATCGATGATCCAACCGCTGGAGCCCGTGGAAAAATCAGTCTTGTTCTTCAAATATAATTTAAATGTTCATTTCAAGTTAGTTTGTCGATGCTCGTTTCGATGGTTGATGAATACAACACACTTCTGGCTCTCTGACAATGTGTAAGGTTTAACAGCTAGGAATTCGAGCATTATTCGATTTTTGGAAAAATTCGATTAAATCGTGTAAGATGATTACTTGTAATTTCTTGAATTATTATCAACAGAATTCATACAGACCCGCCACTCAGCGAACAGTCCAATTATCCACAGTGCAGGCAGGTACAGTCACTAAACTCTAGGCTTCTTAACCCGGTAGATGAAGAGTCCGAGGCCTCGTTCACTTTGTTTGCTCTTTGATTTATAAACTAATCCTTGTTATTGTCCCCCGCGCGGCGTAGGCCGCGAGCTGGGGACTTGGTATCCGCCTCCGTCCGTCCGTCTGTCCGTCCGTCCGCATGAGCTTGTGAACGCGATTCAAGACGAACCGTTGATCGCGGGACTATGATATTACACAGTATGACTACCACTAGGGAGAGGATGTGCCCTAATGATTTTGGGGTCCAATGACCAAAGGTCAAGGTCATTACAGGTCATTCATGTGAAACCTTGTGAACGCGATTCAAGAAGAACCGTTGATCGCAGGACTATGATATTACGCAGTATGATTACCCCTAGTGAGAGAATGTGCCCTATTGATTTTGGGGTCCAAGGACCAAAGGTCAAGGTCACTACAGGTTATTCATGTGAAACCTTGTGAACGCGATTCAAGACGAACCGTTGATAGCAGGACCATGATATTACGTAGTATGACTACCCCTAGGGAGAGGATGTGCCCTATTGATTCTGGGCTCCAAGGATCAAAGGTCAAGGTCACTTCAGGTCATTCATGTGAAACCTTGTGTCGTGAATGTGATTCAGAAAGAACTGTTGATAGCAATGCAATGATATTACATCGCATGATTACCCCTAGGGAGAGGATGTGCCCTATTGATTTTGGGGAAAAATGTCAAGGTCACTAGATATTATTCATATGAAAGCTTGGAAACACGATCCAAGAAGAACCATTAATAACAGAACAATGCTATTTCATAGTATGATTACCCCTGGGGAGAGGATGTGCATTAGTGATTTTGGAGTTCTAGGGTCAAAGGTCAAGGTTGGTAAACGTCGTTTGCCTAAAACCCTGTAAACTCAATTCTTAAATTACATAGCAGGAAAATGATATTTCATAGTATGGTTATCCATGGATACACTCATCATTTTTCTATACCAAAGATTAGTGTCTTCGGGGGTCATTCATTCCCTACTGGCTATCGCGGGGGACATAGATACGTAGTATCGAATTGCCTTGTTTCGTTTGTTTTGTGCTGATCGGGCTACACTGCTCTGATGATGATTCAGGATATGTAATGCAGTTTGGCATATGATAATCGTTCAGGATACAGTGTACACTCTTTCAATGTATAAGAAACCCACTAAAAACTGAACTGAGTGATCTATAATCACGTTTGATTTCTATTCGAGACTTTCATGTCTCTCAACTCAATCCTGACTTGCATTTCTGGTGGTTAAATGTGGCCCAGGAAAGCGACTTTTCATGCGAATGAGGAATGATAACCATGACCAGATATTCGACTCCCAAAATCTTGATTTCGATACCTTAGGATTCCTACGTCCCCACGTATCACCGACGTCTACGGAAAGCCTGATGTAATCCTGGGGGGGGGGGAGTATCAGGATTTTTTACTATTACTGTATCAAATGTGAACTGAGTGACAGCGCTTTAAACGAATGGACCTTAGTTTGTAACTATGATCAAACCGGCCAAAAAACATTCGGTTTGAACATCTTACTCGATTTCAGTCTCGCGAGCGGCGTAGAATTTCGAACTGCGGGAATGCCCGTCATCTCGTGGGCGCCGAAAGAATTTCTCTGCTCGGAAACAAACGAAATATTCGACCAGGAGACGCGTAGATGACGCGGATACGGCTGTTTACGGGGATCGACTACAGGGTACCGACGAAGACAACGCCATCTGTCGGCTTGTTGAGAACGAATGGCCTAGAATATCCGTACGCGTGTATTTCTCTTTCTTTATTACGTTTAACGAAACTCAGCGATTTGTTATGAAAAACTTTGGGTATGAATTGATGTATTTCAAAGTGAAAGTCTGCGGCGTTGTCGATAAATCAAAGATTACAGAAATAGGAAGTTTATCATCTTTAAGCTATGAATCGTCATTGTACAGACGCGACTTCACGCTTACCAATCACAAAGAGTTTCTCGGTGACGTCACTATGGAATCAATCTTGAGCAAATATGAGGCGATGATCACGTGTCAATTCGGTGAAGATGGCAGTCTTGTGACCATTTCCGGTTACGAGTTGTCGACTACGAGTTTGACTAAGAATACTCGCTGTGACGTCATCGATACAGAGGCAGACGTAGAAAATAATATGACCCAAACCGGAAGTAACTCATTTCTAGCCCAGTCCAACCCGTCTTTCAAATATTACAGAATTTTTCAAATTACCAGCGACGACGGAAAAACATAAATAGTAAAATCGAGTAAATGTTCCACTAAAATCACCGACTGCATGCGAGTGTATTCTAGTGAAGGAGCCATGGTTTGCAGACGACAAAACGATTCAAAATTCAAAATAACGGTCAGTTCGTTATTTTCCGATCGCGATTTTCTGATAACCTTCACCTTTAGCTGTCTGTCGGTCGTCAGTCTCGTGATAACGGTCGTAATCTACTTGAATATACCCGATCAGCGAACTCTTCCCGGTAAACTCATCGTCAATCTCTGTATAACTCTCGCCGTGGCTCAAACTCTTCATATTTCCAGCCTGGTCGGCGTTGATGATCGATTACCATGCGTGTCGATGGCCGCTGTTAAACACTATATTTGGATGGTTGTTTTCGCTTCTATGGCCGCTGTTTCTGTTCACATGTTCACTACATTTTCTGCTATTCGTACACTGATCGATTCTCCTAAGACGTTACTGTACTATCTACTATCAGTTTGGTTTTCTCCATTCCTCATTGTCGGACCGTGTATCGTCCTACACAACACCGATACCACTCACTACTCCGGTGCGGTTTACGGAAGCCCCGACACTTGTTGGTTTAGTTCCAGTTTCTCCCTATTGATGGCGTTCGTTCTATCGATCGGTGTAAATTTCAAATTTCGAGGAAGCGTCTGAATCACTTTCATACCCCAATTACTGTAGACTCCTCCTAAATCAGTATTGTTTATCTTGCTTGGTAAACCGTTAATTCAGTGGTTCTGTATGTATATATATATATATATATATATATATATATATATATATATATATATATATATATATATATATATATATATATATATTTTATAGTTTCATCCTATACACTATTTAACTCGGTAGCAGTCTTATTGGGTAAAAACAAATCCTGGTCCAAACTGTACTGATTTTGGCGTAGTTTACCGCTTTGAAACTGCAAACATTTCTACTTGTCTATTCCTCAAGATTTGGTAACGTAGGTTATTTTTTGAAGTGTTCGGCTTTGCGAAAAAAGACACGCAACAAGAGGATTTAGCAAGAATGCAAAAACCGTATGAAGAAAATGTCGTTTTTCATTGACGATGCAACCCCTGCAAGAGACATTTACCATACATACAGCCTTATCGAGTCTCAACATCTCAACGTTATATAAGCCAATATCCGAGTTGAAACTTGCTAAACATGAACAAGAATATATGCATATATATAGTTTTGAAAATAACAAGCTTCATATTCCATATAGTTCAGAAGCGGTGGCTGTATAATTTAGAATAGGCCTGCGATCAACTTGCACCTCCGGGTTAGACAACATATACCATCGTGCAGTCAGTCGTCTTACAAATTTCTACCTGCTACTGAAAATAGGCGGGTATACTGACTGACGTCGACAAGTTTAGGCGGGTGATATTTCAGAGGGTAAAGTTGCAATGGGCGCGAGAAGCTGCTAGACAACCGATGGCTGACTCAAACACCACCGTTCTGTCGACTATTACCACAAAACGAGTCTATCTCGGAGTTTGCGATAAGGCCCGAGCTGAACTGCCCATCCGTTTAGAGTATAAAATCAGCGTTTATCTGTACATCTTTTTCTATGGACCGGCCACGATATCGGGCGTCGTTTTGAACGTCACGACGATTCTAGTCTTGAAAAAGATGAACAAGGATATCTACTATCTACTGAAAGTTCTCGCGATTTTCGACATATGTTACTCGTCGAGCGTGTTCGTCATGTATCCTCTACGCGCGATTCACCTCTACGTACATCTAGGCGACACCGTTTTGCGTATAGACGACTGGTTTTTCGGCTGGGAATTCACGCAGGTCGCTTTAGGACCGTTTTACATCTTCCAGCTGATCAGAAACTGGTGTGTTATTCTGATCAGTTTGGAACGACTCGTAATTACGCTTTTCCCGTTGAAATCACGAGTGTTCTGGACGCGGAAAGTCGTCAATTGTGTTATATTCTTGTTGACCGTGTTCAGTTTTTTGTGTTTCATTCCGTCGTTTATTTTGGACCGCGCACTCGTGCCGCAGCGATGTATTCACTATTCCCCTACTCTCGGGCAAGGCAGGTTTTTCCCTTTTTTCCATCGCATTTTCGGTCACTGGAAAGCTCGTCTGGAAGGCTGGCAGGGCACCCTAATCAACATCATCGCTCCGATGATCGCGCTGTTCGCCGTCAACGTCGTTTTGATCGTCGCTTTGATCGTGAACAAATTTTCAGGTATCGGGAAAAGTCGTTCGGCGGCGATAAAGAATCAAACTTCCAACACGTTGGAGTTGCGCGCATTGAGAATGTCGTTCGCTCTCGTCGCAGTATTCGTCGGTTGTGAATCGCTGCTGTTTATCGGACGGATGCAGCGCGCGGGTTTCGCCATACCGGACACTCCTATAGCTGATCTAAACGTGTACGAGTCGCGGATGGTTCAGCGGAAAATCGCCATCGGTCTGACCGTGGTCGATTCGTGTATGAACTTTCTAGTCTATTGTTTGTCTAACAGTAAATTCAGACTTGCTGTCGTTGAGTTGACGACGCAGAAATGTAAACCCGGCCGCGCTTGAAAAACATACGCGGGCAAGCACCTTCCACAGGGGACGCACGAACCGGGCGCCAAGTTCAAGGTACATTGAACTTTCGCAAAAAACCGATACAGACAGCACTGATATTTTTTGTCAACACGAGAAAAACTTATTTTCATAGAATTTTTTATAGACCTAGGCCAAACCATGAGTCACGAAGTAGGAAAGTGTTGAGAAAGGAGAAGAGAAAATAGAGCAAGATTCGAAACCGGACCGGCTATTTGCTAGCGCGGCGTCTTCCCGCTAGACCACCGAGGCTTTTTGAATTCTACAGAATGTTTAACTACATATAGCACTCTATCTAAACCTGGGATGAGATGCAAGATTCTGAAACTTTTACATTTCTTCACACAAAAGTGAAAGGATTCTACATATTCATTTTCCATACAAAAACAGAATTTTTCCTTGTTTTTTTTCACACAACATTTTTCAAAAGGGAAAAAGAGACCTATACCTGGCGCCATTTCTATATTTCGACGAGGTTTAATGCAAGATTTGCTTAATTTGAACACGGTTAAGACACTGTTTTAAATTTAACCCGTAAGTAGAGTATATAAAAATCAATGACTGAACACTAGACTAGGTCTAGGGTCAAAGCTATATTTGTATACCCCTGAACTCTTGGTTGCTCTGCGCGGGTCAACAGTTCTTCAACAACACCACCTGTTGCTACGCACCCAGTCTCCTGATTATGATCGGGGTCGAGCGTCTTTGTATCATCCGATTTCCGTTTTCGGGTCCCAGTTTTTGGACACCGACTAAGACTTCATTAACGGCGTTTTTAACGTTCGTCATCTGCGCCGGTATAAGTCTGTTTCTATTGACCGTTAACAGTTACGACGATATACACGGTTGTTACCTCAGCGATCCCACTCTAATGACGGTCACCTATCTATTCATCGTCACGATACAAGGTTTCAACCCGACTTTAAGCCTTATTTTCTTCACGGCTTGTTTTTTCTATAGTATAAATCAGATGAAGAAAAAAGTCGAGAACAGTAAATCGAACTCGAGCGCCAATCAAGCCACGATAATGGTGGCTTCGGTCTGAGTGTTCTTCATCGTGACTTCAATCCCACTATGCGTCATACTGGTCCTGATTTATCTAATACCCGGTGTAAATCAGACTCTAGATATCCCATATCAGTTAAGCGCGCTAATAAAGTCACTGAATTACTCCATGAATTTTTATCTGTATATTTATTTCGGACGCGAAATTCTGAGACAGTTTCTAGTTATGTGTGGCGGTGTTTGTGCTTCAGCTTGTCGCGCTGCGAAATAGAGATCTCCGGCAACGGAGCATAACTCCTATAGTTACAATCAGGGGCGGATCCAGAGCCCTAGCTCGATGGTGTTCGAAAGTTAAAGTATGGGCACTCGATATGATGGACTTCTGTATCCACGCCTCTGTGCGGAGCGGTTTTAGCGTTCGGCTGTTCAGGGAAGCCAGGTCGTGGGTTCGAACCCCGTACATTACCGTAGTGTCCTCGGGCAAGACACTTATCCTCATTGCCTCTCTCCACCCAGGAGAAAACAGGTACAGGGTCTGATAGATGACTCCTAAGCGGCTAGCTAGGCTGTTACGTCTCTCCTGGGAGAGATGACTGATACATGTTAGGGTATCAAAATGGTTGGGGTATTAATACCGTAAAATCTAAAACGCTCTGAGCAGCTTTAGCGCTGTATAAGACACATATAATCATTATCATTATGATCAATGATATTATTATTATGCCTCGCGAACAGCCTGTGATATCTGGTAAAGATAATTACAGGTTACGATATCTAACCGTATAAGATGGCAAAAGTCGTTCTACTCGATCTCATTCACGAGTTGCCAATCGAGTTGTGTTTGAGATGTCGCGCCAATCCTTCGTGGATCGATTTCTTCTTCTTTTGATCGTCTGCACCGGTAGGTCAAAAACTATTTCGTTAGTTTCTTGCGGGGAAAGTTTACGATTTAGAGATTCGCATATATCAGCCATGTTCACACTGTGTTACTTAATTTAGTCCGTAAAAATGTAGTCTGTGTAAATTTAGTCCGTTCGAATTTAGAACGGACCGAGGGTGCACAACTTGCGAATGGCTCGTTCTAAATCGGCCCATTCTTTTTCAAAACTGACGTATTTAGACCAACCAAAAGCTACGGTGGCTGATTCGGGCCATAATAATACATTTTCTGTACGGCTAGAGCAACGATAAACAAGAAAATTAATTTAAGAAAATTATTTGACGCCTGCGAAAAAAATGTAGAATTTCTGGGCTAAGCTAATGTGGAATTGCAAATTTGAAATCGAAGTTTTAAGAAATTTGGGAAATGATGAGATTTGGCGATTGGGTAGATGATACAGGTTTTCGACTCTAGTAGTAGTTTAAATTTTTTTTAATGAAAATTCTCAATAATTGATCGCGAACTTGCGACCGACTTCATTTACTTATACCTCTAAGCTGGTCTGCAACTTCATAGCCTCCATGGTTGAAGAACGAGCTCTTCTGATGTCTGCTTCATCATGACTTCGAACATATCGTGTGGCCTAGCCAGCCGGCCCGGGCCACGGGTTTGGCTGTCACTCGATATCCTAGAGTTGAGTCTGGGTGGGTTGAGGTAGACATTGTCATTTAAAATAACATGCTTATGTTGTTCTGTATGAATTACCCGTGTGTCATGTATGTTGTATTAATTTATTTTAAAATTTGTATTTATTGAATTTGGGAATTTTATCCCGGAATTTCAATGTAATAAGGATCAATAAAGAATTGAATTCAATTGTCACCTAATTCACAAGCCATCAGAGAACGCGGAGCCGTATATGACAGCTATGCTATTATAAATTGCTAATCTCACGAAACCTGCATACTCCTAATATCAAACATATTTTCTAAAACGTTTGAATATTGAAATTATATGTTTACACATTTTCATATTGACCGCTTGTAGCCGCTGATGAAATTCACACCGGCCCTACACACATCGTAGATAGCTTCGTCATTCCACCGGCATGCCCACGTCAGGGTCTGACTTTTATATCAGACTTCCAAATCGTGTATACATCCGCCATTTAACCGAATAATCCGATTTACTTATCATTTCTATTTATGCCTGCCGCTTCTGATATAATCATACATCCTTCACTATTACAATACGTCTTCTTATGATATTCAATGCAATATAACATTTCGACGTTCAAATATAGGTCATTATATAATCACAGGAAGCCATTCTACATCAATGTCAATAATATTTTGCCAGATAGCTTGTTTGTGTACACATAGACCTGTGACGTTTTGCACATCGATTTACGGCTGTCGTTTGTAAAATGACGCTGAATGGTTAACATTGTTTAGGTTTCATAATGGTAACGTTTTATAAGGCGTCAAAAAATTTTCACACTGGCGGTTTTCCCGCGCGAGAATTCAATATTTTTCGTTCAATCGCGCGAGACAAACCAAACTTTTTGAATTCCCACGCGTTAAATAAAAAAAAACGAATATGAAAATTGTTTAATCGTTTCATCGGTCGAATTTTTTTTTAGAATAGCTCGAATCAGCCACCATACGAAACTGATCCAGATCTTTCCTGAATTTGTTGAGTATTTTAGATTACTGACCATTTTAGACGAACCAAAAGACTGATTCGGTTCTAAATTTTCGAGCGGATCTGTTTAGTCAGATTTTAATTATTCTTAAAAAAAACGTTTTTCACTTAGAAATTACGATATTGTATCGACATGTTTGAACGGGTAGAAATGCTATTCAAATGTCTGATTGTTTCTAACTATATGCTCTTTGGTCTTTTGACCAATGGGTTAAGGGTTTTTCTAAAACAAGTGGGAGGAATCACGAGATGAAATCCCACGATGTACAGATTGAAAGTGTTTACTTAATCAAAAAATCAAAAGAAACGATATACTCAGGCCTTTAGCATGTATACACTATGTTACATGTTCGAAAGAGTTAAAATCGTAAATTTATTCAGCCAAATAATCAAAAGTACGCGACATTTCGATCTCACCTTTGGGATCATCATCCAGGAGTTTGAACGCCTGGCGATGATCTCTAGGGTGAGTTCGAGGTCGCGTTGTTTTAATATTTGATTAGATAAATTCCCGATTTAAAAAAAAATGTATCGTGTAGATAGTGGGTTCTTATTATTCGTTCAGCGCGTTTGAGTGTGTTTATTCTACTGAAGGAATATAGGAAAAAATTGAAAAGTAAAGGATTTTGTATCAAAGGCGTTTCTAAATACTAATTGGAGACAAGAATGACCTGGGAATCTGTGCATTTTCTCTCGGAGATCAGGGCGTTCCGAAAGGTCTTGGTTTTAATTGAACCTTTCAATTTAGTGCATTATTATTTCATGAATTATCTAACACATAGTTGTATATCAAAGTGCAATAGGCCACACCTCATGTGATAACTTTGAATTGTCGTAATTTGTCGTTGTTCAATTATGTGAGATGTAATATCATCCTCAGTTAAGTGGAAAAACATAACACCCTTGCAATTGCGCAAAATTGAATTGAATACTCAATTCCAGCTAATCAAATTCCCATCCTCTGCGATAACCTTTAACTTTGACAACTGTTTATAAATCACGTGTGCTACCTAAAAATCCCAATAACATATATGAGCCTTGTCAGTAAGTAGAAAATTCACCAGGTGGCGCTCCATAAATTAAATTTACCACCCTTCCCCAAGGGGTCATATATGACCCATAGCCAAAACGTAGCTTGTACGTTTTCAATCAACGAATTGGGGTCATATATGGAACACTGGGCATTAAAGGATGCACTTTTTCATATTATGAAGTTTCTCTGAAAATATTTAGGTACTCTTAACTAATAATGAAGCAGTTGGGGGTCATATGTGACCCCTCGCAAAAAGCATGTTGATGTGAAAATATACCCAATATTGATATTGATTGGTCATAGGAGACCCAAATGAACTGAAAAAAAATAAATATGGGGTATGCCCTACTGTCAGAAGTATGTTTGGGTATCCCAGGGTTAAGTAAGATTTGGCAAATTCGTTCAAGATTTTTTCGAAAGAAAAACGCTCGTGTGGTCGCGGCTCAAGTGGCGAGGGGCAGGGAGAAAACGGGGGTCTGCGTATTAAGTGTTTTATCAAAAAAACAAAACTAAAAGCCGCATGATTATTTCAGATTATTTCATCGCGGCCCAACGATTTCCAGAATCTGGAATGCCGAGTAGACAGATTCCCGGAACTGGGATAACGGGTAACGCACGTGGGATTCCTGGTCGAAAAATTCCCGAAAGAGGCGACAACAAAAACAGCCAACTGATCGGAGATTACAAGGTGGCATCAGAGCAAATAGATGAAGATGGTGATTTAGTTCGAGTTTGTCCAGTCACGGGTTGTTTGGCTAATTTATGTACTTGTGGACTGTTCAACAACTGTTGTGACCTGATTGGAAAGTGCGTCATAAGAAGCGACGCGGACGAATTGAGACGAAAAAAACGATACAACAAATTCAATGGACCGACTGTATATACGGAATCGGAATCGAGACGTATCAGTCAAAAGGTTTTATAGCGATCGGTCGATGCCCGAGTGATTTCGACTTGAATTCAGACGTGCGTCGCTATTGCGAATCGCCGTCCAGTAATCTAGCTACGACGATTCCCGTCTACAGCGACGACTGGCTTCCCTTTAAGAATATGTATTGCGCGATGTGTCACGGGTTCAACGACACTCGATACGAACCGGCTAGTCTCGTCCTGCAGTGCACTAACACAACACGAATCGATGACGTCATCACGAGCGTGCACAACGCGTCTTTAAGCGACGATACCGCGAAGGTTCGGCTGCCCGAAGATTGTCGTTTATCTTACGCGCATCACAGGAAAGTTCGCATGGTTTTACAACCGTGCATGCGCAGTAACCTACCCGTGACGTCACACTGCAACGAGTCAGCAGATCAAGACTTAAGGTCTAAATGCAGACGGGTGTTTAACCCGATATCAGCTGTAGTCGGTGGACGGGTGAAAACATACCGTAATTATTACTGTATGAAATGTGAACTGAGTGACAGTGTTTTAAACGAATCGACCTTAGTTTGTAATTATGATCTAACCGGCCAAAAAACATTCGGTTTGAATATCTTACTCGATTTCAGTCTCGCGAACGGCGTAGAATTTCGAACTGCGGGAATGCCCGTCATCTCGTGGGCGCCGAAAGACTTTCTCTGCTCGGAAACAAACGAAATATTTGACCAGGAGACGCGTAGATGTCGCGGATACGACTGTATACGTGGATACCGGCTCCTGGGTACCGTCGAAGACAACGCCGTCTGTCGGCTTGTTGAGAACGAATGGCCTAGAATATCCGTACGCGTGTATTTCTCTTTCTTTATTACGTTTAACGAAACTCAGCGATTTGTTATGAAAAACTTCGGGTATGAATTGATGTATTTCAAAGTGAAAGTCTGCGGCGATGTCCATAAATCAAAGATTACAGAAATAGGAAGTTTATCATCTTTAAGCAATGAATCGTCATTGTACAGACGCGACTTCACGCTTACCAATCACGAAGAGTTTCTCGGTGACGTCACTATGGAATCAATCTTGAGCAAATATGAGGCGATGATCACGTGTCAATTCGGTAATGATGGCAGTCTGGTGACCATTTCCGGTTACGAGTTGTCGACTACGAGTTTGACTAAGAATACTCGCTGTGACGTCATCGATACAGAGGCAGACGTAGAAAATAATATGGCCCAAACCGGAAGTAACTCGTTTCTAGCCCAGTCCAACCAGTCTTTCAAATATTACAGAATTTTTCAAATCACCAGCGACGACGGAAAAACGAAAATAGTAAAATCGAGTAAATGTTCCACTAAAATCATCGACTGCGTGCGAGTGTATTCTAGTACAGGAGCCATGGTTTGCAGACAACAAAACAATTCAAAATTCAAAATAACGGTCAGTTCGTTATTTTCCGATCGAGATTTTCTGATAACCTTCACCTGTAGCTGTCTATCCGTCGTCAGTCTCGTGATAACGGTGGTAACCTATTTGAATATTCCCGATCTGCGAACTCTTCCCGGTAAACTCATCGTCAATCTCTGTATAACTCTCGCAGTGGCTCAAACTCTTCATATTTCCAGCCTGGTCGGCGTTGATAATCGATTACTATGCGTGTCGATGGCCGCTGTTAAACACTATATTTGGATGGTTGTTTTCGCGTCTATGGCCGCTGTTTCTGTTCACATGTTCACAACATTTTCTGCTGTTCGTAAACTGGTCGATTCTCCTAAGACGTTACTGTACTATCTACTATCAGTTTGGTTTTCTCCATTCCTCATTGTCGGACCCTGTATCGTCCTACACAACACCGATACCACTCAGTACTCCGGTGCGGTTTACGGTAGCCCCGTTACTTGTTGGTTTAGTTCCAGTTTCTCCCTATTGATGGCGTTCGTTCTACCGATCGGTATTATCGATCTGGTCAGTATAATTCTATTCGTAGCTACAGTTTACTGCATTCACCGGTCATTTTCCGCGATGGCCACTTCTTCATCTAACGCCAAACAGATGAGAACGACCACATTCATTTTCTACCGGATGGCTTTAGTGACTGTGGTCACGTGGGTGGTCGGGTTCGTAGCGTCGTTCGTAAATAACGATTATCTCTGGTATTTCTTCAATTTGTTGAACTCGTCTCAAGGTTGTCTGGTTTTCTTGGCTTTTATCGTCAACAAACGAGTGTTCGATATGTGTCGAGCGGAATTCAAATTGGGTCAAACCTCCAAAGCCTCCAAAACAGCGAGCGAATAAGCGAAGATAATCGAGAATCAGATACAGTAGGTGGGTTCAGGTCGACTGCGACGTGACGTCAGTAATGTCGTTCCGATACAGAGCTTCGAAACAAATTGATACAGTGTAGTCGTTTAGTCATTGTCGTTAAATATAGCTTTATCATAATAGACGTAGTCTTTCCCGGTTTTTAGTGTTATAATCAAATTTATATTCCTATTGATATAGAGAATATATTCAAATAGACATAGATATCTAATAGTTAATCCCGATATACCGCCCACATCGGTGCAGGGCGATTTTGGTGGTATAGGGGGCATGGTGGTATATCAGGGGCCGGTTGCACAGTCATGGCTTATACTTAAGTCCAGTCTAAGACCAACTTAGTTCTACAGCCAATCTTACAACTTAAGCACGCACGGATCCGCCTTATCTATTACTCCTCAAGCCAACCGAATGCGCCATGACGTTTTTTTGCAAACAGAATAACGGTTATTGTGGGATTGATAAACTAGATACGAATGGCTTGACTATTTACTACAAAACAACACGAAGTTGTAATGCATGATAATTAACAGCAAATGAGCTATAATTCTGTATCGTGATGAAAGGATATTTTCTCCTCCTATGTCAATCTTAATCGCGAATCACTATTTGATAAATGTGGGTTCCCTTTCTTCAACTATAATTATTACTACCTGCTAGTTGCCAGTCACATTTCCGATAGTTCCGGCATTTCATATAAATTTACTGCATGTAAACTCTGATGTAAAATAAACTGTTAATCCGTGCTTATTCTACAAGTCTTCTTGCTGATATGCCTGGGACAGGTTTTTTCCCTCCGGACCTCAACCCCTACGTACCACACAACGACCATGAAGGGGGACAGAATGGCAGAGGCGCAAGAAATGAACCGGGTATTGATCAGTGTTAACATTAAAATTCCATTTTCGAATAATAGTGCTTATACCGGAACTCCATTTTGTCGATGTCTTAAGATGAAATGAAATGAATTAAATGAAGTAGGTATTTTCAATATGCTAAACAATCCCCTTGTGCTAAGTCTTGCAGTACAACGAAAACGATTGAGCATAAATCTATTTCTTGAATCATAAATAGAAATGACAGAAGTCGGAAAGACCGGGGTAGGTTAAGACATTTGTTGACCTATACGCCATACACCATATTAGATAATTTGCATAAACTAAACCAGGATAGTAAAATAACAATTTAATACGTCTATGAGAAACAACACCATTTACATTTAAATATCGTCCAGAAGCAGTATGGTGAAATTAGACTTTGAAAATTTGTAGAATTGTGGCAAAGTAACCGGGGTAACTTGAGACACGCAACGAGGGAAAATGATGCATGGCCAAAATATCACAGAAATCGTCAAATCTTAATAACCATTTATTGAAACGGTTTTTTAAATCAATACATTTGAAACTTAATGCGAGAATTGAGAATGAATGCAGCGATTAAACAGTCGCTGCGTAAACGAACTAAATATATTATTTTCACGAGTCCACCATCTGCTTTACAACAATCAGTCGTGCTCATCTTTACAACGATCAGACTCCAATTACGCACTGTAGCCGGGAGAAAGAATTGTGTGACTTTTTACATAATACACGTGCGACGCATGTTGAGACATAGGTAAGTTCAATGTACCACGGAAGCTGTATATCATACTGCCCCGCAAGATTTATTTCATGAACCCATATCTCGGAAAATGGTAAATAACATTGTCAAATGGTTCTCTATGTGTATAGTGAACTACAGTCTCCTTTAATTTGAATATAGCAAGACAATATCTTTCAATTATATAGAAGTATCATTTACTCTTTTTGAATATTTAAGTACAAAATCAGTAATTTGTTTTTTTTTTTGTTTGGTCCTGTTCATTTACTTCTGCAGAAAATCTTAAAACGTAGGCAATTAATCTACGATCAACATTGTCTGATGACCCCTCCGCAGTGACTTGTGCATCGGGCCTGTACTCATGCCAGTGCCGCGTCAGGTGAGACCGCATCTACGTGTTCTGTGTATGTTACAACTGATAAGCCTTTAATTAATCTAAACAATGCTGTATTGTAGAATGGATATAAAAAAACGATGGTTTATTTACCCTGCACTGTTTCACTGGTCGTATTAAGACCGAACTGAGGTATGTGTTCGAACGATATCCAAAAACGATCCCAGACGTAGATTAATAGACATTACGCATTCTGGCTTTGGATTTTCACGAATTCACAGGCGTATAAATCCGATATAGCTTCGTCCCACGCGACAGACTCGATTCAAACATGTTATGGAGTTTATTGAAGAATTAAAGTATCGTTTTAAAGAGTATAGATTAAAAGCCACTAGATTAAAAAGATTGACAACAAAATGAATCCTTCATTAAGAATCGAATAAGAATATCAAAATACATTGCGTTACGTATTTCTCTCTCGAGTTGGTCGCAACCTGGCTTTGTCTATTTGAATAAATGTTACGTTTGATAACGCTATAATTTCCATTATATTATTGACATATATTGAATTATCGTGATTTGCTAACATCGAAGCTTTCACGGTTAATCAATCAGCAAAATGCGTTATTAGACTTATGTGATGTGTCTGAATCTAGACTCATCTTTATAGATAACTTCATCAGTGGCTTGTTGCCATTGACCAACGGCAATCAGATCTGTATTATATAAACGACATTTGACGATGTTATTTTGTCGTTTGATGACGAACAAATCACATTCACGATTCAAAACACATTTCAAACCGCAGTGAGTTTCAGACGCTGTGGTTGTAACTGGTTCGAGTGGGTTGATATCGGACGAAGGCAGATTCTTTGACACGGTATCAATTACAAAATCTACAAAGAATTCGCCAACAAAGTTGCAACATTGAATCCATAAACTTTGCAAGAAAATTCGAATTATCTTATCATAGAGAAGGGATAACCCTATGGTGTATAAATCAGTGATAGATTTTGCTAGTACACCACACTGCGGTGTATTGATATAATTAATAATTATCTATCTTGAAAAATGACAACACCTGTCAAACATAGTAAAATACTAGTAACTAACGATACGCCGCACCGCGGTGTAGACGCACAATATAGTGGTATTCCCGTTATTCTACAGAATAGGGTGGAATTTCTAAAAAATTTCAAATTATCTCCAGCACTATAGGGTATTAATTAGTCAGAACTGAAAGGGTTAAAAGGGAGTTAAAAATAAAATCCTTCGACCGTCGTCATCTTTTTGCGCGGCCTTATTATTTCTTCTACGAATCTTATAATGTTTTAAGTTGTACTTATGAACATACTATACTAAAACTTACGTCTTTAAACACATATTTCAGGTCACTCTAAAACTCAGCTTTCTGATCAGGTCACCTGCAGCACCTTTATCCACGAGTTCAAGGTCAGTCACAAGTTAGTCAGGCAGGAGACTGCGACAGAAAATTAGTGACACAAATTAGTCGAGAAACTGGACAAACGGTTCTATCTTCGCCTTGGCTAACAACAGTTGTTGGAACGGGTCAGTTCAAGAGAGCGACGACGAGACAGTTTGATAAGTTTTGATTTACATGAATTGCTTCAGACAAGTAACGGAGTATCGGGCATCAACTGAATTTACTCATTTACTAAAACTTTTCTTTCGTTGTTTTTTTTTTCGTTTATATAATATGCGCACGCTTACAAACTTAATTGATCGGAGGCAAAATTGTTGGTTAAAGAAGAAAAACTTCAGCCCAAATATTCTAGAAGTTGTGAAACTACCTATCAATTTGCTTCTATCAATTTGGAAAAGAAAATTGTTTACGTAAGTTCTCACAGGACCCGGAATTTACGTGGTAATTAACCTTACAAATGGTTCAACTTTCATAGAAATAAAAGGTCGATCAATTCAGTGACAATCCACCCTCCGAAGACATGGCTGACTACAGGCCCGGAAATCTAGCGGCAATATCGTTCTTGACTCCTTGAAAGGAATTGTCGCCCATAGGGCTGATAAGGTCAGGTCAGGAAGGTCCGATGATATTTTTGATCTAACCATTTTCACCTTTCTCTTCATCCGTTTGCTTATCTATTGCACGCGGATTTCCCATTGATAACATATGTTGCAGATATTTTCCTTTTTAGTTTCGGGATGTCTGTTGCAATCAGATAGCCTGTTACAGGTCAACATTGACATTGTTTTGGAAAATGTTGACTTAACAGGTTATTTGAGACAAACATTCTGAGATATCCAATGGTTTTTATCGGAATTTCCCTGCGATAATCGGAAAACGCCTACGCCATGGAATGGCAAAATTCGGATTGGAATAATCCCGATCGTTACTGGTCGGACACAACCGCTCATATTCGATTATATCCGATGTAAATCGCTTTACAACAGCAATCGAGCGCAGGAAATATCCTACTTGTGTCGGGATCTGCCGATCCCATTAACCTGTGTCACTTTCGTTGAAGACCGAATTATCTCGGAAAAATATACGTCGGAAGATATGTCGGAAATATCCGCGTTCAACTCTTGCACATATTTTGACCGAAGTATATTGTTCACAGTGTGCCAAATGACGCCGGACGTCGGGTCACCACATGCCTTCTCGATTTGAAAAATGAAATAAAAACAGAATATATTGTCCCCTTTTTCTAAATGCATGTCCCGTCTTCATTAGACACCTAGTTATGACCTAGTTACGCCTTCTTTTCCAAACTCTAGTAATATTACTGTCCTATCAAACAGTCGAGGAAAGCCACGACTTGTTCTGGTAGTTTAATAGAGTTCCGCTATTTTCGCAAAAAACATATTCCATCGGAGATATCGAATAAAACGTATTTCAGCAAGTAATTTCTGGCACTGCATGATGGAGATGAGCGATACGATACAGTCGTGCAGATGATTGCAGGTTATGTATGACACGAGTATAGATAACGGGAGGCTACGTGTCTCTCGCTATTAAACTGCCAGCTGATTACTGCTATTGAAATATGAATTTTACATCACAATTCACATCGACGATGGCTGAGTCTCCTCACTGTGTACATCCACCTACACGATGGAACCATGTGTTCAGTGTCAATCTGTACCGTTTCGGATATTCGTTGGTTTCAGTTCTGGGAGTGATACTGAACTCTGTTTCTATTGTAGTATTCAGAAAGATCGGTCGTACCACTTATCAAACTATTATAATTCTTGCCTGGTTTGAAATACTATTTCTGTTGTCAGTATTCGTACTTTACCCATTTCGTCTTATTATCATCGATTTCAGCAAAACCACTAAAACTAAACTGCTTATGCACTATGATGATTGGTATTTTGGACACGAAATCATTACATGGGCGATGCCGCTGTTCTTTACATTTCAAACTGCTAGAAACTGGGCGGTTGTGATAGTAAGTTTTGAGAGACTTTTGGTCGTCGCGAGTCCGCTGTATTTTAGAAGATTCTGGAACAAAAAACAAATAATATTCTTATCATTGTTCAACGCGTTTTTCTCAGCAGTTTGTCATTGGCCGCATTATTTTCCATTACGTTTACCCGGAAGGACCACCGATCCTTGTGTTCCAGGTGTATTTACATTGGGAGCCTTTGGTGGCCAAACAACTCGAACACCTTTTCATTATCGGTATGATTATGGGTATTACTTCACATTCATTACCTACATCTTCATGACGGTTCTCTTACCTTTCATTATTCTAATAATGTTAAATCTAACTTTGTTCGGAGTCATGATATTTAGAAAAATAGATGGGAAGAAACAATTTAACTCAGCGGCGATCAGTGAGAAAAGTAAAAACACATCCGCTGAATTGAAAATATTAAAAATGGTTCTCTTGATTGTGTTATTGTACTTTGTGTTCGAAATTCCGGCATCTGTACAGCGATTGTTACATTTCTTCAGAATCAAGTTAGGAATACGCCACAGTTTATCCGGAGATGAACTAATGGTCCTGAGGAAAGTTGGAATTCTGCTCAGTGCTTTTGATTCATCAGTAAATTTCTTCGTTTATTGCGCAACGAACGACAGCTTCAGGAAAAAAGCAAAACAAGTATTACTCATCAGTTATCTGTGTTATTCAAAATAATTGATTGAGAGATTGTTTATTCTTTACGGATTAATCCAGGGACAGATTGTGACTGGATTTACTTGCAAGATGACGACACTTGAAAATAATACGATCCATACCCATGTTCCCCGGGTTCTATATTTCCCACGGGTTCTATGTTCCCCAGGGGAAACCTAGATAAAGGGGTTCTATTTATTCCCCGAGTCCGATATTCCTGGATTCTATATTATTCCCCTGGGTATATATTATCCCATAGATTATAGTGGTTACGAACTTTTAAAGTCGTGAATAAATCTAGTTATACTAAGTCCACGAACCGCGTTATTTTCACATATTAAAGTTTTGTGTTGGGTCCTTATAAATTTGAACAGTTTTCCATTTTGAAAGAGGTATTACTTTATCAGCTGTGTATCAAAATGATCGGATCATTCGCATCCACGTTGTTTGTTTCACATGAAACTGATCCAATAGATTTGACGATAAATCTGAAATATTGAAATATATTATGTTGTATCGGGTTTTTCAAATTCGTAGAAAAAAGATTTAGATGTACTTCCTGCCGAACCCGGGTAGTTCGGTGACTGCACGAGTCCACATTTATCTTTAGTAGCAACTGGGAGACGGGAACCGGCAAATCCAAAACTTATGCGCTTTTTTCACTCCCCGACATTGACAACGTAGTTTAACTATCAGTGGTTCCTGCCAGAATACAAACTCATTAACCGGTTCCTGAACTTCGCTGAAAAAGCTGAATCACTGAAACGCTGAAACGCAGAAATAAAAACGCTGAAATTTCAGGGAATTTCCGAAAAACGCCGAAATTTCAGGGAATTCCCGAAAAACGCTGAAATCGTGCTAGGTACCAACAATACACGTTTTGAAATATTTTCCGGGCCGGTGTCCGCTGCCGAGTCCTGAACCGTGTTTTAGTCTCTACCTTCGGTTACAGAGACACGCATGGACAGTATGTGTGGAGTATACTTCTAGAGGGCCACTTGTTGGACAAATTAATTCGCTTGAAATCCGGATTTTTAATGCATACAGGCAGCATAATGAGGAAAACCCATTCACAAACCGTGCAAGCCAACTTAAACACTATGCTCAATATTCCCTGCAAGACGCAAAATATCTTATTTGAACGTTCATGTATAAAACATGGAGCAACTTTTCTTTTGTCAACACGTTGATGGGCGACGGACTATGTCACTATGGTATTCTCTGAAGGAGGTAAATTAAATTTGACAGCTAGTTATATAAATGATGCAGCTTTTGGACAAAAGGGATCTAACTAAAGTTCTTTTTAATTCACTGTGGAATGGAATGGAATGGATTGACGCCAATGGCATGCAGTAGGCCCCTACGTATGGGTCATACTGATTAGCGTCAACCAATTAATCTAAATCGGGCTAACCATTCAACAACTGTGAATAATTTATTTGCTGTGGCGTGATAATAATTAGTTTTTTTGAAGAAATGACATACCGACTGTTAGAAAAATGTACCGATTCTTATTTTTAGACTACTACTGAATCTATAAAAGGAGGAGTCATAGACAAAGTTGATATGCTTAGCTGGTGACACTTCTTGTCAAGTACATCATCTCAAGTACTGGGTGTTTTGTAAGTTTAATTTCAGTATTTATTTACTAAGTGCTGTTCTGTCAGACCTCAGTGCTTTCAAACTAGGCCCACCCCATAGGCTATATAGTCCAGGGTGTATTAGCCACTATTCTTTTATATCCGACTAAAATGCACCTTTTTCTATTTTTAGATTCAGGCTTAGAATGTGCAAATTTTTTGAGATACTGAGAAATCAGATGGCACCAGTAAACTTCAACTGCGAAATTTGCAGCAGGATAGCTGAACGACACAATTTTTAAAAATAAAATGGCTATTCGAATGCTATTTCAATAATAACTTGATTCAACCAGAGAGAAATAAGTCAATTGCGGATGTACAGTACACCCACTTTTCTTCCCTGTTTCCTGGTACCAAATTTTTAGTCTTAAGCTAAGAAGCGATATTCTAAGGTATACTAGTGGATTTCATTAGAATATGAAGCAATGGAACCAGAATTCTAGCCAGAGTTAAGCGAACTATTGATTCTGATATAATGTAAGAACTGATTTCCTTTGTATACTCTTGCAGAATGTGTTATTTCAAGCTGTTAAATAATATAGTTAGACAAATGTCCAATTATTGGATCTTTCTTGTTGACTCGTTTAATTTTGTGAGTTAAGAGTTCCAGTCAATCCACAATGTGCAGTGCCTAGCCTTCATCTACACTAAAGCCATGCCTGTGTATGGGAAAAAAATATCGTTCGACTCCTATAGGCCAGACACATCAAAGCATGCAATACATTGCAGATAGTAGTCTCCGGCAAGTCGAAAGAGAAAGTAAACCAGGTTTTACCCCGTACCCTACCCGGGAACAAAGACACTTAAAGATTCCTTCCTCCTTGTAGAAATTGTAGAAATATGGCACCCAATTGTAGCAATGCCAAGTACAGTATACTATGACGGTTAAAACCTTTATTAACGAATTTCAATGACACCGAAAATAGAATCAAAATAATCATTAGTTCTATGCTAGCACTTAATTTGGGTTATCAGGTTCAGCCTAACTGTACTTTCATTCAGCTACTACTTGTATGAGACTTGGCAATGATACGTTGCAAGAAATCACCAAACATAAGAAAAAATATTGTGAATTAATATTACTGTGATTAAGAATTTATTCAAATGAAGTGATAACTTCATTGTTAGATCGTACCGGTATATGCACATAAAACTATGGCAAAAAACACATCTAACAATCCACGCAATCCGCAATCGATCAAGTCGGTCATGACGACGACCATAAGGCATGTCTCTGTAACCGAAGGTAGAGCATAAAACACGGTTCAGGACTCGTCAGCGGACACCGGCCCGGAAAACATTTCAAAACGTGTATTGTCGGTACCTAGCACGATTTCAGCGTTTTTCGGGAATTCCCTGAAATTTCGGCGTTTTTCGGAAATTCCCTGAAATTTCAGCGTTTTTATTTCAGCGTTTCAGCTTTTCAGTGTTTCAGCTTTTCAGCGAAGTTCAGGAACCGCTCATTAACTGTGAAGTTTAATACAAGACTGTTATTAAGAAACTGATTACTCAAACTCAGAAACTGATCACATAATAATGTCATCTTGAGAAAACATCGGTCAATTTGATATTCGTGTTCTGATAATATGTGAATATTTTTCAAGCGATGGCGTCGATTTTCAGGTGTAATCACGAGACAGTGTGACGTCATATTGATCTGACGTTCTTCTTCTTGTAGAACATAACCATCACAATCAGTAGGAGCAAATTCAAGAGATGACCTGCTAGGACAACCAACAGTTAACCGATTGTTATAGTAATAAGCGTATGCTACTACAGTAACCGGTCCACCTGATGTAATCAGGCTGACGACAGATCGACCGTAGTATGAACCAGGACAATACGGACCATAGCGTCTAGCTGTGAAATTATACCATCAAAATTATAAAAACCAGCTCGATCACAGTTTTCTGATAGCGCTGTTAGTTTCAACTGTTCTTCATAGATGTTCACTTTCCAGTTTAGTTGTAATGTAGTTACACGATAAAATGTAGTCTTTGATCTTGGGAACAATCGATTAGCTGATATTGAGTTCTTATATTTCAGCATTCAATCACAAACTTTGTGATTGAATGCTGAAATATAAGAGAATTGATTACAGTATTGAATGTTTACAATACGACAATTTCAAACCACTAACAAACAGCAAAATATCGATAATAGTTCTAGTTGTAATCCAAAATAATTTAAATTCTTCCACTAATCATCATAATTACTCCGCGTAAACAACATGTGCTTTGGGTCACACATAACGTTGTCATTCCAAGTTTCTCGGCAAAGTTTCACTCGTCAAAATCGCCATCAAAATCATAGATTATTACAATGATTCTATTACACGAACCTAATTTACAAATCATTGTTTTTAATTTACCGATATCCTTGGCTTGTTGACGTGGTCGTCTGATATTTTCATTGATTTCACTTCGAATTCTATTTTCAAATTTGATTTAAAAAAATGCGATGTCGTTAAAACGCACAGAATCACGAGAAATCCGTCTGATTTTACACTCAGAGATATAAGATGGTTAAAACTGAGTAAAATATCAGTTCTCACAATACGTAACCCTTCCTGTTTATATACACCAACGACACCTGGTGACGAGACGAGATCACGTGTCCAGTTGAAGATGACGTACTGCAGAACATCGACTGTGATAGACCAGCAGTATAAGTGTTTAGACTTAGTTACTATATGTGGTATTCCATCAATTGTAGTGAGCAGTCCTGATTTATTATAGATTTGAATTAACGGGTTAGAGATGTTCCAAAATTATATTTTGTAAACTCGCATGAGTAACTGCGACTGAAACCAAGATCTAGTTGAAATGAATTCAATACGTGCTTTATAAGTTTTAGTATAACACGACGAAGGTGGATGTCCGGTTTGTTCTAGTATAAGAGCTATAGGTTCACTGGTGCTGTTCCATCCGTCGTAAATTTGAGGACGAGTTTTCATTGGATACTCTCCTGGTTTTAATCTGAAATCTAACTGTATAAACGTTAAATTCATTGCAAACCCGTCTGGCTTCCCGATCCATTCTAACAACAATATACACCGAGAGGTAGAAATCGTGAATTTATAACCTGTTTGAGTTGGTAATTCTTTTACTCCACCGTTAATAAATAATGCATTTATATTCGATTTTCAAGCGACTCTGTTCTAGAAAACGATATATGATATGAACCCGACTACCTCGCGCTCCATCGACGTTACTCCTAAACAACAACGAAATCAAATCGTTACTGCCGATTTCAAGTGGTTTTCTACTGGTAGCGCAGAGTTTGTTGTCGGATTTACCGATGAGAGGGCAGTTCTCGTTACAGAATATCGACGGCTCGATGTCGTAGTAAACTTGAACGAGAAAACTTCCCGGTAAAGAGCTGTCGACGAACCAACGACATTCAACACCGTGCACTAACGAGGGATAGTTCGGTGAAACGATGTAACCGGACGTAGAATCGACGGAGTATTGAGTCTTCTTACAAGATGAACTGACTGTAACAGACGCGGCTTCCTCGACAGAGTTTGCGCGATCAGCCCGCGTAAATATACAGTCTCCGCAAGCGATCAGTAAAACTACGAACAACGCTTTCATTCGCTGCATATTGAGCAGAATTCACGCTTCGAAACAAACACATTTCTAACTATTTCCAAGTTCGCACGACATTTCTCAAAAGAATAGCTGCAGTTATAACGAAGTTACAACGAATTTGCCAATGGCAGATGTTGACGAATTGATCCAGTGTCCAATTATTTTGTAAAGACCAAATCAAACTGGCACCAGTATCGTATTTTGTGAAACTTCCATCTGTTTTCGGTTTCGCTGTAATTACCGCGGTTTCTAAATTTAGACGTGTTTCAATATATCGTGTTTATAATCATGCGCAATTATTTCGCTAAAAATATTTACTGTCGCTTCCGAACTGCGTTTTGATATCCGAACCAGATTTGACAATATTCGATAATATTTTCTTTATTAACTTATATATTCTGCGTCTCTATAACACTTCGTCAACATCTGTTTTGACAATTCACACTCTACAGTCAATATGATAACAGAGTTGAAACAAAGCGAAGCGCATGGATATCTGATTGTGGCGGGTAAGGACTTTTTCTCTGCAGACTTTCTGAGGAAACAACTCAATCCAAGTAAGACGACGATGACAGCGGTAGAATAGAAACTGTGCTTATAACGAGCCAACAAATGCAGCAAATACCGATAACGCATTTTGGAGTTATAATTGGACTTCTAGAAAACGGGTTGACGATATTTGAATATCTCTGACGAGTTAGAATCATGAGAAAAGTTAAAGTAGCCTCTATTTATCATCTTGATGACTTGAATTCATAAATACAAATAACAGTATTTCCTGCTTGGCTACTATTACTACTACTGCTGTTGCTGGTGCTAAGACAGTTCTAACAAGTTACAGACAATGGACATTTGATTTGTTGAATGTATTGCATATTTCCTATGATGATATCATCTTAATTCATTTTATTTGATCAATTCCAAATAGTTCTATGATGTGTGTTTGATTTCAGTGACAATTCGAGTTATAGACAATGGAAATGTAAATAACAGATTGTATTGCAAAGTGATTTTTCTGTTAATTCAATTTTGAAAGGATTTAATTTACTGTATAGAAATATCATTTTAACGAGGACGTGTAGAATATCTGATATTATATCTACTTCATATATTAGTTAGGTTTCTGAAGTTAAAATATTAACAGGGTCTGTATGGTATTATCTAGCCAGTGGTTCTCGCGTCCCTTGCACCGCATCATGACAAACTCAGTTCATATTGTGTCTGGTTATTGTCCTCGATCTCTGAATTCAATGAATACCTTTCGATTTGAAATTTAACCGGCATAGGATTAATTCTTAACACGCGTTGAATTCAATATAGACGCGCATATATGTACAGTGCTTGCGTGAGATTAGGTAAGTAAAAAGGGAGATCTATAAGTTTTTTTCCACTAATTTAAACACTAATTTGGGAAGTTGCCGAGGGATGCTTTCGACAGTTCACGTCATCTCGTTTATAAATTAATCTAATTGACTCCCTGTCTCTGGGTTCTCACTCGGGAATCCAACCTAAACTTAAACATTGATTCTTCCAGTCAGTACTGAAATATGAAATTGTCGGTTTTTCAGATCAGCCATTCCTCACTCGGGACCTTATTGCTGCCAATACTCCGAAGCTGAGTAAACCGACGCTGTGAACTCCAGACATTTTTGAGATAATCCATGATGCTTCACACAGAAATTGGTGGTGAGTGGATTTGTGGGTTTTTAATACTGGCTATAACAAATTACAATGTGCATGTTTCGAGACAAATTAAGAATTATCATTGAGATCAATACTGCCTGTTTTTCAGATAAGCTCTACTTCTCTCAGGATCTGAATGCTGTCAATGTTTGCTGACTAAACCAACAAGGCCGGACAGATATTATGCTGTAGCTCGGGTGTCACATTTCCCAAGGAAACGATAACTGATCGAAATAATCCATGCAGATCCACACATGAATTGGTGAGCGGACAATTTAACTTCAATTCTAAATGTCAAACTTAGGTGAGGTCGTATTCAAGCTGATTCAAGTCTAATTAAACTTTGGTTGCATTTTCAGAGACGACCTTTCTGTGCAGGATCTGATTGCTGCCAATGCGCGTTGACTAAACCGACAAATACAGTTTCCAGATTCCAGACCTTCCTCACTTCATCAGGACCTGATTGCATCAAGTGTGTGCTGACTAAAACAACCTGGTCTGATAGAGGACTCATGTGTGAGCTGAAATCTCTTCAAGGAAAAGATAAAACTGCTCACATAATCCGGTAGAGTAGAGATTTTAAACAGTTTCTCATTAGGACTCTGACGTTAGGATAGGTTTAATCTTAGTTTTGAACATATGGACCCTCGTTATAGCAAAGTAGACAGTAGACTCAATCTGAACTCGAATAAAATGTGGCCAGTGTTTGAATTCCAATTAAACCATAGATATTTGACTGGCATCATTGGATGTAATGATTCGAATTATTGTGTTCGAAGTGTTTATTTCCAAGAGTTACGAAGAGTCTTACGTTTTATCGGTATATAAACAACACATAGCCCGACTGTATGATTTGGAACAGGAAAATACGGGTCATACGGATGTCGGTTGGTGGTTTTTTGGCCAATAATTTTGTTTACAATCGTATAAAGGAGAAAAATAAAGACTTTTTAACATAACACGGTTATTTACAAGATTATACAAATGAACGATTTACTAAATACAACAGCACCGATCTATACAGTATATCAACACCGTTTTTAAGTGATTTTGCCAATTGGAAATTCGGGGTTTAAATGTATCAAAATTTATAAATGTGTTTGAATTTGGAATGCCGCAAAACCGACTGTTAGTCGCGCTATCTGGTGTTTGTCACCGGTTCATGGACGAATCGTTCACATTTCGTCCGCCGCGTTGACGACAACTCGTATATCGCTGAGACCGAGGTTCAACGGTTTCATACGCAGCATACGCCGCCACTGCACCAATTGCACGAGCGCCATCGTATTCAGGCGCATGCGCGTCACCGTCGAAATCGTCTCCTTCAGCTCGTCGTGTTTCGAGTGCACGCCGGTCATAATCGCTGTCAAAAAGTTCAACATCACGATGGCCACGATGAAAACCATTTCCATATGGTAAACCTGGAACAACACCAACTCGTGGCGATCCGACGATATTTTCGCATAGTCCGCCATGTTTATCATGCTCAGAAACGTGCCGTAGATCACTTTCCAGCTGGGCCATCCGCAGACGTTCGCGTTCACCAGTAACGACGATAGACACGTGCAGTAGATCATGAAAACCACCGTGAATATGAAGGAAAACTTCGCCAGAGCTTGCAACATTTTTTGCAAGCTCATGAAGTAGAAACCGAACGAGGGAAATATTTGAAAAAACGCGCAGACGTTGCTGAGAAAAACTGGCGTGAAAAACAGGTACATCCTGCTGAACTCGTAGGGCACTTGATTCTTGGTGTAGACGGCGTTCGCTAGCATGATCGTCACCAGAATCGAATCGTGGAGAAGTTGACCGAACGTATTGCGTAAGATGAATTTCAGTATGAGCCTGCGTTTAAGCGCGGCGATGACGAGGGCGACGTAGGCCAGTATCTTCAATACAACTATCAAGCTGACCGCATAGGCGGACGCACGCATGCATACTCGAACCGGTCGCGGCATCGGTATGAATGACTTATTCGCCATGCAGTAATCTGCAGAGAAAAAATCGATATCAAATTTGAATATATGTAAATGAACGTAAGCGAATTGTGATTGCGATTGAGAGATGTGATATGTGAAGATAGGATTCTCGGGTTTAGGATAGTTAATTAGATACGGTCTTAATTGACACGGTTTAGCCATAGGCTGTTACGAGCTGTTTAGATATCACAATTAGCGCTAAGTTAGAAACGCGAGTTAGAAAAAAATCCTCCAACCATGAGACAATGCTCAGACCAGACTGGGCAATAATCGGTTGTCGGAATTAGCCGAACCAGAGAAATGCAATGACACATAACCGAACTAAGTGAAACCGAATGTCAGCTAGTCGGAACTATAGTCCGGAATTAGTCGACCACGGTATTGAGCACGGTCGCTGTAGTTCGGACCTCGTTATATATATATATATATATATATATATATATATATATATATATATATATATATATATATATATATATATATATATATATATATATATACGCACACGCGCACACGCACACACGCATACACGCATACACGCATACACGCATACACACATACATACATACATATATATATATATATATATATATATATATATATATATATATATATATATATATATATATATATATAGTAGATTTATACTCTCTTCTACTATCTAAAGAGTAGAGTAGATTTGATAACCGACTCACTACGAGTCACTGATTACAGGTTATAGAAGCTTCAGTATGAATTCTACCACAATCACTACGACTACGCTGAAACCCCCTGCCACCCGAGCCTATCTAATTATAATCATTCTTGCCTGGTTTGATTTAGTGTTCGTATTTTCAGTGTTTCTTCTTTATCCGCTTAGGATACTCATAATACATTTTCAACAAAGTGACGTTATTCTCGGGCGTTTCGACGACTGGTTTTTGGACACGAAATTATAATTTGGGTTCTGCCGCTTTTTCATACGTTTCAAATGGGAAAAAATTAGGCCGTAGTTATAATCAATTTCGAGAGACTTCTGGTCGTCGCGAGTCCGCTGTATTCTAAACGATTCTGGAACAAAAAACAAATCATTTGTCTTTTAGTTTTGAACGCAATGTCTTCCGCTGTTTGTTTCTGGCCGTATTATTTCGCCGCTAGGTTTACCCGGTAGGGGCACGCAACGCTGTTACGAACGTGTTTATACAATGGGCGCTTTCGGCGCGAGTACAATACCGACACCTTTTGTTTATTTGCTTGATAATGGATGACGTGACGTTATTAATTCCTATATGTTCATGACTGTTCTTCTACCTTTTATTACTCTTATCGTAATAAATCTAACTTTGTTCGGAATTATGATATTTAGAAAACTAAATCGTAAGAAACAATTTCACGCGGACGCAGCGGCGCCCGGTGAAAAATCTACCGAACTCAAAATATTAAAAGTCGTTCTTATAATTGTAGCTATATTCTTTATCTGTGAAATTCCCGCATCGCCTGACCGACTGCTATATTTCTTCAAAACGCATTTCGGATTATGTCACGGTCTATCTATGTATGAACTAATAGTCATGCAATAGCTACGGCAGGCGAACGAGGAAGAGATGACCTCCATTGCGCCAGTTGAAGCTTTATTACGTCATCAGTATAATGCGACTAGACTGGTTGCCGGTCAATTCAATAATCGATTTTTTTTTAAATCCAAAATTACATTATTCCTAAATACTAGCTAACTTAATATCATGTTTTTCATTGTCGACAATATAACGCAATATATGTGTTATTTCTAAACGCGTCTAAACTTTCAAGTTTTCTTGTTTACCTGTGTTGTTGAGATCCGCTGAAATGTGTTCCTGATATTCGTAAAACCTGACGTACGGCATCAACATGAACAGCATGAAAATACACTATCTAAAAGCGCTTCCCAGACAGTGCACGTATTTACTCCTAGCCCAAATCAGCTTCGACCAGGCCTCGAACGACGGGTTCTTCAAACAGGCGCTGACGTGCATCTTCTCCAGCACCGAATCGGCGTCGTTCAAGACGATAAACCAGTGCGGCGATTTATCGTAACGATCGCCGTCCGCATCGTAAACCCCGAGATCGTACGAGTATACGACCTTCATACCGTGATCGGCGGTCATCGTGCGGTAGACACCCTCCGTGTTCAAAATAACCGAAAACAAACCGAACGTCTTCACGCGGGCAGCATACTCCAACGGCCGAAGTTCTAGTTTATTCTCGTCCGTCAGTAGAACTGCCATATTCGGCGATATTTGGCGGTCAACGAGATGGTAGATTTCGACGAGTTTTGACTCGAGACGCGGGCACGCGGCCGCCGCCGAGACCAGCGCGTGAACGACGTTGTTACCGTTAACGTCCTTGACCAGCACGTCTGCTCCCTCGGCGATGAGATACCAGACCACATCCGCGCTGCAGAAAATACAAGCCAGAAACAGCGGGTTCGAAACCGACTCGGCGGCTATCTTGTCCGGGTAGCGCCGCTCGGGAACGACGACGGTAGAATCGTCGGTTAGATTTACGGTTAGATCCGAATCGATCAAATCCGATCCTCGCTCGAGTTTGAAGAATTCGTCGCGTTTTTTCTTGACGAGGCCGAGGTCGTTACGTTTGATGGCGTTCCGGAATTCGCGGATTACTCGCCTTTTATCGCTTTCCATAATTCGCGGATAAGTTCACCTGAAAAGTTCGCTTGGGTCAACTTGATTGTGAAGTGGAATGATTTCACTTCAAAATCACGATTAGTTTCCGATGATTCGACAAGAAAGTCACAATCAGTTTTCAATATGTCAATTTCTAAAGAAATTCAAATTCAATTTTCCAACGATTTAGAACTTACAATCAGATTGCATTATTCATTGTCCAACGATAATATCTGTAATGTCACAATCAGTTTTAGCATGTCACTTTTAAGTTTTTTTCCGATTGTTTCGCTATAAATTCAAAATCAGTTGTCGATTTTCCACTCCGAGATCCCGATCAGTTTCCAATGTATTCGCCAAGAAATGTTTAGTTCTTTTTGTATCATATACGATCAAGATTAATTCGTTAACATTCATAAATTCAACATAATCAAATTGTAACGGCAACTATGGAACTGGGTTCGACCGCCTCCCGAAGTTGACGAAATGCCAGCGATGATAAAGTACAACTGGTAGCTAGATCCCAGAACTGTGTGACAAACAGTCACTGATGAAAAACGCGATAAAAATGACTGTTCAAGTACGTCGCGCACTGGTACGTACATACGAGCTGATGAGTGGGGAGGTGTTGTATCGATACAGATTCGTTTAAAACGTTTTTTATAACTCATCATCGCGGTTTTATTTGCATTTATTACGAGTGATTTATCCGCTGATATGATCGCCGGCTCGCTGGTGCGTTCGTATAATATGTGGTAAAATATTTATACATCGCTATGAAACGATGTATCTAGCTGTGATGTTTATCACTAGCTGTGATATTTATTATTGGAGAGGGAAAGGGAGAGGGGGCAGAGGCAGAGCGAGAGACAGAGGCAGGGAAAAACAAATTTCAAATTGTTCATCGTCCAGAATTAGTGGATAGATGGTGAGTTAGTGTTCTATTCTGATAACTGATTAAGCGTGATCAACAACAAAAGTACCTGTCAATCCAACGCTATCGTGACCGGAATTAAACTAGGAAAAATAATATCATAAACTTTAAACCTGTTGAATCTGAACGCTTCGAATCATCACCCGATTACCGAAAATGTAACTGTGGCGAGCAACGCTCCAATATACTCGAATATAGTCAAATTTCGAAATTAAATCTGATAAAGGGCTTAACATGATTAAATTGTGAGTGAAATATATCCACTATTCTGTTTAAATCACATATTGCGTGGTACATCCGTTGAGAGTCTGTCTCATCGGTAGCGATCATATTACCCAAGTGCATACCAGTTTTTGATACTTAAATGATATGGCCTTGTGAAATAAAACACTGCGACTTTCAAGGATTCTGATCCTCGCAGGGAAGAAAAAGTAGATAAAATATATAGTCTGTTCAGTGGTAAACTTGACTTCGTATTCTATTGAAAATTGATTGCATATATCAATCATGATATTGGATGCTTGTGATATTTGGCATGGGGTATGTTGCTCTTTCTTTAACTTGGCAATTTCGTTTACCCGAATCGGTCGCCATACGGTTCGGTGGTGGCTGAAAAATAATTTCATCCGGTGGCATATTTAGTAAAGTAGTATGGTATTTATTTTTGTTGTTACATAATTACATTATTGATATCGCATAATATACAGTGACAAAATGTAACAAGAAAATGTGGGCTACACGAAGAGATCACAATGATCTATCGGAGCCGTGCCGCCCTAAAAGAAAAATGAAACCTATCACTCTCACACACACACGCTTTCACAACATCAGTGAATACATTCATAAATTAATAAGTCGTCATCTATGTAATCGTTTATTTCAATTGCACTGGCCAGTAAAGGGCTCGCCGAGCCCGTTAAATCCGCACCTAAAGTAAATAACATTGCATTTAACAAACAATCTACAATTAATCTAATAGCTACGAAGAAAGTTTTGATAAAAAAACTGAATGGACCATGGGCCCAAAGGTCATCGTTAATGTCCTTTGTTCTTTAGATTCATTACTAGAGTTTTGTGTGCGACCGAGAACACTAAAACGATTCGTTTAAAAGCTCCTTTATTGCTACTGAAGTGTTATTAATCTAGTTCTTTTGTTGACGTTTATATCTCGTTCTAATTGATTTCATATCGATCGTCAGTATGGTATAAAGAAGCGGATTCAGAGACGAGTCGATCGGTAAAAATAGAACGGCCAGCCAAGCTGCCACCTGGTTCGGTATCTCGACCGAAAATACGGCGCAAAACTGAACGATTATTATCGGTAGCCAGCAAAATAAATTACAAAGATTGATTACTAAACTCCTTCGAGCTAAAACCAGTTCGGTAGGATCGGCTCTACCCGAGCCCGACCTACTTCCAGATACGAGTCTATACATCTGAGCGTACGTCATCATTATGGTAGCCAATATGGCCGCATTAAACAAGGCAAAAATAGCGAATGAATATTGCCAGCCATTGACGTCGATCGTCAATAAATTCATAGGCAAACAAACTCCGGTTGTACCGTAAAAATTGTCTCCGAAGTAAGACGACGATGACAGCGGTAGAATAGAAACTGTGCTTATAACGAGCCAACAGATGCAGCAAATACCGATAACGTATTTCGGAGTTATAATCGGACTTCTAGAAAACGGGTTGACGATGTTTGAATATCTCTGACGCGTTAGAATTAAGAGAAAAGTCAATGAACCTTCGCAGGAAACGGTGACAATAACCCCGGCGAGACGGCATAATGTGCTATCTGTCCAAGCTTCAGAATTCAGATAATAAACGCCTTTGAACGCGTGGTCAGCTCCTGCAATCACAAACAAATAGGCCGACATCAGAATATCACAACCGGCAATATTAATGATGTAGATATCTGAAGATGTGTTACGTGTTCGGGTGGATTCCATCCGCAAAGCTTGGACGCGAAATAAAATAACGATACTGTTAGCGAGAAAACTGAAAGATGCGATCATCCAGATGATGGCCCTCAGTACAGTGTTACCCATCAGGTCAGAGCAGGTCGAAAATTGATCAGCTTCGGGAAGACATCGGTCAACATTCGGTGCCATGCAGCAAAATTTGTAAGCATCCGAAACGAGGTATTTCAATGATGTAAGATCGCCAAGAACGTTTCTTTTTACAAATATCACTTCGGCATTTTTGACCAGATCTAGAATTTTAAGTCCAACCAATCCGTAAAAAGCATAACTGGAAATATAATGTATTCTGTTACTGCTGATATTTAACGACTGTAATGCGGATAAACCTTTAAATACATTTTCACCGAGAACCGATATAGAAAGTCCGTGAAGATCGAGAACATTAAGTGACGTCAAACCTCGGAAACTACCGTCTTCTAAATGTTGCAGCTGATTTCCGATAAGAAATAGTTGTTTTAAACCGATCAAACCTGCGAATGTATTAGCAGATAATGATGTTATGTGGTTGTGAGTAAGGTCTAATGTGTATAGATTATTCAGACTAGAAAACGCGTTTGGAACGATGTAAGACAAATTATTGCCCGAAATATCGAGAAAACGAAGATAAATGAAAGAGTTGAACGTCGACTCGTTAAATACGACTCGGTTATTCGACAAAATCAAAACCCGAGTTGATTCTATAAAACGACCAGTAATATCTGATAAAAGAGCATTTTCACAATCGATGAAATGACCCCGGCAATTACAACGTTCAGGACATGTGACCTTACAGTATGAATCGTCATCCGAGTTATGCTTACAATTAACGACACCGTCGCAAACTTCAGATTGCGGAATACATCGATTTTCTTGACCACATTTAAACATTCCCGGACACGACCAAGTCTCGCAGTTTCGTTCATCTTCTGAATTAGGACAATCGGATCGACCGTCACAAACGTATCTGATCGGTATACAGTAAGATGCCGGACATTTTACAGTACCAGCCGCGCATTCGAATTCATTACATGCGAGTATATGTTCAAGATTTCTACATACCGGGAAACCAATCGGCATCCTTTCTAAAATACACATTTCGTGTCGGGAATAACAGCGAGGAGAATTGAACGAACATCTTTGTTCATCCGATTCCTTACACAGGTCCGTGAAACGAGTCGTACAGTGATTGTCATTATTACAGTAAACCTCGGGATTCACTGTCCTATTAGTGACCAATTCGTCTTCTTCGAGACTTCCGCTACAATCCACGACACCATCCCGATACAACTGAGAACTAATACATTCACCGTCCGCGCACGAGAACCCCTGACAAATTTCGGCAGTGCATCCAATCTCATCGGAACCGTCTTTACAGTTGGCTAGTCCGTCACATCGATTATAACTATCGATGCATTGGTGATTGGAACAGCGATATTGCGTAGATAAACACGGTGGATGATAGCACGAGTTCTCATCCGAGCCATCGACGCAATCTCTCATAAAGTCACAGAAACCGCTAATCGATATAACCTGTCCATCGTTACAGCGGAACCGACTGTGTAAATTGATATCCGTACAATTGAGTTCATCTTCGCCGTGTTGACAGTCGTGTCTGGTATCACATACGCGATGGTCGCTGATACATCTGTGATCGTTACATTCAAACTGCCACGATTTACAACCGCTTATAGAAGCTAACTCATCACCAGTTACATTATAGGTACACAACACGGAATGCACTTCATCTGTTATATTATCGAAAGGTTTCAATAACCATTTAACCGATTGAATATAAGTAATTTCATTCCTGGTCACTAGTGGTTTGATAACTTTGAATCCGTCGTGGTCCATTGTCAGTATAGCGCCATATTGATGTCGATATTGAAATTTGCTAATTAAATTTGTCATATCGCTTTCCGTATTTGAGGTGATTCTCACGTTTTCGGCGCGGATGCTGTGACACATTTCTCTAGCACTCCGAATATTTAAACCTCGATTGTTTTTCCAGTCGGTTAGTATTCGATAACATTGTCCGGAAACAGTTACCCAACCCCTTGGACAGGTTGAATTGATTAAAGTAACATCGGGAATCATTTGATCCATAGTTTTACTTAAGTCTGTATTTGTTGAATTTTTCGCATCGTTTATCGTTGAATTGTGTTTGTGTTTGATGTCTATTCTCTCAGATTCACAAATGAATGTCGTGTGCGTCTCCTCGATTTGACACGGGAATCGAACCCAGTTCGCTGATCCTCGTGGATTATTTAGTATCATCGCCGTACACGGCATATTGACGTCATTTATCGGTTGTTTTCTTAGCGGAGATATCAATCCTCGAATAACTTCTGGTATCGTTTCATTAATAACAGGTTTATACCACTCTGCGTAGCTCAATGGTTTACCGTCAGTCCACGTGTAATAACCATTATTCTGTTACATGAAGAAAATTAGAAATACATAATATTTCTTTTTCAAAAATATTTCTTTCCAAATTAATATTTTTATTCATTAGACTTACCTGCCATTTCAATCCAATCATCATTATAAGCGCTTTTAATGTGTACGCCATTCGCAGAAGTTTTGTAGCAAATAATCTTTTGATGGAAATCATTTCCTGTTCTGAGTTGACACTGAGTAGATGTCCCGCGTACTTCTGTCTACAGTATATTTCAGCGTTCTCCCAATTCAGACGTTCATCTCTGATGAATTTGATGCAGGAAATTCCGGAATCCAGAAATCCTTGTTTACAGTAGAAATCATCGAAATGTTTAATCGGTAACGACTCGTGTAAAGTGTATTGTATTTGAAACATTGGAATTCTATTAATTACTTCAAAACGCAGGTCCCAACCTTTCAAACTATGAAATATGAGTCCACGAACTGCGTTATTTTCACATATTTTAGTTTCATGTCGGTTTCTAACGACTCCGTCAAGGAAGTGCCTGTAACTCATCATTTGCATTAGAATGATTGGATCATAATCAAATACGTTGTTTGTTTCACATGAAACTGATCCGATAAATTTGACAATAAATCTGTAATATTGAAATATGCTGTAATATTCTAATTGATTTTGTTGTATAGTTTTTTCAAATTTGTAGACAATTGATTTGAACGTACGTCCTGCCCGACCCGGGTACTTCGGTGACTGCACGAGTCCACATTCATCAGGAGTCGCAGATAGGATAAGGGAACCTCGAATAGTAGCTGCTTTTTTCACTCCTAGACATTCACGACGTAGTTTAACTATTAGTGGTTGCTGCCAGAATCCAAACTCATCTGTGAAATCTACAGTGTTTAATACGAGACTGTTATTAAGAAACTGATTACTCAAACTCAGAAAAAGATCACATGACAATGAAATCTTGAGAAAACAACGGTCAATTTGATATTCTTGTTCTGATAATATGTGAATATTTTTCAAGCGAAGGCGTCGATTTTCAGGTGTAATCACGAGACAGTGTGACGTCATATTGATCTGACGTTCTCCTTCCTGTAGAACATAACCATCACAATCGATAGGGGCGTACATAAGATACGACTGGTCAGGACGATTAACTGTTAACTGATTGTCATAGTAAAAAGCGTATGCTACTACAGTAACCGGTCCACCTGATGTAATCAGGCTGACGACAGATCGACCGTAGTATGAACCAGGACAATACGGACCATAGCGTCTAGCTGTGAGATTACTACCATCAAATATATAAAAACCAGCTCGATCACAGTTTTCTGATAGCACTGTTAGTTTCAACTGTTTTTCATAGATGTTCACTTTCCACTTTAGTTGTAATGTAGTAACACGATACAATGTATTCTTTGAACTCGGGAACACGCGGCTTAATGATTTCACCTCCTTCACTACCTGAAAATGTATAACGATGACGATAATAATATAATGCGATTATCTGAAAATCTCGTGTGTATCAACATAATTTCCGCTCGCAAAATTATGATTTGTAACAGGTCTTAAGATAGAATGGCACGAATCGTATCTAGAATGATTATGATTTGTAGTACGGAATACAGTTAAATCAATTATGAGGTTATCCGAAAGATCAGAGACGGTTTTCCAGGAGTAGATCGGTTTTGAATAACATGTAGTGAGAACCTTTGGTAGAATTGCGTATGGAGCTAGTCCATGATTGCTTATATTGATCTAGAAACCGTTGTTTAGATGTTCCTTTGAGCCAATTAACATTTGGGAATGATTGTGAGTCCCATATTTTATTTAGTCCGACGGGGTATAGGATATTTTTTTATATTTTGGAACGATTTAATATTTGGAGCATCCCGATTCCTCGGGATAATTTCATCACAGACCTACATAAAATATGCGACAATTTACCGAAAGGCGATGAGACTGTTTATGCCCAAAAAGTTAAAATTCTCACTTAAATCGTGATCGCAACAATCGAGACAACATTGATGGAGTACTATTTCTGAGATGTAATATGCGCCTCAGAAAGGAAATATGGACATTTTCTATGCACTGTAGGTTGGAGAACCTCCAGACCTCACAGCCATATGTTAGAATAGGAACGATAGTCGGATCGAAAAGTTTAAGCTGGTAGTCCAGTGATAGGTTTAGAGTATGTATACGCGTGTACAAAACATGGAGAGCTCTTTTTGCTTGACTAATTAGATATTTCTTTGTTGCTAGGAAACTTCTGTTTTGTTGCAGGGGATACCAGGATACTTGTATGTACTAACAATTTCGATGTTTTGATTACCCATAGTAAATCTGACATGATTCCTTTGAGCTCTTGTGCCAAAAATTAGTACTTTTGTTTTTCTTATAATTACTTCGAGCTTCCATTCATTACAGTATATAACGTTACTATACACATTACGTATGAGATTAAATACTTTTCCGTTTATACCATTATTCAAAAGCTTTTGCCACAACCCTGCTCGCCACACCAAATCAAAAGCTTTGACAAAGTCTCTAAATGCACGATAGAGCTTTTTTCTGCAATTTTAGAAGTTCACTTAACGAATACAGAATGAACATATTATCTATTGTAGAGTGTTGCCGCTTCCGCTATCGCTATCGTTATACTTATCATTATTATCATCATCATAACATACAAAGCTAATTTACAAATCACTGTAATCAACTTACCGATATCCTGGGCTTGTTGACGTAGACGTCTGATATTGTCATTGTTTTCACTTCAAATTCTATTTTCAAATACGATCTTAAAAATTCCGATCTCGTTAGAACGCACAGAAACACGAGAAATCCATCTGATTTTACACTCAGTGATTTAAGATGGTTAAAACTGAGTAAAATATCAGTTCTCACAATCCGTAACCCTTCCTGTTTATATACACCAACGACACCTGGTGACGAGACGAGATCACGTGTCCAGTTGAAGACGATGTACTGCAGAACATCGACTGTGATAGACCAGCAGTATAAGTGTTTAGACTGAGTTACTATATGTGGTATTCCATCAATTGTTGTGAGCAGTCCTGATTTATTATAGTCTTGAATTAACGGGTTAGAGACGTTCCAATCTGATATTTTGTAAACTTGCACGAGAAACTGCGACTGAAACAAATTCCTATTTTCAAATTCAATGCGGGCTTTATTAGTTTTAGTATAAAACGATGAAGGTGGATGTCCGGTTTGTTCTCGTATAAGAGCTATAGGTTCACTGGAGCTGTTCCATCCGTCGTAAATTTGAGGACGAGTTTTCATTGGATTCTCACCGGGATATAATCTGAAATCTATCTGTATAAACGTTAAATTCATTGCGAACCCGTCTGGCATCCCGATCCATTCTAACAACAATTTACATCGCCGGGTAGAGATCACGAATTCATAACCTGTTTGAGTTGGTAATTCTTTTACTGAATATTTGTTGCATTCATGTTGTATCAATTTCAAGCGACTCTGTTCTTCGAAACGATATATGATATAAACCCGACTACCTCGCACTCCATCGACGTTACTCCTAAACAACAACGAAATCAACCCGTTACTGAGGATATAAAGTTGTTTTCTTCCGGTAGCGCAGAGTTTGTTGTCGGACTCACCGACGAGAAGGTAGTTTTCGTTACAGAATATCGACGGTTCGATGTCGTAGTAAACTTGAACGAGAAAACTTCCCGGTATAGAGCTGTTGACGAACCAACGACATTCAACACCGCGCACTAACGACGGATAGTTCGGTGTAACGATGTAACCAGACCTAGAATCGACGGAGTATTGAGTGTTGTTACAAGATGAACTGACTGTAACAGACGCGGCTTCCTCGACAGAGTTTGCGCGATCAGCCCGCGTTAATATACAGTCTCCGCAAGCGATCAGTAAAACTACGAACAACGCTTTCATTTGCTGCATATTGAACACAATTCACGCTTCAAAACAAATACATTTCTAACTATTTCCAAATTTGCGCCACATTTTTCAAGAGAGTAGCTGCAAAGTTATGACGAATTTGCAAATGGCAGCTGTTGACGAATTGATCGAGTCCAATTATTTTGTAAAAAAATCTCCCATCAAACTGGCACCAGTCTCGTATTTCTGTTACTTTCAACTGTTCTCGGTTTCGCTGTAATAACCGCGGTTTCTAAATTTAGACGTGTTTCAAAATATCTTGTTTACAATCATGTGCAATTATTTCGTTAAAGAAGTATTTACTGTCGCTCCCGAACTGCGTTGAGTTTTTTTTTAATAATATTCGAGGACATAATCTATCTATCTCAAAATGTTCTGCGTCTCTATTAAACACTTCGTGTTGTGGCGGGTATGGACTTGTTAGAGTATGACTAATTATGGGTCCGATCACAGATGAGAATGTTTTGTGAGTACGAACTGGTGTTAGCGGCATCATCGAATTAGATTATTAATTTTTCATATTTTAAATCAACTGCTATTAGATATTTCTAGGATCTGGTTTATACTATATGGATACATACTTCATGCAGTTAAGAATGCATTGATTTTTGTCGAGCCGCGCAGTTTATAGAGCGAATATGGATTATGACCAGTGACCCAAATAGTTAGATAATATGAAATATGAAACTTTATTGTGTTCGACAATTCGTCGTTCGCGCAGATTATTACAACTGGGTGTCTTGTATATGTTCACACCTAGAGGTTATCGCGATGGTGTATGGTTTACCAGTCTGGACAGAGATGCTCAAACTGTCTCCCGTAAAAAAGCAGACACCTCTTGTGAACATATAAGGGTGTATTCTGAATGGAATCGCGCTGAAACAAAATAAAGATTTGAAAAAAACTGTCCTCAAAAACTGAGCTGTTGCTCAGAAATCTATGGAATTTGCATTGTCGTCTTGTTTAGGATTAATTAGAAATGGAATTGTGCTAAAACTAATTCAGAATTGATATGAACTTGGCTCAAAAACTGAACTGTTGTCAAAAACACAAGGAATCAAATTGACTCAATGATTATCATTGGATTCATAAATAACACGCACAGGATTGGATAAACTGTAAGTTAGAAAAAAGTTAACAGCTGAAATTATGTTTTATAGGTTTAGTTAGTGATTAGGAACTTACTCGGTGTGTTAGTAAGTTATAGGAGTGCATGAATATTAATACAATCTTAAATCAAATGCGCTAGTAAATAGGGTGCTATTTGCGTCACGGTCCTGTGGGTCTCTGGGTCTACAGATAGAAAAAGCAGTTTGTTTATTACTTATGCCTAATATCTTTATTTCAGGATCCTGTATTTCATGCTTCTTTTTTCCAGGGTTTCTCTCTATTTTCAGGTTTTATTCTTTCTTTCACAATTTCCGTTTTTTTCAAATTTATTGTTTTATAAGACAACGCCTATTATGTAAATATTTTACTTAAAATAAACATGAAAATTTCAGGGTCATCGGTGAGACAAGACTTCAGAAGACTAGGCCACAGAGCACGTGTCTTCACCCCCAGCACACAACAGAGTGGCCCGATTCAGGTGCAGCCTGTATGTTCTACTTAAGTGAGATGAACAAGACCCCCTAGTCACAGAACATTGACCCTAAAGTTGAATGACGATGACAGAGCGACTGAAGAATTCCGGTATGACCTGTATAACACGTCTCTATTTCATTGCCCCCTCCCTACCCCCAAACCTTAGCCTGAATAGGTAGGCCGAATATATAGGTTTGGTTAGAATAGTTAGTTGATAGATCTTTTGAAATGAAACATATTTTCAGCTGTTGATATAAAATGCAGTTGTAATTAATTTCAAGTGGAACTTTTTAAAAGTAAAACTTGCATTTATTTACAATTGAACTGGATTGAAAATGGTTGACAGTTTGTGAGTTAAGTGTGATTTGAATAAGATGAAGAGTTGAACAGTTGAACTCTACTTCTTATAAAATACAAAAGACATTTACTTATGTAAAACATGTTAAAGGTTCAGACAGCACCCGACGCCACCCCACCCTGACGGGCCCTATTCCTGTGGTACCTGGGTCTCTGGTTTAAAGGCCTTCCCAAATAAAAAGGGAATTTCTTATTAGTTCCCTTTTTAGTCCTAATTCCTGCAATATGAATATAAACACAGAATACACTTCTCCATACCCAAAACCAACTGAATCGCGTCGACTATAGAGTAAAAATGACATTTATTAGTTCACATAAAACAGAATCTTACATACAAAATCAAGAGCTTTGAGTCCTGAGACTCAATCAATGGGGTTACATGATTCAAGTATTTGTAGTTAATACAAGAAATTGAGTCTCAGGACGCATTTTCAAAAATTAGTTTGAGGTATTATTTGTACCGGGTCTTAAAACATGCATTTTAAGAATTGCAATATTGATATGATAAGAAATTAGATTTGAGTCTTGAGACTCATTTTAGCATCAGGTTTTCAAAATTGCGTCCTAGGACTCATTACAAAAGGCCCACCCGCGGAATCGTTAGATTCGAGTCTTAAGACTCATATTAGTAACTACTTTTCTTAAATTGCATCCTTAGACTCATTCATAGTTTGATTCGAGTCTTGAGACTCATTTTAGTATCTGATTTTCTAAATTGCGTCCTAGGACTCATTCATCGTTAGATGCGAGTCTTGAGACTCATTTTACTAAATTGCGTCCTAGGACTCATTCTAAAACTTTCACGGATTTGAATCGTTAGATTCGAGTCTTAAGACTCATTTTAGTATCTGCTTTGCTAAATTGCGTCCTAGGACTCATTCGTCGTTAGATGCGAGTCTTGAGACTCATTTTACTAAATTGCGTCCTAGGACTCATTCTAAAACTTTCACTGGTTTGAATCGTTAGATTCGAGTCTTAAGACTAATTTTAGTATCTGCTTTGCTAAATTGCGTCCTAGGACTCATTCGTCGTTAGATTCGAGTCTTGAGTCTCATTTTAGTGTTTGCTTCACATAATTTCGTACTAAGAAACCTCCATTTAAGGAATCGTTAGTCTTGAGTGTTTTGCTTAATCTAAATGCGGATCAAAATCAGTTGACAAAGCCACCATAGTGTTTCCAATTACATTATATGTACAATATATGATAAAGCCTAAAGGATACTAAAACTTATAATTGAATATTCGATGATACAAAAATTTACTCATTTGGAGGGTTTTTGATTTACTCTAAAAACAGCAGATATTCCCGCTGAAGTAGTGTACAAACATTCTACACGACATTACTATACTCGTACATTCACGATGCTGTAATCACGAATAATTATGCAATCTATAATTCAAAATCCATAAGGATGAACATCAAAAAATAATATCACGGACAGATTGGACTTATACATAGAATGATTAGGCTGATCCTGGATATCATTGACTATGTAAACATAATGCTGTTCCGTTAAGCTACGTAAAACCAAAACTTTTAGAACCTATTTAAAAATGCAAAAATTAATAAATACATTGAAATCATTCCAACAGGCGCTGCCTTTATGTCATTCCGGGGCATTATCCTGCCCTCCATTATGCTTATCTCTCGATAGGGTAAAACTCACACTTTAACTGTGTTGGAGTGCAGTCTCCAGTGACAATCATTGTATTTTCGGTCAGCAATTGCTGTAGAACAGGACACTCCTAATTTACACTTTGTTTAACATGGTTCCATCGCGGAACCAAACGTGGTCACTGGGACATCTCATTCCCTGGCAATCAGCGGTGCAGTTGGCCCAGAGAGGGGACAGCGTGAAATAAGTTGATAGGCGACTGTTCTAGCCCTTAAGCTAGGGGATCGGCATTTCACTAGTAATTAATCTTCTCCAGCGCACTCGATAGTGTCCCTGAAAGTAAAAAAAAAAAGATAATGCGCTAACTGAATTCGCATTGAAGTTCAAACGATTCAGATATTATAATGAATGATCCTAACAATTACCTATAATCATAAGTAACAAATTTTAATAATGCTATTGAAAATTCAAATGCATTAAAGACGTATTTTCAAACTATCGATTAAGGAAACATTAGATTCGGCCTTAAGATAAAATGCAGTTTATAGACCACTTTACAAATACAAGAAATATTCATACTTTGACGATAGAGTGATTTTGAAATGCGAGACTTGAAATATGCATATTTGGGCCGATGTCGAGTCTACACATTACGCTCAGTCTACACTATACCCACACAGTATATCACAGTTTTTTCATAGTCAACTGGAATTCAGTACTATTGTATATCACTCAGTCTATCGAGTTAAAAAACCACTAGGAAGCAGAATGCAGAAAAAGTGCAGTATGTGCAGATGTGCTAATTTATCTAAGGAAGTGTTTATTTTAATATTTAATAAGCCTTATTCAGTACATTTCTTTTTGAATGACGTTATGAAAACGAGATGTATTGAAGAAGGCTATGGACAGATTATTACAACAAATGAATGGGCATACAAGCCCCACGCATTTTACATTGATTCTGCAATTGAATAGTTCGGTAGAAATGTCATTTTTTCAAATTAGGGCATCACCAAACTAGAGCTAAGTGAAGTGAACTAAAACTGGTGAATTATTGAATTAAAAGTGGTCCATCAATACTAACCTGTCAGATATATATTTTGCTGCATACTAATCAAATGTCCCGAATTCAGGTTCAAAATCACGAAACGACGATCTGAAAGAGAATGTGTGCATGTATGAATGAATAGATCGATCTAGCGTAAAGGCTGACTTCCAAATAGATAGATATCTATCAGTATGAATCACCGCAATATACATGTACTTACTGAAGGATTCGGTAACTCAACGTGTTTTTCATTGATATCCTGTTCAATGCCTTCCTGTGCCTTCAAATATGGAAGGTACCATGCAGCAGATTCTGCTAGCTTGACTGTCTTAGTTTCAATGGTATCGAGGAAATCATTCCACCAGTCTTGTTTCTCCTGTGGTAAAAAGCTTTTCCATTTCTCCATATTCTTTTTCATATCCTTGATTTCGATGTTTGAATAATTTAAATCGAGCACTGAAGGAGTACCAGTTGGTATACTTGTCAATACTCCGCCTTCCATGCAGTGCCATTCCTGAGTTGATGAACTCCTATAGTACATGTTAATTTGGGATTGATCTTGGCTGTCCCTTCGAAATAGAAATATCCTTGGTTTCGAATGGTTCTTCATGTTGACGATATGTGGAGCAAGCCAAGATCGAATATCCAACAACCCTCCCAACTCGATACCATCGCACAGTTTGAGCAGGCCGGCCATATCGAATGCATCTTCTCTTCTCAACCTATCCGGCATACACGCTAAACAGCTGGTCGATGTCTTCGTGCGTATGACCAACGAAGAGAAAACTCAACTGAATCTGAAATGATTGAAATAGTTCGTCTTTAGAATTTTCGATCTCATAACCCATACAATAATACGGGTGCGATGTATGGTTCTGAATTCAAGTTATAAGTTCAAAAGATATACCACGTGGAAATATATATGAGACATGATATCTATTGCAGTAGAAACTGCATAACTTGCCAATACATGTAGTTAGGTACAAGTTTGTCGATATATGTAATCTCTACCGAACAGAGGTACACATAAGTGAGTATTTGCGTTGCTTCTTAATTGAAAGCCTCCATTTATTAGTAGCCTGCAACTAGCAGATTCCTCACCTCGTTAAATATTTTCTTCTCTACTAGAATTTGCAAGAGGGCTAAAACGTATTTGTTCTTATTTTCGCGGCCACAGTTGTCGGCTTGCAAATACAAATGCGATGGCAGTTGACCATTCTCAAAAAGTAAATAAATGAATTTAACATTAAATAAATGAATTTAACATTTCTTTTCACATTTGCTGACATAGAAATGTGTACCGGTATTAAATTGTTTATATTCGTCTTACCTTAGATATACGCCATAATGTCTTGAGAATAACATTCATCGTCATGTTGCTGTCGTGTGGATAAAGATGATAATCGACATACGACTGAGATAGTTTATGACCATGACTTATCACACCAGTTATGTGTGTTTTTAGTAAACTAGTAGCTGTCATGAACTGAAAAGAGAAATACCGGTAATTAGAAAATATAGTGCAAAAAGGCTATGATAAATAATGCATATTAAATATGTTTTACAGTGGGTTTTTGTTTATTATCAAACATGTCATTATCATTGTACGCCATTGGAGGTTAATTACTGGGGAGTTCTATAGAATGGTTTGTGTACCGGGTAATACAACTGGATTAGATTTATGGGAAATTTGCGATAAATCGTAAGTTAAATGACAATAAGGTGGCTAGACGAGTTGCTCACCTTTCCTTTTTCTCCGGCAAAATGTGGAAGAAATTACTTCGTTTGGTCCATACCATCGACTATTAAACTAACGTAACGGTTCGGATTCGTCTGCGCTCTACGAACGCGTGCATAATAGGCGAGTCTCTCAGTCCTGAAGCAGAGAAATACATGATGGTTTTTTTAAATTATCAAACACTGAGATTGGAACAACATTCCAAGTGCGGTATGGCAATTCGAACAGCCTGCTTATTAGATACGATGCATTTACACGTACTTACATTACTGTAGAAATGTGGCGTTGTTTTTCTGCCATTATTTCCTTGCGGGATATCGGGTTCTGCGTTGATTGAAGTAATTGTTGGATTCTCACACAATCGTCACATTTCGAGAATGTACTACCCTATAAACATTCAAGCATCATTCATATTAGAAAATGTCAATTTATTTTTGAAATATGTAGGCAAAGTGAAGCAATAAGTTACCTTCTTGATTTTGACAAATGAGAACAACTCTGACCAGATCCGATAAAATGTAGACTGACTGACATATCTATCATTGTTGTCGTTTTTTTCTGTTTTGTACTCCCGGTAGAGGTCAATTTTTTCGGAATATCTGTGGAAGCCATTTTTCAGTCTTATCGGGAGCAGATTGTACTGTATTTTCCAAATAATTTGAGAGCCAAGAAGTTGCCTCAACGAATTCAGGGCTAGATTTTCTGATGGATATATTCTCCGGGCATTCTGACTTATCCTGTTTCGACTTGATTTTGTAAAGCGTCGATTTACTGATGCCATAGACATTTAACAAGCAGCCTTGGCAAACAGATCTACCCATGACAGTAAGGTTAATGCGTGATGTATTCTGCGTACATGTTTGCAGAGTGTCCACGATAAATTGATGACGATCCGAAATATTGCGACACCAATAGGATTCCCGCAGGTTCTTTATATCAGCCATGTGCAGAAAATCGGTACAATGTTTTTTACAGATCACATGAAGAGATTTCAATAGCGTTGTCGATGATGTTTTTTTGTTAAAAAGACTTTCTTTGGGATATCCTGAAAAGAGATTGATGCATGAATAGAGATTATGGAATTGTGTTTTTGGTTTTCAACTTCCATTTCAATATTAGAGAAAATGAAATTCGTGAGAACATTCTTCTTAGAAACGAATAGAAAAACGTCATAAAAGAATTGGATATGCTTCTAGTTCCGTTTGATATCTGACCGTCAATAGCCGCAATTTCTGTCGTCAACGGATTTACTGGACTCCGCGTTGACAATATGAAAGCGTAGCTTATCGCCTTTAATTGACTGTATTATCTCTTATAATTATTGATCGTTTCTGAAATGGCATACTTATACACTGTAAAGGCTATCAGTGAATATTGGGGATTGTCATGTAGGCTACTGCTGTAACATCAACAGAAGGAATGGGTTATTTGAAAGTTTAATACAGGCACACTGTCCCTTTTAACAGAACCTCGAGTGTAAATTTCTCGACGTTTATGGCAGTGGCGCCCCCATTGGCGACGGTGAAATATTAGACTACCCGTTTGGTTCTGTTATATTTCTATGGGCTTCATCAGAAAATCCGTTGCAATTATAAAGAGAAATGCTTCATCGGGTTAGTGGAAAATACTTTAAAACTATTGAAACCCAACTATGTAAACTGCATAAATTCCTAAATTGAAATTGCTTATTTTCGCCCCTATTATACTTACTGCTAGATTCGGCTATGCGTGACTTTGAATGAGGAAGGATAAGCGAGCTCTCCAGGGGTTGTTGTTGACTATCTGTTAAAAGTGAATTCGACATACTAAATCGCAAAAGACAACTGAATGTAATGTGATATCAATATTCGGTAAATACAAATGAAACAAAATTGATAATTGCACACTTTTGCTTTCATATTTCATCATTATTAGATAAGATTTTTAATATTCTGTTTAATACCATATTGATGTTCTCACTTTGTCGTTGGTTGGAAAACCAGAAAAATCCTTGAAAAAAAATATATTTTACCTGAACTGGTCGCATGTTCTTCAAATTCTATATCTTCACTGCTGTCCATTTCACAACACGCATTGCTTGGTGACTCTAAAAGTTAATTGGTAGAAGTGTTCTTTTCTATGAATAAGTTGCTGTAATTAATATTTAGATTATTGTCTTGGGAGTGAAAATCATAATACATATATACCTGAACTGATGCAAAATTCTCCAAAAATACTTTCTTCGATTTGACCATGGGGTAAAACTACAAGTATATTTTAGGAAATGTCGTTTCACAAAGTTCGATCTAGATGTAACAGAAATTATCATTTTGGGAATATCACAATATCTACCTACTCCGGCGCTTTCCTCAAAAACACTTTCATCTAGGATATCATTCGCCTCAATCGGATGAGAGGGTAAAACTACAAGTAGATCCATGAAAAGAGTTGTTTTACATCATGGGTTCATAATCATAATAACATTATTTGGAAAAATTCTTCAATATAATTACCCAAACTGAGGACGCTTTCCTCAAAAACACTATTATCTTCGTTCCCTCCACTCAGATTGCTGGGTAAAACTAAAAGTATATTTCAGGAAAGGTCGTTTACATACAGTACGTGCAGGATCTTGATGCAACAGAAATTTCTGGGAATATCAGAATATCTACCTGTACTGATTATGCTTTCTTCAAAAACACTTTCATCGAGGACATTTTTCCCCTCACTCAGGTTGCCGGGTAGAACTAAAAGTACATTTTCGCTAAAGTCATTTACAGGTATCTTGATATAAAATAAATGTGAATTATCCTTAGGAATATCAGAATATCTACCTGCACTAATGACACTTTCCTCAAAAACACTTTCATTTAGGATATCTTTCGATTCACACGGATTGCCGGGTAAAGCTACAAGTAGAATCATGAAAAACAAATCATTTTATGGTATGAGTGCATCACAGTTATGTTAATATACATCATTTTTGGAAAATTCCTCAGAAAATCTACCTGAACTGAAGACGCTTTCCTCAAAAACACTTTCTTCAACGGCGCTGTTTGTTTCATTACTCAGAATGGCGGTTAAACCTGAGGAGATTGAAAACATGCGTTTAAAGTAGCGATCGATACATCAATCAATACAGCGGATATTACTCCTAAAACGACAATTTGTAGATGCATAGAAATAGTAAAAAGTAGGTCATGATAGGTACCTGGAGTATGGTCTGATACACTCAGTCTGGATTTCTTAGGAGTACTAGCAGAAAACATGTTTGTGTCAGCTGTCAAATAGAAATTAAGACAAATGAATTACAAAATGCTAATATACTTCAAAAATTAGAACTTAATATATTTTCATGCTGTTTAGTGAATTCGTATACATAGGCCCTAAAGCATTTGATGCCGACGAACAAAAATCGCATATTCTTGCATTTTCGTGTATTGGAGTTTCATATTTCCACCGTCATATTTCTGCTTTTTAAAGAAAGGAAATGATGGAAAAACGTGTGAAATGAATTATTTGTAGAGAAGGTTGCAGGCTCGTTGACCTCTCTCGCAGCCCGTTACTATATTATCCCTTAAATCTAGCGTATATCAAACTTTTAGCAACTGACTTTGGTGCGCGCGTATCGATGGATATGACCGAAAAGGTCACAAAATAATTTCACAAGGCCTGGGTATCATCTATAAATGCAGTCAAATTCTAAACCAAAATCAACTCATCCTCGATCGATGCACTTGTCCTTCCTCATATAAACATGGTTTATTATCATGGGGTCACTCACCATAAACACAAAAAAATATATTTCGCTTCAAAAACAACTAACTCGAATTATTACCAAGCCTAACTTCACTGCCCACTCTGAACCACGCTTCAAACAGCTTATTAAAACTTCTCAAAATAAATGATCTCTACAAACTTAAAGCCACTTTTCATCTATGACACAACCTTTGAAGGAATTGAATTGTGTATAGAGCAGAACAATTCTAGCACATGTAAACAATGACTTACATAGTTCTTCCCGCTCTACAAAAATAAATCCAAGGTTCGCGTGCTGTTATATGTTCTTTTATTTACTCTTGCCTACGAGCAATTATCTAAACGTTCAGATAATTGCTCGTAGCTCTTGCTCAATCTTCCAGTGACTGACCCGTAGTAGTTGTGACCCTGATCTCCGTTCAATATTGCATTTTATCAAATTTATTATCCCAAATTATGCAACTATTCGTTGAATTAGTTCCTAAAAATGTCTACGATTGGAGGGTTCGATGTGCTACCCGAGTGAACATTCTCAAATTTGTATCCAAACTTCGTAGTGTCAAGAGGTTGAGAGGATTTATTGTCAATGTGTCAGAGCCAAAGTCAGAGCAATTGTTTTGCTAATGTACAAATTGTTAACTGAATAGTTATCCAAACAGTCTTAGATGTTCACACTGACGACCACTCTCCCCGGGCTTGAGGCCATATATTCAAGAGTTGTCTAATAATGATAATCCATTCACTATACTATATACACTCCCGTCCCTAGATATCCCAATTACACATTTTCTAATTCTTATTTGTTTTATAATCCTTGTTCCCCTAGTCTAATGCCCTAGCGTATCATCTAATATTATTCATTCAATCTGAATCTAAACTAAAAACCCTTATTTGATAACTGTTGGCTCAAAAAGTTACAATAGCTAGGATTCACATTGAGCTATTCAATTAAATTACTAAAACATTTTGATATCTTGTATCCATTTAGACACAGCTAGTTCCCCAAGTCGTATTTTTGTGTTTTCTCATCAACTTTCAGGAACAGTCAAAACAATTTTTAAAACGCTATATATAAAGATTTCAGTACACGAATTAACCTATGATTTTAATCTGGAAGTTCATGAAATATCTTTCCAATTACACATGTATTTTCATCGAGAGATTAAGAACCTAATACAGGTCATTCAAATCTAGTAACAGCTAACTAATGGGATTGTTTTTCCTTCAAAGTTAGATGTATAATATGACGATGAAAGACTGGGTCTTCATTAGAACATGGACTTATAATCTAGTTTATACGTCCATGATCTCAGGACCGATGCTGGGTTATTTCAATACAGAGGGAATGGTGGTCGATTTGATCCAGGCGGCTGCTGGAATATTCTTTGGATGGGAGGAGCCTACTTAGTTGCATGAGAAAAGATTATATTGGACCCAGTTCCACAGTTGAGATGTAAGAGTTAACTCTCGAGTTAATAGTTCATAATATTTACTAACTGTACATTTAATTCTTAACTGGGTCCAGTGCTTTAGTTTAACAAGTCAACTTTTAACCAGATCTGTGAAATCGTCAAGGAAGCTAAGCAACACTTATAGTGGTGGTTTAAATGTTTCCCAGACCCTATTCAATACTGCCCGCGGACGGCTATGGCTCTTCCACTGCTGCCTTTTATCTTTACACAAACAAACTTTTCACGTAAAATGATTTAAATGATGCGTGAAATAAAGATTATTTTATAACACATAGACTAATATCACTGGTGCCGTCTTTGCTGAGCATTTGTTCCTTTTTACGGCTGACTCATACAAATGATGATCAATCGCATATCAATGATTTATGTCAGTCTACATATTTTCATTTATTCAAATGTATTACTGAAACGTATAAACATCCTATCCCGGACGCAAAATTTAACATCTCATAGAAACCCAGCATAGAAGTACACGCAACATAGTATTAATCGGGTCAAATAAAACCTATAGTGCCCACTGCTAATCTCAAAACCTTCCACTAATCATTATGAATGTTCCACTGCGCCTGATTTGTAATACCAACCCCAAACTAACACAAAATTAGATACCCTTTTGTCTATAAGTATCTAGCATTTAATTGTTGGAAAGCGATAAACTCTTTGTTTTGAAGTTTAAATTATTTTTGAAATATCAGTTTAATTTCCGTGTTTTGCCTGAAAAATGCAAGTTCTTATTATTGCCTATATAAAATATCTCATTTTGAATAACTGGGGCTGCATTAAATATCAACTACTATATGGCTGCGCGTTTATTCTTTTACAGACACTTTCATTTTCGGAGCCGGTGGCCTAAAGTATCCACGCTCCTGTAATAAGAGGAGAATTGTACATTTTTATGAGTAACAATTGAGGTTCATTATTGCAAAACAGACCTCCCGCGACATGCATTAGGTCATCAAAAAGTGTCGTATGTTGAACGGTCGGGCCTTTATGCTTATGTTCCTATTAAAATAGAAATTCCACTTAGCCCTTTGCCTAACTAAGAGTGCATGAGTGAAGATAAGAATAGGAGATGTGTAATAGCTACTCATTGTGTCGCCTTCCTTCGATAGAGGAAATATTCTTGTTTAAAATATATAAGTAATAAGCGAAAAAGTTACTTACCTCAAACTATAAGTATTAAATTCGTGTCAATCCTTAATCCCGATCCGGAGAAACTAAATGATACGGCGGCTCGAATCCAATCTCCCTTCGTTCACGATCTCCATACAACTCACTGCGAATTCAAAACAGCCCGCGCATACGCTAGATATGTAAATGTACCGATATAACTCATCACCACCCGTAGGCGTATCGTATCACTGGCCTGGATTATACATCCATGCTCATACATTTTATGTAAAACAGGTGGAAGTTGAAATCTCCAGATATTGCCCAATCGAAGTCACTTTATAGATGTGAGAATAACATCGAATATATGTCAATTTGAAGAGTCTTCAATTCCGACGTTTTAGAAGTAATAAAAACAACAGATGTTGAAACAACTACTGACTTCATCGGTCAATTTGAAAGAAAATTATTTCTTTCTAGCTGATGCATTGTTTTGTTTTATGCCAATAACATTTTCCAGATTTTGCCGCTGAAATTCCATTACGTATCAAAGTGACAAGAAATCCCATTTTCCTACCCTATGAGGTTACTAAAATATCGAAACATGAACTGAGACACAATTTGAAACGTAAGAAAAAGTAGAATTACTGCATTGACGGTGTTGAGATTTTCTGAACGTGCGTTACTACAGCAAATTATATTTAGATCAACACACTAAGACATTTTTTTTGAATACTACTGTTTTAGAATTAGTTTTTGTCGGGTCTGTTTCGACCTGAGAAATGAAGAATACGACCACACTTTATTAAACCTTGATCGAAAACATATTTTGATACCGAAGTATGTGGACTCCTTATATTTCTTGAGTTTATATTTCGCTGTGTTTATCAAACCAATGTTGTAGTTGTGGAGATGTCTCTGTTGGTGATGAATAAGTTTAGACAAAGTGGGATTCGATTTAAGTATTGGTTTAGACAAGTCTTAGTAAAATGAATTCTAGCTGTGAAAAAAAACGCGAACTGGATATTGTTCTTTTTATCTGAAATACATAATGTACATTATCACATTTCTCTCAATCAACTCAATCAAGACTATTCTTCCGTTTACATATGATCACTGAGGCATAAAGGAATAATTAAGGTTTTCTGTTACATCACAGAAAACCCTAATGAAATTCGCGTGATTATTATTACTGTTACTGTTATATCGTTCATATTCAATCTATATTCATGAAAGTAATAATATGTAACAAATTACTAAATCATACACACATTTTAAATTTGACGATATACTCAAAAGCAAAAAAAACTGCTTACTTTCGCTATTAGACATTTCATTATTTTTATAATTAGCGCTCCGTGAATTCTAGCGATGGAGGCAAAACGTTCCATTATGGACAATATTTTAATATAGCGATCGAAAAAATTATATGCGAAAACTAAAAGCGACCATATATTACGGACCGGGCCCTGAAACTTCACAGGCAGATATAAGGGGGTCTAATCTAAATATGCAATGCTTAAAATTGGACCATAGACCCCCGCGAGCAGAATCCGACCCTTAGACCCGCGGCCATATCTGTAGTCGAGACCTTCCATGTGACTACTTTTTGGAGGTTGGCAAGACCTTTTCTAGCAAGTGTAACTTCTCAGATACTTAGAAGGGGCAAGTAATGCAACTATAAAAATCTTACTCGCGGGTTCCTGTGGATGTGAGCACTATCCAAATTGGAATAGGTTTGTTATACTAAATACACCAGTTACTCTATAGTATTCACCAGTGAATTCAAATTGATGGAACCTCGGAGTAATCAGACTGATTCAGTCCGATTAATCTAAGATGGAACAATTCCTTTCCTCGATGATGTTAACGATACATATAATTATTTGTACATCGTTTACGGTTTATCCACTTAAGTTTGACACATTTTGTACGCGCTCTGAATCTGTTTTCAAGAACTTTTTGATAAAGAATCAAACATCTTATTTTATCCAAACTGCAAACATCCCCCAGACTCTCATATGGTGTAGTTAGAAGAATGATGAAATATCTTTGACTGTCCGAGGTCAATCTGATCGTAGACGTATAAATTAGTTAATGTCCATGATCTGATTCAAAAGCCCGTCGTCAATTCATGGGCGATAGCAGGCCATTTTAAGCGGTGAGCGGTGCAACTGAAACGTTGTAGCTGATACATATTCCAACTTAGCAAATATGGGACTCGATGATTAACGTATTTTGTTTTTTGATCTATTTCTAATACGGCTGTGCGTCAGACAAGATATTCAAGTGATTAATGCAATTGCTACAAACAGGAAATTTCTGTGTCATTTAAGCTCCCTATCATAAATATTTTATTAAAAGAACAAAGCAAAGTAATACGCATTTTAAGTTAAAATCCGTTCGAACAATTTCCACCAAATTATACATAGAGTATCAGTAAATTGTAATTACGAGTAGAGTGTTAATGTTCAAAATGTTATCAAAGGAAATCTATCGAAACTGTGGTAGACGCTTCCTGATCGCTTTTCTGACTCGCCGACGAATCACCAAATTCGATCAAGGCATTTTGATTATTTAATCAATTAGTAGACAAACAAATGCAAAATGAAATTTTCTATTGAGATTAGGACGATCCGACTATCAAAACTAGATACGACATAATGATAGATGTGTTGTATTGCTGCAATAGTGGTAGTTTAGCTCAAACTAAGGAATTTCTTGATTTAAAAGACTAAATTATCCTAGGGAAGATTTTCCCGGCTGGACTTGATACATTGTTGTATCCCCTCGCATGGGCACACTAATATTTATATATATATTTATATATACATATACATATGGATATAAAATATTAACATATTTTAAGCCGCGAACGATGAATTCACCAAGTGCTTTAAAACGCACTGAGAAATAACTTCATTTTACCGGTAAAAATGTCCCGTCAATGAATCTAATTAATCAGTGTATTTAATTGAATTTCAAATGAAATCGGTGATTCGACGATCTGGTAATTCGGCGAAGTTCAAACTTAACAACCCTGCCTGGTACGTATGTGCCAGATGAACATTATTGGAGCCTCGGAAAGAAACCTGTGCACGCATACGAACTATTCCCATCATCCCAGCAAACCAGGGAACTTTTACGAAAACAGATTTAGATATCAGGTCAGCTATACAACATAGTAACGGGCCATATGGTCTGACTAATCCCTGTGAAAACTACAAGCGAGACTAAAGTACACATACACACGTGTTGCTTCATTTGACAGGTCTCAGCCATCTCAAAGCTACGCGAACATTGTTGTTTATTACTGAGAAAGAAACCAAATGACATTCAAAAACAAAAAAGGCATAACTCGAACTCCACTAAAAAGTTTTCATCAACGAATCAATAAACTGTCGAACTCGCATTTCATAATTGAATGCTACCCTTTTTTCTTGCCGGGATTTAGAATCATTTTCTGATCGGGATTGTTATAAAAGAATCTTAAATTTTTTTCAAATCGAAATTCAGAGCTGCTGAAGATACACCGTGACACCAGTTCCATCCAGTTCGAGATTAAATATTACTTTTGAGAATTTGATTCAATAAATTGAAAGTTCCTGAAGGAACCAGATCCTGCACGCACAAATTGATATAATATCTGCCACACATTGAAAGTGAATTGAAGAAGAGTTGTAAGATTGACATGAATACACTCTGACTATTATTCATTATTCATTCGATCATCGGTTTATCGGTATATGACATTAGCATATATCTACGATGCATGCGATTGATCTAGTCAGCTTTGAGCGGATTGAAAAGCAAGTAACATATTTCAAATCCGCCATTAACTGTAGTTTATAAATGAGATTGGCCTCGGACACAGAACGCTATTCTAAAAAATGAGGACCAATCATCACTCCGAAAACGGTAGACTAGATATCATTTGAAAAACTAGTTTGAAGTCCTTGTTTATACTTAACACCAGATAATAAGAAACCATCCTTTTATGGGTTTAGGGCAGGAGTTAACGGTAAATGAGATAAACTTAAACGGATATAATTCAAGGTCCAAATAGATCTAGATATAACAGTTGATTATGAGGAAAAAAGCCAAATTTGCGGTTATGCAGTTTTGAACAGCTTACGTTCAAATGTTTGCGTCTATTCAAAATATCGATACGGGAAAAATCAGTATCTATCTTTAAAATCATTCATATATATATATATATATATATATATATATATATATATATATATATATATATATATATAGTCAAATGTACAGAAATGCTTATGTTAGTTTTGAAGCCGGTTAAAATAAATAAATACAAAATATAAATTTGCTATTTAGATAGAAAGATGATCCGTATTCTAAAACTAGATCCGCGCCAGGCCCCGTTGGACTTTATATTGGATACAGTTTTGTGCATTGACCGTCGCATGGCCACACTTATATTTATACATTGGGTATGAAATATTAGTCCTAACAGGTAACACGAATAACATTTCTAAACCGTGAACGATGAATTCCCCAACGTACTTTTTAAACGCACTTAGTAACAAGTTTGTTTCACTATAGCGGTAAAAATGTTAACAAATTGCATTAATCAATGTATCCTACTGAATTTCAACCGAATTCGGCGATTTGGTGATTCGGAGATGTTCAAACACCCGGTTACGTTCGTCGAGTCCGCCTTCTGGAGATAACGACTTTTCTATAGACCACATGCCATAGGTTTATAGTGTGCATCTATTTTTTATAAAAGACTGTCTTTGAACTCGACTAGTTTAAGTTCAAGCTAATTTATTCAATGGAAAAGAACTCAAAACCTTGAAGGCCGATGAAGTAAGCACATAAGGAGAGCGCATGGCTATGTTTTTGTAGCAAGTGTTGTGCAAGTGACCCGAAGGCAGTATTAGATTCTAAATTTCCACGTGTTTAATCTGAATAAAATATTGATTATAGTTACATAACAACGGCTACGACGCGTGTCTCCTTCATTTCATATTTTCGATTATATCAAGTTGGAGTGTTGCATAATTGACGGAATGAAATGAAATCTGAATGAATTAATTTTGTCCTAAACTTTTGAAACAGTTTTGACTACTCCAGAGAATGTTTGAATGTCCATGCTCTGAAGATAGGTTTTGTGATTCCCCGTAGTTACTTAACTATTCAGAGTTATGAATATAGTTGCGCACAAAAAAACAACCGTAATATAACCAGAGAGATGCACTATACTAAAGATTAAAGAAATAAAATCAGCCTTGTCGATGATAAAGATTTATGGCGGTGATCCTCAGGCCGGGCGGATTGAGAGGGGTCCGAAGGGGTCCGTATCCCCCCTCCATAAATTGGAAGGTCCCTACAAACGTCTACTCCAAGAAATCCTAAGTGACCATTTTTAAATTATGGTGAATTAGCACACAAACAGAAGTGCAAAATGATGAATATACGATGGTATTGTGATTGTGGTCGTGGTGTTGTGTATGTTACGATTATTATCATGGATTTCATTGTTCAACTTCGTGGAAATCTTACAACACATTCTTCTCAAATTTTCAAAACGTTTCTATAGTCGAGTAGCCCCTAACAGTCGGATGTCTATGTAATGTCGTTGTGCGTGTTGCATCGTCATTACAGTAACATTTAATATGGTTCCTTTTTACTTTCCCGGACTCAACCCCTACAAAAGTCCTCGATCCACCCCTGATCCCGACATGTTTTATTTTCGATTGAGTCCAGAGTGGAACTTTTGCTGACGAGAGTGGGGGGGGGGGGGGGGGGTTTCAAATCCAGCCAACCATTAGGCCTGCTGATAATATTGTCACATTGGTTAGGCAATAGACTTGGGCAGTGAGGATTGGAACTGGGGGGCAATGTTTCGGATATCTAAAAATTGTGGAGTTCACCTAAGTATATAAATATCTTGCAGCTTTTATTAAAATTGTGATATCCATATTTCTCATTGTATGCATGGATTCAAATGGCGTAAGCATACTCTGACCGCGTTTATACAGACAGACACAGGCGCGGATCCATGGTTTTTCCTGGAGGGGGTTCATAAAAAATGTTAATGTTAAACTGACGAAGGGCGAAGCTCGCTCGGCCTTAACGAACATGACGTGAAGGACGGGGGGTGGACAAACAATATTGAAAATACACGTCAGTGAGTTTCATTTTGGCCACAAAGATATTTGCATTGACAAAGTGAGTTAAACCGTTTTAACAGTTTATCTGAAATTCAAAACGCTGTGCGCTGTTCATTTGAGAAACGTTCACGATCCATCAGATACCACCAATATATAATATGTGTTTCCTGTGACTAAAAGAAATCTAGCCCCAAAAGCGAAAGATGATTTAAATCTTTGTGACTGTCCATTTCAGGCCTGGATCCAGGGGCATTCAGTGACGACTTACTGCACGGTGAAAAAAGGGCACCAACTTTGAAAAGGGCCAGTATTAATGCCCAACTAGCGAGTTTGAGTTTGAGTGCCATTTATTGGTATCATGCCACTAAATCTGTCTTCACATTCAATTTGCTTGTGCCTTTTTTAGATTTTTGGCGAAATTTACCCTTTTTCAATTGAATTTATAGAGCAACAATAATGTCTATTTTGTAATAGTGCCCTTTTGAGTAAAGGAAAATGCCTTAGATTGCCTTTTTTGATTTGGGCAATTTCATTCACATTTTGCTTTAGGCCTAGTACAGAAAGGCAATTACTTATTATGGCGCACAAATTGTGTGCCCTTTTATTTAACTTTTTCCTCGAAACATAAATTTTTCAAGGGCATTTGAAAACTGCAACTACCGCACGTGCTGCATGTGCGATAGTCTGGATCCGCGCCTGCATTTGAGAACTAAAACTATGAGATGTACTTTAATTTGCTCTTCTATACGTGACTGGACATTGTGTAAAAGCTTTTGATTAAACTCAGAGGCCTATATGATATGCGTAATCTGGAAACAATTAATCGCTTTTACCGCTTATGCGCGAAGAAACGTTTTACATTGGAATGTCCAACACCAAGATTTGCGGTCCAAACACGCATATGTGAGAAAAGGTCAAGAACAGAAAATATACAAAGCTACCGAACTGCGGCGGATGGTAGCAGATGCTGAGCGAAAACAGTGCATCCTGCTGTCAGTTTGTGCAGTCGTTGTAGGTCAACGCGTTATCAGAATCATTCGCACGATAGGTTTTATCGAGTGAGCATATCCGTTTGGAGCTGAGCAGCAGAATTTACTTATTCTTCTATTCGAAGGTAAGATTTTATCTATACTTAGTTATAATTAACGGGTTTTAGTATCGATACTGATATAAGTCTAACAGACTTTTGAATGACCAAGTCCGTGTAAATGGGTTATCAATATCGTGCCTTCTTCAAACCCGTAGCCCGGATTTTGAAATGGGCGTTGTTTGAATTATAAAAAGGGCACTTCTGCATGTTTTGTATCCCAGGAAAGCGAGCATCGTGTGCTTAAAAACAGAATTCTGTAGTTATTCCACAAACAATACAAAAAAAACAAATGCATTTCAGTATAACCATTTGAAATGTGAGAATGACATTTATTCACCGCTAATAGAAGTAACTCTGGATGTTCAATAGTTCAAATTAAAATGTTTGCTAACTACATTCGTCTTAGGTTTTTTCCCGCGTATATTTTTGCAACAGCTGGTGAATTTGAATCTGTTGCTGAGTCGCTGGTAGGATGTGGCCTACACTGAACATCTCAAGTGGTGCCTCTGAACCCTTTTACATATTCGATAGCTCAGGCAGTAGTGTTTCGATTGATGCGCAAAAGCGATGATCAATTGACCTCAAACAAGTGTAATAAAGCGTGTAATAATTCGTAACAAGTTGGCTGAAAAAATTACCGAAATCACTAAGGGCATTTCCTATAAAGGGGCGTTCGTTCGAACGGACAACCCCCCCCCCCTGGCTATGGGCTTGTTGTTAAAATCATCACTAGGCCTACTCCTAAACACACCCATGTATTGTATTTTAACAACTGCTCTTCTTCAACAAAAACGATGAAATGAAATACAAATGTTTTTCCCGATAGCAAAGACATTGAAATAGGATTTCCAGAGGATGAACCTTTTATATCTACTATTATATTTTTTCAGTATCCGAAAATAAAACGAACGTGAAGATGGATCGCAATATAAACGTCGAAGGACCGTGGGGTTTACGTTTCACGGAAACGACGCATGGTTGGTTAATGACAACGATATCTCTGTACATATAAAAGACATAAAACAAGCCGGCTCGATTGGATGGGTGAAGGTATGTAAGTTCAAATTTCGCTTCTCTTACAGTGAACGTGAACAGAGCTCTATAACGCAACCTTTTTTCCACAGATTTCGACTTCGAATACCACAAAGCGCTACAAGCTGTCCCAGTTGATCACCGAAAACCTCCCCGAATGTTTAAAGCGGACAGTGAACTCGAGATCAGAATTTGTGAAGGCGTTTAATGAATTGTTATTAGAGGATTCTCGTAAGTTACCTTAAGATTTTGTATCTAGTAACATAAGCATGAAATGAGAGATTCTACAATGGGAAAAATGACAATAACCGAGATCTAGAAATATATTCAATAGATCTAAAAATCGCCTGAGTTTTCGACGATGTGATCTCATTATATAAAAGGGAACCTCGCTTTATTCGGACACAGTAATACTGGCATTTGTTTGATATAGAATAATGAATAATAATTATCTTTATTTACATTGAGATGATTGGAAGGTTAGAAAAATATGCCAGAAAGTCGAAAAATGATCTCTTTTAGTTTTGGAAAAGTATCCACAATTTAGATAATAACAGAAAAATTTCATATTTGATTACGTAGATCAGTTTAGAATGTACACGTGTGTGTGTGTAAACCTAGCATCACACACTCGACTTTTTGAAGAGAAATTGAGTTGTCTCAAATTCTCGATTTCTCAACTTCTGATAGAAAAATAAACAAAGTTGTGTCAAAATGCGCGCGAATATGCTGTATGTTGATTGGTTAGATTACTCTCGACTCCTCGACTTTGTTACGCCCGATTTTCCTCGACACAACTCTCGTCTCGACTAGTCGAGAGAAATACTTCTATATTGGCTAGAGAAAAATCTAGCCAATCTGGCGCATTTTTAATAGTCTTCCTTTCTGGTAAGAGAAGGCAATATATTTCTACAATAAAAAGACTAAACCTTTGATAAAAATCGTATCGAATCAACTTCAGTGACTCTCACATAGTTGATATAATGATACTCATTTTAATTGATATCCGTAGTACTTGATGACTGATTTCGTTTATCGACAATCATATTTTTGATTATGATTTCTTGTTCATCCATGTATGGGTCAATGCACTGCTGCATCTACGCTCAGCTGGTGTTGTGTGTGTGTGTGAACAAAAATTAAGACACAAATTTTATTTATTTTGCCAACCGGGTCAACAATAATTGAGAAATCGAGCTTCAAAAAGTTGTGTGGTCGAACCATCGTGTGCTTGCCGGCAGATACGCGTGTGACCTGAACCCGCTTCATCTGCCTCATGTTAGTGGAGATAATGTATTTATTCGTTTTAGAGTCCGTGATTTATCTTAGCGACTTTTTGCATATAGCTATCTGTTTGATATATCAAACGCCAATTTTGTCAGTCCAAAGAAATGCGGGAACTGCGATAAACACGGAAAACATATCACCACTGCTTCAATGACTTATAACATTATACGGCATAGTCGCAGTCGTTTATTTTTAGGCTCACTGATAGTATCATACCGCCACCAGTGGCCTCCACCGGGATGGGTTCTTTGCTAGTGCACACAAAGATACACGTGCTACATAGTAACTACTAATAGCTAACATTATCAAAAAGGCGTGAAATGGCCTGGTTTACAAAGCTACAAATATATGATTAACATAAACAAAACGTTTAGATAAATAAGATACCACGTGTGGGACTGATTCCAGAAGTTTTGAGCCTTCCCTTGAGTCACTAAATTTGTATTTGATGAAATCACTTCATTGTAATATTTGTGCTCGAACTCTCGACGGAAATCGTGTGGGTGTAACTAGAAGACTTAAAATTAAAAGCTAACGAACTTTTCCAAAGCGCGAATTTTCTATTTTTAGTTTATCCAGTCTAGTGGTCAACACAGGCCACGTGTGACCTAAAACCTTCAGCCGTTATCATAACAGACGCTCATTAGAAACTCTCAAATATACTGATCACCTCTCTCGCCCTGTAACCCTCTCTCCAGGCGTGGTTCCAATGAGAGAGTGCAGGCCGGGGGTCCCCTTCTAGACATTATTATCAAGTTGCGCTGAAAATTTACGAGTAAACGAGAAATATTGATACCAAAAGAAGTTTAAATTCATAAGTATTTCTAAAGAAAACTGTTAATTTTTGTCTATTGGTTTTTTTTCGGGGTCCCCTTTTTATCACGATATGCCCTATTCTTGGGGGGGGGGCATTCCTCACTGAATCAGAGCCAAGATCCGCCGTTGCCATCCGACGTTGGCGTCAAATTCCCAAGTAAAGGCTATTATTACATCATTTTGTTAATCAATGATGTCTTGCTGATTATCAAGTAATCAAACATTACTAAAGCGGATAACAGGCTCAGCGTAGCCTTTTATAGATGCAGCGTTTTAGTTACGATTCGCAATTATAGACGTGTAAATAGATACACGTTTTCACTCTAATCTCGGTTTAAGAAAATGCAATACACTTAGGTCGAAAAATAAACCGCAACGACAAAATCCAAACCAACTACGCGGCAATAACTAACGTGAGATAATGTTTATATCGATTGTATATTCAACATGAGATTGATTTTAAATTTTTACAGGTAATAAAAGTCCAATACGCCATGAAAAAAGTACTTCTGATGACACTTTTGAAACGAACGACATCTATACATTCAATGGTGAGGTTTCATTATTGACACCCAGAAGAACTCTCCGAGTAAGCATTTAATGAAAACATGAAAGGGGTGGAATTTTTCAAGCTACTTATTATAAACATTTATAACAAGTAGTTTGCTGGATCCATGAATTTTGATTGCGAATTATTTGTCTATATTACATTGCAAAAGTACGCTCAGAATGCACGTCATTGCCTACAGTAGACTCCGCCTATTCTCTGTTCTAATTCTATCGAATACCGACTCAAGAGTTCGGGGAATTTTTCGTTAACAGTAGATGTTTTGAAATGTTACTTCGTACTGGATCGGCCATCACATTACATTTTGGCTCAAAGGGAAGGTAGCTGAGTTGATCTGTCACGTTATGAGTTTATCCCCCACGATACTACATTATACTTCAATTTTTGAGTTTATCCTTCACGTGATGACCTAAACTTCTGTTTGGCGGGGATGGCCGCCCATACCCTATTGCTTTAATTTTCGCAAGGCCCTTTTTTAAAATGAATCCGCCCATAACATCAGCCCCGGGTTGTTCTATATCGAAATAAATGCTGGAATTACATAGGTCAATAATCGCATGGAATTACATGCCGCGACTTGAATTATTATACAAATTATAAAAAATGTCATTATTAATATAATCATTGAAATAAATTCTTAATTTGAAATGTATTATTTCTATTTAGAACAAGATCCTTTCCATGGACTCCACTTAAACACTGCCCTCGGTGATTCAACTAATGGTATGTATTGTTTAAGATATCATTATTCCGAGCTGTATTAGAGTGTAAAAATAACACCAATTTTGCCTTTGTGAAATAAGTGAGGTCTCTTCCACACCTCCGCTGGTGATATGTTTGTTATTCTCCAAGAGTGATTCGAGTGGTTTGAGTTCATTATATGACTTAGAATACAGTAGAATGCTCTCTAGTAGTTGATTATACCAGGGAAGTGTGTCACACTTCCCTGATTATACTTTCCGACCTTAAGTGGTGGTAGACATGTGTCCAACTTGAGTGACGTCAAATTGAGATGTGATAAGATATCCGAGTTGATCATATCTGAATTGAGTGAAGTGTTACATTTTTATCAAATTCCATTCTTGTTTTGTTCTATATTTTCGAGCGACTTTTCGAGATCATATCGAAAACAAAGTGTTAATCATCCATCAATCAAACAGGAACGTATTTAATTCAATGTTACAACAACTCCGGACACTACGAGTTGCTATCAGAATTCATTGAGACTTAACAATTTACAAATCTCATCTCTTGTAGGTTGTGATGAAGTAAAATCCCTTGAACCATCGGAATTGTTAAAATGTCGTGATGGTAGGTCTTCATGTGTTACTTTCACTTAATTACTTTCGGGAAATAAAGAAATTCACAGACAAAAACAACATGCCATATAATTTGCTGAAAACATATTACGTCAATTTCCTCATTTCTGAAGTAATACAAAATTGGAAGAAAAAATTTGATTATCAAGTAAGAATCGAATTAGATTCAACATTAATGAGTTAAGTTATGGTGACACTTAGAGAACTATAATTATATATTTCCATTCGTGGTATATTTACAGAAATGCATGTACAACAAATTGAAAATACATGTACTGAAAACAGATCTTCATCGGTTTGTTCAGGTAAGTCGACCAGATTACATCTTGCATTTCATAATCGCTTCGAACAGATTATTCAATTATATCAATTTAATTTATCCCCTTTCTTTCCTGTATAGATATGCTTCAAAAACAGGTCATACGCTTCAGACAAGGTGAGCTGATTTTCAAATCGTTTTCGTTATCAGTGTCTAATTTCCGATGCATCATGCATCACCCTGGCTTTAATAGATAAGGCTAGCTACCATAAAGAAAATGAGACTATGGTCATCCCAAAAGAATCAGTCGTGCATAATGTTTACAATTACCCATGGGTCACAGTTCAATCTGACAAATTTGTAAAACTTTCATATCGAGTTTTTAAACATCCAAAAAATGAAAAGAAAGAGTGAAAAACATGTGAAATGATAACTATTTTTCTTTCCGTAGGTACATACAGAATAGCGACCGAAAAGCTAAAAGCTCCGTCGTGGCCACTCCAGGTGCGATGTGTGGATCGGAAACACGTGGACAGTTTGAAATCTGAGATGCTGGCACGCCCTGCATCAAACTTTATGTCCCTCGTAGGTCGTGCTACAGGGCCCATTATCTCTCCGTTAGAAAAAAATGTTATCGAAATATTGGGTGGAAACCACACCAGAATCGCGCTACATGAGCTTTTGATTGAAGGTGCGTCACAGAATTGTACTACATTTGTTTAAAAGAACAAATGCAGCATTCCTAGGAACCGATATTGTCTAACTTCGTGTTGCATTACACGCGATTTGAAATTAAGTCATTCATTTACTTTAAAACAAGCCCGACATTAGCATTGATCAATTAGAATTGATCCGAATCTTTGCAGGTGCTGATCCGAATCATTATGGTTCAGCGATGGTACACACCTATTCGTCGGACCTCCCGGACGACATGGCGAGGATGTTAGCTATTCAACACAACGCCGTGCACGAGAAATACCTGCCAGCTACATTCGCGGATCAGGTGTTAACCTGTCGGCGATGCCTGTATCACCACGCTGGCAGGACTGACCTGGAGGGTGACACTCCGAACGATCCCGAAATCGTTAATCGATGGAAAAAAGGGCTCGAAACAGTGTATCAGTTGAATGTGAGTTGTTTTCTCTTTGCTGTTGTTCTTCCAGTTTCAGAAATGAAATATCTGCACATAATTGTTGATGATTATTTCAGAGAAAAGCACTAAACAACAAAATGAATATCGCGATATTTTTCGCCCAATTGGACAAACCAACATTTGACGCTTGGACTAATCTAAACCAGAACTGGGCGAATGTTAAAAACAACAAAGGGCCGCTTACTCGACATGTGGCACGGAAATTTTTCCGTGTCAAATCAGGCAACAAGTTACGGGCTGTGTTCGTCGATATGGCTAGAGGGCGATGGATTTATCCACTGCCTTGGAAATTTGCGCGTAAGTAAAAGAACGATATTCGGTGAATAAAATTGGCACTCGAAATCATTTTATAATTTTCCTTAATGCACGTGCAAAAATTGATGTTTTCTACTCTCTTAATCCGATATCGATAGGAACGAAATATCGGGAAAAAACAATATGTCAGTAGATGAGACGGAGGAGGAAAGTGTTAACGAAAATCAGGTAATTATGACAAAAAAACGTTACCTTAACATGAAACACCGAGAGACCGTCCTATTCATATCTTTCATGCGTCAAATTCGATTAATTAAATCTAGTGTTTGTTTGCTCTAGAACATCAATGAAAACCAACAAAAAGATGATGAAACGACAGCACCATCCAATCATCGAGCTTTGACTGAAAAGGTAATTGTCGCATATTCCAACAGTTTTTCCATTTAATACCCACTGTTAGGTCGTTGATTATGATAACGTGATAATATTTCTAATTATAGGTCACGAACACAGAAAGAAATGTTGTATTAAATGAAAATCTTGTCAAAATAAAGGTATATAATTTTTAGAATCGGAAATGTAATAATTTTAGACTAAATTATATAATTAAGCATCAGCCTATTAGAGCCTGTATATCTATTATGTAGTTAAGGAGATTTCATTTCTTTATATTCCAGGAGAAAAACAACGAACTAAGATCGGCGGTCAGTGATTTGAAGGCAAAACTGAAACAACAGAAGGTACGTTTATCCCGAGTTGATATTCCGTTAAATAGAATATACGATTATGCTGTTAATGCGTGCATTCGTCGTTCAATTGTAGGATGTGAATTCAGAGACGCTGTTAAAACTCAAGAACAGTGACCATACAATATCAGTATTGGAGGTAGGCATTTAAACCGAATGTGTAGGCTTAGTTATCTGATACATTTGAACTGCATGGAACTAAAAACAATCATTTCATTTTTATTCAGAAAGAAAAGGAGTGCCTCGAGGCTAAAATAAACGAACTACAAACCCAGCTGCAGGTAAATTATTCATCTTTTTGTTATATTCACAGTACCCGGTATAGCATGGTTTATGTGCGAAACAGAATACGCTTTAGTTTAACGCAAAATATCCAGGCGGCGCTACGTACCGGTTTGAGTCGCAGACAGAGCCGATAGAATATGCCCCACTTGTAATACTTTAGGTGACGAATCCCATTTTCTCTTTGACTGTACCTTACTTAACGAACAACGCAAAAACTTTTTGAATTTGAACACCTTAAATACCCTTGATATTCTGAAAAACCCAACGGTCAACTTAGCTAAATTCATTAAGACCGGCTTAGATGTATATAGATCCCTCCAATAGTATATATAGTATTGTAAATAGTTGATGTATATAATAGTATATATAGTATTGTAAATAGTTGATGTATATATATATTTCGTTACGTTTTCATTCTCTAAATTTTAATCACTTCAGTGTTGTTTTGTAAATATTTGTATATACATGTGTAATAGTTTTCCTCCATATACCATGGAAATGGTTGGAGTGTAAATAAATCGTAATCGTAATCGTAATCGTAATCGTAATCGTAGTCGCTTCTCGGCCTATTGGCTAAGATCAAAGTCTCTGTACTGAATATCTTCCAGTGGTTTATTGAACCGCTACAAATGAACCCAATGAAGAATAATACACCGGTACACGCAATTCAGTGTTAATTATGAATATTTATTTTTAGAAGCGACCAGCAGTAACCACAGGCGCTACCTATGAAAGGCGACCGAAAAGACAGAAGGTAAGCGATTTCAAATAATGAAATTTCCGTCGTCAAAGGGTTTTCAAAAGGCTGTTCCTGGCTTGGATATTAACGTCGTTTGCCCAGACGTTGGTGAAAATCTTCTCGTCAAACCGGGTATGTCATCGTGTTAACACTAGAGTGAATACATTGGATACAATACGCTCATTCTACGAAAGCGTCCTGCGCACACATAACAACAAATCCAGCTTTATCCCGATTCGAAGTCACTTTTAACTGCTAACTTTTGACAAACTAGGGATAAACCTCGTAATGTTTTGTCCGCAGAGCGTTTCGACTGCGGTTTTTTACTCATTTAGAATGAAAACATAAACGAATGTGTTCTACACTAAAACCCGTTTATGTATGTTATATTACAGGCGAGGGAGCTAAGAATATCCAGGTCGTCGACGGAGACGTAGTTCTCGTTGATTGGGAAAATTACGGAATTTACGTGGCCGCGGTATCCAAAAAACAATTAATTAGTTGTAGAAGGCCGGTCAGGAAATTATCAGGATCTATCGTACTCGATGATGACTCGTTATCAAATTTAGACGTTCACGATCGGCAGGAACTCAAACAAGTCCTTTTCGTGGTTCCCGGCGCCAGTGTCGTTGACGGAAAGAAAATAAACGGAGTCAATAGTTCGTGGATAGTGGCTGCCCTCACTACTAGACTCGATTTTTGATTTTCGATTTCTAAATTAATTTATATTGTCGAATTGTTTTGCTTATATTACATGTCTCGGCAAACTATATTATGACGGCTTTCTGACTGCTAACTACCACACAACAGCTGTCGGTGTTAGCTCATTTATACGTTTTATTTTTAGTCCTGAATTTTCCGTCTATCAAACCTTTGCGAAATCATCGAATAGACCGTATCTTATATAACATATCACTGCATGATTAATTTGGTCCCAGTAAGCCAAATCAACTAAATTGTCGTCGAAACGTATCGGAAAAAGGAAAGCTGCTGTAAGGAGCTAAGATTTCATGATCGGTTTTAATACTACTGTTCTGCCTCTTATCGGGAAGTTTTAAAACCACTTTTTGAGACAAATCGTAGATAAAAATTGAAAAGGTGAAATAAGATATTGCTGTTGACGTCATAAGCATTATTCATGTACACCCTATGGATATTCTCTTGTTTTAAAGTATACATTCAGATATTAATTCCACTATACTAGCATTGAAACTTCATCGGTAAATCCGTACACCGTATTTTGGATATGACATATATATATATATATTTTCTGGAATCGTAATATACAAGGTTTACTGTAGTGTATAAGGAGCACATCAATGTCTCATTCATTTTTGTTTAATTATGTGCGCTTGATTGAATTGTTTCTATATTTGGATTTGGGTAGTTTACTTACAATGGGCTTGTCCGTAATGTTTTTCTTTAATTTTAATCCCTTATCGATTTTTGATTGTATATTGCAATTTTGTGTGTTTGTATATTGTCCTTTTCCGATAACGACCCATGATGGTTTCCTTTGTGGCCTAGCTTATGATAGACTTATGATAGCCCACGATTAGCATTATTGTCGTATAGAAGTTTGTAAAGTACTTTCACCAGAAGATCTGCTGTTTTTGGATATCCAATTCTCAGTTTTAAAAGTATCTATTAAGCCTGATTATCTATCATACATGTATTCCATAAACCATGGTGGCTTTTTCAACTGTTTTTTCATCCGCGGCTCAAATGAGCTGAGGACTCAAATCCTCCTATCAAAATTACTAATCTTGAATGAACGTTTTAAAATGCGTCCTGAAATCTGGTGCAGAAAATACTAAAATGAGTTTCAATACTGGAATCGAATGATTCATTAAGTGATCGTTTTAGAACGTTAGAGTCCTAGGACGCAATTTAGTAAAATGAGTCTCAAGACTCGCATCTAACGATGAATGAGTCCTAGGACGCAATTTAGTAAATCAGATACTAAAATGAGTCTCAATACTCGAATCTAACGATGAATGAGTCCTAGGACGCAATTTAGAAAAGTAGATACTAAAATGAGTCTTAAGACTCGGATCTAACGATGAATGAGTCCTAGGACGCAATTTAGCAAAGCAGATACTGAAATGAGTCTTAAGACTCGAATCAATAGATGAATGAGTCCTAGGACGCAATTTAGAAAAGCAGATACTAAAATGAGTCTCAAGACTCGAATCTAACGATTCAAACCAGTGAACGTTTTAGAATGAGTCCTAGGACGCAATTTAGTAAAATGAGTCTCAAGACTCGACTCTAACGATGAATGAGTCCTAGGACGCAATTTAGAAAAGTAGATACAAAAATGAGTCTCAAGACTCGATTCTAATTTCTTATCATATCAATATTGCAATTCCTAAAATGCATGTTTTAAGACCCGATACAAATAATACCTCGAACTAATTTTTGAAAATGCGTCCTGAGACTCAATGTCTTGTATTAACTACAAAACTGGAATCATGTAACCCGATTGATTGAGTCTCAGGACTCAAAGCTCTTGATTTTGTATGTAAGATTCTGTTTTATGTGAACTAATAAATGTCATTTTTACTGTATTGTAGACGCGAATCAGTTGTTTTTGGTTATGGAGAAGTGTATTCTGTGTTTATATTCATATTGCAGGAATTAGGACTAAAAAGGGAACTAAAAAGAAATTCCCTTTTTATTTGGGAAGGCCTTTCAACTCGAGATTAGTCGCCTTGTGGAAATCGTTCATATCAAACAATATATAGACCTGTGGATAGTGCGATATGTTATATAAAGTATGACTTGTTATATAAAGTGTGATTGGTGATATCAGTCTAGAATAATCAGCTGCTTAGTCGAATGCATAAATAATATCTATCAAATTATCGGCCTATGAAATATAATCCGTATTAATGGTTGACGCCGAGTAGTTGATTATATAATCCGTCCATAATCTGATATCACTAAACGACGGCTAATGATTGGTCAAAATCATGCATTGTATAGGATTATTAATAGTTTTCTGAAATCTCATTTAGGGATATTTGAATAAGTAACGGCGATTAATAATATCAGTCCGAAATAATCTGCTCAGTCTAATGTCGGATACATATTGCTTTTTCATTGAAATATCGTATACTCCATTTATGATCCTAATCGTCAGAATCGCGAATTATCTTAAGTCAGGGGTAAACCAAGAGGGCCCTAAAAGGTAGATCCCCGTTGTAAGAAAAAAATACATTACCACATAAGGCAGCTACTGTGTGGAGTTTGAATTTTCACTTTCGGATCGTTAATTCACAATTTCACAAGTAGTGTAATTTTTGCCGATTCTGATCCACTCCATTTGAATCGGCTTTTTGACTGCGGATCCAGTTCTTCCATAATTGTTTGTGGTCCCAGTTCTTGAGTTCGAATATCAGGGGTTTTAGTTCACTCAATTTGACTGATCCCGTATTTCATCACAGGAACTATGATTTTGTTACTCTTTTTATCTTATGTAACACTGTACCGTATTTCAATGTGTTCACTAAAACTCTGTTCATCGCCTTGGCCTTGTTTATGGTCATTGGAGCAATTACCGCCGCAAATGAAGGTAATTCTTGAAAATCATCGGGTTCACGCGGATTAAATCCTTGTTCATACAGTTGTCAATTCCATTTAACGCTTCGTATTTTTTTTTCAGAAGGTCACTTTCAAAAGAGAGGAATTAAATGCTTGTATAACAGCCAATGGGGAACCTATTGGTTTTTCTCTTTAGACCAGAGTTGTTGCCCTTCCCTTGCTGGATAATGTTGCTTGTAAAGCATGTATGCTACGTACGTGTGGCAACATGATATTGAAAAGTTTGCCCGATAATTTGTGAAGCAAATAAAAAAACTAACGTCAGAATCAAGAAATGCTTTAATTTATGATTATTGGTCACTGTCACGAGTTTTACTAACATTTTTACTGATTATGACAAGAGGTCACCAATTTCCAACCTTAAGTCTAATAAAAGGAAGATCCATCATTGTTAAAATCAAATTATTGATTACGACACAGCGCAGCAGCTGTGTTGAGTTCTCCTGAGACTGGATTGTGGTTTATCGCAAAGCGCTAGTTCGTAAAAAGAGGACGTTGCCCTTGGCAAAAACCGAAAATGTGCGATGAGCTAAAGAGCATTAAGCAAAGCCCGTAGATTGAGCTAATACACTTCGTACATTTCTGTTTAAAATATCTATTTCATTCATTGAAGACATCGACAAATATGGACTTCCAGTGTAAGCACATTATTGGAAAATCGAATTATGATGTTATCACTGACCGAGGCTACAATATTGTTGTACCCAGGTCGACGGTTTACCTGCATTATCTTTGCTCGAACCTCAGATTGTACCTTCATAATCTACCATCGTTATAATAAGCATGGATTTTAAACGAGCAACAATGCGCGTTGAGCACTGAACAATCACGTGAAAAAATGTCTCCGAGAAAAGTTGTCAGTCCGTCATATCTCGTGCGGGCAACTGCATCGAATTGAGGATCGTATCGTAATAAAGTCACGGTCCAGTTCCGCGAAGAGGTTCCAAATCGATTTGATTTTTTGTCACCAAAATGAATTCAGTGTTTTATATATAATGAGCCATTACCTGGCGAGTTAACCAGGGGAGGAACCAGTGTCTTTTAGTATATTAGTGTCTGATTAAAACACAAAGGCAATTTTTAAAGGTAATTTCCACTTAATATACCGTAATCGTTTTGGCTGAGGACCCGACTGACCTTACTAATTAAACAGTCTTTATGGCTCTGTCCAAACTATCACCAATATCCTATTTCTATCATGCATTTTTGGAGACCTACTTTTCATTGATAATGAGATAAACATTCTTCCTGCTGTTCAGGGAAACAGGACCCATCCACGATCACCGGATTCCGGGTTCGAACCCGTAACGAAACAATGCCGAGAAGTAGCAGTAAATAAGCAACGGAATATATATTCGGTAAATTTCGTTTGAACTAATGAACCGCGCTCTACTGAACTTAAACTAGATATACAGAATCAATGATTTATGGTTAGTTATTATGTAGTTGTTGTTTACGTTAAAAATAAAAAAAAACTGTTTAAAAAAAGTAAACAGAAGTTTGTTCAATATTTTTGTAGGAAAAAGAAATTGTCATAAATCGTTACCAGTCAATGTATAGGTTTAGATTGGACCGTTTTCTAAGACGTATTTATTTAGCATAAACGATTAAGGTTTACCGAAAAGATACATTTGCTCAGATTGGTTTGATCGAGCTGATTTGGTTTGGTTTGCAGATCTGACAACGAATACTATTTTAGAGTAGTTTCTACTATTTTAAAGAGCTTCACCAAAAATATCAAAAAGAACCTCTCAAAATCGGCTGAAATTATAGTTTATATTCATATAAATTTCTATTTTCGAAGTCGAAAAGCTCATTTTCCCCCATTTTCAAACAGGACTCCAACTCCAATTTCAGAGTAGTATTCTATTCCATTCCCAACAACTCCAAAAATTTATCAAACTATTCTAAAAAAATAGAAGAATTTCTGGTTCATTTTCAATAAAACTTTTTAATGTCAAATTATTTTCATTTTATGTGAAAACCACTAAGGGTAGAGATATCAGGTGATCTGATATTATTTGTGAAAGCAATAAACAGGAACTACACGGGATTCGGAAACCGATTAAATCGCATTACTTGAATTACTTTTTATCTCGTTAGAACATCAATCGATTCGAACAATTTGAATCGTAACGTTTTGGAAAAAGGAAACGGTGTCAATAGATCGGATTCGAACGTGACTACACGAATATAGATGCAGCGTTATATTGTTTATTTGCTAGCTGTCAATCCAAGTCGTCGTTTATTGCGTTCACGAATAGATTTCATATCGATAGTAAGTATTGTATAAAGAAGCGGATTAAGAGACGAGTTGATCGGTAAAAATAGAACGGCCAGCCAAGCGGCCACCTGGTTCGGTATCTCGACCGAAAATACGGCGCAAAACTGAACGATTATTATCGGTAACCAGCAAAATAAATTACAAAGATTGATTACTAAACTCCTTCGAGCTAAAACCAGTTCGGTAGGATCGGCTCTACCCGAGCCCGACCTACTTACAGATACGAGTCTATACATCTGAGCGTACGTCGTCATTATCATAGCCAATATAGCCGTATTAAACAAGGCAAAAATAGCGAATGAATAGAGCCAGCCATTGACGTCGATCGTCAGTAAATTCATAGGCAAACAAACTCCGGTTGTACCGTAAAAATTGTCTCCGAAGTAAGACGTCGATGACAGCGGTAGAATAGAAACTGTGCTTATAACGAGCCAACAAATGCAGCAAATCCCGATAACGTATTTCGGAGTTATAATCGGACTTCTAGAAAACGGGTTGACGATATTTGAATATCTCTGACGTGTTAGAATTAAGAGAAAAGACAAGGAACCTTCGCACGAAACGGTGACAATAACCCCGGCGAGACGACACAATGAGCTATCCGTCCAGGTTTCAGAATTCAGATAATAAACGCCTTTGAACGTATGGTCAGCTCCTGCGATCAAAAACAAATAGACCGACATCAGAAAATCACAACCGGCAACATTTACAATGAGGATATCTGAAGATTTGTTACGTGTTCCGGAGGATGCTATCCGCAAACCTTGAACTCGAAATAAAAGAACGATACTGTTACCGAGAAAACTGAAAGATGCAATCATCCAGATGATGGCTCTCAGTGCAGTGTTACCCATCAGGTCAGAACAGGTCGAAAATTGATCAGCTCCGGGAAGACATCGGTCAACATTCGGTGCCATGCAGCAAAATTTGTAAGTATCGGAAGCGAGGTATTTCAATGATGTAAGATCAACAAGAACGTTTCGATCAACGGATATTACCTCGGAATTATTGACGAGGTCTAAAATTTCAAGTCCAACTAATCCAGAAAAAGCAAAGCTCGAAATATAATGGATTCTGTTGCTGCTGATATTTAACGACTGTAATGCGGCTAAACCTTTAAATACATTTTCACGAAGAACCGATATAGAAAGTCCTTTAAGATCCAAAACAGTGAGTGACGTCAAACCTCGGAAACTTCCGTTTTCTAAATGTTGCAGCGGAATTCCGAAAAGAAATAGTTCTTTTAAACCGATCAAACCTGCGAATGTATTAGCAGATAATGATGTTATGCGGTTGTGAGTAAGGTCTAATGTATAAAGATTGTTTAGATTAGAAAATGCGTTGGGAACGATGTAAGACAAATTATTATCCGAAATATCGAGAAAACGAAGATAAATAAAAGAGTTAAACGTCGACTCGTTAAATTCGACTCGGTTCTTCGACAAAATCAAAACCCGACTTGATTCTGTAAAAATACCAGTAATATCTGATAAAAGAGCATTTTCACAATCGATGAAATGACCCCGGCAATTACAACGTTCAGGACACGTGACCTTACAGTATAATTCGTCATCTGAGTTATGTTTACAATTTACGACACCGTCGCAAACTTCAGATTGTGGAATACATCGATTTTCCTGGCCACATTTAAACATTCCCGGACACGACCAAGTCTCGCAGTTTCGTTCATCCTCAGAATTAGGACAATCGGATCGACCGTCACAAACGTGTCTAATTGGTATACAGTAAGATGCCGGACATTTTACAGTACCAGCAGCACATTCGAAGTCATTACACGCGAGTATATGTTCAAGATTTCTACATACCGGGAAACCATTCGGCGTCCTTTCTAAAATACACCTTTCTTGTCGGGAATAACAGCGAGGAGAATTGAACGAACATCTTTGTTCATCCGATTCCTTACACAGATCTGTGAAACGAGTCGTACAGTGATTGTCATTATTACAGTAAACCTCGGGATTCACTGTCATATTAGTGACCAATTCGTCTTCTTCGAGACTTCCGCTACAATCCACGACACCATCCCGATACAACTGAGAACTAATACATTCACCGTCCGCGCACGTGAACCCCTGACAAAGTTCGGCAGTGCATTCAGTCTCATCGGAACCGTCTTTACAGTTGGCTAGTCCGTCACATCGTTTATAACTATCGATGCATTGGTGATTGGAACAGCGATATTGCGTAGATAAACACGGTGGATGATAGCACGAGTTCTCATCCGAGCCATCGATGCAATCTCTTATTAAGTCACAAAAACCGCTAATCGATATAACCTGTCCGTCGTTACAGCGGAACTGACTCTGTAAATTGATATCCGTACAATTGCGTTCATCTTCACCGCGTTGACAGTCGTGTCTGGTATCACATACGCGATGGTCGCTGATACATCTTTGATCGTTACATTCAAACTGCCACGATTTACAACCGCTTATAGAAGCTAACTCATCACCAGTTACATTATAGGTACACAACACGGAATGCACTTTATCTTTCGTATCATCGAAGGGTTTCGATAACCATATAACTGATTGAATATAAGTAATTTCATTTCTGATCACCATTGGTTTGATAACTTTAAATCCGTCGAGTTCCATTGTCAGTGTAGCGCCATATTGATGTCGATATTGAAATTTGCTGACAAGATTTTTCATATCGCTTTCTGTATTTGAAGTAATTCTTCCTATTTCGGCGCGGATGCTGTGACACATTTCTCTAGCACCCCGAAGATTCAAACCTCGATTGTTTTTCCAGTCGGTTAGTATTTGAAAACATTGTCCGGAAAAAGTTACCCAACCTCTTGGACAGGTTTGAGTAATTAGAGTAACATCGGGAATCATTTGATCTATGGTTTTATTTAAGTTTGTATTTGTTGAATTTTTCGCATCGTTTATCGTTGAATTGTGTTTGTTTTTGATGTCGATTCTCTCAGATTCACAAATGAATGTCGTGTGCGTCTCCTCGATTTGACACGGGAATCGAACCCAGTTCGCTGATCCTCGTGGATTATTCAGTATCAACGCCGTACACGGCATATTGACGTCATGTATCGGTTGTTTTCTTAGCGGAGATATCAATCCTCGAATAACTTCTGGTATCGTTTCATTAATAACAGGTTTATACCACTCTGTGTAGCTCAAAGGTTTACCGTCTGTCCACGTGTAATAACCATCATTCTGTTTTGTAAATAAAAGGAAATCTATTATTTCTTATCTAAAAATCTTTCCTTTCCAATTAACATTTGTACATGATAGTCTTACCTTCCATTTTAATCCTATCATCATTATGAGCGCTTTTAGTGTGTACGCCATTCGGAGAAGTTCTGTAGCGAATATTCTTTTGATGGAAATCATTTCCTTTTCTGAGTTGATACTGAGTAGATGTCCCGCGTACTTCTGTCTACAGTAAATTTCAGCGTTCTCCCAATTCAGACGTTCATCTCTGATGAATTTGATGCAGGATATACCGGAATCCAGAAATCCTTGTTTACAGTAGAAATTATCGAAATCTTTAATCGGTAACGACTCGTGTAAAGAGTATTGTATTTGAAATATGGGGACATAATTTTTTGTTTCAACGTACAGGTTGTTATCACTTAAACTGTAAAATATAAGACCGCGAACTGCATTATTTTCGCAAATTTTTGTTTCATGTTGAGCTAAAATAATTTTGAAATTTTTTTCATTAAGGAAATGGTTGTAAGTTATCACTTGTATTTGTGTTAGTGGGTCGTGCTTACCCCTTTTGTTTGTTTCACATGAAACTGATTCAATGTATTTGATGATAAATCTATAGTATTGAAATACATTTTGACTGCTCGGGTTTCGAAATGTGTAGAAAATAGATGTGTATGAAAATTTCGTACCCGGGTAGTTCGGTGACTGCACGAGTCCACATTTATCTTTAGTAATAACTGGAAAACGGTCACCGGCAAGTACAAATCCATATGCTTTTTTCACACTCAGGCATCTACGACGTAGTTTGATTATTATTGGTTCCTTCCAGAATCCGAACTCAATAACAGTATTTAATACTAGACTGTTATAACGAAACTTATTCAAAATCAGAAACTGACCACATGGCGATGATATCTTGAGGAAACATCGGTCAATTTGATATTCGTGTTCTGATAATATGTGAATATTTTTCAAGCGAAGGCGTCGGTTTTCAGGTGTAATCACGAGACAGTGTGACGTCATATTGATCTGACGTTCTTCTTTCTGTAGAACATAACCATCACAATCAGTAGGAGCGAATCTAAGATATGAGCCACCAACTGTTAACTGACTGCTATAGTAATAAGCGTATGCTACTACAGTAACCGGTCCACCTGATGTAATCAGGCTGACGACAGATCGACCGTAGTATGAACCAGGACAATACGGACCATAGCGTCTAGCTGTGAAATTACTACCATCAAATATATAAAAACCAGCTCGATCACAGTTTTCTGATAGCACCGTTAGTTTCAACTGATCTTCATAGATGTTCACTTTCCAGTTTAGTTGTAATGTAGTTACAAAATAAAATGTATTCCTTGATCTCGGGAACAATTCAGCAAATATCAGATTCACCTAAAATTGATAAAAATATGCATCATACTTTGAAAGGTCTGTATGAACTCTCCAACTAATTATTATAATTTGTATGTGTAAAGACGCTTTTCTTGAGGTGAATGCTAAAAAGTTGGTTAGAGTTAGTTATCTAGTAGATAGTTGACGACAAAGTGACAGTGAAGAGTTCATTGTTTATTGGCATTCAGCTGCAGGTTATCTGATGGATTATGTCAAAATGATGGAAAACATAATGTGGGTATCCGAGATTTCGCTGGTTAAACGGGTCAAGGTAATAAGCAAAGTCAAAGATTTTTATATTATTTCTATTATACAAAACGAATTTACAAACATTATGTAAAACTTACCGATATCCTTGGCTTGTTGACGTAGACGTCTGATATTGTCATTGAGTCCACTTCAAATTCTATTTTCAAAGTCGATCTTAAAAAATCCAATGTCGTTAAAACGCACAGAATCACGAGAAATCCATCTGATTTTACACTCAGAGATTTAAGATGGTTAAAACTGAGTAAAATATCAGTTCTCACAATACGTAACCCTTCCTGTTTATATACACCAACGACACCTGGTGACGAGATGAGATCACGTGGCCAGTTGAAGACGACGTACTGCAGAACCTCGACTGTGATAGACCTGCAGTATAAGTGTTTAGACTGAGTTACTATATGTGGTATTCCATCAATTGTAGTGAGCAGTCCTGATTTACCATAGACTTGAATTAACGGGTTAGAGATGTTCCAATCTGATATTTTGTAAACTTGCACGAGTAACTTCGACTTAAACCAATGTATACTCGAAATGATTTCAATACGTGCTTTATTAGTTTTAGTATAAAACGATGAAGGTGGATGCCCGGTTTGTTCTCGTATAAGAGCTATAGGTTCACTGGTGCTGTTCCATCCGTCGTAAATTTGAGGACGAGTTTTCATCGGATCCTCGCCTGGTCTCAATCTGAAATCTATCTGTATAAACGTCAAATTCAATGCAAACCCGTCTATCATCCCGATCCATTCTAACAACAATTGACATCGCCGGGTAGAAATCACGAATTCATAACCTGTTTGAGTTGGTAATTCTTTTACTGAATATTTGTTGCATTTATGTTGTATCAATTTCAAGCGACTCTGTTCTTCAAAACGATATATGATAGAAACCCGACTACCTCGCGCTCCATCGACGTTACTCCTAAACAACAACGAAATCAAATCGTTACTACGGATATCTAGTTGTTTTCTTCCAGAAGCGCAAAGTCTGTTGTCGGACTCACCGACGAGAAGGTAGTTTTCGTTACAGAATATCGACGGCTCGATGTCGTAGTAAACTTGAACGAGAAAACTTCCCGGTAAAGAGCTGTTGACGAACCAATGACATTCAACACCGCGCACTAACGACGGATAGTTCGGTGAAACGATGTAACCAGACGTAGAATCGACGGAGTATTGAGTGTTGTTACAAGATGATCTGACTGTAACAGACGCGGCTTCCTCCACAGAGTTTGCGCGATCAGCCCGCGTAAATATACAGTCTCCGCAAGCGGTCAGTAAAACTACGAACAACGCTTTCATTCGCTGCATATTGAACACAATTCACGCTTCAAGACAAACACATTTACATCTATTTCCAAGTTTGCGCGACATTTCTCATAAGAGTCGCTGCAAAGTAATGACGAGTTGTCAGAATGTCAGAATTTGGCGAATTGATCAGAGTTCAATTATTTTGTAAAAAAAAAATCTCCCATCAAACTGGCACCAGTCTCGTATTTGTGAAACTTTCATCTGTTCTCGGTTTCGCTGTAATTACCGCGGTTTCTAAATTTAGACGTCTTTCACTATATCGTGTTTATAATCATGCGCAATTATTTCGCTAAAAATATATTTAATGTTGCTCCCGAACTGCGGCCAGTTTTTCATCGGTAATATTTTCTGCCGTTACTGCAAAATATTCTGCGTCTCTGTAAAACACTTCGTCAATATCTGTTTCGACAATTCACTCTTCAGTCAATATTATAACTGAGTGAAGCGCATGTATCTATCTGAATGTGGCGTGTTAGGACTTGTTCGGCGGGATCATTTTGAAGAAACACTATTCCACTGATAGCGTATAAAAATACCAACTAAATGCGTGGAAGATCATTATTTAACTTTGATCGAAACGGGATCAAAATCTATCATCGAAAAATTTTCTAACGGACTATGACCGATGCCAATAACTTTAAACCACAAATTCAAATCTTAAAGTTTCTTTATTTATCGTTTCTACCTCGCACACGATTAAGGTTTGAAAATATCGCCGACCATTCAAAATTTCGCCGACCATTCTTCAATAACCGTACAAATTTTGAAAATGCATTTTTTTCATTTTTATCATTGATAATCCAGTTGTGGTCAGTGAACACGTTTTATCTGTTTGATCACGTGATGTCTGACAGTAATTACCCGCACGTCCGTGTAATGATATATGTAACTAGTGGAGTGAGTGGGGGTAGAGTCGAGATTTAGAGTTTAGAATTCGAAACAATCGCAACTTGATAATCAATAAACTGGTTTCAGTTATATTCTTTAATGAATTATAGTCAATTGTTTAGTTTTTTCTAAGACAGGTGACCTCTCTCGTGTTCTTAAAAGTTGAGTGCAATTTATAATATCAGTTCAGCATCTGTAATCATTGAACAAGTACTATTTTACAAGGTAATTTCTAAAGTTTTCCGGTAGCGCCACCTACAATACAAAAAACCACGTTTCATATTCTTCTATTTAAGACATTTGCATCCAAATATGTAATTTATCTAATATTAGAATAAAAACAACCCTGACCAAGTTCCTTAATAAACTCAATGGATGTTAATCGACTGTTTTTATTCATTCTGATCGATGATGAATGCAGCATAAACTGGCGACAAAAAGCCATCCCAAACTGAAAAAGCAAAGTGCTTTTGAATAAAAATTTAATGTAAAAATAGTAATTGATTCCAAATCATAAGTTTTTATCTTTGAAATGTATTGTTCTCGTTGTTATCATGTTTATCGTCGAAGACCATATAGGCATCGTCGCTTGCGAAAATCCCGCCGCTCACCAAACAACACCCATTGTATCTCTACTACCATGAATATAGTCCCATAATGCTGTGTCATATGGAACTGAAAATCCGATAAAAAATTGTCTGTAACGCGACGTTTGCCTGTATCCATGATCCTAGCTATTACTATCATAGCTTGTTGTAGTGAGGTTTCCAAAATAATGATGAATCATGGAAATTTTTGAGGCGCATGAGGGGCCTACCTGTCAGTGAATTGTCTATGTCGTCTTTACCAAGCAATTAGTGTTATCCCAATCACTATCCTCGCAGATGCTCGCACACTGATACATTCGTAAGTAGTACATAGAAATTGCGCAGTTCGTGGTTTACACTGGAGAGGATCGAAAGGGTTGTCTGTGCAGGGTCTGTCAGTCGCTAGCCCGGATTTTATTTTTTGAAAGCATTGCGAGTGAGGGATTTTCTTCAGGAAAATTACCGGTAATGCGAAGATGCTGTACTTTCGGGAATACCTCGAGTTAGCACATGTAGGGGGCTAGAGACAGCAGTGATGTATACACATAGCGAGGCTAACACAGGCCGATTGACGACAAATAAACTGTTCGGCGCGCGTAGAAGAAAAAAGATATAATAACGAACACATCAGGCGTGAAGCCCAAAGGGGGAAGTTTTGAGGATTTTTGTTGCCATTTTAAGTGCATTCTTGTGCTATCACGTGATATTTGCCGTAATTAAAACTACAACTCCATTCATTCATTAAGTGTGATATTTGAGTAAGATGAAGAGTTGAACAGTACTGAACTCTACTTCTTATAAAATACAAATGACATTTACTTACGTACAACTGGTTTCAGGTTCAGACAGCACCCACCCCACCCCACCCTGCCCTATTCCCGTGGTACGTGGGTTTCTATTTTATTTGATTGAATTAATTTATTGATATTTGAGCTGATTTAAGGCGCGCGCTGTTTGTTTTGATGTCGATATTTCTCGGGTATATAAGACGCGTTTTTTTAATTGATGATTCAAATCACTCGTTTCTTGTTATTTTGAGGTTTCCTCTCAATTTCATATAATCTCGTAATAGGAGCGGTTGTTCTTCGTACCAGTGAACACCAGTGTTGTATTGCAAACATAGAAATTCATTTCATTAAACAGAATTAGATTCAACAATTTATTACAATTATTCTATATTTAGATTATAGTGGCTACGAACTTTTTAAGTCATCATTTTGAAGCCATTTCGTACTGTTTTATTTTTGTCACGGCGACTCTAGGTAGGTAGGTCTATGTCTATTGTAATTTTGCGGAGTCAGTTCCTCCAATTTCACAACCCTCTCGTTGTTAATAAGATTAAATTAAAAAGTTTTAAAATTCACTTTTGAAGTCGTTATAATTGTGACGATCAACTCAACCAAATTATGACTTCAAATTAATTGAATTAAGAATAGGCCTACAAATTGGGACTCACAGTCACAAGATGACTTCTTCAATGTAACTGTAACAACTTATCCAAATGAAATGACTTAACACGAGTTTGAACTATGATTTAATTCACTTCTTTCAAGTTTGAAGAGTTCACATGCCACTCATGGCTTCCTCGTAAAATGGCGGATGATCATAGGTTATAGGATGGATATTCTCCACCACTAGGAGGTAGGTATGACGCTGTACTGGGGGGATAATGATCCGCGGGTGGTGAGGTCCAGTGACTCTGAGCGCTCACTCTCTCCTCATAAACACATGATCTGCCGCGGGAATTTGATTAAATGAATGCATTTATTGAATACACGTGGTTTAGTTCAGTTTCAAATCTGCATCACATCAAAAACACGTTATAAAACACGTTCCCAAATGTTTTGATACTTTCTCAGTTTGTATCAAAAATATTGCCAATTTCTGGTCATTGAGTCCTGAAAAATGATAAATTTACAGCGCAAAATCGTACAAACGTGTCAATTATACTTCTAAACACTTTATTTTCGGACCAGTTTATGAATTGAGCGTGGGCCATAGAGCGCTATATCCGCCTGTGATCTCGACTTTCAATTTATTACGTAAGCTATTGGTGAACAAAATGCGGCCGGCGCACAATAGAAACTTCGCTCTATGTATTCTTTCATTACCGCCGACAAAGAGGACCGATATTTCGCGAATTGGATTCGGGAGGTTTAAACCTCCCAAGGTCAAATCACTAAAATTGTGACCTTCGTGGAGATTATCTAAAAAGCCGATGGTAATCAAATTTAGCAGAACTTTTTACCCAAACGTTTAATGGTTTGAAAATCTTTCAATGGCATTCCTAAGTATTTGATGAAAGTTGAGAAATCATAAGATATTCATATAACCATGGACTCTAAAACCTAAATCATATAAGAGTCCCCGATATAAACAAAAAAACTTCGCATAACGAAGAAGCAAAAATTCGAATCTGATTCATCTGTTTGGAATTGATTCTTATGAAATGGAAACAAATGCGTGAGCACTACTCATTGATTCGTTCATTATTGTACAATATGTTTCATTTGTTGACCGTAAGACGTTGACATTATGTCAATTTCATTCAATTTACTTTGCGGCTTTACAACGGCTATTTCACTGGTTCTGCGTGATGAGATAATTCTGATTAAAGTTATTGTATTAATTTCTATATGTATATACGTAATGATACTCTTTCTGAATAAAGGATGCACGTTATTCGAATCCCCACCATTGTTCTCTACAATGTACGTTAATCAAACTCACGATAAAACCAGAGCCAAAACCATGGACTCAAAAACGAAGAATCCGTGGTCAAACATACAATTCTAATTTCCCCGTTAGTTCACTGATGCCGTCAGTTTCTATCGAATGCAAGGATTCTAGCCAATCAGAGAGGCGCATGCAAACATCCATTGGCATGTAAGTTATAGTACAACTTAGACAATAATCAAGGTGCGAGCCAATGTCAGTAACTAGAATATGTTCTTTCATCAAATATAAATAACTCAGCAGTAGTCAGTTAGTTGAGTTTGTTTGACTTGTTTTGTATTTCATCAATAAATCTTTTTCATTCTATTTTAAAGTACAAACTAAACGCTTGAATTGCTTATAACACGACCAGGTATGAATTAGAATAGATTGGCTTAATATTTCGTGCTTGTGAAATTTTTCAATACGCACATTACTTCGAATAGCGATAAGTTCATTGACACATGTGACCATTGTTTTGTTACTTTCGATAGCGATTCGAATAAGCTATGCGACAGCTAACGACAGCACAATCGCAATATCAACAGAAGTTCATTTTATCCTACATGATGAGGCTAAATTCAGTGAAATCGATCGTGTTCTGAAATATATATTTTCCTGGATACATTTTGTTTATTGTAGCTATTCTATGCGGTTTATACATTAACCTGCTATAACATATTGACCGTTTTCAAGAACCCAAAAATTACAATTTTCTGGGAATCTGTTTTTTCCAAAAACAACCCAAACCCGAAATTGTGTACAGTTAGTACGCAGCGTATATAATGTCGGATTAGAGAATATTGAAAAAACTTAGAAAAAGTTCAGTGAAGGAAAATAAGCTCAGCAGTGACAAATTGTCATTTCATCTCCTTCACGTGATTAATTGATGTCCAAATATGTTCTACCGTGAAAACTCTGCATTTAGCGTCAAACGAATTTTTGTATACGTATCTCAGGATGCATGCTCTTCAAAAAGGTAGCCTATTAGGAAAAAACTTATCCGGTAAAATCCTAATTTGTCCTAAACGATATTCCAACTATTATTTTGTTAATTATTCAACTATCATCACTAACTGGGTAAGTTAGTTGAACTTACATAAAGATATATCATTAGGGACACTTCAATTTCACACCATTCAATATCATAAGGGAACAAAATTCTTTGAAACTTGGTTAATGGTAGTTCTTAAGACTAGGTTTTGTTTCCGGAATTTACTAAATGTACCAATTCTAATAATTCACTCATTGAAGCTTCTATACATCAGAAGCGAAAGCTCGTGCGTCGAAATAAATAGTTAACCTTTAAAGTACTACTCGTCTCTTCATTTAAATTCAAATAATATAAGTCTTTATTGATTCTTTTTTTGTTGGAATATGCATAACTTTTTCTGGGCAAATTTCTATATTCTGTCAAGTCATGGACGTTTTAGAGTCCATGGTCAAGGTATTTTGGCTATAACGAATATAACTAACTCCCTGGGGCAACGATGTGGTTGATGAAATGATCTCTCCCATTGTAATCCCACCATTTAATTACTCATTGTATAACAACTCTCACAATTAAGCCTCGGACTCTTCAACGAATTATGAGTGCATGCTTTAGTATAGGCTCTGATATAGAGCATATTGTCTTGATTTAGAACATGTATGCATAAACTCTAGGCTGCAAAGAAATACGTATTCAGCGGCTCTAATCGAGTTAAATCTTTCGTGATAGATTAACACAGAAAGGCGGCACCCAATCGCTGCTTATTGACATTAGGCACAAGTCACTGTTATGTTCATTAGTAAAACTAATAATAATAATAATAACTAGTAATATAGAATTACAAGTGAGGAGGGAAAATGTATAAATTGAATTTATAAATGAATTTATAAGAATTTAGCATGCATCGGAGTGCACTTAAATTGGATTATTACAAAATAACTCACTTCAAAATTTATGATATTGCTTCATTGATATTTATTACTTTAAAGCGATTCACTTTAAGAACTTTGGTCAACAATAAGTCTGACCTGCAAATCAAATCATCGGGAGACAAAATACTGTTTCAAAAAATCATATTGCTAATACATTCCTAATCTTAACCTTTCGCCATAAACCTACTGGATTTAGGGCCTGGGGTAAAATCTAGGTAAAATCCTCACTTGGCGATTTTTCAAGAACATTTGAAAGCACGATATTTATTCAAACATATTCATCCACAATACAACTGCAATATATTTAACTGTGCATTGATCTCTTTTGATGAAATAAATCTTTAAATAAATTCATAGAATAAATGAAATTAATGAACTTTTTATTCATACTATCTTTTCATATTCTTATTCATACTATATTTTAATTCGAACTAAATAACTCTTTTTAACTTGTGGTATAGTATGCTTATGATATGGATTCGATTTACGTATCAATATTTTCATGTTGACGGGGGCCTGATGATGGCTAATAGCATTAGCCGAAACATTGCTCGTAGAACATTTGATTTTTAGCTGAATTCATTGTGGGATTTGTCTCGTTATTCACCATACACGGATATTGTGTATTTTCTTCTCATTTTCATGTTGGTTCTGAACAACTTAAATTTTGCGATTCTAATCCCTTATTAACTTTAGATGACAGTAATACCTTCAATTTACATGTAAAATATGATCACTGCTGAAAGTGTAATAAGGAATATATATTTACTCCAGTGACAATATTTTGATTCAAAGATTTAATTCAATCATCTAGTCCGAGTCTGTATGGTAAAACCTCTGGCTAACCAAGAGCTAACCGAATACCGACAATAGAAGGTGGTCGCTTAAAAATTAGTTAATTTACGCAACAGGAATCTATCTTGATTTCAAGGGCACTTCAATTAATCGTTTCAATAGTGACCACTGTAAATTAGCCAGTAGTTTCAACGACCGAATTCAATCAACCGATTCGTATCCTAAGAATGAGAATTGTATCTAACCACAGTAGTTATTCCTCATCAAACGTTCGTTCATCATATTATACATCTATACATCATTACTATCATCTTCAGTTAATAGAAGTGCAATAAAATCTTGAATCTATGAGTTGAGTTTTTTTGAACATAATAAATTGTGTTGATTTTATGTTAGTTAAATCAAATATTGGGAATATTTTACCGGGGGATTTTTACTTTGGGGATAATAAGCTAAATTATTTTATATCATCGGTTTTCATTAAGAAAAAAAAACAACTATTAATCTTAACTACACTTATATTCCTTTTGGAACATTAAGATTCTTTCATTGAATTTAATATGTTATTTCGTACATAGTTCATCACAGTGCGTCATTCACGCTTCAATGTACAAAACTTCTTTACAGAGTTCAAAATATAAACCAACAATCTCATCTCAAGCATGTACTAGCGCTGACGCTATGGGATAAAACCAAGTCTCGATTCATTGCCTAAAATGTGGGTACATTCATTCAAATCAGGACTAAAATACGCTTATATGAATATCTTGCATGATATCATTTTACACATTACGGGTGTCTCATAGGCCTGGTTTTACTTGTACATTGTCATCAAAACATCCCAAGTAACTTCTTTATTTACTTATGGCTTAATCACTGGTATTCAATAGCTAGTCGGCTATAGAAAGACTAACCCGATAAAATTCTATTAACCGTTCGTCCAGAGTCGAACACTTTTAAAGAAAGAAAATGATTGCATGAAATCTACTTTTCGTATCAATCGGCGTCCAATCTCTTAAACCATCCTAAACACAGTAGTTTAGTAGTTTGTGTCTATTTGCTTTTGCTGATGTCATTTAACATAACAATGGAAATGTATTCGTTTATTTGGAAATTATATGAAGATATGGAGTAATCATGTGACAAATCAAATTGTTACTGCAAGGCAAAACATAGCGCACTTCAGATATATGATATGGCCTTAAAGACTTTTCATATATTAACAGTCTAGTTTAACGTCTATTGATATGAATGGTCCAGTTTTGATATGACTGTCGCAACAGTTGGAATAAAACCTATGAAATCTAGGGGCATTTATCTCATGAAATTTAGATTTGAGATAATTGTATTGTATTGTATGAGGATTAAACATTTCAATGGCTGGTGATTATTTGTGATGAAGTAATCAGTGAGATGGACTGTGATTGAGGCACTCGGGTCAGATAATATTTTTAGATAAAACAGTGCATTTGTTAAAGCAGAACACATGATTTTAAACTATATATAAGTAGCTAAACCGTTAATTTTCATTCCTAACTTTTCATCACTCCCGATTATCAAAAATAATTCAACAGTTTGATTAACGGATAGTTGCAGTTAACAACATTTCTATCTGATAGAGAAGGTATACAGGTATACAGAGGAACAAGAAAAGAACATCCAACTAGACACTGAAAAATCTTTATTCGGGTTTTTTACCTGGGGCCTTTACCTTGGGGTATATTTAACAAGGGGATTTTTACTGAAAGGGACCTTTACGGGGCGAGTTTTTACCCGATCACATCGATTATTGAATGACATGTTCGATAAAATCATGACAAAAACTGGTATCACTGGTACAATTTGCTAATTTTCGCTGTTCGGGTGGTTCTGTAGACTATTGGCTATACCGTTGGTAACTGACTAGCTATTTGTATCACTGATCGGACTGTGAAAATATAGCTTTGACAAAACCACAACGAGAAATGAATCAAATGCAATATTTTACTCGAAAACGAGCTTAACCATGGAATCAGTAACGTTTTTTTACAGTCCATGGCTGAAATGACGCTATTGAAAAAATCAATGAGAAATACTGCCTCCGATTTTTATGACGAAAATATAGGAATGAATTCTGAACAGAATCAAATCAGGTTGTTCTTATTGGTATTGTGTATACATTTCATTTATTAGATATTTCACGTAATTCGTGTAATCAGGAAAAACTCGATCCAATAATTGGTTTTTCTTTCGGTTTTACGTAATTTACAACTTACCAAATATGGACTACATGGTTTGACATTAAAACCAGCGAGCATTATGGTATCAAGTTCAACCAAAATTGATAACGATCGGCCTTTCGTAGAATCTCCCTGAAGGTCACAATTTTAGTAAATTGACCTTGGGAGGTTTAAACCTCCCAAAAGTACCCTGCGCGTAACTTTCTATTGTGCGCCTGCCGCGTTTTGGGCACGAGTAGCTTACGTAATCTTAATTGAAAGTTGAGATCACAGGCAGATATTGAGGTCTATGGCCCACACATAACATCATAAATTGGTCAGGAAATAAAGTGTTTTGAGGTATAGATGACACGTTTGTACGATTTTAAACTGTAAATTTATCATTTTTCAGGACTTAAGGACCAAAAATCGGCAATATTTTTGATACAAACTGAGAAAGTATCAAAACATTTGAGAACGCGTTATAAGTACAAATACACATAAGTGTCCTATGCCAACGGGAATGATTAGTTTATGCAACTCCCAACGGAACTATGAAATCACCAAACAAGGTGAATCAGTACTTTTTACGTGGTAGCCCTATTGGATCCACATATCCCGGATATGTGTCGCGCTCCTTCAAAATAGTTTTAAGTTATAAACTGATAGGAATTATTTCGGTGAAATATTTGTGCGCTCCCTTGTGCGATATTTAAACCCGTTGTCGCTGCTTTGCAGTTATATTTGTTCTATGATTCTCTTTGATTCTCCCATTGTCAATGGCCAGTCCAAGAAGACAGGATAATAGGAAATTGAATGAATCCCCTAAGTGCCGAATCCCCGAACTGATATTCTGTTCTACTAAGATCGCATGAAGTTGATTAACTTAGATAACCGATGTTTGCCCTGGTGCCGATCATCTTTTCCTACTAGATTCTGACTGCTAGTGCAGGTGGTACCTGGCACCCAGAGACAATGTCAGATAAAATCGCCGTGCAAGTAGTGGGATTCGAAGCGAACTCATCGATTGGTTCGGTGCCTAGTCCGACACCAGGTATCCCTGGAAAATACGGTTTCTTAATGAAAGTGACGAAATTCCGTGGCTTTGGAAAATTCCGCGAATGCGTGCTTCCTCGATATGACAACACCGTAGATCTGATATGGTTACTTCTTCTATGCAAATAAACATTGATTTGAATTGAATTGAAAGTGAATTGCAGTCGTAAGATAGGCAAGAACGTAGTTTAGAAAGTGAACACGAGCTCAAGGTTTTAGAAGTAAAAATGTATAAAAAAAGAGTAAAAATCACAAATTACACCATTTGGATGAACGAAATGATGATATTGACGCGTATCAACTCGTTATTCGAACGTCATGCTAATTGCCAAAGTGGGATAAAGCCATGTGGTCGACACATCTAAGAGCACTTTTGACAGGTAAAGTGTTAGCAATTGAATTTCGATTGCCGTCGACTGAGATCAATGATTTCGAAGTGTTGAAATTAGTCTTACTTAAAAGGTTTGCTCTAACCGAAGAGGGGTTCGTAATAAATTAAGAGATGAAAGACCTCAGACTGGAGAATCATTCACACAATTTTCAGTTCGGCTCGAAAATTATGCAACCTGATGGATTTAATTGTCGAGTACTAATACAGATTTTGATGAAATTCGGTTATCGGAGATCAGTTTATTCAGGCTGTATGTCACGATCTATCTATGTTAATGAATAAACGAGCTCCTAAATGTTTGGCGGGTATGTTTAGCTCGTTGATCAACAACTATCCCCTAAGCATCTGGTGAATATTTTACTCGCACTCGAGCTTGGGTCATACGCATCATATTGTCTTTCAATAACGGATACTAGGACATTCGTGTTTGATATGTTACCAGAACATGTCACAATTTGAATGAAACAGATTATTCTGATGAAATTATGAAGGACTCTTTCCTAAAAGGGGCGTTCGCTCCAGCGATCGAACCCGCCGTGGCTACGGGCCTGACATTTGGAACGGATATAGCATTCACTTGAAAATTGAATCTATCATTCGGCTTGAAACGAATTTTAATCAAATTTGCACTAAAACTTGCACAATTCTGATATGTAGAATTTCTGAGAATATTAATTTTAACTTCGTAGACAAAATAAATTGGACATGATTTCAATTCGAACTAAGGTTGAATAGAGCCATTACAAATGAGACTTAATCTTATTTAAAGGCCTACTGCTTTCACTTAGGAAGCAACCATTCACGCGAGTTGACGGAAAGTCTTAACACAATACACTGAATAAATCGATTATGAATTCTACAGAGGTTCAGAATGTCGGCCGACCATATAACAGTAACATCGTTCTGATGTCTACTGCAAACAAGTCGGGTGCGAATCGAACGGGATCTATGGTCATTTTGCTCATCTTGTTTCTGCTGGGTGCCTTTGGAAACGCAACTACTTTCCTGATAATGATAAGTCGTAGATTCCGCTGTTTTTCTTACGCCAACTATCTGTTGGTTTTGTCTATCAGTGATTTTACGTTTTGTACCAATTCTACACTGATGCCTGTATTGCAATATTTTCTGGTGCACGTGAACAGCGGTCGTTGAATTCATTGATAACTTGAAAAATCTATGAATGTTTGATATCATTTATGGCCTCTAACAGTTCGTGGTTAATAGTAGCGATATTTCTAGAACGTGCGGCAGTTGTGCTCTTTCCGTTCACGGCTCGTTTGATATGTACACCGAGATTCGCCCGATACATGATTGTTATCATTTTCGTAATGAACGCATTGGTAACAGGTATTCAACCAACAGTAATCATGCAGTTCTCCGGCCAGATTTCTGGATGTTATTACGAGTTATCAGACCACATCATCTATTTTCTTATATTAACTATATTCGTGTATCTTGTTGCATTAACAGTGATCATCATATCAAGTATTGTTATAATAGTTCAGTTAGTCAGAGGTCCAATGCGTTTGTCCGATCACAAAACTACAAAATCAAAACGAACAACAATAATGCTTGTAACAGTTTCAATCGCATTCGCTATATTTACTTACGATGCCGTCTACAATAACTGTATTACTGCCAATCTCGGCGTATCAAAAGCAATTTCTTTTAGATATATTTAGTCAATTACTTTTGAGCAATTATTCAATTAACTTTTACATGTATCTTTTACTAGGACGAGAAATTCGCGTATATTTCTGTTCGAAATTCGCCTGCATTAAGTAAATAATTCGTTACTGCCGGTTTTGATTCCCGGTTCTTATCGATGTAAAGATTTTGTTCTTAAAGTTAAATCGTCACACAACAATGAATACACATTTAATCCCAGATTACTCTAGAAGTACAAAAATAATTCGCCACAGGCAAAGTGGTTTACCTTTCTACTATCTAGAAGAACGTACAATTATACAAAACCAGGAATCTTACGCTATGACCCTTATCAGCCACCATACGAATCAGCCACCATAGATAAGAATAACAAGAAAATTAATTTTAGAAAATTATTTGACGCCTGGGGAAAAAATGTAGAATTTCTGGGCTAAGCTAATGTGGAATTGCAAATTTGAAATCGAAGTTTTAAGAAATTTGGGGAATGATGAGATTTGGCGATTGGGTAGATGATAGGTCTTCGACTCTAGTAGTGGTTTAAATTTTTTTATTGAAAATTCTCAATAATTGATCGCGAACTTGCGACCGACTTCATTTACTTATGCCTCTAAGCTGGTCTGCAACTTCATTGCCTCCATGGATGAAGAAAGAGCTCTTCTGATGTCTGCTTCATCATGACTTCGAGCATATCGTGTGGCCTAGCCAGCCGGCCCGGGCCACGGGTTTGGCTGTCACTCGATATCCTAGAGTCTTGAGTCTGGGTGGGTTGAAGTAGACATTGTCATTTAAAATAACATGCTTATGTTGTTCTGTATGAATTACCCGTGTGTCATGTATGTTGTATTAATTTATTTTAAAATTTGTATTTATTGAATTTGGGAATTTTATCCCGGAATTTCAATGTAATAAGGATCAATAAAGAATTGAATTGAATCGTTTGTAAAATGACGCTGAATGGTTAGCATTGTTTAGGTTTCATAATGGTAACGTTTATAAGGCGTCAAAAAATCCCATTTTCTAATGAAGAACAGTTTATTAAAGATGTACGTTTTCGGGATCAGGTGTAATGCAAATGAGTCAAATGATTAAAACTACACATTTATATACAGCATACCGGTGAAGATGCTATGATCAGGCAAGTGAGCTGAAATCAATAACAGCGCTTATCATCACACGTTTCTTATCGTTGGTATGATTGTCGAATTAGCAGGTCACCCATGTCCACCGTGCGGGAATGAGTCCAAAACGACAGAAAAATAAACAGCAATTCGTTGAGAAATATGTTAAAGCGGAACTCAAAGAGAAACTTAGTGAGATGTCGGAAGCTTACCTTAGGAAGGTTGAACACTACAGGTTTTAGACCGTAGGCAGATTCGCGGAGGAGCCGTGCTAAGACTTATTGGCTGTTTGGAGTACGGATTTCACTAAGAGAATGAGAGAGCAAATTAATGGAATAAATATTTCGAAAAATGCTCAAAGGTATGTTGAAATGAGATACCGGGAAAATGAAACTTCTATTATCATTATTCGTATAATTCCACGTTGAATCACCGGAGAAATGTAAAAAAAAGATTTAAAAATTAAAATTGTGATCAGTTTACAATTGAGCTGTAAAAATGAATAAAACTTACTTTTTTAAAAATCGTTAAAACTGGAAATTAAGATCGACAATGAAACAAATAAAAAACCAACCCTGGGTGGAGGAATGAAAAGAATTCTTCTTAATTTGATGGATTTTGCAGAATTCCGCGAATTATGATATCTATAAACTCTTAAATCGACGTGTCGATTATTTGCTGCGAAAAAGAATAAACGTATACGATGATGGATTGTAAAGTTTTACGTATTTTCTGGTATTTTCCTTTTAGCAATGTCAGCAAGGATCAGCGTGATACCAATTCAATTCGATCTTTTTTGACGCTATTACAATTTTATAATAAAACATTACAGCAATACGTCAACAAAGGGGTATAGTATGAGACATAGAATAGACAAAATACGAAAAGATTGGGAAAAGATTACATCATCAGTCGTAATAGAGACCTACGAGCCTAACAGACGTAAACAAATATATGAACGACAATCTCCGCCGAAAAGCTGATGTTTTGTTTCACCTAGCGAAAAAGACAATTCCACGACGCAATGAAATTTTGGCGCCGCGAAGTCATGCGCCGAACTGTCAGTAGATGGTGCCACATATGTATAAATTATGTCATCCTGGTAACCCGGAAATAATTCTTTCAGCGTTATCATTTTAGCTGTTTCGACGTTTCGACTAGCACCTTGCGAGATCTTCATAAAATGACAGATATTTGGGAAACCAGGAGATAGTTCGCCTTTTATTTAACTGGGAGCTTTTCTATCGGCCACAGCAGATCTCACAGCGCATCCGCAGCGGAAGAAAACAAACACACGTGTCTGCTGTGGTGGATATAAGAAATTAGGTGGTGTCGATTTTTTTTCCATCAGGGCAGGATCGTGTTCAACTGTTGCGATGGGTAGAATTTAGGTTTCTTTTCGATTATTTAACCGTCCAGAGCAGAATCTAATGCGGGGCTTTTTTAAACTTCTATCGGTTGGTCTTCGTTCAACAAACATATTCCATTTATTGCAAAAGTATATTTTGTGCATATTAACTGTCAAACTAATTCTTTCCTTTTGAATGACTTTAATTTTTTTCAAAATTATATCTGGGTCCCCCAGGATGACTATATTTACATGTACTTGGCGCCATCTACTGACATTCTGGCGCATGACCTCGTTATACCCAAAAGTATCATTTTTAGATTTATGAATCTAAGCCAGTTATACATGCATATAAGCAGCAATTAATGAGCAAATATGCGATGAAATATTTTTTTTGGACCATTAAATCATAAATCTGGCGACGCTTTGTTGTAGGGAATAATCGAAACATTATATTGAGTCATTTTCAGCTGTGTCTAATATTCAACGTAAACGGAGATTCAATTTGTAGTTACTACAAAAATGAGAAGCGTCGGCACTTTTTTGTAACGACTTTCGATCAATTGAATTAGCATTGGCATGACGTCATAGATATCAAACGATGCCAAAAACGTAAAGGGTTTGCGGCAAGCGAGATAACCAATGAACTTTTAACATAAAAAGTGACTTTTCTAACTTTATCATTCTCGTCTTTTGTGATTCGTTACACACAGTTGATGCCAGCTGTAATTTTCACGATGGTTTTTCAGCATAAAGTCTGATTGTGCATAATACTATATTATATCTATTTACATATCTGTTCGACAATTATATCTATTTTGTGTCTATCCTTGTTGAAAATCCTTCTTTATCTATGTAAAGAATTCCTTGTCTCATAAAATTACCATAAAGTTCTCGACAAAGCTCATACTTACTAAAAAAAATCTAGTTACACTAAGTTCACGAACCGCGTTATTTTCACATATTAAAGTTTTGTGTTGGGTCCTTATAAATTTGAACAGTTTTCCATTTTGGAAGAGGTATTACTTTATCAGCTGTGTATCAAAATGATCGGATCATTCGCATCCACGTTGTTTGTTTCACATGAAACTGATCCAATAGATTTGACGATAAATCTGAAATATTGAAATATATTATGTTGTATCGGGTTTTTCAAATTCGTAGAAAAAAGATTTAGATGTACTTCCTGCCGAACCCGGGTAGTTCGGTGACTGCACGAGTCCACATTTATCTTTAGTAGCAACTGGGAGACGGGAACCGGCAAATCCAAAACTTATGCGCTTTTTTCACTCCCCGACATTGACAACGTAGTTTAACTATCAGTGGTTCCTGCCAGAATACAAACTCGTTAACCGGTTCCTGAACTTCGCTGAAAAAGCTGAATCACTGAAATGCTGAAACGCAGAAATAAAAACGCTGAAATTTCAGGGAATTTCCGAAAAACGCCGAAATTTCAGGGAATTACCGAAAAACGCTGAAATCGTGCTAGGTACCAACAATACACGTTTTGAAATATTTTCCGGGCCGGTGTCCGCTCCCGAGTCCTGAACCGTGTTTTAGTCTCTACCTTCGGTTACAGAGACACGCATGGACAGTATGTGTGGAGTATACTTCTAGAGGGCCACTTGTTGGACAAATTAATTCGCTTGAAATCCGGATTTTTAATGCATACAGGCAGCATAATGAGGAAAACCCATTCACAAACCGTGCAAGCCAACTTAAACACTATGCTCAATATTCCCTGCAAGACGCAAAATATCTTATTTGAACGTTCATGTATAAAACATGGAGCAACTTTTCTTTTGTCAACACGTTGATGGGCCACGGACTATGGTATTCTCTGAAGGAGGTAAATTAAATTTGACAGTTAGTTATATAAATGATGCAGCTTTTGGACATAAGGGATCTAACTAAATTTCTTTTTAATTCACTGTGGAATGGAATGGAATGGATTGACGCCAATGGCATGCAGTAGGCCCCTACGTATGGGTCATACTGATTAGCGTCAACCAATTAATCTAAATCGGGCTAACCATTCAACAACTGTGAATAATTTATTTGCTGTGGCGTGATAATAATTAGTTTTTTTGAAGAAATGACATACCGACTGTTAGAAAAATGTACCGATTCTTATTTTTAGACTACTACTGAATCTATAAAAGGAGGAGTCATAGACAAAGTTGATATGCTTAGCTGGTGACACTTCTTGTCAAGTACATCATCTCAAGTACTGGGTGTTTTGTAAGTTTAATTTCAGTATTTATTTACTAAGTGCTGTTCTCTCGGACCTCAGTGCTTTCAAACTAGGCCCACCCCATAGGCTATATAGTCCAGGGTGTATTAGCCACTATTCTTTTATATCCGACTAAAATGCACCTTTTTCTATTTTTAGATTCAGGCTTAGAATGTGCAAATTTTTTGAGATACTGAGAAATCAGATGGCACCAGTAAACTTCAACTGCGAAATTTGCAGCAGGATAGCTGAACGACACAATTTTTAAAAATAAGATGGCTATTCGAATGCTATTTCAATAATATGAAGCAATGGAACCAGAATTCTAGCCAGAGTTAAGCGAACTATTGATTCTGATATAATGTAAGAACTGATTTCCTTTGTATACTCTTGCAGAATGTGTTATTTCAAGCTGTTAAATAATATAGTTAGACAAATGTCCAATTATTGGATCTTTCTTGTTGACTCGTTTAATTTTGTGAGTTAAGAGTTCCAGTCAATCCACAATGTGCAGTGCCTAGCCTTCATCTACACTAAAGCCATGCCTGTGTATGGGAAAAAAATATCGTTCGACTCCTATAGGCCAGACACATCAAAGCATGCAATACATTGCAGATAGTAGTCTCCGGCAAGTCGAAGGAGAAAGTAAACCAGGTTTTACCCCGTACCCTACCCGGGAACAAAGACACTTAAAGATTCCTTCCTCCTTGTAGAAATTGTAGAAATATGGCACCCAATTGTAGCAATGCTAAGTACAGTATACTATGACGGTTAAAACCTTTATTAACGAATTTCAATGACACCGAAAATAGAATCAAAATAATCATTAGTTCCATGCTAGCACTTAATTTGGGTTATCAGGTTCAGCCTAACTGTACTTTCATTCAGCTACTACTTGTATGAGACTTGGCAATGATAAGTTGCAAGAAATCACCAAACATAAGAAAAAATATTGTGAATTAATATTACTGTGATTAAGAATTTATTCAAATGAAGTGATAACTTCATTGTTAGACCGTACCGGTATATGCACATAAAACTATGGCAAAAAACACATCTAACAATCCACGCAATCCGCAATCGATCAAGTCGGTCATGACGACGACCTTAAGGCATGTCTCTGTAACCGAAGGTAGAGCATAAAACACGGTTCAGGACTCGGCAGCGGACACCAGCCCGGAAAACATTTCAAAACGTGTATTGTCGGTACCTAGCACGATTTCAGCGTTTTTCGGGAATTCCCTGAAATTTTGGCGTTTTTCGGAAATTCCCTGAAATTTCAGCGTTTTTATTTCAGCGTTTCAGCTTTTCAGTGTTTCAGCTTTTTCAGCGAAGTTCAGGAACCGCTCATTAACTGTGAAATCTACAATGTTTAATACAAGACTGTTATTAAGAAACTGATTACTCAAACTCAGAAACTGATCACATAATAATGTCATCTTGAGAAAACATCGGTCAATTTGATATTCGTGTTCTGATAATATGTGAATATTTTTCAAGCGATGGCGTCGATTTTCAGGTGTAATCACGAGACAGTGTGACGTCATATCGATCTGACGTTCTTCTTCTTGTAGAACATAACCATCACAATCAGTAGGAGCAAATTCAAGAGATGACCTGCTAGGACAACCAACTGTTAACTGATTGTTATAGTAATAAGCGTATGCTACTACAGTAACCGGTCCACCTGATGTAATCAGGCTGACGACAGATCGACCGTAGTATGAACCAGGACAATACGGACCATAGCGTCTAGCTGTGAAATTATACCATCAAAATTATAAAAACCAGCTCGATCACAGTTTTCTGATAGCGCTGTTAGTTTCAACCGTTCTTCATAGATGTTCACTTTCCAGTTTAGTTGTAATGTAGTTACACGATAAAATGTAGTCTTTGATCTTGGGAACAATCGATTAGCTGATATTGAGTTCTTATATTTCAGCATTCAATCACAAACTTTGTGATTGAATGCTGAAATATAAGAGAATTGATTACAGTATTGAATGTTTACAATACGACAATTTCAAACCACTCACAAACTGAAAATATCGATAATAGTTCTAGTTGTAATCCAAAATAATTTAAATTCTTCCACTAATCATCATAATTACTCCGCGTAAACAACATGTGCTTTGGGTCACACATAACGTTGTTATTCCAAGTTTCTCGGCAAAGTTTCACTCGTCAAATCGCCATCAAAATCATAGATTATTACAATGATTCTATTACACGAACCTAATTTACAAATCATTGTTTTTAATTTACCGATATCCTTGGCTTGTTGACGTGGTCGTCTGATATTTTCATTGATTTCACTTCGAATTCTATTTTCAAATATGATTTAAAAAAATACGATGTCGTTAAAACGCACAGAATCACGAGAAATCCGTCTGATTTTACACTCAGAGATATAAGATGGTTAAAACTGAGTAAAATATCAGTTCTCACAATACGTAACCCTTCCTGTTTATATACACCAACGACACCTGGTGACGAGACGAGATCACGTGTCCAGTTGAAGATGACGTACTGCAGAACATCGACTGTGATAGACCAGCAGTATAAGTGTTTAGACTTAGTTACTATATGTGGTATTCCATCAATTGTAGCGAGCAGTCCTGATTTATTATAGATTTGAATTAACGGGTTAGAGATGTTCCAAAATTATATTTTGTAAACTCGCATGAGTAACTGCGACTGAAACCAAGATCTAGTTGAAATGAATTCAATACGTGCTTTATAAGTTTTAGTATAACACGACGAAGGTGGATGTCCGGTTTGTTCTAGTATAAGAGCTATAGGTTCACTGGAGCTGTTCCATCCGTCGTAAATTTGAGGACGAGTTTTCATTGGATACTCTCCTGGTTTTAATCTGAAATCTAACTGTATAAACGTTAAATTCATTGCAAACCCGTCTGGCTTCCCGATCCATTCTAACAACAATATACACCGAGAGGTAGAAATCGTGAATTTATAACCTGTTTGAGTTGGTAATTCTTTTACTCCACCGTTAATAAATAATGCATTTATATTCGATTTTCAAGCGACTCTGTTCTAGAAAACGATATATGATATGAACCCGACTACCTCGCGCTCCATCGACGTTACTCCTAAACAACAACGAAATCAAATCGTTACTGCCGATTTCAAGTGGTTTTCTACTGGTAGCGCAGAGTTTGTTGTCGGATTTACCGATGAGAGGGCAGTTCTCGTTACAGAATATCGACGGCTCGATGTCGTTGTAAACTTGAACGAGAAAACTTCCCGGTAAAGAGCTGTCGACGAACCAACGACATTCAACACCGTGCACTAACGAGGGATAGTTCGGTGAAACGATGTAACCGGACGTAGAATCGACGGAGTATTGAGTCTTCTTACAAGATGAACTGACTGTAACAGACGCGGCTTCCTCGACAGAGTTTGCGCGATCAGCCCGCGTAAATATACAGTCTCCGCGAGCGATCAGTAAAACTACGAACAACGCTTTCATTCGCTGCATATTGAGCAGAATTCACGCTTCAAAACAAACACATTTCTAACTATTTCCAAGTTCGCACGACATTTCTCAAAAGAATAGCTGCAGTTATAACGAAGTTACAACGAATTTGCCAATGGCAGATGTTGACGAATTGATCCAGTGTCCAATTATTTTGTAAAGACCAAATCAAACTGGCACCAGTCTCGTATTTTGTGAAACTTCCATCTGTTTTCGGTTTCGCTGTAATTACCGCGGTTTCTAAATTTAGACGTGTTTCAATATATCGTGTTTATAATCATGCGCAATTATTTCGCTAAAAATATTGACTGTAGCTTTCGAACTGCGTTTTGATATCCGAACCAGATTTGACAATATTCGATAATTATTTTTCTATATTAATTTATATATTCTGCGTCTCTGTAAAACACTTCGTCAACATCTGTTTTGACAATTCTCACACTCTACAGTCAATATGATAACTGAGTTGAAGCAAAGCGAAGCGCATGGATATCTGATTGTGGCGGGTAAGGACTTTTTCTCTGCAGACTTTCTGAGGAAACAACTCAATCCAAGTAAGACGACGATGACAGAGCGGTAGAATAGAAACTGTGCTTATAACGAACCAACAAATGCAGCAAATACCGATAACGTATTTCGGAGTTATAATTGGACTTCTAGAAAACGGGTTGACGATATTTGAATATCTCTGACGAGTTGAGAATCATGAGAAAAGTTAAAGTAGCCTCTATTTATCATCTGGATGACTTGAATTCATAAATACAAATAACAGTATTTCCTGCTTGGCTACTATTACTACTACTGCTGTTGCTGGTGCTAAGACAGTTCTAACAAGTTACAGACAATGGACATTTGATTTGTTGAATGTATTGCATATTTCCTATGATGATATCATCTTAATTCATTTTATTTGATGAAATCAATTCCAAGAGTTCTATGATGTGTGTTTGATTTCAGTGACAATTCGAGTTATAGACAATGGAAATGTAAATAACAGATTGTATTGCAAAGTGATTTTTCTGTTAACTCAATTTTGAAAGGATTTAATTTACTGTATAGAAATATCATTTTAACGAGGACGTGTAGAATATCAGATATTATATCTACTTCATATATTAGTTAGGTTTCTGAAGTTAAAATATTAACAGGGTCAGTCTGGTATTATCTAGCCAGTGGTTCTCGTGTCCCTTGCACCGCATCATGACAAACTCAGTTCATATTGTGTCCGGTTATTGTCCTCGATCTCTGAATTCAATGAATACCTTTCGATTTGAAATTTAACCGGCATAGGATTAATTCTTAACACGCGTTGAATTCACTATACACGCGCATATATGTACAGTGCTTGCGTGAGATTAGGTAAGTAAAAAGGGAGATCTATAAGTTTTTTTCCACTAATTTAAAGACTAATTTGGGAAGTTGCCGAGGGATGCTTTCGACAGTTCACATCTCGTTTATAAATTAATCTAATTGACTCCCTGTCTCTGGGTTCTCACTCGGGAATCCAACCTAAACTTAAACATTGATTCTTCCAGTCAGTACTGAAATATGAAATTGTCGGTTTTTCAGATCAGCCATTCCTCACTCGGGACCTTATTGCTGCCAATACTCCGAAGCTGAGTAAACCGACGCTGTGAACTCCAGACATTTTTGAGATAATCCATGATGCTTCACACAGAAATTGGTGGTGAGTGGATTTGTGGGTTTTTAATACTGGCTATAACAAATTACAATGTGCATGTTTCGAGACAAATTAAGAATTATCATTGAGATCAATACTGCCTGTTTTTCAGATAAGCTCTACTTCTCTCAGGATCTGAATGCTGTCAATGTTTGCTGACTAAACCAACAAGGCCGGACAGATATTATGCTGTAGCTCGGGTGTCACATTTCCCAAGGAAACGATAACTGATCGAAATAATCCATGCAGATCCACACATGAATTGGTGAGCGGACAATTTAACTTCAATTCTAAAAGTCAAACTTAGGTGAGGTCGTATTCAAGCTGATTTAAGTCTAATTAAACTTTGGTTGCATTTTCAGAGACGACCTTCCTGACCCGTGCAGGATCTGATTGCTGCCAATGCGCATTTACTAAACCGACAAATACAGTTTCCAGATTCCAGACCTTCCTCACTTCAACAGGACCTGATTGCATCAAGTGTGTGCTGACTAAAACAACCTGGTCTGATAGAGGACTCATGTGTGAGCTGAAATCTCTTCAAGGAAAATATAATCGAAAAACTGCTCACATAATCCGGTAGAGTAGAGATTTTAAACAGTTTCTCATTAGGACTCTGCCGTTAGGATAGGTTTAATCTTAGTTTTGAACATATGGACCCTCGTTATAGCAAAGTAGACAGTAGACTCAATCTGAACTCGAATCAAATGTGACCAGGTGTTTGAATTCCAATTAAACCATAGAAATTTGACTGGCATCATTGGATGTAATGATTCTAATATTGTGTTCGAAGTGTTTATTTCCAAGAGTTACGAAGAGTCTTACGTTTTATCGGTATATAAACAACACATAGCCCGACTGTATGATTTGGAACAGGAAAATACGGGTCATACGGATGTCGGTTGGTGGTTTTTTGGCCAATAATTTTGTTTACAATCGTATATTAAGGAGAAAAATAAAGACTTTTTTACATAACACGGTTATTTACAAGATTATACAAATGAACGATTTACTAAATACAACAGCACCGATCTATACAGTATATCAACACCGTTTTAAAGTGATTTTGCCAATTTGAAATTCGGGGTTTAAATGTATCAAAATTTATAAATGTGTTTGAATTTGGAATGCCGCAAAACCGACTGTTAGTAGCGCTATCTGGTGTTTGTCACCGGTTCATGGACGAATCGTTCACATTTCGTCCGCCGCGTTGACGACAACTCGTATATCGCTGAGACCGAGGTTCAACGGTTTCATACGCAGCATACGCCGCCACTGCACCATTTGCACGAGCGCCATCGTATTCAGGCGCATGCGCGTCACCGTCGAAATCGTCTCCTTCAGCTCGTCGTGTTTCGAGTGCACGCCGGTCATAATCGCTGTCAGAAAGTTCAACATCACGATGGCCACGATGAAAACCATTTCCATATGGTAAACCTGGAACAACACCAACTCGTGGCGATCCGACGATATTTTCGCATAGTCCGCCATGTTTATCATGCTCAGAAACGTGCCGTAGATCACTTTCCAGCTGGGCCATCCGCAGACGTTCGCGTTCACCAGCAACGACGATAGACACGTGCAGTAGATCATGAAAACCACCGTGAATATGAAGGAAAACTTCGCCAGAGCTTGCAACATTTTTTGCAAGCTCATGAAGTAGAAACCGAACGAGGGAAATATTTGAAAAAACGCGCAGACGTTGCTGAGAAAAACTGGCGTGAAAAACAGGTACATCCAGCTGAACTCGTAGGGCACTTGATTCTTGGTGTAGACGGCGTTCGCTAGCATGATCGTCACCAGAATCGAATCGTGGAGAAGTTGACCGAACGTATTGCGTAAGATGAATTTCAGTATGAGCCTGCGTTTAAGCGCGGCGATGACGAGCGCGACGTAGGCCAGTATCTTCAATACAACTATCAAGCTGACCGCATAGGCGGACGCACGCATGCATACTCGAACCGGTCGCGGCATCGGTATGAATGACTTATTCGCCATGCAGTAATCTGCAGAGAAAAAATCGATATCAAATTTGAATATATGTAAATGAACGTAAGCGAATTGTGATTGCGATTGAGAGATGTGATATGTGAAGATAGGATTCTCGGGTTTAGGATAGTTAATTAGATACGGTCTTAATTGACACGGTTTAGCCATAGGCTGTTACGAGCTGTTTAGATATCACAATTAGCGCTAAGTTAGAAACGCGAGTTAGAAAAAAATCCTCCAACCATGAGACAATGCTCAGACCAGACTGGGCAATAATCGGTTGTCGGAATTAGCCGAACCAGAGAAATGCAATGACACATGACCGAACTAAGTGAAACCGAATGTCCGGAATTAGTCGACCACGGTATTGAGCACGGTCGCTGTAGTTCGGACCTCGTTATATATATATATATATATATATATATATATATATATATATATATATATATATATATATATATATATATATATATATATATATATATATATATATATACACACACGCGCACACGCGCACACGCACACACGCATATACACGCATACACGCATACACGCATACACGCATACACACATACATACATATATATATATATATATATATATATATATATATATATATATATATATATATATATATATATATATATATATATATATATATATATAGAGTAGATTTATACTCTCTTCTACTATCTAAAGAGTAGAGTAGATTTGATAACCGACTCACTACGAGTCACTGATTACAGGTTATAGAAGCTTCAGTATGAATTCTACCACAATCACTACGACTACGCTGAAACCCCCTGCCACCCGAGCCTATCTAACTATAATCATTCTTGCCTGGTTTGATTTAGTGTTCGTATTTTCAGTGTTTCTTCTTTATCCGCTTAGGATACTCATAATACATTTTCAACAAAGTGACGTTATTCTCGGGCGTTTCGACGACTGGTTTTTGGACACGAAATTATAATTTGGGTTCTGCCGCTTTTTCATACGTTTCAAATGGGAAAAAATTAGGCCGTAGTTATAATCAATTTCGAGAGACTTCTGGTCGTCGCGAGTCCGCTGTATTCTAAACGATTCTGGAACAAAAAACAAATCATTTGTCTTTTAGTTTTGAACGCAATGTCTTCCGCTGTTTGTTTCTGGCCGTATTATTTCGCCGCTAGGTTTACCCGGTAGGGGCACGCAACGCTGTTACGAACGTGTTTATACAATGGGCGCTTTCGGCGCGAGTACAATACCTACACCTTTTGTTTATTTGCTTGATAATGCACGACGTGACGTTATTAATTCCTATATGTTCATGACTGTTCTTCTACCTTTTATTACTCTTATCGTGATAAATCTAACTTTGTTCGGAATTATGATATTTAGAAAACTAAATCGTAAGAAACAATTTCACGCGGACGCAGCAGCGCCCGGTGAAAAATCTACCGAACTCAAAATATTAAAAGTCGTTCTTATAATTGTAGCTATATTCTTTATCTGTGAAATTCCCGCATCGCTGGACCGACTGCTATATTTCTTCAAAACGCATTTCGGATTACGTCACGGTCTATCTATGTATGAACTAATAGTCATGCAATAGCTACGGCAGGCGAACGAGGAAGAGATGACCTCCAGTGCGCCAGTTGAAGCTTTATTACGTCATCAGTATAATGCGACTAGACTGGTTGCCGGTCAATTCAATAATCGATTTTTTTTTAAATCCAAAATTACATTATTCCTAAATACTAGCTAACTTAATATCATGTTTTTCATTGTCGACAAAAATAACGCAATATATGTGTTATTTCTAAACGCGTCTACACTTTCAAGTTTTCTTGTTTACCTGTGTTGTTGAGAATCGCTGAAATGTGTTCCTGATATTCGTAAAACCTGACGTACGGCATCAACATGAACAGCATGAAAATACACAATCTAAAAGCGCTTCCCAGACAGTGCACGTATTTACTCCTAGCCCAAATCAGCTTCGACCAGGCCTCGAACGACGGGTTCTTCAAACAGGCGCTGACGTGCATCTTCTCCAGCACCGAATCGGCGTCGTTCAAGACGATAAACCAGTGCGGCGATTTATCGTAACGATCGCCGTCCGCATCGTAAACCCCGAGATCGTACGAGTATACGACCTTCATACCGTGATCGGCGGTCATCGTGCGGTAGACGCCCTCCGTGTTCAAAATAACCGAAAACAAACCGAACGTCTTCACGCGGGCAGCATACTCCAACGGCCGAAGTTCTAGTTTATTCTCGTCCGTCAGTAGAACTGCCATATTCGGCGATATTTGGCGGTCAACGAGATGGTAGATTTCGACGAGTTTTGACTCGAGACGCGGGCACGCGGCCGCTGCCGAGACCAGTGCGTGAACGACGTTGTTACCGTTAACGTCCTTGACCAGCACGTCTGCTCCCTCGGCGATGAGATACCAGACCACATCCGCGCTGCAGAAAATACAAGCCAGAAACAGGGGGTTCGAAACCGACTCGGCGGCTATCTTGTCCGGGTAGCGCCGCTCGGGAACGACGACGGTAGAATCGTCGGTTAGATTTACGGTTAGATCCGAATCGATCAAATCCGATCCTCGCTCGAGTTTGAAGAATTCGTCGCGTGTTTTCTTGACGAGGCCGAGGTCGTTACGTTTGATGGCGTTCCGAAATTCGCGGATTACTCGCCTTTTATCGCTTTCCATAATTCGCGGATAAGTTCACCTGAAAAGTTCGCTTGGGTCAACTTGATTGTGAAGTGGAATGATTTCACTTCAAAATCACGATTAGTTTCCGATGATTCGACAAGAAAGTCACAATCAGTTTTCAATATGTCAATTTCTAAAGAAATTCAAATTCAATTTTCCAACGATTTAGAACTTACAATCAGATTGCATTATTCATTGTCCAACGATAATATCTGTAATGTCACAATCAGTTTTAGCATGTCACTTTTAAGTTTTTTTCCGATTGTTTCGCTATAAATTCAAAATCAGTTGTCGATTTTCCACTCCGAGATCCCGATCAGTTTCCAATGTATTCGCCAAGAAATGTTTAGTTCTTTTTGTATCATATACGATCAAGATTAATTCGTTAACATTCATAAATTCAACATAATCAAATTGTAACGACAACTATGGAACTGGGTTCGACCGGCTCCCGAAGTTGACGAAATGCCAGCGATGATAAAGTACAACTGGTAGCTAGATCCCAGAACTGTGTGACAAACAGTCACTGATGAAAAACGCGATAAAAATGACTGTTCAAGTACGTCGCGCACTGGTACGTACATACGAGCTGATGTGTGGAGAGGTGTTGTATCGATACAGATTCGTTTAAAACGTTTTTTATAACTCATCATCGCGGTTTTATTTGCATTTATTACGAGTGATTTATCCGCTGATATGATCGCCGGCTCGCTGGTGCGTTCGTATAATATGTGGTAAAATATTTATACATCGCTCTGAAACGATGTATCTAGCTGTGATGTTTATCACTAGCTGTGATATTTATTATTGGAGAGGGAAAGGGAGAGGGGGCAGAGGCAGAGCGAGAGACAGAGGCAGGGAAAAACAAATTTCAAATTGTTCATCGTCCAGAATTAGTGGATAGATGGTGAGTTAGTGTTCTATTCTGATAACTGATTAAGCGTGATCAACAACAAAAGTACCTGTCAATCAAACTCTATCGTGACCGGAATTAAACTAGGAAAAATAATCATAAACTTTAAACCTGTTGAATCTGAACGCTTCGAATCATCACCCGATTACCGAAAATGTAACTGTGGCGAGCAACGCTCCAATATACTCGAATATAGTCAACTTTCGAAATTAAATCTGATAAAGGGCTTAACATGATTAAATTGTGAGTGAAATATATCCACTATTCTGTTTAAATCACATATTGCGTGGTACATCCGTTGAGAGTCTGTCTCATCGGTAGCGATCATATTACCCAAGTGCATACCAGTTTTTGATACTTAAATGATATGGCCTTGTGAAATAAAACACTGTGACTTTCAAGGATTCTGATCCTCCCAGGGAAGAAAAAGTAGATAAAATATATAGTCTGTTCAGTGTTAAACTTGACTTCGTATTCTATTGAAAATTGATTGCATATATCAATCATGATATTGAATGCTTGTGATATTTGGCATGGGGTATGTTGCACTTTCTTTAACTTGGCAATTTCGTTTACCCGAATCGGTCGCCATACGGTTCGGTGGTGGCTGAAAAATAATTTCATCCGGTGGCATATTTAGTAAAGTAGTATGGTATTTATTTTTGTTGTTACATTATTACATTATTGATATCGCATAATATACAGTGACAAAATGTAACAAGAAAATGTGGGCTACACGAAGAGATCACAATGATCTATCGGAGCCGTGCCGCCCTAAAAGAAAAATGAAACCTATCACTCTCACACACACACGCTTTCACTACATCAGTGAATACATTCATAAATTAATAAGTCGTCATCTATGTAATCGTTTATTTCAATTGCACTGGCCAGTAAAGGGCTCGCCGAGCCCGTTAAATCCGCACCTAAAGTAAATAACATTGCATTTAACAAACAATCTACAATTAATCTAATAGCTACGAAGAAAGTTGTGATAAAAAAACTGAATGGACCATGGGCCCAAAGGTCATCGTTAATGTCCTTTGTTCTTTAGATTCATTACTAGAGTTTGGTGTGCGACCGAGAACACTAAAACGATTCGTTTAAAAGCTCCTTTATTGCTACTGAAGTGTTATTAATCTAGTTCTTTTGTTGACGTTTATATCTCGTTCTAATTGATTTCATATCGATCGTCAGTATGGTATAAAGAAGCGGATTCAGAGACGAGTTGATCGGTAAAAATAGAACGGCCAGCCAAGCTGCCACCTGGTTCGGTATCTCGACCGAAAATACGGCGCAAAACTGAACGATTATTATCGGTAGCCAGCAAAATAAATTACAAAGATTGATTACTTAACTCCTTCGAGCTAAAACCAGTTCGGTAGGATCGGCTCTACCCGAGCCCGACCTACTTCCAGATACGAGTCTATACATCTGAGCGTACGTCATCATTATGGTAGCCAATATGGCCGCATTAAACAAGGCAAAAATAGCGAATGAATATTGCCAGCCATTGACGTCGATCGTCAATAAATTCATAGGCAAACAAACTCCGGTTGTACCGTAAAAATTGTCTCCGAAGTAAGACGACGATGACAGCGGTAGAATAGAAACTGTGCTTATAACGAGCCAACAGATGCAGCAAATACCGATAACGTATTTCGGAGTTATAATCGGACTTCTAGAAAACGGGTTGACGATGTTTGAATATCTCTGACGCGTTAGAATTAAGAGAAAAGTCAATGAACCTTCGCAGGAAACGGTGACAATAACCCCGGCGAGACGGCATAATGTGCTATCTGTCCAAGCTTCAGAATTCAGATAATAAACGCCTTTGAACGCGTGGTCAGCTCCTGCAATCACAAACAAATAGGCCGACATCAGAAAATCACAACCGGCAATATTAATGATGTAGATATCTGAAGATGTGTTACGTGTTCGGGTGGATTCCATCCGCAAAGCTTGGACGCGAAATAAGATAACGATACTGTTAGCGAGAAAACTGAAAGATGCGATCATCCAGATGATGGCCCTCAGTACAGCGTTACCCATCAGGTCAGAACAGGTTGAAAATTGATCAGGTTCGGGAAGACATCGGTCAACATTCGGTGCCATGCAGCAAAATTTGTAAGCATCCGAAGCGATGTATTTCAGTGATGTAAGATCGCCAAGAACGTTTCTTTTTACAAATATCACTTCGGCATTTTTGACTAGATCTAGAATTTCAAGTCCAACCAATCCGTAAAAAGCATAACTGGAAATATAATGTATTCTGTTACTGCTGATATTTAACGACTGTAATGCGGATAAACCTTTAAATACATTTTCACCGAGAACCGATATAGAAAGACCGTGAAGATCGAGAACAGTAAGTGACGTCAGACCTCGGAAACAACCGTCTTCTAAATGTTGCAGCGTATTTCCGATAAGAAATAGTTGTTTTAAACTGATCAAACCTGCGAATGTATTAGCAGATAATGATGTTATGCGGTTGTGAGTAAGGTCTAATGTGTATAGATTGTTTAAATTAGAAAACGCGTTTGGAACGATGTAAGACAAATTATTGCCCGAAATATCGAGAAAACGAAGATAAATGAAAGAGTTGAACGTCGACTCGTTAAATACGACTCGGTTATTCGACAAAATCAAAACCCGAGTTGATTCTATAAAACGAGCATTAATATCTGATAAAAGAGCGTTTTCACAATCGATGAAATGACCCCGGCAATTACAACGTTCAGGACACGTGACCTTACAGTATGACTCGTCATCTGAGTTATGTTTGCAATTTACGACACCGTCGCAAACTTCAGATTGCGGAATACATCGATTTTCCTGACCACATTTAAACATTCCCGGACACGACCAAGTCTCGCAGTTTCGTTCATCTTCTGAATTTGGACAATCGGATCGACCGTCACAAACGTGTCTGATTGGTATACAGTAAGATGCCGGACATTTTACAGTACCAGCCGCGCATTCGAAGTCATTACACGCGAGTATATGTTCAAGATTTCTACATACCGGGAAACCAATCGGCATCCTTTCTAAAATACACCTTTCGTGTCGGGAATAACAGCGAGGAGAATTGAACGAACATCTTTGTTCATCCGATTCGTTACACAGATCTGTGAAACGAGTCGTACAGTGATTGTCATTATTACAGTAAACCTCGGGATTCACTGTCATATTAGTTACCAATTCGTCTTCTTCGAGACTTCCGCTACAATCCACGACACCATCCAAATACAACTGAGAACTAATACATTCACCGTCCGCGCACGAGAACCCCTGACAAAGTACAGCAGTGCATCCGATCTCATCGGAACCGTCTTTACAGTTGGCTAGTCCTTCACATCGTTTATAACTATCGATACATTGGTGATTGGAACAGCGATATTGCGTAGATAAACACGGTGGGTGATAGCACGAGTTCTCATCCGAGCCATCGACGCAATCTCTCATAAAGTCACAGAAACCGCTAATCGATATAACCTGTCCATCGTTACAGCGGAACTGACTGTGTAAATTGATATCCGTACAATTTAGTTCATCTTCGCCGTGTTGACAGTCGTGTCTGGTATCACATACGCGATGGTCGCTGATACATCTTTGATCGTTACATTCAAACTGCCACGATTTACAACCGCTTCCAGAAGCTAACTCTTCTCCAGTTACATTATAGGTACACAACACGGAATGCACTTTATGTGTTATATTATCGAAAGGTTTCAATAACCATTTAACCGATTGAATATGAGTAATTTCATTCCTGGTCACTAGTGGTTTGTAAACTTTGAATCCGTCGTGGTCCATTGTCAGTATAGCGCCATATTGATGTCGATATTGAAATTTGCTAATTAAATTTTTCATATCGCTTTCCGTATTTGAGGTGATTCTCACTTTTTCGGCACGGATGCTTTGACACATTTCTCTAGCACTCCGAATATTCAAACCTCGATTGTTTTTCCAGTCGGTTAGTATTCGATAACATTGTCCGGTAATAGTTACCCAACCCATTGGACAGGTTGAATTGATTAAAGTAACATCGGGAATCATTTGATGTATGGTTTTATTTAAGTCTGTATTTGTTGAATTGTTCGCATCGTTTATCGTTGAATTGTGTTTGTGTTTGATGTCGATTCTCTCAGATTCACAAATGAATGTCGTGTGCGTCTCCTCGATTTGACACGGGAATCGAACCCAGTTCGCTGATCCTCGTGGATTATTTAGTATCATCGCCGTACACGGCATATTGACGTCATTTATCGGTTGTTTTCTTAGCGGAGATATCAATCCTCGAATAACGTCTGGTATTGTTTCATTAATAACAGGTTTATACCACTCTGCGTAGCTCAATGGTTTACCGTCAGTCCACGTGTAATAACCATCATTCTGTTACATGAAGAAAATTAGAAATACATAATATTTCTTTTTCAAAAATATTTCTTTCCAAATTAATATCTCTATTCATTAGACTTACCTGCCATTTCAATCCAATCATCATTATAAGCGCTTTTAATGTGTACGCCATTCGGAGAAGTTTTGTAGCGAATAATCTTTTGATGGAAATCATTTCCTGTTCTGAGTTGATACTGAGTAGATGTCCCGCGTACTTCTGTCTACAGTATATTTCAGCGTTCTCCCAATTCAGACGTTCATCTCTGATGAATTTGATGCAGGAAATTTCGGAATCCAGGAATCCTTTTTTACAGTAGAAATTATCGAAATCTTTAATCGGTAACGACTCGTGTAAAGTGTATTGTATTTGAAACGTTGGAATGCTATTAATTACTTCAAAACGCAGGTCCCAACCTTTCAAACTATGATATATGAGTCCACGAACCGCGTTATTTTCACATATTTTAGTTTCATGTCGGTTTCTAACGACTCCGTCGAGGAAGTGGCTGTAAATCATCATTTGCATTAGAATGATTGGATCATAATCAAATACGTTGTTTGTATCACATGAAACTGATCCGATAAATTTTACAATGAATCTGTAATATTGATATATGCTGTAATATTCTAATGTATTTTGTTGTATCGTTTTTTCAAATTTGTAGACAATTGATTTGAACGTACGTCCTGCCCGACCCGGGTACTTCGGTGACTGCACGAGTCCACATTTATCAGGAGTCGCAGATAAGATAAGGGAACCTCGAATACTAGCTGCTTTTTTCACTCCTAGACATTCACGACGTAGTTTTACTATTAGTGGTTCCTGCCAGAATCCAAACCCATCACTTGCGAAATCGACAGTGTTTAATACGAGACTGTTATCAAGACACTGATTCCTCAAACTCAGAAACTGATCACATGACAATGACATCTTGAGAAAACATCGGTCAATTTGATATTCGTGTTCTGATAATACGCGAATATTTTTCAAGCGAAGGCGTCGATTTTCAGGTGTAATCACGAGACAGTGTGACGTCATATTGATCTGACGTTCTTCTTCCTTTAGAACATAACCATCACAATCGATAGGGGCGTACATAAGATACGACTGGTCAGGACGATTAACTGTTAACTGATTGTTATAGTAATAAGCGTACGCTACTACAGTAACCGGTCCACCTGATGTAATCAGGCTGACGACAGATCGACCGTAGTATGAACCAGGACAATACGGACCATAGCGTCTAGCTGTGAGATTACTACCATCAAATATATAAAAACCAGCTCGATCACAGTTTTCTGATAGCACTGTTAGTTTCAACTGTTTTTCATAGATGTTCACTTTCCACTTTAGTTGTAATGTAGTTACATGATACAATGTATTCTTTGAACTCGGGAACACGCGGCTTAATGATTTCACCTCCTTCACTACCTGAAAATGTATAACGATGACGATAATAATATAATGCGACTATCTGAAAATCTCGTGTGTATCAACATAATTTCCGCTCGCAAAATTATGATTTGTAACAGGTCTTAAGATAGAATGGCACGAATCGTATCTAGAAAACATTTCGTGTACACATTTTAATTGGATCGATTCGAAGAAAGAATAAAAACGAAAGAATTCCTCAGTCTCACTCATATTATTATCATGATTAATATTATTATAATTACTATTTTTATTGTCATTGTCGTTGTGGTAGTTGCTGTCGCTGTCGGTGCCGCTATCACTACCGCTGTAGCTTTTACTTTACTTTACTTTGTTTGACAAACTCTTGGTCTTAATACAAAGACAATTCGAGTTTACATTATATATGACGTACAGTAGATAGATACATGGTTAAATATCGATTTTCATGTGAGCTATTAATTGAAAAATTTCATAATTCCGTCACTCCGCTCTGTGACATTTGGCGCCCGGTATGGGACCCGACGAGGAATGATTGCCGACGCCAACCAGCCAAAGAATATCATGATCTCCTGCGTCGTGAATCCGATCCTAAATTAGGTGACCTGAAGGGTTTTCGAGGATCAGTGTAGGAAAAACAAATTATTAACTAAATTCATCAGTTCCTGGTGAGAAGAAACGGCTGGTCAATCGCCACGACAGTTCGTGGTTGTGTTATGGTAGCAGTTCCTCCGTCAAACTGGTCCTGAAATCTTCGTTGCGGAGTGGAAATCACCACGAAATATCATCGCCCAACGATCCGGAGGAAACCGCTCTGTGACAATTCTACCAACAAAAATACACAGTTTACGAAGTTCGGCTCTATCTTTAGTTTGCATTAATAATTCATATTTGAAAAGGTTGGGGTTCGTATAAAATCTCCTGTCTAGATATAATTTCTAGATATAATCATTTAATTATGCACAGTTGAAAATGTAATGAAATTCGTCCCCAATCCCATTATTATACAATGCACATATTCTTTCAGCACGCTCTACATTATTCCATCTGCCAGTTCCTATTGGGAGCTTATGATTTGTAGTACGGAATGAAGTTAAGTTAACTATGAGGTTATCCGAAAGATCAGAGACGGTTTTCCAGGAGTAGATCGGTTTTGAATAACGTGTAGTGAGAACCTTTAGTAGAATCGCGCATGGAGCTAGTCCATGATTGCTTATATTGATCTAGAAACCGTTGTTTGGATGTTGCTTTGAGCCAATTAACATTTGGGAATGATTGTGAATCCCATATTTTATTTAGTCCGACGGGGTATAGGATATTTTTTATACTTTGGAACCATTCAATATTTGGAGCATCCCTATTCCTCGGGACAATTTCATAACAGACCTATATAAAATATGCGACAAATTACCGAAAGGGGATGAGACTGTTTGTGCCAAAAAGTTAAAATTCTCACTTTCATCGTGATCGCAACGATCGAGACAACATAGAAGATGGAGTACTATTTCTGAGATGTAATATGCGCCTCAGAAAGGAAATATGGACATTTTCTAGGCACTGTAGGTTGGAGAACCTCCAGACCTCACAGCCATATGTTAGAATACGAACGATAGTCGGATCGGAAAGTTTAAACTGGCAGTCCAGTGGTTGGTTAAGAGTATCTAGTGTACAAAACATGGAGAGCTCTTTTTGCTTGACTAATTAGACATTTCTTTGTTGCTGGTAAACTTCTGTTTTGTTGTAGGGGATACCAAGATACTTGTATGTACTAACATTTCGATGTTTTGATTACCCATAATAAATCGGACATTATTCCTTTGAGCTCTTGTGCCAAAAATTAATACTTTGTTTTTCTTATATTTACTTCGAGCTTCCATACATTACAGTATTAACGTTACTATACACATTACGTATGAGAATAAATACATTTCCGTTAATACCATTATTCAAAAGCTTTTGCCACAACCCTGCTCGCCACACCGAATCAAAAGATTTGACAAAGTCTATAAATGCACAATAGAGCTTTTTTTCTGCAATTTTAGAAGCTCACTTTACGAATACAGAATGAACATATTATCTATTGTGGAGTGTTGTCGCTTCCGCTATCGCTATCGCTATCGTTATCGTTATCGCTATCATTATTATTATCATTATAACATACAAAGCTAATTTACAAATGACTGTAGTCAACTTACCGATATCCTTGGCTTGTTGACGTGGACGTCTGATATTGTCATTGATTTCACTTCAAATTCTATTTTCAAATACGATCTTACAAAATCCGATGTCGTTAAAACGCACAGAATCACGAGAAATCCGTCTGATTTTACACTCAGAGATTTAAGATGGTTAAAACTGAGTAAAACATCAGTTCTCACAATACGTAACCCTTCCTGTTTATAAACACCAACGACACCTGGTGACGAGACGAGATCACGTGTCCAGTTGAAGACGACGTACTGCAGAACATCGACTGTGATAGACCAGCAGTATAAGTGTTTAGACTGAGTTACTATATGTGGTATTCCATCAATTGTAGTGAGCAGGCCTGATTCATTATAGACTTGAACTAACGGGTTAGAGATGTTCCAATCTGATAGTTTGTAAACTTGCACGAGTAAATGCGACTGAAAAAATGGGTATCTATTTGAAATGAATTTGATACGTGCTTTATTAGTTTTAGTATAAAACGATGAAGGTGGATTTCCGGTTTGTTCTCGTATAAGAGCTATGGGTTCACTGGTGCTATTCCATCCGTCGTAAATTTGAGGACGAGTTTTCATCGGATCCTCACCTGGTCTTAATCTGAAATCCATCTGTATGAACGTTAAATTCATTGCAAACCCGTCTGGCATCCCGATCCATTCTAACAACAATTTACATCGCCGGGTAGAAATCATGAATTCATAACCTGTTTGAGTTGGTATTTCGTTTACTGCACGTTTCGAACATGTATGTAAGATTTTCAAGCGACTCTTTTCTTCAAAACGATATATGATATAAACCCGACTACCTCGCGCTCCATCAAATCGTTACTGCGGATATCTAGTTGTTTACTTCCAGTAGCGCAGAGTTTGTTGTCGGACTCATCGACGAGAAGGTAGTTTTCGTTACAGAATATCGACGGCTCGATGTCGTAGTAAACTCGAATGAGAAAACTTCCCGGTAAAGAGCTGTTGACGAACCAACGACATTCAACACCGCGCACTAACGACGGATAGTTCGGTGAAACGATGTAACCAGACGTAGAATCGACGGAGAATCGAGTGTCGTTACAAGATGAACTGACTGTAACAGACGCGGCTTCCTCGACTGAGTTTGCGCGATCAGCCCGCGTAAATATACAGTCTCCGCGAGCGATCAGTAAAACTACGAACAGCGCTTTCATTCGCTGCATATTGAACACAATTCACGCTTCAAAACAAACACATTTCTAACTATTTCCAAATTTGCGCCACATTTTTCAAAAGAGTAGCTGGTAAGTTATGTCGAATTTGCAAATGGCAGATGTTGACGAATTGATCGAGTCCAATTATTTTGTAAAAAAATCCCCCTTCAAACTGGTGCCAGTCTCGTATTTCTGTTACTTTCATCTGTTCTCGGTTTCGCTGTAATTACCGCGGTTTCTAAATTTAGACGTGTTTCAATATATCGTGTTTATAATCATGTGCAATTATTTCGTTAAAAATGTATTTACTGTCGCTCCCGAACTGCGTTGAGTTATTTTTATAATATTCGATGACATAATCTATCTATCAAAAAATATTCTGCGTCTCTATTAAACACTTCGTATTGTGGCGGGTATGGACTTGTTAGAGTATGACTAATTATGCGTCCGATCACAGATGAGAATGCTTTCTGAGCACGAACTGGTGTTAGCGGCATCATCGAATTAGATTATTAATTTTTCATATTTTAAATCAACTGCTATTAGATATTTCTAGGATCTGGTTTATACTATATGGATACGTACTTCATGTAGTTAAGAATGCATTGATTTTTGTCGAGCCGCGCAGTTTATAGAGCGAAGATGGATTATGACCAGTGACCCAAATAGTTAGATAATATGAAATATGAAACTTCATCGTGTTCGACAATTCGTCGTTCGCGCAGATTATTACAACTGGGTGTCTTGTATATGTTCACACCCAGAGGTTATCGCGATGGTGTATGGTTTACCAGTCTGGACAGAGATGCTCAAACTGTCTCCCGTTAAAAAGCAGACACCTCTTGTGAACATATAAGGGTGTATTCTGAATGGAATCGCGCTGAAACAAAATAAAGATTTGAAAAAAACTGTCCTCAAAAACTGAGCTGTTGCTCAGAAATCTATGGAATTTGCATTGTCGTCTTGTTTAGGATTAATTTGAAATGGAATCGCGCTTAAACTAATTCAGAATTGATATGAACTTGGCTCAAAAACTGAACTGTTGTCAAAAACACAAGGAATCAAATTGACTCAAGGATTATCATTGGATTCATACATAACACGCACAGGATTGGATAAACTGTAAGTAAGAAAAAAGTTAACAGCTGAAATTATGTTTTATAGGTTTAGTTAGTGATTAGGAACTTACTCGGTGAGTTAGTAAGTCATAGGAGTGCATGAATATTAATACAATCTTAAATCAAATGCGTAAGTATATAGGGTGCTATTTGCGTCACGGTCCTGTGGGTCTCTGGGTCTACATATAGAAATAGCAGTTTGTTTATTACTTATGCCTAATACCTTTATTTCAGGATCCTGTATTTCATGCTTCTTTTTTTCCATTTCCCTCTATTTTTAGGTTTTTTCACTTTCTTTCAAAATTTCCGTGTTTTTTCAAATTTATTGTTTTTTAAGACAACGCCTATTATGTAAATATTTTACTTAAAATAAACATGAAAATTTCAGGGTTATCGGTGAGACAAGACCCCAGAAGACTAGGCCACAGAGTACGTGTCTTCACCCCCAGCACACAACAGAGAACAAGACCCCCTTGTCACAGAAGATTGAACCTAAAGTTGAATGAACGACAGAGTGACTGAAGAATTCCGGTGTGACCTGTATAACATGTCTCTCTACTTCAGTATCCCCCTCCCTACCCCCAAACCTTAGCCTGAATGGGTAGGCCGAATATATAGGTCAGGTTAGAATACTTAGTTGATAGATCTTTGAATAAAAACATAATTTCAGCTGTTGGTATAAAATGCAGTTGTAATTTCAAGTGGAACTTTTTAACAATAAAAGTTGCATTTATTTACAATTGAACTGGATTAAAAATGTTTGACAGTTTGTTAGTTAAGTGTGATTTGAGTAAGATGAAGAGTTGAAGAGTTGAACTCTACTTCTTATAAAATACAAATGACATTTACATACGTACAACTGGTTTCAGGTTCAGACAGCACCCACCTCACCCAACCCGGTCGGGCCCTATTCCTGTGATACGTGGGTTTCTGGTTTATTTGGTTGAATTAATTTATTGATATTTGAGCTTATTTCAGGCGCGCGCTGTTTGTTTTGCTGTCGATATTTCTCGGGTATATTTTTAGAAGATGCGGTTTTTTGATTGAAGATTCAAATCACTCGTTTCTTGTTATTTGAGGTCTCCTCTTAATTTTATATAATCTCGTAAAAGAAGCGGTTGTTTTTCGTACCAGTGAACATCTGTATTTTATTCCAAACATAGAAATTCATTACATAGAATAGAATCAGATTCAACAATTTATTACAATTATGCTACATGTAGATTATAGTGGCTACGAACTTTTTAAGTCATCATTTCAAAGCCATTTCGTGCTGTCTTATTTTTGACATGGTGACTCTAGATAAAATAGCGATTTATACCACTATTTGAAAGAGGTTTTGAAACTACTGGGACTCAATTCATGCGACCGAACGATTTCGCTACTTGTATCGAAGCGATTTATGCGAGGTTGACTACGTATTATCTGGACACACACGGGATGCCGCACGCGGTTTAGCTGGAATCTGTAACTGGCGATTAGTTCCATGCATAGAACAGTTCTTACGTGTAGCGTATTTTCTTCACGACATGTTCGCTAAATTCATCCCGTTTATTTGTCTGATAGTCAGCGTCGCGTCCGAGTTTCGAGAGTTCTATACGATGATGGTCGACGTGTCTTCAAAACCGTACAAGTCGACAGTCGGGTCGCGCGGTGAATGCGCGCTGCGCTGTTTGAGCGAAGGGTCGAATTGTCGGGGTTTCGACGTCGATTCGACGAAATCTCACTGCGTCGACGAATGTTTTCTGTTCGACAACGAGCTGGTGAAATGCAGAGCATCAGGAAAAACGAAAATTGTCATGTACAAACACGATAAAGGTATTTTTTTCGAGATCTTACAACGTATTTTTAATTCATAAGTGAATAAATGATTCCAGCTCAAGAGAAGCTCTAGAATATTCGCATAAATCATGTTAATCGGGCTATTTGAAATCGTCTTTATGAGAATATCGGATATGTATATATATATATATATATATATATATATATGATATATTCCTCTGTTTGTAGAACACGGATCTTGTAGATTTGGATTTTTCGTTGCGAATGGAATTTGCTATCACGTGTTCCGATGGAACAGTAACGCTTATAAAAGTGCGACCGTCACAGACGCGGCAAGTTTCTGTACCTATCACGGTTGGATACTTGCCGAACCCCGCACTTCACAATCGAGGGCTGCCTTGAGGAAATATCTCATCGACAAAAATGGTATGTCTAACTTCATATTGATAGATTTTAAAGCTAGAATAAATTCATACCTTGTTTCTCCTAATCGACCGGGTAAGTTTTGTAAACTGCCATAAAATGTGTAATGAGTTCATTTCTATAACTGTCGGGTCTGTTATTGATAGTTTTATTATGATTAAAAAAGTGATGCACGGTAGATTGGGTGGCCGGCCGGGTCAACTTTTAAACTCTACAGAAATAAGAAACAAAGTATAACGATTTTTGTAGCCAAAGTCCTATCATTAAACGAGTTTGAATGAACTTTTCGGTAATAATGCCAGGTTGTCGATTTAGATGTGGGATCGCGAATATAAAGGAGTCTAAATCAACACATATTATCTGAAGCTCTTAGGCCATTTGCTCTGGTTAGTTACTGCCATACCGTATCTTCAGTTTTCACCCATATATCAGTTATCTTTCTGAGTTACAGGCTCAAAAGGCGCCACCCTTAAAATGGAGTGCACAATTATTTCTAACACTAATATGTCTTTTTCAGAAGTCGTTTATAGACCTATGTTAGGTGGATATGATTTGCAGATGAATTCTGGGTCAATGCGCGGCCCGTGGGTTTCGAGATCAGATAATACCATTATCGCAATCCTACCCTGGCACAACGGGGAACCGAACCATCGGCACGAACGCTGTATTCAGTGGTATATCGATATAGATCGATATAATGATATTCCTTGCAACAATCGCAATGACTTTTTATGTCAGTACAACCCGTGAGAAACACGGAAACCCAGTACACGTTTCATAACTGAAACACTTCCGATTTCATCATTAAATTTACCGTTTGAATTCATTGTGCGAAAACGACATAAAAACCGGTGAAGCGGCAAATATCGTGTCGTGACAATTACTATACAGACATGGAGTGAATAATTAATATGTTTATTTCGGTTTATGACGCTTCACTAATTTGTCCTATTTGTACAAGAATTATAAAACCGTCAGATAGTAACAGTAGGTAAATTAAATATATACCTCCATTAATGGATTTCGATATTACTTCGGAACATCAAATTTCTTTCATTGTTTACTGTTGATACAGGTACAGCAACTGCCAAAAATCTAAAACTGTCTTCAGAGAAAACTCAGCCGATATTTGCCAAGCTCCAATTCGTGATGCCATTCGGTTCCCGGCTGGTTCATGGCGAAATATTCTAATTTATATTCTATAACAAGCGGCCACCTGGTTCGGTATCTCGACCGAAAATACAGCGCAAAACTGAACGATTATTATCGGTAACCAGCAAAATAAATAACAAAGATTGATTAATAAACTCCTTCGAGCTAAAATCAAATCGGTAGGTTCGGCTCTAACCGAGCCCGACGAACTTCCAGATACGAGTCTATACATCTGAGCGTACGACGTCATTATCGTAGCCAATATGGTCGTATTGAACAAGGCAAAAATAGCGAATGAATAGTGCCAGCCATTGACGTCGATCGTCAGTGAATTCATTGGCAAACAAACTCCAGTTGTACCGTAAAAATTGTCTCCGAAGTAAGACAACGATGACAGCGGTAAAATAGAGACTGTGCTTATAACGAGCCAACAAATACAGCAAATACCGATAACATATTTCGGAGTTATAATCGGACTTCTAGAAAACGGGTGGACGATATTTGAATATCTCTGACGAGTTAGAATTAAAAGAAGTTACGCGTGGTGATAATGATGACGAAGAAAATTGTGAGATTTATATTATACGGATTATTCGATATGACTCACGTATACGTGATTTTAATACCTAGAAATTATCTACACGATATCAATCGTATGGTGAAAACTTTCGTCGAACAACGCTGTGACGCGAATAGCTTGAAAATGATTTTAAAGGAACTCGATATGTCAAGTAATTTATATCGTAAAATCGTAGGCGCGATAATTTGTATAAAACTGTCGTAAACATTACCCGCGCAGAAGTACGTTATAAAGCAACTTTATATGATTTTTTGAAATATAGAAAAATTTTCAAACCTTATTTTGTGCAAACAAATTTTCTATCAAACCTGAGTTTTTTCAATCGGAAATTTCATCGAACCGTTCAGTATTTTTCCGTTTTAATTTATAAAACAGGAAATTGCCGTCATCAAAATGTATTCCAACCGAAATAGAATTACATATGATTTATCACGAACGTCGTTTGATATGAGATCCATCAAAGGAGCACTTACCACGTGTAAACACCGTCCCGATATTTGCAATCATGTGTAGTAAAGTTTACTGAAATTGTGTTGCTGTTTAACCGATACAAATCTAGAGTTGAATTGCAAGGTTAGTAAAGTGAATTGCATCTCCTCTCGATGTCGTGGTAACACAGTGGTAATTGATAATAATAACAAAATTGACGGGACTCAGCAGAACGAATGGCTGACGAAAGTATATTTCGCACTAAAACATCCCGGTTCTTTTGGAAGCGTTCAAACTCAAGACAGACTAGCAAAAGCAAACGGTCAGAAGATTTCTCGAAGACAAATCAAAGATTGGTCGTTGCGTCAAGACGTATACACACTACACGCGCCGGCCCGGAAACGATTTCCGAGAAACAAAACCGTGGCGTACAGACGTAACTCTCAATTTCAAGCCGATTTTGTGCGACGTTTCCAAAATAGCGAAACATAACGATAATTATCGATTCATTTTGGTTTTGGTACTAAGTCGCTACGTCTGCGAAAAACCGTTAAAGAACAAGGTTCCGGTATTTTTTGGTAAACTCGATCAAGTTCGTTATGTTTTGTTTACTGAAGGTTTTTCATATATAGACAGTTTTGCACTATATTTAGTTGATACGTGAATTCGAAGGAAAGGAAAATAAATTCGTATTTGTGTATGTGTGTGTGTGTTGTGAAAGGAAAATGAGCAATAAATAAAAACAAAACCATCGATTTGTTGAAGATAATTTTTGAGTGCGCGTAGTAATTTATGGAGTTGTAGGAATCTACAGAATATCACAATGCACAGTGCACATCGAATACCGGTTCTATGGGTTTAAAGAGAATTAATCCTTGAAATCAATAGTTATTTTTGACTGAATTTCTACAGCGGATTTTCAGACAGAAATACTCACGAATTTCTCGTCCCAGTAAAAGATATATGTAAAAATTTACTACATAGTTACAAACATGGAACTGAGTGCAAATGTCCAATAGGAAATCTCTCTGTTCCGGCGAGACTGGTAATAACGACGTTATAGTAGTAGGAAGTGTAAATATTGCAAATACGAGCGAAACTGTAACAAGCATTATTGTAGTACGTTTTGATTTTGTAGTTTTTCTGATCAGACGAAACCATTTTTGAACCTTTGAACAACTGAACTATTATAACATAGTTCGATATAACGATCAAAACTAACGGTAAAAGGTTGACATGGATGACAATTGTGGTAAAAAACGTTACTTGGTCAAGTAATGCGTAGTAACATCCGAAAAACTGGTCAAAGAAATTTATCGACAAAGCAGGTGTGAGATACAGAACCAGTACATTCACTGCAGTAATTATGAATTTGGCTAATCTAGCGAATCTCGGTGTACATACCAAACGAGATGTGAACGGGAAGAGCACAACTGCTACGCGTTCTAGAGTTATAGCTACTATTAACCACGAACTGTTGCTACCTGCAAGTATCATTACAAATTCAAAGATTTGACAACTGATCGAAGATTTCATGATGAATATAGGACCGACGTTTGGATGTAAGAGACCGAACTGTAAAACGGGCATCAGCGTATTTATACAGTACAGAAAATCACAGACTGACAATACGATGAGATAGTTAGCGTAAGATAAACTGCGGAATCTGCGACTTATTATTAGGAAAGTAGCTGAATTTCCGAAGACTCCAAACAGAACCAAAACTGTTGATAATAAATGAAATATCCAAAATTTTTTGTTCAGATCATGATTTTTGTGAAACAGTTTTTGGATTTATTCAGGGGGCAACAAAGACATGTGTTTCATTCATACAGGATCCAATCTAGTCAATACAGGAGAAACAACATGACTTTTTTGACACGGCATCCTAAAAAAAACTACTAAATGAGGATCAAACAATTATAAAGACAGGAGATTCCTTCAATTCTCCGAACATTACATGCAAAATCTTACTTTTTATGAAATCATGTGAAGCTAAATGATGTAATTACAAATTTTATTGCAGTTCACAAAATTGACCAATTATGAGAAACAAGGTACATGTATAATTTAGCCTAGTACATGCATCCAGATTGCACATGTATTTCAGAAGCCACACATGAATTTACACGTGTTTTTAAAATACACGTCCTAAGTTACACGTGTATTTCAAAATACACATCTTCAGTACACGTGTAATTCAAAATACATGTCCAAACTACACGTGTATTTTAGAAATACACGTGTTTTACACATGTCAAAAGTACACGTGTAATTTCATATTACACGTGTATTACACGTGTATTTAGCTAAATACACGTGTACCATTTTCATAAGGGCATTTAAATTCGCTCCATTTGTATAGTAATAGGCTCAGCCTACAGCTGGCCTTGAAACTGGAAATCATGCACAAAACAAACATTATAACAATATGTGGCTGTATGCGCGGTCTCTGAATTATTATTTCAACTGATTTGTATCTCATGTTTTAATATTTTAAAATGATAAACTCATCCAGAGCAATAACATTCAATGATAGCTGCATTGATGTACTGTATGATTAGCAGATTTGTCACGCCTCAAACGAGTGTTTTGTAGTAATAACTTTACTAATTAAAACGTCACGGCGCGTATCCTAGAGACCAACGATACGAACTGTTTGATGATTATTATTGAAACCAATCGACAATACAAAAAAGAGGGAAATCAAAATCAAAAATTTATGGTAATTTCCGGGCCGATATCAGACGTGTTTAACGAAATTTCGAAATTAGCCACAACTATTTTATTCTATATAGTTTACTAACATATCTCCTTGTATCTTGATCAACTAATTTATTCGCGTGGGAAGTTTTAGAAATTGCCTGCTGATGAAATAGATTTGTTGGTATACGGCTTACTCATAGGTACAAGTACTTGTCACGATAGCTCGGGGTACAAAATAAAAAATCCGAACCGAAATCCTAGGTATCGGTTATAAAATCAAAATTGTTTATAGGTGGTACCTATGATACTGGGTACCTACAGTCTATATATCAAAAGTCAGAAAATAAAGACCAAAACAGAACGTTCTTTAAAATGTGAATTTAAAATTGTATTTAACACCGATATATAGCTTTGTCTCTGTGTATTTCAACCACGGGACGAATAATAAAATTAATGAACGTAAGAGCGATATATTTCTCAATCTTCAATGACATCTAATGAACTGTGACCTGATTTCATAAAGTACACATACGCCACAGAAATTGTACTTTTCGTGATTAATAAACCAAATGCTACATTTGTATATGAATAACAACCTGGGATCTGGCTAACCGAAAAAAAAAAACATTCTGATTGGTCCAAAATCAGTCATTCAGTTATTTTCTCTTCGATAACGTAGTTCACCCACAACGCGATCAGCGCTATTCATGACAATATCTCTGTTAATAAAAACAAACACGTGCGTGCGTTCAGTGCCGTTATACGCGTAGTGTACGTATCTAAGATTGATAAAATCACCATCATTTTGTCACATTAATCACGGCTACAGTACACCCACTAACATAGGTATATCATATCATATATGATGGCAGCAACAGTATACAATAGCATGAATTCATTATTACCAAAAAATCTTCCTAAAGGATAGAATGCCCTTTGAAATTTCTATTGAAATGACTGCAAACGTTTGATTACACTTAATTGCCATATCGCAATATTTACATATTATTGAATTATCGTAATTTGTTAACATCAAAGCTTTCAAAGTAAATTAATTATTATATGCATGATTAGAATATTCACAGGTGTCGGAATCTAGACTCATCCTTAAAGATCATTTCATCAGTGGATTGTTTCCATTGATCAACGGCAATCAGATCTGTATTATATAAACGACATTTGACGATGTTTTTTTGTCGTTTGATGACGAACAAATCACATTCACGATTCCAAAGACATTTCAAACCGCAGTTATTCCCGGACGCTGTTGCTGCGACTCGTTCGAGTGAGTTGATTTCAGGCGAAGGCAGATTCTTTGAACCGGTATCAATCAGAAAAACTACAAAATATTCGAAATTAAATTTACAATATACAAACCATAGATCTTGCTAGAATAATCGTAGTTGCTTTTTGTCAGCAAAAATTAAAACAACGGAATTTCTAACTTTTAAATGCGTTTTATTCTTTAATCCGATGGGAATTTTTCAAACATTACCAGGATTTACCTGCAAATTAAGCACTAATCAGAGCCTGATATAAATTTTTCCGAAAGTGGCCACTTTTCAGAATTCGTCAGACTCGCTACAATCCAGCGATTAAACCGAATATTCGATTAAACAGGTTTAGGGGTTTACATACCTAACTCATCTGCACGTTCACAGTACCAATCCATATAATCATACGCTGACCCATCTCGGAAGAAATCCGGCCGAGTGAATCTACTTTCAGGATGAATACAACAGAGTTCAGTTGATCGGTGATAACAGAGTGACATACAGAGAAACTGTGTATGATGCGCGCATTGATACATACACTGTCTCATAGCAGAAGCCTTACTACAAACATATATGTTTCCTACTTGTCTCTTCCCCGCGATAATGTTCCATCGGAGCCTTTCCCGAGGTCCACACGTGTCTAGAAAAGTTATTTGAAAATATTTTTCGAATTCGAAAACAGCCACAAAATCATCGTAAATCATACGACACATGAGAACAAATAAGACCCAAATAACGAAATTTCTGTTGGAATGCTTTTAATTGAAATACTGAAAAAGTAGGAAGTTCTCCGGGCCATGACTTATGTTATTTCCATACTCTTGTTTAGAGATCTTCACTATTGCCATCTGGAAAGATTCAGATGGCAGTCTACTGTAGACGGTGGAATAAGAGTTGTAAATAAGGTCTCTTTAGTAAGTTGTAGAATCATGTTTCTCATCAGACCAGTTTTATTTGTATTTCAGATGTGATGAGATTGGATACATAAACTATGCTGTATATAAGAATTGAAATATACTGTAAACGTGATCACAAATAATCAATACGTCTCTTACCTATCGGTAGTTTGGTTCCAGTGAATAAACTGAAGTTTAAAATCAAAATCATGCACGAAACCATCATTATAACACGTTATATCTCTAAGCTCGGCCGCGTTCACAAAATATCATTTGTACTGATTTGTATCGTTTTGATTATGTAACATACAAAACCCAGCAGAGCAATAACATCAAATGATGTCATTGATATACTGTATGATCAGCAGATGCGTCACGCCTCAAAACGCTAAGCGTTTTTAGCAATACATTTTTAAATTAGTAATAACCGTCACGGCTTTTGCTTTGCAATATTTACAGTTCCATCCACTACTGTCACTTTTTTTACAAATCTCACAGGAACAGAGTGAATTTCTATACGGCTAATTTGCAAAGTTTCAAATGTGTAACTTTGTAGTAATTTTATCCTTTAATGGGATGAAAAATTAGGAATATTTCTGTATGAAAATCCGCTGTAGGAATTTTGGTCAGATAACCGCTTATATCAAGTTTCATAAAACTGTTTTGTTCGTTTAGTAACATGTAAAAGACAGACAGTATTGTATTTTAGTCTTAGCTAGACACGAGCTTTTGCAACTAAAGTAGCTTCGAGCAGCTTCATCGGGTAAACGAGTCCCTGTATGAATAACCCATAATGTGACTTCTGGATCCAGTTCCACAGTTGTGAGTTAGAGATAACTCAAAGTTAAAATAGTTCATTTTCAATGAGTTTACTCTTAACCAAATCCTAACCCAGAACTGTGGAACTGGGTCATGTGTTTTAGGTTTTGTTGATTGGAAACCGGGTTAACATAGGCTCCTCTACAACCCTTATTCTAGTTTATATAATTATAGTGCGTGACTCCAGAGAAAGCAGAACTCTTAATATCTAACTACAAATAGACAAGCTCTGTGTGCGCATCGACTCACACAGAACCCCTCAAACTAGGTATCAATGTATACACAAATTGTTGCAACGGTTTTTTATGGCGACGAAATACTCCTGCGCTTGCTTTAGTGCACGAATTTTTCCGCCGTTTCGACTCATTTCATTTTTCGTTGGCTTCTTTGAAATCTCATTTTTTAATCAGAAATTCTACATGAAACATAGTTTTCGGCCATTTTTCAATTTCTTTCAAATCATCCACTGCTCGCGCGTCTGATCCACGACTGTATTGGTTGCGGATCGGACCACGACTTCCTATTTGAGAGTAGTTTCTACTATTTCAAAGAGCTTAAAATATTTATGGTAACTCTCAGAAACTGGTCTTCAATAATACTATTATTTTCGACGTCAAAAAGGCCCTTTTTCCCTAATTTCCAATTTGGCTTCAAATTCCTATTTGAGAGTAGTTTCTATTGTTAACTATTCCGTAGTATGTGAAACAATTCTAAAAAAGTAAAAATAATATCGGGTTCATTTTTACGTTACCAAACATCCTTTTTTTCTGTCGTTGTCTCTTGTCTGACTAATTTGTTACTGACCTTGAACTCGTGGATACAAAAGCTGCATGTGACTTGATCAGAAAGCTAACAGAGTTTTAGAGTCACGTGATAATTGCTGTTTAAATACGTAAGTTGCATTGTATAAAACAATTAAACTGATCGTTTGTGCTGAAATCAGCTATGTATCTGTCCGGCGCGCGTCCAGTTCTAACCCGTCCATAAACACACCTCTCTCAATGGACGCGTCGCGCAGCGATATCGATAAAATCACGAATTTGAAAAAAAACAATTTCACGAAATCATAAACAACACTGATAATATTTCAATGGCGCGTGTTCTCATTTCTTCTTTTATCAGTTCTTCGCTCCGAGGTAAGCGACGAACCGCGCTTAAGTGAGCTGAATATGCAGAATCGAATATTTTTGGTTAGCTAATATTGTTGTTGTCTTCGAAATAAATAAAAAAAAACGTTTTGCAAAAACTAGCAAATTTTCAATATTTTCATTAGAAAAAAATCGTCGTAAATTTTTACGAGTCAATCTATAGGCTCAGATTTGACTGTTTTCTAAAGCGCATAGCGTTTACTGAAAATTTCTATTTCCTGAGACCTGCTCGGTCGAACTGATTTGGTTTGCTTTGTTAACTACAGCCTACGACTAATATCTTAGTCCAAATAATTGACAGTTCATTTTTATATTTATTATTATTTTTTCAAGTCACAAGAGGTCATTTTTCCCCATGTGCACATTTCACTACACTTACTATTAGTATTAGTATGAGATTAGTTTCTACTTTCTAAAGAGACCAACCATTCCGAACAATATCAAAATACTTTCAAAATCAGAATAATTTCTCGTAGTTCATTTTCAATTAAACTATTATTTTTGATGTCGAATTACTCTGGTAGATTCCACCACAATTACAGATACTATGTGGTCAGGTCTAGACATGTTTCTTGTCGAATTGAATAAAGAGTCACTACACAAGGCTTTGAATGAAAAATCGATTGAGATTATTTATGCTTGACAATGATCTGTTTGCTTGCGATTGGTTTTTGTCCTAAAATAACATAATCATATTTTGGGAATATCAAAACGTTTCATTGAATCAGATACGTAGGTGAAACATGAAATATAGATATATTCATATTGTTTATTTACTCGGTGTCGTCAATCCTAGTCTTCGTTCACGAATAGATTTCATATCGATATTTAGTATTGTATAAAGAAGCGGATTCAAAGACGAGTTGATCGGTAAAAATAGAACGGCCAGCCAAGCTGCCACCTGGTTCGGTATCTCGACCGAAAATACGGCGCAAAACTGAACGATTATTATCGGTAGCCAGCAAAATAAATTACAAAGATTGATTACTAAACTCCTTCGAGCTAAAACCAGTTCGGTAGGATCGGCTCTACCCGAGGCCGACCTACTTCCAGATACGAGTCTATACATCTGAGCGTACGTCGTCATTATCGTAGCCAATATTGCCGCATTAAGCAAGGCAAAAATAGCGAATGAATAGTCCCAGCCATTGACGTCAATCGTTAGAAAATTCATAGGCAAACAAACTCCGGTTGTACCGTAAAAATTGTCTCCGAAGTAAGACGACGATGACAGCGGTAGAATAGAAACTGTGCTAATAACGAGCCAACAAATGCAGCAAATACCGATAACGTATTTTCAAGTTATAATTGGACTTTCAGAAAACGGGTTGACGATATTTGAATATCTCTGACGCGTTAGAATTAAGAGAAAAGTCAAGGAACCTTCGCACGAAACGGTGACAATAACCCCGGTGACACGGCATAATGAGCTATTCGTCCAGGTTTCAGAATTCAGATAATAGATACCCTTGAACGCGTGGTCAGCTCCTGCGATCAAAACCAATTAGACCGACATCAGAAAATCACAACCGGCAATATTAATGATAAGGATATCTGAAGATGTGTTACGTGTTCCGGAGGATTTCATCCGCAAAGCTTGAATACGAAATAAGATAACGATACTGTTAGCGAGAAAACTGAAAGATGCGATCATCCAGATGATGGCTCTCAGTACAGTGTTACCTATCAGGTCAGAGCAGGTTGAAAATCAGCTTCGGGAAGACATCGGTCAACATTCGGCGCCATGCAGCAGAATTTGTAAGCATACGATGATAAGTATTTCATTGATATAAGATCGCCTAGAACGTTTCTTTCTACGGATATTACTCCAAAATTGTTGACGAGGTCAAGAATTTCAAGTCCAACCAATCCAGAAAAAGCAAAGCTTGAAATGTGATGAATTTTGTTACTGCTGATATTTAACGACTGTAATGCGGATAAACCTTTAAATACATTTTCGCCGAGAACCGATATAGAAAGTCCGTGAAGATCGAGGGCAGGAAGTGATGTCAGACCTAAGAAACTACCGTCTTTAAAATGTTGCAGCGGATTTCCGACAAGAAATAGTTCTTTTAAACCGATCAAACCAGCGAATGTATTAGCAGATAATGATGCTACGCGGTTGTGAGTAAGGTCTAATGTGTAAAGATTGTTTAGATTAGAAAACGCATTGGGAACGATGTAAGACAAATTATTGCCCGAAATATCGAGAAAACGAAGATAAATGAAAGAGTTAAACGTCGATTCCTTAAATACGACTCGGTTATTCGACAAAATCAAAACTCGAGTTGATTTTATAAAACGACCAGTAATATCTGATAAAAGAGCATTTTCACAATCGATGAAAAGACCCCGGCAATTACAACGTTCAGGACACGCGACCTTACAGTATGACTCGTCATCCGAGTTATGTTCACAATTTACGACACCGTCGCAAACTTCAGATTGCGGAATACATCGATTTTCCTGGCCACATTTAAACATTCCCGGACAGGACCAAGTCTCGCAGTTTCGTTCATCTTCTGAATTAGGACAATCGGATCGACCGTCACAAACGTTTCTGATTGGTATACAATAAGATGCCGGGCATTTTACAGTACCAGCAGCACATTCGAAGTCATTACACGCGAGTATGTGTTCAAGATTTCTACATACCGGGAAACCAATCGGCATCCTTTCTAAAATACACCTTTCGTGCCGGGAATAACAGCGAGGAGAATTGAACGTACATCTTTGTTCATCCGATTCCTTACACAGATGTGTGAAACGAGTCGTACAGTGATTGTCATTATTACAGTAAACCTCGGGATTCACTGAATTGTTCGCATCGTTTATCGCTGAATTGCGTTTGTGTTTGATGTCGATTCTCTCGAATTCACAAATGAATGTCGTGTGCGTCTCCTCGATTTGACACGGGAATCGAACCCAGTTCGCTGATCCTCGTGGATTATTTAGTATCATCGCCGTACACGGCATATTGACGTCATTTATCGGTTGTTTTCTTAGCGGAGATATCAATCCTCGAATAACTTCTGGTATCGTTTCATTAATAACAGGTTTATACCACTCTGTGTAGCTCAAAGGTTTACCGTCAGTCCACGTGTAATAACCATCATTCTGTTTCGTAAAAAAGGTAATCTATTATTTCTTCTCTAAAAATCTTTCCTTTCCAATTCACATTTGTACATAATAGTTTTACCTTCCATTTTAATCCAATCATCATTATGGGCGTTTTTAATGCGTACGCCATTTGGAGATTTTCTCTAGCGAATAATCTTTTGATGGAAATCATTTCTTGTTCTGAGTTGATACTGAGTAGATGTCCCGCGTACTTCTGTCTACAGTATATTTCAGCGTTACCCCAATTCAGACGTTCATCTCTGATGAATTTGATGCAAGAAATTCCGGAATCCAGAAATCCGTGTTTGCAGTAGAAATCATCGAAATCATTAATCGGTAACGACTCGTGTAAAGTATATTGTATTTGAAAGGTTGGGATTGTATTCTTCACTTCAAAACGCAAAGCATTTTCTATTAAACTATAAAATATAAGTCTACGAACCGCGTTATTTTCACATATTTTTGTCTCATGTTGAGCGTGAATAGGTTAAATAATCTTCCATCAAAGAAGGGGTTATATTCCATTAATTGTATCAAAATAATTGGATCGTTCTCGTAGGATTTGGCTGTTGCGCATGAAACTGATCCAATCAATTTGACAATAAATCTGTAATATTGAAATACATTTTGTTGGATCGGGTTTTTGAATCTATAGGAAATAGATTTTATCGTACGCCCTGCCCAACCCGGGTAGTTTGGTGACTGCACGAGTCTACATTGATCTTTAGTCGCAGTTGGGACAAGGGAACCCAGCATATTTTCAGTTTTTTTACTCCTAAACATTTACGACGTAGTTTAACTATTAGTGGTTCCTGCCAGAATCCAAACTCATTAACTGTGAAATCTACAGTGTTTAATACGAGACTGTTATTAAGAAACTGATTAATCAAACTCAGATACTGATCACATGACAATGGCATCTTGAGAAAACATCGGTCAATTTGATATTCGTGTTCTGATAATATGTGAATATTGTTCAAGCGAAGGCGTCGATTTTCAGGTGTAATCACCAGACAGTGTGACGTCATATTGATCTGACGTTTTTCTTCCTGTAGAACATAATCATCACAATCAGTAGAAGCAAAATTAAGAGATGAGCTACCAACTGTTAACTGATTATAGTAATAAGCGTATGCTACTACAGTAACCGGTCCACCTGATGTAATCAGGCTGACGACAGATCGACCGTAATATGAACCAGGACAATACGGACCATTGCGTCTAGCTGTGAAATTACTACCATCAAACATATAAAAACCAGCTCGATCACAGCTTTCTGATATCGCTGTTAGTTTCAACTGTTCTTCATAGATGTTCACTTTCCAGTTTAGTTGTAATGTAGTTACACGATACAATGTATTCTTTGATCTCGGAAACGTATTGTGAGAGTTCAATGATTTCACATTTTTCACTGCCTGAAATACATAACGATGTTGATAATAAGTTAGTACATTTAAACTGTCCTTCTTCTGTCCATCATTATTATTATTTTGATTTTAAAATTGCGCTGTTATTTTGTCTGAAGATTGAAACATTGCATTTCTCGATTGTTTCACTCTGCATTATCTTCATCAAAATCATAGATTATCAAAACAATATTTCATACAGATTTACAGATCATTGTAATAAACTTACCGATATCCTCGGCTTGTTGACATAGCAGTCTGAAATTGTCATCGATTTCACATCAAATTCTATTTTCAAATTCGATCTAAAAAAATCCGATGTCGTTAAAACGCACAGAATGACGAGAAATCCGTCTGATTTTACACTCAGAGATCTAAGATGGTTAAAACTGAGTAAAATATCAGTTCTCACAATACGTAACCCTTCCTGTTTATATACACCAACGACACCTGGTGACGAGACGAGATCACTTGTCCAGTTGAAGACGACGTACTGCAGAACATCGACTGTGATAGACCAGCAGTATAAGTATTTAGACTGAGTTACTATATGTGGTACTCCATCAATTGTAGTGAGCAGTCCTGATTTATTATCGACTTGAATTAACGGGTTAGAGATGTTCCAATCTGATATTTTGTAAACTTGCACGAGTAACCGCGACTGAAACAAATTCCTATTTTCAAATTCAATACGTGCTTTATTAGTTTTAGTATAAAACGATGAAGGTGGATGTCCGGTTTGTTCTCGTATAAGAGCTATAAGTTCACTGGTGCTGTTCCATCCGTCGTAAATTTTAGGACGAGTTTTCATTGGATCCTCACCTGGTCTTAATCGGAAATCTATCTGTATAAACGTTAGATTAAATGCAAACCCGTCTGGCATCCCGATCCATACTAACAACAATTTACATCGCCGGATAGAAATCACGAATTCATAACCTGTTTGAGTTGGTAATTCTTTAACTACATGTTTATATAATATATATAATAAGTTTATTTCTTCACTAAAGAGATACAATACAGAAATACAGTCATCACTATTACATAAAAGAAAAGTTACAGAAAGTACTTCTACACTGTAAAGCGTAGTAAAGAAAAAGGACAAAAAGGGACCCCAAAGGGGGGTATACTTTTAATGAAAAAAGCCTAATGCCCTGGCGGAATGGATGGACATGATGTTAAACACAAGTATGATAAGTATTAATACAATCCTATTATATGTCTTTTCAAATTCCGCTTGAATATATCGATGTTGGATGCTTGCTGAAGTTCAGTTGGAAGAGAATTCCAGACTCTAATACAATTAATGTTAGGAGAAAACATCCTGATATTGGTTCTGTAATAAGGTAAACGAAATTGATTAGAGTTACGGGTGTTGTGGGAATGAAGATCAGAAATACGAATTAAACTATTGGACAATTTGACAGGCAGCAACACATGGACAGATTTATACATCAGTACAGAATTTTGGAACACATTGATGTCTTGAAGTTTGAGTTGATACGACTTTTTGAACAGTGGAGTAGTGTGTTCTAGAAAATTTACCCCACTAGCAATGCGAATAGCGCGTTTTTGAAGCAAAATAAGGGGTCGTAACCTAGTTACATAATTAGATGCCCAGACGATATTACAGTACTGTAGATACGGAAGGATGAAACCGTTGAATAACTTGATGAGCGCGGATCTAGGAAAAATACGTCGTGCTTTTCTTAATACACCAATATTTCTGCTAACAATAGAGCACAGCTTGTTTATGTGGGAGTTCCATGTTAGGCTGTCGTCAATTATTACACCAAGGAATTTTGTTTCTCTGTTTCTAGTTATTGAAACATTACCCATTACAAGGTCGATATCATCAAGAATATTGATCTTTTTATGGAAAAGCATATAATTCGTTTTCAACAGATTAGCAGATAGCCTATTGGAGTTTAGCCAGTTAAACAGTTTAGTGAGCTCAACATTAGTATTTGATTGCAGTATATTCAGATCGGAATGAGAGTTAATGGCAGTCGTATCGTCAGCAAATAGTAAAAAGTTTAAATTACAAGAATAAACGTTTGTTGCATTTATGTACGATTTTCAAGCGACTCTGTTCTTCAAAACGGTATATGATATAAACCCGACTACCTCGCGCTCCATCGACGTTACTCCAAAACAACAACGAAATCAAATCGTTACTGCGGATATCTATTCGTTTTCTTCCGGTAGCGCAGAGTTTGTTGTCGGACTCACCGACGAGAAGGTAGTTTTCGTTACAGAATATCGACGGCTCGACGTCGTAGTAAACTTGAACAAGAAAACTTCCCGGTAAAGAGCTGTTGACGAACCAACGACACTCAACACCGCGCACTAACGACGGATAGTTCGGTGTAACGATGTAACCAGACCTAGAATCGACGGAGTATTGAGTGTTGTTACAAGATGAACTGACTGTAACAGACGTAGCTTCCTCGATAGAGTTTGCGCGATCAGCCCGCGTAAATATACAGTCTCCGCAAGCGATCAGTAAAACTACGAACAACGCTTTCATTCGCTGCATATTGAACACAATTCACGCTTCAAAACAAAAAAAAAACATTTCTAACTCTTTCCAAGTTTGCGCGACATCTCTCTAAAGAGTAGCTGCAGAGTAATGACGAATTCGCAAATGTGAAAAGTGGACGAATTGATCCAGAGTCAAATTATTTTCTAAAAAAAATCTCCCATCAAACTGGCGCACAGTCTCGTATTTGTGAAACTTTCATCTGTTTTCGGTTTCGCTGTAATTACCGCGGTTTCTAAATTTAGATGTATTTCAATATATCGTGTTTATAATCATGTGCAATTATTTCTCTAAAAATATTTACTGTCGCCCGCGAACTGCGTTCAGTTTTTGATAATATTCGGTAATATTTTCTATCTTCACTTCTGAATATTCTGCGTCTCTGTAAAACACTTGGTAAATATCTGTTTTGACAATTCACTCTTCAGTCAATATAATAACTGAGTTGAAGCTAAGTAAAACGCATGGATATATGATTGTGGCGGGTTAGGTCTTGTTCGGCGGGGTCTTTTTTGAACACTATTCCACCGATAGCGTATAAAAATAACAACCAAATGCGTGGAAAAATCATGATTTAACTTAGATCTAAACAGGATCAAAATCTATCATCGAAAAAAATGTTTCAACGGACTGCGACAGATGCCGATAACTTTAAACCACATTCAAGTCTTAAAGTTTCTTTATTTATCGTTTTAAGGTTTGAAAATTTCGCCGAATAATCTTTCCATAACCGTCAAAATTTCAAAAATGCATTTTTTTCATTTTTATCATTGATAATCCAGTTGTGGTGATTGAACACGTTTTATCTGTTTGATCACGTGAAGTCTGACAGTAATTACCCGCTCGTGGGTGTAATGATAAATATAACTAGTGGAGTGAGTGGGGGTAGAGTTGAGATTTAGAGTTTAGAATTCGAAACAATAGTAACTTGATAATCAATAAACTAGTTTCATAATATATTCTTTAATATATTATAGTCAATTGTTTAGATTTCTATGACAGGTGACATCTCTCGTGTTCTAAATACTTGAGTGCAATTTATTATATCAGTTCAGCATCTGTAATCATTGAACAGGTTCCAGGTTTTCCAGTAGCGCCACCTACAAAACAGAAACCACGTTTCATATTCTTCTATATAATACGAAATTTGCATCCAAATATGTAATGTACCCAATATTAGAATAAAAACAACCCTCACAAGTACCTTATAAACTAAAATGGATTTTCATCAACTTTTTGCCCGCGATTAAACATTTTTCGTTATATGAATCACAAAATATGGTATATCGGTACATAAACCCTTGTGTCATTATTGGTTCATCTAATCCAAAGTGCATCTATGGGCGGCCATCCCCGCCAACAGACGCTAAAGTCATGACGTGAAGGATAAACCCATAACGTGAAGTATAATGTAGAAACGTGAAGGATAAACTCATAACTTGAAGGATAATGTCATGACGTGAAGGATCAACCTTAATCTAACGTGAAGGATAAACCCATAACGTGAAGTATAATGTCATGACGTGAAGGATCAACTCACGCCATCAAGGATAAACCTATTATGTCACCAGATGGCGTGCCGGTCGGAAATAGACCGGCAACCAGTCTAAAATAATTTCGGTTAAAAATGCGTATTTTTCTAAGGTGGAGTGGAGGTAATTTTGATTTCCGGTGATTTCCGGTTTTAATTTTGATTACGCACGAAATATGTCGGCCAACAACACTAACAGAGAATCATTAATTACTTTATTAAATGATGCCGTTGTAATGCAGGAGTACCCCATACATAATAGACAATAGTACTATTGTATAGTACACTATACTATACAAAACTTTTCGAGATAAACTTTTTCTCACCTCCACTCGTCCGCCGTAAAACTTACGACGCTTCTTAACCGTATAGAGTTATTTTGAATTGGATTGAATTTGAATCGTATGATGAATAAAATGAATTTGCATTTTAACCGAAATTATTTTAGACTGGTTGCCGGTCTATTTCCGACTGGCACGCCATCTGGTGACATTAAAGGTTTATCCTTTATGACGTGAGTTGATCCTTCACGTCATGACATTATACTTCACGTTATGAGTTGATCCTTCACGTTACAACATTATACTTCACGTTATGGTTTTACCTTCACGTTAGATTAAGGTTGATCCTTCACGTCATGACATTATCCTTCACGTTATGAGTTTATCCTTCACGTTACTAGATTATACTTCACGTTATGGGTTTATCCTTCACGTGATGACTTTAGCGTCTGTTTGGCGGGGATGGTCGCCCATATGCATCTCTCGCTTTAGAAGGCGCGTGTATATCAGGTTTACGTGTAATCCACATCCGGGTGAACCGATGAATATTGTTATGAGTTTTACGGAGGTAAATCAACTTCCTACGTTTTTGAGTGCGCCCTAATCCATTAGATTAGTAGCTGTGTTACTTTTTATACGATTCGCTTTTATTTTGAAAATCATTTTGAATGTTATTCCAGGTTCTAATGTTGATTCTTGTCTTCACGATATATATATTTTTATTCTGATCGATGATGAATGCAGCATAAACTGGTGAAAAAAAGCCATCCCAAACTGAAAAAGCAAATATCGTTGATAGGTTGATTACTTTTGATTACAAAAATATTAGAGAAGTGCTTTTGAATAAAGATTTAATGTAAAAATAGTAATTGCGTCCAAATCATAAGTTTTTTGACGCCTTATAAAACGTTACCATTATGAAACCTTAACAATGCTAACCATTCAGCGTCATTTTACAAACGACAACCGTAAATCGATGTGCAAAACGTCACAGGTTTATGTGTACACATACAAGCTATTGGGCAAAATATTATTGATAAAGATGTAGAATGGCTCCCTGTGATTATATAATGACCTCTATTTGAACGTCGGAATGTTATATTGCATTGAATATCACGAAAAGATGTATTGTAATAGTAAATGATGTATGATTATATCAGGAGCGGCAGGCATAAATAGAAATGATAAGTAAATCGGATTATTCGCTTAAATGGCGGATGTATACACGATTTGGAAGTCTGATATAAAAGTCAGACCCTGTCATGGGGATGCTAGTGGAATGACGAAGCTATCTACGATCTGTGTAGGGCCGGCGTGAATTTCATCGGTGGCTACAAGCGGTCTATATAAAAACGTGTAAACATATAATTTCAATATTCAAATGTTTTGGAAAAAATGTTCGATATTAGGGGTATGCAGGTTTCATGAGATTAGCAATTTATAATAGCATAGCTGTCATATACGGCTCCGCGTCCACTGATGGCATGTGTATAAGGTGATAATTCAATTCAATACTTTATTGATCCTTATTACATTGAAATTCCGGGATAAAATTCCCAAATTCAATAAAGTTACAAATTTTAAACTAAGAAAATACAAAATACAAGACACACGGGTAATTCATACAGAATAACATGAATAAGTTATTTAAATGACAATGTCTACTTCAACCCAGACTCAAGTCTAGGATATCGAGTGACAGCCAAACCGGGCCCCGGGACCGGGCCGGCTGGCTACACGATATGCTCGAAGTCATGATGAAGCAGACATCAGAAGAGCTCTTTCTTCAACCATGGAGGCAATGAAGTTGCAGACCAGCTTAGAGGCAAAAGTGAATCGAAGTCGGTCACAAGTTGACAATTTTTTTAAAAATTAGACCAGTCGAAGACTGTATCATCTACCCAATCGCCAAATCTCATAATTCCCCAAATTTCTTAAAACTTCGATTTCAAATTTGCAATTCCACATTAGCTTATCCCAGAAATTCTACATTTTTTCGCAGGCGTCAAATAATTTATTAAAGTTAATTTTCTTGTTATCTTTGAAATGTATTGTTCTCATTGTCCTCATTTTTATGGTCGAATACCATATATATATAGACATCGTCGCTTGTGAAAATCCCGCCGCTCACCGAACAACACCCATAGTATCTCTACTGCCATGAATATAGTACCAGGAAAACAAATTATTTTGTTTTCTCGCGCTTATATTTGTTTTCTCGCGTTAATATTTGTTTTCTCGCTATCAATTTTGTTTTTAGATTTTTAGTTCTCGAAAAATGTCGGCGTGGCCCGAATCAGCCACCATATGTGTGCACTATACCATCATCGAAAAGAGGATGGGTTATGGTTGGGCGATTACGCTATGTTTTGTAGGGAAGGTAGGTATGGCATATGCGCTATTACCAGAGTATAGTACATCGCCAGCCACGCATTTTATTATTGAAACATATCTTCTCATTGAAATAAACTAAAATTAGAACGCTATTATGTCTTTAGAGAACTAATTATCAATTCTTTTTTTGGAAACGTGAATTAGTTTTCGCTGATAAAACTGACATCTCTCCTCATGCATCCATTCACTACTATTTAGTCAATTTTAATTAAACAATATCTTCGAAAATATGGACCGTATGGTCCTCTTGTTTGAATTTTTCTAATATATATCCAGGGTCAGAATGTAAGGGTGTAGAAGAGGGTAAAAAGTTGAATTCATATAGGTTCAACGATCAGTCAAACGAAAGTCTTGTTCGATGTCTCAACTCGAGATTAGTCGCCTATTGTGGAAATCGTTCATATCAAACAATGTATAGGCCTGTGGATAGTGAGATATGTTATGTAAAGTATGATTAGTTATATAAAGTATGATTTGTGATATCAGTCTAGAATAATCAGCTACTTAGTCGGATGCATAAATAATATCTATCAAAAGATCGGCCAATCGAATATAATCCGTGGTTGACGTCGAGTAGTTGAATCTTATATAATCCGTTCATAATCTGATATCACTAAACGACGGATAATGATTGGTCAAAATCATGCATTGTATAGGATTATTAATAGTATTCTGAAATCTCATTTAGGGATATTTGAATAAGTAACGGTGATTGATAATATTAGTCCGAAATAATCTGCTCAGTCTAATGTCGGATACATATTGCTTTTTCATTGAAATATCGGTAACATCGGTTAGAAGTATATAATCCATACTAATGGTTTATGTCGAGTCTTTGAAATACGTTTACTCCATTTATGATCCTAATTGTCTGAATCGTGTATTATCTTAATTCAGGGGTAAACTGAGAGGGCCCTAAAAGGTAGATAACCCATTGTAAAAAAATAGATTACCACATGAGGCAGCTACTGTGTGGAGTTTGAATTTTCACTTTCGGATCGCTAATTCTAGAGTGTTTAATGACGCAAGGCTCTACGTGCAGTTTTATGTTCACAAGTAATTATGATGATAAATCACATGATTTGTCAGGGGGAATATGAATGGTTTGAAAATGTATAAGAATGGCATTCTATACTGTATAATATTGTTTGCTCGATTCACACGACAAGGTATGTACAGCTCCGCGGTTTGTAACCAATTAATTTTCTGGTTTGTTTTATCATTCGCTACTGAAATGGTTCACGGTTCCAATTTCACGAGTAGTGTGAGTTTTATCTGATTCTGACCCACTTCAGTTGAATCGGCTATTTGACTGCGGATCCAGTTCTTCCATAATTGTTTGTGGTCCCAGTTCTTGAGTTGTGGGGTTTTAGTTCACTCATTTGACTGATCCCGTATTTCATCACAGGAACTATGATTTTGTTACTCTTTTTTATCTTATGTAACACTGTAACGTATTTCAGTATGTTCACTAAAACTCTGTTCATCGCCTTGGCCTTGTTTATGGTCATTGGAGCGATTACCGCCGCGAATGAAGGTAATTCTTGAAAATCATCGGGTTCACACATGCAATCAGATTAAATTATTTTTCATACTGTTTTCAATTCCATTTAACGCTTCGTGTTTTTTTTTCAGAAGTTGACTTTCAAAAGAGAGGAATTAAATGCTTGTGCAACAGCCAAACGGGAACCTATTGGTTTTTCTCTTTAGACCAGAGTTGTTGCCCTTCCCTTGCTGGAAAATGTTGCTTGTAAAGCATGTATGCTACGTACGTGTGGCAACATGATATTGAAAAGTTTGCCCGATAATTTGTGAAACAAATAAAAAAAACTAACGTCAGAATCAAGAAATGCTTTAATTTATGATTATTGGTCACTGTCACGAGTTTCACTAACATTTTTACTGGATTATGACAAAAGGTCACCAATTTCCAGCCTCAAGGCACTAAAAGGAAGATCCCTCATTGTTAGAATCAAATTTTTGATTACCACACAGCGCAGCAGCTGTGTTGAGTTGTCCTGAGACTGGATTGTGGTTTATCGCAAAGCGCTAGTTCGTAAGAAGAGGACGTTGCCTTTGGCAAAAACCGAAAATGTGCGATGAGCCAAAGGGCATTAAGCGAAGCCCGTAGATTGAGCTAATACACTTCGTACATTTATGTTTAAAATATCTATTTCATTCATTGAAGACATCGACAAAATGGACTTCCAGTGTAAGCACATTATTCGAAAATCGAGTTATGATGTTTTCACTGACCGAGGCTACAATATTGTTGTACCTAGGTCGACGGTTTACCTGCATGAACTTTGCTCGAACCTCAGTTTTGTACCTTTAGTAATCTACCATCGTTATAATAAGCATGGATTTTAAACGAGCAACAATGAGCGTTGAACACTGAACAATCAAGTGAAAAAAACGTCTCCGGGAAAAAGTTGTCAGTCCGCCATATCTCGTCCAGTCACGGTCCAGTTCCGCAAAGAGTTTCCAAATCGATTTGACTTTTATCACCACTCAGTTTCTTATATATAATGATGCCCTGCCTGACGAGTCAACCAGGGGCGGAACCAGTGTCTTTTAGTATGTAAGTGTCTGTTTGAAACAAAGGCAATTTTTTAATGGTAATTTCCACTTATCAATATACCGTAACCGATTTGGCTAGAATCCGACTGACCTTACTGATTCAACAGTCTTTATGGCTCTGTCCAAACTATCACCAATATCTTATTTCTATCATGCATTTTTGGATACCTACTTTTCATTGATAATGAGATAAACATTCTTCCTGCTGTTCAGGGAAACAAGACCCGTCCACGATCTGCACCGGATTCCGGGTTCGAACCCGTAACTAAACAATGACGAGAAGTAGCTAAATAGGCAACGAAATATGTATTTGGTAAATTTCGTTTGAACTAATGAACCGCACTGCACTGAACTAAAACTAGAATTACAGAATCGATGATTTATGGTTAGTTATTATGTAGTTGTTGTTTACGCTTGAAATTAAAAAACTGTTTTCAAAAAAGTAAACAGAAATTTGTTCAATATTTTCGTAGGAAAAAGAAACCGTCATAAAGCGTTAGCAGTCAATGTAGGTTTAGATTGAACCGCTTTCTAAGACGCATATATTTTGCACAACGATTAAGGTTTACTGAAAAAATACATTTGCTCAGATCTGTATGATCGAACTGATTTAGTTTGGTTTGCAAATCTGACAACGGATACTATTTGAAAGTAGTTTCTACAATTTAAAGAGCTTCACCAAAAATATCAAAAAGAACCTCTCAAAATCGATTGAAATTATAGGTTATTTTCATATAAATTTCTATTTTCGAAGTCGAAAAGCTCATTTTCCCCTATTTTCAAACTGGACTCCAACTCCTATTTGAGAGTAGTTTCTATTCCCAACAACTCCAGAAATTTATCACACTATTCTTTAAAAAATAGAAGAATTTCTGGTTCATTTCCAATTAAACTACTATTTCTAATGTCAAATTATTTTCAATTTATGTGAAAAACCACTAAAAGTAGAGATATCAGGTGGTCTGGTATTTTTCGTGAGTTGAATAAACAGTAACTAAACCGGATTTTTAGAAATCGATTAAATCGACTTGAGATGATTACTTTAAAATACGCATTGCTTGAATTATTCTTTATCTCGTAAGAACATTAATCGATTCGAGAAATTTGAATCGTAACGTTTTGGAAAAAGGAAACGGTTTCAACGGATCGGATTCGAACGTGACTACGTGAATATAGATGCAGCGTTATATTGTTTATTTACTGGATGTCGTCAATCCTAGTCCTCGTTTATTGCGTTCACGATTAGATTTCATATCGATATTTAGTATTGTATAAAGAAGCGGATTCGGAGACGAGTTGATCAGTAAAGATAGAACGGCCAGCCTGTTAGTGAACGACTGACGTAACAAGACCTGGGTTCTGTATACTGACTGACTGAGAATATTTATTCGGAGCTTATATACAACAATTATGAAAGAGAGGATTATTTTGACATTTGAATGGTTTTGAATTTGAACAATTTTGGTTGATTTGGTACCTGTAATATAATAGTATATAGTACTGTAATTTAAGCCTATTTACAATTTCTGACATTCTCCGGTGCGCAAAGAGTCTTAGATGATGATCGGTGATCTATTGAAGTCCAGCGTTGCGTCATAACGATTTACCTTTCGGCTGGCGAAAAGTGTATTTGCCACAATTTTTGTCGTCGTGAGATCTGCCATTTAGTATTAGTAAATCACAACCCCTACAAATATTCATGAGGTTTCGCCCTGCGTGATCAGCTCTTACTATTGAATCTTGTGAAATTATATCCGAATTAATGTTACACCTGTCATGAATGTTCATATAGATGAGTATTGAGCCCATTTCAACGTTTGTGTATAAAAGGTAATTAAAATCACACACGTCCATTGAAACTTCCAACCGTTTTTGATTCACGCATTCGGCTTCTTGTTTCATCCGAACAGGATAAATCTAAGTTGAGAATCGTTCAGCTCAATTTCATTTACGATTCGCAGTCGAGTCTTTTCTGTGCATCGGTTGAGATGTCGCGCCAATCCTTCGTAAGTCGATTTCTTCTTCTTCTGATCGTCTGCACCGGTAAGTTGAATTAAACTATTCGTTAATTTCAATTCATTTCATAAGAAAGTACGTTAAGAATATTTACAAACAGAACAAAAATTGAGACGGTATTTTTACTACGGTCAAGCAAAGGCCAAAGGCAACGCACCCTTGAAAATAAATTTTGGGAGAAACAAGAATAATGGAAAACACATTTTTTGCTCTCTTGGCAATCTCTTGTTCTTTCTCTCTAAGTCTCTTGCTCTTTGTACATTTTTATAAAAGCCTCGATACTTGCAGCGTGGTTATCATGGTTGTAGATATTCGAGTCTATTTTCAGTCTGGATTGTAGTTATTTCACCCACAATCTCACTTTTGAAGAATTCTCTGAATATGGGTGGAAGTAATATCCTGCCGAAACATCAGAACAAAATGATAACAAATGTTTTTTTTTTTAAATATATTTACGTGGAAGAAATAACTATATTTAGCAGCTTTTCACACTTAACTATTCAGAGCACATGTCCAAAGTTGTGAGATACAGTTAACTTAGAGTTAAAATCAGCTCATTGTCTTATGAGACGAATTAATTTGAGAACTCTGGAACTGGATACAGAACGTTCGTTTGGAGATTTATTCCGTTTCCAAATAGAACGGACCAAGCGTTCACACATATTTTAACGAAGATCAAATTAGATCCGTTCTAAAATTTCAAATTGGTCATTTCTCATTGTGTAAATTATAGGAATGGCCTGTCGGCTGGTCTTAATTCAATAATCATTTTGTATCTTACAGGGAAATGTTAATCATCCAAAGATTTATATATTGTATTCTCTCATGCTAATACAAGTACAAACTCTTTTAAACCGTCGATAAAGAAAAGACGTATGGTCAATTTCGGATTCGTTTAAACCTTTTTGATAACTGGAATAAATATTCTTTAACGCACATTGGAAGGTTTATAAATGAGGAGGGAAGACGGGAAAATAGTTTCCAAAAAGATTGTTTATTAGAGGCGTTTTAACTGGAAAGAAATGAAACAGGGAAAAATATGAATAATACATAATTTTTTTTTTCAAAAATTGAAAAATATAGAGCAGTAAATATGTTGTTGAATTGACTTGAAATCAAGGAACCTAACTTTGAAGCTAGGGCTGCAAATCCTTAGATTGAAACTTTTTAGGGAGGAATTTTTTGTCATGTTGAAAAATTAAGTGAAGTTGAAGAGAAAAATGGAAAACAATCCTAGTAACTAAAGTAGCCTGATTATTACGTGCGGTTCATGCCATTCAACATGTCGTCATTTGGGAGCACGCGGTTACAAGAAATTGTAATTTCATCGAATTTTTATTTCGATTTTGCAAATTTACCCAAAATTTGATGGCGCTGAATGGCGTCATATTGGACTTTATCTGTGCATAAATTGCGTTTGAAGTACAGTTTAGGATCATTTATTGACGAGGGTTGTTGGCAGGGAGAAAACTGGAGTTCGTTATATGTTTATATGTTATATGAAAGGTAACTATAGCCCGATTATTTCAGATCGTTTCATCGCGTCTCAACGTATTCCTAAATCTGGAATGTCGAATCCCGAATCTGGGATAACGGGTATCACACGTGGGATGCCTGGTCGAAAAATTCCCGGAAGAGGCGACATAAATAACAACCAATTGATCGGAGATTACAAGGTGGCATCAGAGCAAATAGATGAAGATGGGGATTTGGTTCGAGTTTGTCCAGTCACGGGTTGTTTGGCTAATTTATGTACTTGCGGACTGTTCAACAACTGTTGTGACCTGATTGGAAAGTGCGTCATAAGAAGCGACACGGACGAATTGAGACGAAACAAAACGATACAACAAATTCAATGGACCGACTGTATATACGGAATCGGAATCGAGACGTATCAGTCAAAGGGTTTTATAGCGATCAGTCGGTGCCCGAGTGATTTCGACTTGAATTCAGACGTGCGTCTCTATTGCGAATCGCCGTCCAGTAATCTAGCTACGACAATTCCCGTCTACATCGACGACTGGCTTCCCTTTAAGAATATGTATTGCGCGATGTGTCACGGGTTCAACGACACTCGATACAAACCGGCTAGTCTCGTCCTGCAGTGCACTAACACCACACGAATCGATGACGTCATCACGAGCGTGCACAACGCGTCTTTAAGCGACGATACCGCAAAGGTTCGACTGCCCGAAGATTGTCGTTTATCTTACGCGCATCACAGGCAAGTTCGCATGGTTTTACAGCCGTGCATGCGCAGTAACCTACCCGTGACGTCACACTGCAACGAGTCAGCAGATCAAGACTTAAGGTCTAAATGCAGACGGGTTTTTAACCCGATATCAGCTGTAGTCGGTGGACGGGTGAAAACATACCGTAATTATTACTGCATGAAATGTGAACTGAGTGACAGCGTTTTAAACGAATCGACCTTAGTTTGTACCTATGATCTAACCGGCCAAAAAACATTCGGTTTGAACATCTTACTCGATTTCAGTCTCGCGAACGGCGTAGAATTTCGAACTGCGGGAATGCCCGTCATCACGTGGGCGCCGAAAGACTTTCTCTGCTCGGAAACGAATGAAATATTTGACCAGGAAACGCGTAGATGTCGCGGATACGGCTGTTTACGTGGATACCGTCGACTTGATACCGTCGAAGACAACGCCGTCTGTCGGCTTGTTGAGAACGAATGGCCTAGAATATCCGTACGCGTGTATTTCTCTTTCTTTATTACGTTTAACGAAACTCAGCGATTTGTTATGAAAAACTTCGGGTATGAATTGATGTATTTCAAAGTGAAAGTCTGCGGCGATGTCCATAAATCAAAGATAACAGAAATAGGAAGTTTATCATCTTTAAGCAATGAATCGTCATTGTACAGACGCGACTTCACGCTTACCAATCACGAAGAGTTTCTCGGTGACGTCACTATGGAATCAATCTTGAGCAAATATGAGGCGATGATCACGTGTCAATTCGGTAATGATGGCAGTCTGGTGACCATTTCCGGTTACGAGTTGTCGACTACGAGTTTGACTAAGAATACTCGCTGTGACGTCATCGATACAGAGGCAGACGTAGACAATAATATGACCCAAACCGGAAGTAACTCGTTTCTAGCCCAGTCCAACCCGTCTTTCAAATATTACAGAATTTCTCGAATCACCAGCGACGACGGAAAAACGAGAATAGTAAAATCGAGTAAATGTTCCACTAAAATCATCGACTGCGTGCGAGTGTATTCTGATACAGGAGCCATGGTTTGCAGACGACAAAACAATTCAAAATTCAAAATAACGGTCAGTTCGTTATTTTCCGATCGCGATTTCCTGATTACCTTCACCTGTAGCTGTCTGTCCGTCGTCAGTCTCGTGATAACGGTCGTAATCTACTTGAATATTCCCGATCTGCGAACTCTTCCCGGTAAACTCATCGTCAATCTCTGTACAACTCTCGCCGTGGCTCAAACTCTTCATATTTCCAGCCTGGTCGGCGTTGATAATCGATTACTATGCGTGTCGATGGCCGCTGTTAAACACTATATTTGGATGGTTGTTTTCGCGTCTATGGCCGCTGTTTCTATTCACATGTTCCTTACATTTTCCACTATTCGTAAACCGGTCGATTCTACTAAGACGTTACTGTACTATCTACTATCAGTTTGGCTTTCTCCATTCCTCATTGTCGGACCCTGTATCGTCCTACACAACACAGATACCACTCAGTACTCCGGTGCGGTTTACGGAAGCCCCGTTACTTGTTGGTTTAGTTCCAGTTTCTCCCTATTGATGGCGTTCGTTCTACCGATCGGTATTATCGATCTGGTCAGTATAATTCTATTCGTAGCTACAGTTTGCCGCATTCACCGGTCATTTACCGCGATGTCCACTTCTTCATCTAACGCCAAACAGAAGAGGACGACCACATTTATTTTCTATCGGATGGCTTTAGTGACCGGGGTCACGTGGGTGGTCGGGTTCGTAGCGTCGTTCGTAAATAACGATTATCTCTGGTATTTCTTCAATTTGTTGAATTCGTCTCAAGGTTTTCTGGTTTTCTTGGCTTTCATCGCCAACAAACGAGTGTTCGATATGTGTCGAGCGAAATTCAATTTTAGTCGAGCCGCCAAAAATTGAGTAGATTAAAAGAACTCTTCAACCGATGGTCTCATGCCCGGGACGATGTAATCTAATAGGTATAGGCGTGGTTACCAGACTGAAGACAGATTCATAACTTGTATTACCTCTAGATGGCAAACTAGTCAAACCTGCTGCTCAGCATTCTCTAGAGATGTCTTACAGTCGTTTAAATGTACTCATAGAAAGTTAGCTTCGGAAAATGTAGACACAATAAAAAAAGTAACAGTATCTACTTATCGTCGAACTTCGAAACAAATTGCTACGGTAGGGCATTAGTCAAATGTGATTCATTAAACTTATGTTCATAATATAGATGTAGTCAAACACGTAAAGTAGTGTCGTATGGATATACAGTAGAAGTCCTTTAAATGCCACTATTGGGACCAATTGAACACACCGCATTATAACAAAATTGACATCTCATACAGAATAGAATTTTCGTTTGTGTTGGATTTGGCAGATTTGTTCTCTGAAACACGATGGCGTTAAGTGAGCGACCACATTAAGTATGTTGGCGTTATAACGAACGTTGATCGTAGTAGTCATCGGTTGGTAGCCTAAGACCACACGACAAACTAGTTTCTCAAGAAAGTCAAATGCCACCCACACCATGAAAAAATCCCTAATAAAAACTAAAAAGACAAATGCGTTTTTTGATAAAATGTAGTTTGTTCGTACATATTCATCAATTTACCCCAAGTGAATCTCAATTGCGAATCCTGATCAATCGTGATAATTTTTGGTTGTACCTCATATAGATAGGACATTACGTATCCACTTCCGTACGTACACGACCACCCACGACCCCATGAAATGTGTGTCCACGGATTTTCTGTTGAAATAATAAATATCGTTTTTGTCGTTGTATACTTTTTCTTACTGTTAATATTTTCGAAGCATTTCTTCATCATCACTGAAGATCTCCGAGTGCTCCCGACCAAATGCCTACTTGGGAGTATAAACAGGAACGGTTGTCGTTAGACCCAAGACTAATTCGGTTTATTCTAAGGGCGCGTTCACAAGACGAAATTTAGACTGGTCTAAATTTGGTTCTAAAAGAGGAAGCAGGTTCGGTCCAAATTTTGGACCAGTCTGAATCTACGTATGTGTGTGGACAGAAATTGGTACCAGGTCCGGTCTAAATCGTAATTCTGAATCTCTGCGGTAGATGTTGAGACCTCTGCGGTAGAATGTGAGTCCAGTTTATGAAGTTTTAAATGCTTTAATTAACGTTTATGTAATTATTTTTAAGTACCGTTTTTTCCATCCTCTTACCATGGAAATGTTTGGAGCGTATTCGTATTCGTGTCGCTATCATGATCCGTTTTACTTTCGAGTTGTGAACCGTGTTTAAACTTGCGAGTTACGGCGTGATAGAATAAAATCGAATTCGGGTTGCCGTTTATTTTTTCAAAATTATTTCTGGGTTTCCCAGAACGACTATATCTACATTTACGTGGCGCCATCTACTGACATTCTGGCGCATGACCTCGTTATACCCAGAAGTTTCATTTTTAGATTTCTGAATCTAAGCCAGTTATACATGCATGTTGGTAGCAATTAACGAGCAAATATGTGATGAAATAACTTTTGTGGACCATTAAATCATAAATCTGGCGACGCTTTGTTGATGGGGATAATCGCAACATTATGTTTAGTCATTTTCAGCTGTGTCTAATATTTAACGTAAACGGAGTTTCAATTTGTAGTTACTACGAAAATGAGAAGCGTCGGCGTTATTTTTACTACGACTTTCGAACAATTTAACTAGCATTGGCATGACGTCATAGTTGTCAAACGATGCCAATAACGTTAAGAGTTTGCGGCAAGCGAGATAACCAATGAACTATTAACATAAAAAGTGACTTTTCTAACTTTATCTTTCTTTTCTTTTGGAATTGGTTAAAAACAGTTGATGCCAGCTGTAATTTTCACGATGGTTTTTCAGCACAAAGTCTGATTGTACATAATACTATATTATATCTATTTACATATCTGTTCGACAATTATATCTATCCTTGTGTCTATCCTTGTTGAAAATCCTTTTTATCTACGTAAAGCATTCCTTGTCTCATAAACATTACCAAATTTTCGACAAAGCTCATACTTGCTAAAAAAAATCTAGTTAAGCTACAAATGACTATTTGACTTCATGCTTACTCTATTTAAGGTAACGATTTTAAGATTAATTTTTGAAGATTAATCATTGGAATTTCAATTTACAGTTTGAATATAATTCGACCAAAGTAAACATTTGCTAAAGATTAACGATATTTCTCGGTGATGTCCTTTTTAAAGGGAGAATGTTATGGACAGCCCAGTTCATCAGTTGCGTGGTGCAGTGATGTGGACGGACCTGACGCCCCATCCGTCTGCTGCACAAGTCAGAGACTCAAACCAAACTAGACACCTGGTTGATTATCATATGCTAAATGTGAAATCAATTATTGTTGCGATAAAGTAGTTAGTCGATTTCATTTAGCAGATGTTGTAACCATTGAAACGATATATTAAAACCTAGTATGTTTTGTGTATGTACAATCAGTTACTGTTTGTCCAGTGGCAGCCCTTAAGGGAAATTGATCGTGAGTATATTCAACAGAAGCGTAAGAATAATGTTGAATATCATCTTTCACAGGTTCACCAGTATCTTCCGTTAACTGATGATACGTCACGAAAGGTTCGGGATTCAAGAACTGATCTCTATGCGTGTCTCCCCCTGCTCCCATATCCATATAAGGAGTCGTATATTTGTTGTTTGTGGCCTCAGTATCCACGCACGGATCTGTAGTAACTTTCTGATTGCTGGTGTGTGGTATGTCAGTTTCGTTACCCGAATCTATGACATCATTCAACTCCTCGTTGACTCCATACACCATCTCGACTTGTTGCTGCGGTGCTGTAGACTCGGGTGTAGTGTCCACACGATCTCCACTGGAAAGTCGCCTGCGTCTGAAAAATGGGTAGTTTTGCGCTGAAGAAATCGAGCGAGAAAGAAATGTTGAAATAATGTAAGATTTTGATCAGAGATCATACTGTACAGATCATTTACTGCAAAGCCCGCATCTAGAAAAACTTCTTGAAAAGAAGAGTTAACTCCGCATAAAAAGCTCGTGTATTGATCCGTCCCTGCAATTCCTATGAGTTTATCAAAGTCGTCATTACTTTGAAGAATAATTAGAGAAAATTGGAACTTCGACATTTTTTATTGGAATTTGAACAGTTTAATGTACTGCCAGTAGGCCTACCTTACGAAAACCTGTTTTCCGACCAATTATAAAATCAAAATGCTTTATCACGTTCCTTATAGGCTATTTTGTTGTGACAAAAAGCAAATGCGACTAGTTTTTTTTTGGTTATCAGCCATTTTGTCGGGAAAGCCCAGATTATAATAACAACATTTGTCGTGTATGTTCAAATCGAAGTAAGTAGACACGCGCGCTGTTACGTTATCATTTATATATGACGTCACCAACAAACTCGACTTGGAACTAACGACAACAATCGACCTAACTTCGGTCGAATCAGACATAGTTATAATCTCTTCAGAAATCTACCGTGTTAGTTTAGTAAAATACCTGCAAACGATGACTACGATAATAACGATGATGAGGAGGAAACCGATAACTCCACTAATGATGTAAACTATCGTCATGGTCCAGTCATGTGTGGTGCGGTCAGTCTGGCCCAGTTTAGGTTGGACGGTTGGGTCAGTCTGAGAAAAAAAATGAATATATAAATAAATATTAAGGTGATGAAAATTATATTTTATGTATATAATTATTCCAAAGTTTGTTTTGTTTAACCCCACGTTAAGTGGGTATTAATTGTGCGATGGATCCGGGGGCTATATTCCACATGAAAGTTTGATATTATAAGTTAAATTCATAATGACCTTGTTTTTCGAGCGAAACTTTTCTTCAGTAGTAACCAGGCGAACTCTGAATGAAAAGCACGAAATTTACAATCAAAAAACTAATTAACAGAGAAGAATTGAACAAAAGCAGGGCTGGTGGTAGCGGCATCGATGTCACATATTTTGCGATTGCCTTTATTCCCAAATTTTCAGCTGATGGTAGAAAACGACATGAATAATTAGTGAATGTCCCAGTTTTTATTACAATTCCAGTTTCATTGACCCCGACACATCTAAACATCAGCATTATAAATACACCAACCAGCACGTGATTCTTATTCAGAAACCAGAGACAAGCGAGATATCGAATCAAGTTATTTTTACAAAACACATAGACCGCAAAGCAGAGTGTGATACGTAGTCTAGTATCAGCCGTTGTTACGAAACAACAGGAACCCGTACATCGTCTAGGAACCTTTTCCGTCGGACATTTTTAGCTCGAAATGAATACTGACCCGAATGTAGTGGTTTCAGTCGTCGGGATTTGAGTGGAACTTGAATCATCTGAAATGAGAGAAAAAAACTACATTTTGAAAGTAACTTTCACTGCGTGTGGTTTTGCTTTCAAAGTAGCCTGGAAAAAAGTGTTTTCCGTAATGAACAAATATGCATTTAACACCGTAGTAACGACTAATAATAATTAACTATCACTGGTCACATGATGTCATACCTCCTCCTAGACTATTTTTCAGTAAATGCCATTGGTTTCCACCCGTCACCTGATGAAGTTAATGATGTTAGGCAATTTTTTCACTCTTTTGACTGTGCAAAAATTCTAGAAAACCTTATGCTGGATCTTCGCGTTAACTAAGTATAGTACCCGGAACGCAAAATAGCTGATTTGTAAATCGATGTGCCTTTTCGCATAAAATGAACAACAAACACGAAATGAGATCCGTTTATGAATGCGGCGCCTAATAAAGAATACTTCCTGCGTGGCCAGTCAGACAACAGTGCTTCAGCATCCAGTTCCACAGTTCTGAGTTAGCGTTAACTTGAGTTAATTTAGTTCATTTTCAATGAGTTAACTCTGAGTCAACTCTTAATTCACAAGTGTGGAACTGGGCCCAGACAGTGAAATCAACGAAATCTGACTCTTAAAACTGAGAGCCGTAAAATGGTTGACACAAAATTTATTCTTGTACGGGAGGAACGGACGGAATAGATACATCAACGAGGAGGCAACAAACCGCGGTCCAACGAAAATAATGCGTGAAAAAAAAGTAAATTCGATGTCGAAACAGATGATATTTACATGAGATTCTTTAAAAGAATACTTTCAAAAATTGGTCGTCCATTCTCCGCATGTGTTCAGCACTTGACCAGGGACATTTTTAAAAGAAAATGAAACTACGGATGAAACAACAAACACCAGACATTGGACATTTTATCGGCACAATTTGACTCTTTGATATTTGTAGGAAAACCAAGAAAGCAAGTTTTAATGTTCTAAATTGTTTAACTTATTCAATTCGCTATACAAACAGTTACTTACCTGTTCGATTAACTAGTACGATTAGATCAAACTGAATAGGTTCCCGATCTGTTGGGCTTTCCTTTACTAGACATCTAAAAGACGTTCCATTGTGCAGTTTGAAATCTGCTTGGAATTTTAGCACAACGTAATGGACATTCTTTTTGCTAGCTCTGTGAAGCTTGTCGTCTGGAATTGTTTCCCATTGTTCTGAAGCTCTTCTCTTCTCTTGGAATGTTAATGTTGCATTAAAATTTCCGACAATTTTACAAGTGTAATTTACAATTTCTCCTTGTGTTTTACTGTCGGGGTTTCCTTTGAGATCTGGCATTGGAATGATTTCTGAAACGAATGAATATAAATATATAGCACAGTACACATTAAATAGCCTTCCCCAGCACAGTACTCGGTCAAACTTCGAATAACTTATCAGAAGAAAATCCAAGGAGGGGGGGGGGGTGGGGTGTTAGAGGCTATCGAACCCCTCCCATGCTTCGTGTTCAGATTATTTCTGATAGTGAGATCAATCATTTAATGATGGAACTAACCACAATTAAAATCTACATCGATTGATATTTGTAGCGCCTAGGTCAGAGGACGACCATCTTGAGTCCTATCGGCCAAATTTTTCTCGTGCTGATGGGCCCTTTGGGGGATGAAAACATTTACGAAAGACCACGATAATTGATAAAAGTCTCTTCAAAATTTCCCTTAAAAACTTGAAAAATGTGGAAAAAGTGCTGATTTTGGCGAACAACAATGGCTGCCAGTCTTGAAACTTCGTCAAAATAACTGGATCCCGTCTACGGACGAAAAGTGAACGCACTAGCCCGCTGGGACTAAAGTCCAAAATGGGCTAAAAACGAACTCTACAAACACCAGATATCAGACATTTTATCAGCTCAATTTGACTCTATGATATTTCTAGGAAAACCAAGAATGCAAGTTAATGTTCTAGATAATTTGATTATTTCAATAAGCAACTCAAACGGTTACTTACCAGTTCGTTTAACTACGATCAGATCAAACTGAATAGGTTCCGGATCTGTTGGGCTTTCATTTACAAGACATCTAAATGAAGATCCATTGTGTCGTTTGAAATCTGCTTGGAATTTTAGCTCAACCAACTCAACATTCTGTTTGTCTTTAGTTTTGTTAAGCTGGTCGTCTGGAACTGTTAACCATTGTTCCGAACCGTTTCTCTTCTCTTGGAATGATACTGTAGAATTTCTGCCAATTATTTTACAAGTATATCGAATCGTTTCTCCTTGCGTTTTATTGTCGGGTTTTGCATCTCGAGCAGAATGAGGCGTCCCGTAAATTACTGAAACAAATGAATATAAACATGAATCATATTAATGATGAAATTAACCATGATTCAAATCTTTATCGATTTCTGTTTCGCGGCGTCTGCCGGAAATCACTGCACACGGTGAATGTATTTTTCATTGAAATATATGAGATACCTGGGAAAAAACTGCACTTGACCCCTCTACTCAGACGTCTGACTCCGCCCCTGGTTAGTGAGGTGATTATATAAGCGACTCGTTTTTTATCAAACCAGACATCAAGATACAAACTTCATGTGAAATTAAGTCAACCAGATGTGTTTATATTTGTTGTTTTGTCAGGTTACATTTAGGGCCTGTAGTAAATCTATTATTAAACAGCTAACGTCATCGAATTCGCAAATCTGACTGAAATATAATCACAAAATCGAGTAATGGCGGCTGCAGTAACTTACTTTCAGCTCCAGATGTTTGTGTGTTGTATAAATTTCCCAGTTGCAACAAAACTGTGCAGATAATAAAGAACAGACGCGTCTTCATCGTCGTGATATAGAAAGGATTGATTCACCTATACCCGTCGTATATACATAGCCAAAACAATCGCTCTGGTTGAGGAAGTTTAATAGATTTAGATGCATTGATAATAGAGTAAATATATCCGCGTGTTATAGATAATCAAATGTAGGAAGAGAAAAGTGAAATTATTAGATGAAAAAAATCATCGGACCTTCCTGACCTGATCAGCCCTATGGGCGACAATTCCTTTCAAGGAGTCAAGAACGATATTGCCGCTAGACGTATCGGCCCCACTCCGCGCGGTTGCGCCACCGCGCGGGATTTACGCGAAGCAGCAGAACACAAACATGGCCACTCTCTCAATTTTCAATGATAAAAATCGTGTGTGCATTTCAATTATGTCGGCTGTTAGGGTTTTAAGGCACAATATAAGTTGATGATGTGATATGGCGATGTTGATTAATGATAATTCCACAAATAGTCACGAACGGTGCCGATTGAGTGTACAGCTGCCAAAAACACGTGCGTAGTTGCGTAACTATTTGCAGTGAATTGCGGACGATATACGAAGCCATAACGGCCGTTTAAAAAAAAATTATACCAATCGCAATTGTAAAATAAAAATGAGATAGAACCTAAGTTAAAATTCTGGCCATTTCTAAAATTTTATTAATTATTATTACTAATTTTTAGTCAGTGCGGAACGTTTAGTTTTCCAACAATAATGAGGGGTGGTAGGTAGTCATGCAATTCAAGTCATCATTTATTACACGTTACTTCCGTGTTGTTGAAAATCTCGTGAGTTCTGGACCAAACCCCAATGAAAAATGTGATAATGCAGAAATAACACAACTCGATTGGCAACTCGTTAATGAGATCGAGTAGTACGACTTTGCCCTTTTATACGGTTAGATATCGTAACCTGTAATTATCTTTACAGATATGACAGGCTGTTCGAGAGGCATAATAACAGCAATATCCAGTATGATGATGAGAATAATAATAATATGTGTCTTTTATAGCGCTAAATCTAGCTCGGAGCGCTTTACATTTTTTGGTATTAATACTTCAACCATGATTTTAATACCCTCACATATATCAGTAATCTCTCCCTGGGGAGCAATAGTCGGAGTCATCTATCAGGCCAGATACCCATTTTCTCCTGGGTGGACAGTGGCAATGAGAATAAGTGTCTTGCCCGAAGACACTGCGGTAATGTACGGGGTTCGAAACCACGACCTGGCTTCCCTGATTAGCCGAACGCTCTAACCGCTCCGCGCTCCACACCGAGGCGTGGATATAGAAGTCCATCATATCGAGTGCCCATACTTTAATTTTCGAATACCATCAAGCTAGGGCTCTGGACGTATAGGCCCCTATCCGCGCGGTGGCGCCACCCCGCGGGATTTACGTGAAGCAGCAGAACACAAACACGGCCATTCTCTCAATTTTCAATGATAGAAATCGTGTGTGTATTTCAATTATTTCGGCTGTTAGGGTTTTAAGGCACAATATAAAATGATGATGTGATATGGCGATGTTGATTAATGATAATTCCGCAGTGAAGCTAGTCACGAACGGTGCCGATTGAGTGTACAGCTGCCAAAAACACTGAAATGTGCGTAGTTGCGTAACTATTTGCAGTGAATTGCAGACGAAACATGAAGCCTTAACGGCCGTTTAAAAAAAATTATACCAATCGCAATTGTAAAATAAAAAAGAGATAGAACCTAAGTTAAAATTCTGGCCATTCCTAAAATGTTATTGATTATTATTACTAATTTTTAGTCGTGCGGAACGTTTAGTTTTCCAACAATAATGAGGGGTGGTAGGTAGTCATGCAATTCAAGTCATCATTTATTACACGTTACTTCCGTGTTGTTGAAAATCTCGCGAGTCCTGGACTAAACCCAATGAACAATGTGATCTGTGTGCTGGCCACAAATGCACACAGATCACACTACACTACCCATTACACACTCCAGTACCCACAGCTTTCATCCATCCAAATATTCAGTGTCTTTCTTCCTGGATTTCCGGGGCTGAAGTCAGCCATGTCTTCGGAGGGTGGATTTTCACAGAAGTAATGGAACTTTTATTCCTAAGAAGGTGGAACCATTTGTAAGGTTCCCGCGTAAATATCGAGTCCGCTGAGAACTTACGTAAATCATCCAGTTTATGCATATTTCGTACAAATTAGCCAATCATCGACGAGTATGACTAATTATGCGTCCAATCATTGATGATGAAGTTTTGGAAGCTGGTTTTCGCGGCAATTTTAATAATTCAATTTTCAAATTAAATCATTTTGCTATCAGAGATTTATGATTTATACCGATATAAACTTCATGCAGTTCAGAATAGATTGATTTCTTCACTAGAGTCGCCGCGCAGTTTATAGAGCGAAGATGGATTATGACCAGTGACCCCAATAGTTAGATAATATGAAATATGAAACTTCATTGTGTTCGACAATTCTTGTCGTTCGCACAGATTATTACAACTGGGTGTCTTGTATATGTTCACACCTAGAGGTTATCGCGATGGTGTATGGTTAACCAGTCTGAAAAGAGGTGCTCAAACTGTCTCCCGTAAAACAAGCAGACCCCTCTTGTGAACATATTAGGATGTATTCTGGATGGATGAAAGATAAACCGTTCTCAAAAACTGAGCCGTTACTGGAAATTAAATGGAATTTGAATTGTATTATTGTTCAGGATTTATTTGGAATGAAATCGCGCTCAAACTAATTACCGGATTGATATAAACTGTGCTCAATGAACTGAACTGTTATAAAAAACACAAGGATTCAAATTGACTCAAGGATTATCATTGGATTCATACATTACACACACAGGATTGGATAAATTGTAAGTTAGAAAAACATTAACAGTCGAAATTATGTTTTATAGGTTTAATTAGTTTAGGAACTTACTCGGTGAGTTAGTAAGTTATAGAAATGCATGAATATTAATACAATTTTAAATAAAATGCGTTAATTAGTAAATAGGGTGTTATTTACGTCAGGGTCCTGTGGGTCTCTGGGTCTACAGATAGAAATAGCAGTTTGTTTATTACTTATGCCTCATATCTTTATTTCATGTTCCTGTATTCCATGCTTCTTTTATTCCAGGGTTTCTCTCTGTTTTCAGGTTTTTTTCTATTTTTACAGAATTTCAGATTTTTCAAATGTATTGTTTTATAAGACAACGCCTTTTATGTAAATATTTTACTTGAAATAAACATGACAATTTCAGGGTCATCGCTGAGACAAGAACCCAGAAGATTGGGCCACAGAGTACGTGTCTTCACCCCCAGCACACAACAGAGTGGCCCGATTCAGGTGCGGCCTGTATGTTCTACTTCAGTGAGAAGATCAAGATCCCCTAGTCACAGTAGATTGAACCTTAAGTTGAATGATGATGACAGAGTGACTGAAGATTTCCGGTGTGACCTGTATATCATGTCTCTCAATTTCAGTATCCTCCTCCCTACCCCCAAACCCTAGCCTGAATGGGTAGGCCGAATATATAGGTTAGGTTAGAATACTTAGTTGATAGATCTTTAAATTAAAACATAATTTCAGCTGTTGATATAAAATACAGAATATGTAAGTTTAAGTGGAACCTTTTAACAATAAGTTGCATTTATTTACAATTGAACTTGATTGGACATTTTTGACAGTTTGTGAGTTAAGTGTGATTTGAGTAAGATGAAGAGTTGAAGAGTTGAACTCTACTTCTTATGAAATACAAATGACATTTACTTACGTACAACTGGTTTCAGGTTCAGACAGCCGGTTTCGGTCGGGCCCTATTCCTGTGGAACCTAGATTTTCTGGTTTTATATGGGTAAACTATTTCATTGGTATTTGAGCTGATTTTGGGCGCGCGATTTTGTTTTGATGTCGATATTTCTCGGATGTATTTTTAGAAGACGCGGTTTTTTAATTGATGATTCAAATCACTCGTTTCTTGTTATTTTGAGGTCTCCTCTCAATTTCATATAATCTCGTAATAGAAGCGGTTGTTTTTCGTACCAGTGAACATCAGTGTTTTATTGCGAACATAGAAATTCATTACAGAAGACAGAATTAGATTCAACGATTTATTACAATTATTATATATGTAGATAATAGTGGCTACGAACTTTTTAAGTTATAATTTTGAAGCCATTTCGCGCTGTTTCATTTCTGTCACGGCGACTCTAGGTAGGTAGATCTCGGTATATTGTTATTCCACGGAGTCAGTTCCTCCGATTTCACAACCCTCTCGTTGTCCATTCGCTATGATACGTATTACATATCACACAAAGCCGCATATACGCTTGAATTCATACTGTTAGCAAATATCACAAAGTATCGCAATTTGCTTATTATGTAATAACTAAGATCGTCGGAGATAGTGATACTGTGACATAAAGTGTAAGAAAGAAGGCAATCGGGTTAATTGAATCTATATAGAGATTTGATGTTCTAAAAAAATTAATTAATTAAAAAAAGTAATTAATGTACGCAGTTTTAAAGAGACCTTCAACAGTTCTTTTAATAAATTCGCAATGACAACATCCATTTCAAAGTACCTGGCTCACGTTGCATTAATCATTATTTTTATGTTCTCATCAACTTTAAGTATCCAGAGTGATTTTTGCAAATTCTATTCCATCTTTTTAATTCAACTGGTTTAGTGATTAAACGGCAATCACACATGTTAAATTCTCGTCAAATATGGCGTTGGGGATGGGGCTCTGAAATCTAAAAAAGCCTGGACGGATCCAAAATATATCTGTTTCGCTCGACGGAGTTTAAATCGGCCGCCTTCTCAACAGTTTTTTTGCAGTTCCTCTAAAATTATCGTTTGCTAAGTAATAGATAAAGAAATTTACAGACGAGTTTAAGGTCGGTAAAAGATCGGTAAACAGTTCTTGAAGGGTATAGATGGTGTGAGAGTATTTAATAGGTGGCATTTTGACGAAGCGACCGATGAATTCGTTATAAGATCGGAACGAAGCAGGGATTTCACAGACGATAAACAGAATAACAATAGCTACAGCTATCCTGATAGCTTTCACGTCTAGCCTTTGTTCGCCTTCGTGTGTCATTTCTTTTCTCCTAGAACTTATCTTTCTCAGAGTCCATATCAGATGGCTGTTGAAAATTATTAGCATTAAGGCAGGCAGGATTTCTTTGTACAAAGGACTAGGAAAGTCATCAATCCACATAAATACAGTGAGGAAGTATTTTCGTATGGGATCGCTTGCTCCGCGGATGGATTTTATGACGACTTTATTACATTCGTCATAAAACCAGATACCTACTGTAGTACCGATAATCAATGGAGAGCCTAAGATACCAAAAATAATATAGAAACAACAAACTACAATTCTTACCCTTGGTATTGTGAAATGAGTTCTAGCGAAGAATGGCCTAGCGATAGAAAAGGACCTTTCTAAAACTAGTAGTACAGTTATCCAGTTCCTTGTCACTTGCGCTGAGGTTCTCGGTAACCAAGCTACCCGATAGATCCATGGCCGAACACCCCAACTCATACTCGTAGGAATCACGAACATATGACTACCCTGGGTCAAACCGGAGACAATGAAACGAAAAGGTTCTTGAATTATGTGAAATGTAAGAAAGATTATGTCAGCCACTGCCAGACATCGCAGAATGTAGAGCGATATGTGATTTGAAGTTTGGCGACGTAAAATCACAATGCTGAAATTATTCAAAATTATTCCGACGATACTGATAGGAAAACCTCCAGCTAGTTTTACGCTGATTGACAATACGTTTTGGAATAAGTAAGGTGAGCAGGGATTTCTAGTAGTTGTAGAGAGTAGTGAAGTCGTCTGCGAACTGAAATTCATCGTGAGAGAGAAACCTGTAATCTATGAAATGGAACACCTACCAATGCGTAATATGCACATTCTATGAATGCTTGTATGTATATATTTTCACGATCTCTCTCTTTTTGAAAACCTGAACCGTACGGAATTCCTGGACCGCCACGCTGTTCGTCAATCGCTAAACGTTATTCGCTATTGGTTAATCGTCATACGTTATTCGCTATTCGTTATTGATTCGGTGGTACCGAGTAGTTTCTTCATCGCAACGCGCGTAAAAGTCATCGAACAACTGTAACACGTGTAGACGACTCAAGTTTAGTTTTACACAATGGATGAATTTTAAGCGTTTTAGAGACGAAATGTATAAACGTGAAATGATTTATTACATTGATATCTTCAACGGTATAAAAGCCTTTGATTTTATAAACCTAGTTTTACAAAAAAAAACCATCTGTTAGTGTAGCAGCAGTGGTGGTTTCATAACGATATGTATCATGTTGATATAGTTGTAAGTGTTTGGAATTCTCGATTCTTTAGGTTAACGAACTCTTCGAGATCGGCCTACTGACGAATTCTTGAATTACTCCTGGATTCTTTTGGTTCAACATATTTTCATGAGACAGAATGTTTATCCAAACTAGTTTCTACTTTCTAGAGAGCTCACAGAACAATATCAAAATACTCTCAAAATCATAGTAATTTGTAGTTTTTGAAAAATCGATTGAGATTATTTGAGATGATGATTTTGATGATTTCATTGCTCACGCGAATCGTTTTGTCCTTAAATAACATTATCAAATTTTTCGGAATATCGAAACGTTTCATTGAATCTTATTCGTAGGTGAACAATTAAATAATGAACCCAAATATAACCTTATATTGTCACATTTACACGTGTATTATATTTACGTGTATTACGTTTGTATATATTTGTATAAGATTTTGTTTCCAAAATAAAATATAAATCATGTTCAGTTTCCCAACATACTAGTTTACGTGGAGCAAACCTGTCGAAAATCCCGGTTGGCTTACATGTTAAAATCGATTCGAATGAGTCTATTAAGTTACAACAGTCAACAGTTGGGTCGGAATTAAAGAAACCAGAATCTTGCATCTTTAAGCGTCGATTTTTCAGATCAGGCTATAACCAGTACTACAGTCTTCGCCTAAGTTTCGTCCGACATGGTTGGAATCCGACTCTGAAGGACCATTTTTTTTTTAAATATTTTGGAACTCATTCATTAAGGACTATTTTTTTTGCAGTTATAAAGATGTTTATTCCGAATATTAATATACATTATAATATAAGTTCCAGTGCCAAGGTACAAGTACATTATAGGCAAAATGGTTAAGTTAAACATTTACAAGTTACAAATTCAAATTTAAGGACTATGGTTGCTAATATAGGGTTTACTCACTGTAAAAACTGTTATATGCAGAAATAAACGTAAATAAATAATCAAATGTGTACTATTTAAATAAGTAACATCAGTTTTTGGTTGCTCGTGGCTTGTATCATCTGTCTGATGTGCGATCGATTAACCCTATCTAATTCTGTAGCCGGGAAATCCCCTGGTCAGCATTCACATGTCGGGTGCCACCTCGCATGCCAGCAATCGTTCTGCTGTCAGTGTCATTTATCCGGGATTCGAACCCACCCGCAGAATTCATTTACTGTTTCGAACGGTCAACGCCGGCCCTACGAGCATTATTGGTCCGGTCACAAATTGTCATTGAATTTACTGGGGATTGAATAATACTGGTTAGACCAATGGTCGTTCAGAATATACGACTTAGCCGCAGTAAGTAACGAAAACGATTGAGACATTGCTACGAGAATACGAAAGCATTATTTCATATAGGAAACTGAATTTTTTTTATATTGCACCGCCGCCGAGTTGAGTGGTTATATACGACTCGGCCAGATCCGACCTGGCCACAGTTTACTGTACTACTATTCAAGGGCAATCGTACGGTTCGGTTTTATTAAAAACTGCTGTTGCTGCTGTGACAACTGTCTCCTGTTAGATAATTATTGAAAATACAGGAATGTTATTTGATGACGGATCTCAGAGGTCATTCATAACCCAATCATTATAATTTGATCAATTTCAAGACGAAGAGACGAGAATTTTTTTAACTTTTCTGGTTTTGATGCTAGATCATCAGGATTCAAAGAAGTTGATAATTATTACTTTGAATGTTATTTCTGTCGAAGAGGAACCTTTTGAGCTTGATGCGTTAGTTGTCCCTGTTATTACTAAACCTATGTCAGTTCAAGTTACATCGTTTTCTAGGATTCCTGAGTTCAAGGGTATAACATTCGCACATAGCGTGAACAGTGGTTCAAATTCTTTCAATGTAGCGTTATTAGTCGGTTCAGATTTTTACTACCAGTTAGTAGATAAATCTAATGTTATACGGTCTGAATCTGGCCCGGTTGCTGTAAACAACAAGTTAGACTAACCGGTCCTTGGTTGGGTATACCCGGTGGCGACGTTCATAAGCAATTATATTTTTTCTGGAAATGATTATTTGAAATGGCGAAATATCGAGTCGGGTCGTTCGTGCCCGAGAAACAGGGTTTTCTTTTGCTGTGGCCTTACCCACGCTAAGAATAGAATATCCTATCCGTATGGAATTTCATTTAGTTATTTTAAACTATCTGTGAGTTAGAGCCCAGAAATGAATTTCACAAAATGGATTTCTGCGACCTTGACCTTGGACCTACAGGACCCAAAATCTAATCAGATACTAACCAAGGACAACACAACTCTTTGAATTTAAAGAAAGTCTGTCAAAGGGTTTAGGTGCTAGGGCACGGAAAACACTGCGGACAGATGAACGGACGACGAAGTGAATACAGCATGCCCCAACAACGCGTTGTGAGGGCAACCAAATCTAGAACCAATATTTATGATTAATCTTTCTTTATGTATGATCGTGACCATTTTCCATGTTTTTGTTTCGGTATGATGTCCGCGACGTTATTACGTCGATCGAATAATTTTAGTCGAAAAGAACTTTGTTTTTAACCCACGTCGATAAAACATTGAAATTAACTAGTAAAGCGACGCCAGCTTACAACAAACAAAACCATCGACGTAAATCCACGTTAGTATTTCGACATCACAGTCTTCAACGCAGGATCGACGTCGAAAATTGGTTGTGTACCTGCTGGCACTACCGGTTTAATTGTTTCATAATCAGCAATCAACATTAACTTTAGAACATACATTCACCGGTGCAGTCATTTACATGTTATACGTGTACCTAACGTAGAACCCAATATTGGCTGGATTACAGAAAATATCATGTCCATATGACCAAGTGGTACAAGGTAGTAAATTCAACTTATCAAAATTTGAAAAGGAACATATATTTTTTCATAGAGATGTGCCTGTTCCTATTGACTTCCATAATTTACTGTGTTTTTTCTTAGCTAGCGTTGTGGCTAAAGTTTGAAAAGAATTTAGAATTAATTTGTCAAACGTTAAAGTTCATATGAGGAGAGAAAAAACTTTTCCCTCTGCCTGTTCCTATTCACCCCGTTTTACGGTAACGTGTACATAACTAAAATCAATTACGTACCAGATTAGATCTTTAATCAACACATTTTCAAAACCTGGTCGATATGACCTAACGTTACAATGGTGCATGTTTCCAGGGGTGCTGGAGATGGATACCTGTATTTCTGCCTATTTCAGCCAAAACTTCTGAATGCCTAATGTTAAAATATGACAATAAGAGAGCAACCGCTTTCGTGACATTAACGTTGCAAACATTTATTTATATTTCCAACGATTCTGATTTTCTTCTACATCCAGTAAATATACATTTCGTGTATATTCATTGAGACTGATTCTTGCTAAAACGTTGTTCATTCATCTGCTTCCACGTCAAACACAAGATCGATGGCCTTTAAGGTTCACTAGCATTAATAGCGGGTGTAGGAGAGTCCGTTGTCTCTTTGGACTTAATTTTGTTATTCATTCGATCCCTTAATCGGATGTTGCTACGAGTGCCATCTGTCGACCAAATAAGAAACTTTTCAGCAAACGCTTCCCTCATCTTTCGACTGGCCAATGCGTAAATGAGGAAATTGACCGAATAGCTTATTTCTGAAAGAATGACGGACATTGAACTCGATACCAATTGCAGAACTTCTCGCAAGTGTGGGAGCACGGTTACTAGAGTAAGAGTAACTACAGTAGGAAATAACAGAACGAGAAAAACGAGCATTACGAGAAGCATAAGTCGAGTAACTCTGTTATTGGTTAATTTGACGGCGGCGATCGGCATTCTAGCACTGCGGAGTCTCAAAACTGCGACTATACTCACGCAACAAAACGTTATAATGATAAAAGGCAGGTAGCCCATCATTAGAGTCCCTAAAGCGCGTGAGTCGCGGCGTCGATTGGGTATCCTACAACTGGTGTGGTAGTTCATCCATGGACGCAGGGAACCGTCGATTAACACTACGCAAAGGACGCTTAGAACCGTGCAACAGGTGGCGCCACGGGCCGATCCACGGCGATACAAACGCGACGCTGACATCGGAAAACAGACAACGATAAAACAATACTTATCAATGTTACTAACCAACTGCTCAAAGCGGCAAAATACATACTTATGTATTTCATAAAGCTCTTTGCGAACCCTCCAAAGACCACGATGACCAACGGTCTACCCGAAAGGGCGCTGATGTAATTAATCCAGAAAATACTGTGCAGCATCAAATTACCGCCGTCGCTTATGGCTAGAGCTGCCAAGTAGACCGCGAACGAGCTCTTGCGCATTTTCGGCATCATCATAACGATTAATGATACGATATTCATCATCAGACCGAAGACAATAAAGAACGAGGTGCAAACAATGTGTACCCACTTTATCGACCGGTTCATAGTGTTCACCAAATCCACTGGATAGACAAAATAGAAGTAGCAGGACGCGCCATAGAGGTGTCGTTCTTGGGGATAAGTTTCATTCGCGTTATTTGAAGTCGAGTTCATTTCTTTATCGACGTATTTGTTTCAACTCGTGAATATATCTCATCAAAGTTCAATTACTTGATTGATGTTTTCTTCTTGTTCGCGTGATTCACGATCCACACACGGCTGCTTCACGACGGATCTTCGGTAAAAAGTTTTTATACACGGTTATGAAATTAATTAGAAAACTCTACGATGACGTCGCTGCAAAGAGCACACAATGTAAATTCCCGTTCTTATAGAAAAAGTCAGCTTTCGAAAATGCAAGTTTTTGGTTCTCGATCAGTTATAAATAATCCGATATCGTCAGTAAAAGTGTTTTCATGGGCCAGATTGCGGCGGTAAGAATCTTCTGGTGATTTAATATGCGATGGGAGATACGCGAGCTGCGGGTCACACATCAATGTGATTGATAGTCGTGTCACGCCTCTTCCGTGGCCACGCCTCTCTCCACCGAAAGTGCCGCTTTAAAACAAATTCGCTTGAAACGCAGAAAATATTTCTTTGTATTAAATGAACGATAACAAAGAGAAATTGCCAAGTCACCACTTCGATCAGTGCAATGTATAAGCCCTAGCGTAACTCCAATTACCCGAACGAGTTTGTCTGCCCCCTCCCCTTTTCACGTGGGCATAAAAATCCTGATAGCCCATGTCCAGGTGTTCTACATTTTAATATATTTCATTAGTTAGACATCCGACAGTCATTCACAAATTTGTAAGGTTTCACAGTGAGGAAATAAAATCAACCATCATTCGTTCTTAAAAAGAAGAAAGATTAGTTATTCTACTTCTGCTCGACTTTCTCTGGATGTGCAACGTGAGGCATGAGATACGTATTAAATGATTATTTGCTGTTTTCATAATCTTGAAATGCAAGATATTCGAGGGTGGTATATTGGGGGTTGAATATAATATATTTGTTTTATGATATTATTGTAAAACAAATAAATCACCTACCATTCAATCCAATCATCCACGCTGAAGGTACTCTTCTCCTCCCGGTGAAGTGTCAATGACAGGTACATACACTGCGCTCACTCTGTTCGCTTTTCGATTTTTTTAACTGACCGTTGTTAATTCGTTATTTTCTTGCTCATGCTCCATTACTCTATGATTGATAGAGATTTTGATGCCAAACCGCATTGCATTTATAGATGCAATGCGGTTTGGCATCAAAATCGTTCGCAGGCAAAAGTACACTGTCATTTTCTTTGAATACAAATCCTCTAAACTGAACTAAACTAAACTAAACTGTCTAATCACCGTTCTGTTCATGTGTCTCAACTCAATCCTTATGTGGGAATTAACGCGATGAATGTAACAAATATGAGCGCTGCACCGACGCATGTTTTTTTTGCAACGTAATAACGTCCCGACATATATATTTCTACAGCGACGTAATACTTTAATGTATTTGCGACGACGTAAGTTTTAGTGACACTTTTCAGGTCAAATCTTCTGTGAATCGGAGTTTTTGACGTTCATCTCGCTGAATTCTTACGAGGCGATTTCGTTTTCGTCCGTGTAGACTATAGTCATCGCGTGGCCCGGGGTTTCTCTGAACGATGACTCCCAAATTTATTTGTTTATCTAAACTAACTGTACAATTAGAACTTTAGTCGTTGTCTAGTAGACATTTACGAAACTGAAATTCTAGTGTTAAGGAGAAACCTAAAAATAGAGGGAATATTTGTCTCTATGTGCTCTCTGCGTGTTAATTATTCCGCTGTCGAAATTGTCCAATAGGTAACTTGACAAAGGGCTTCAAAAGGTCGGAAAGCGCTCGGATATCCCTTAATATTTAAAGCATATTTTTAGCGCACAAAAATGGAGTTCGATGAATTTCACACGTGAACTGTCTCCCCCGGCTACGCCATGTTCATTAGACCTCGATGATTACACGAACAACCTAATCATGATACTCGGATATCAACTAAGACACCATTAAGTGGCTCCACGCCTTATGTAGTGAACGTGGTCGAAATTAGTTATATATTGTGACGATGCAGCACGACTAATGTGTGAATTACGTAGTTCCTCCCAAGCTCATCCAGCCACATCAGGAACCACAACGCGCGTTGACGATCCTAATTAAAATCATTAATAAGATGCCATTCTTCAACATTAACTCGGATCAATTTATCAAACTCATGAATTCATAAAAGTCAGCGTTTCCCCCACATCTCGGTAACTTTACGGTGACAATCGATGATCCAACCGCTGGAGCCCGTGGAAAAATCAGTCTTGTTCTTCAAATATAATTTAAATGTTCATTTCAAGTTAGTTTGTCGATGCTCGTTTCGATGGTTGATGAATACAACACACTTCTGGCTCTCTGACAATGTGTAAGGTTTAACAGCTAGGAATTCGAGCATTATTCGATTTTTGGAAAAATTCGATTAAATCGTGTAAGATGATTACTTGTAATTTCTTGAATTATTATCAACAGAATTCATACAGACCCGCCACTCAGCGAACAGTCCAATTATCCACAGTGCAGGCAGGTACAGTCACTAAACTCTAGGCTTCCTGACCCGGTAGATGAAGAGTCCGAGGCCTCGTTCACTTTGTTTGCTCTTTGATTTATAAACTAATCCTTGTTATTGTCCCCCGCGCGGCGTAGGCCGCGAGCTGGGGACTTGGTATCCGCCTCCGTCCGTCCGTCTGTCCGTCCGTCCGCATGAGCTTGTGAACGCGATTCAAGACGAACCGTTGATCGCGGGACTATGATATTACACAGTATGACTACCACTATGGAGAGGATGTGCCCTAATGATTTTGGGGTCCAATGACCAAAGGTCAAGGTCATTACAGGTCATTCATGTGAAACCTTGTGAACGCGATTCAAGAAGAACCGTTGATCGCAGGACTATGATATTACGCAGTATGATTACCCCTAGGGAGAGAATGTGCCCTATTGATTTTGGGGTCCAAGGACCAAAGGTCAAGGTCACTACAGGTTATTCATGTGAAACCTTGTGAACGCGATTCAAGACGAACCGTTGATAGCAGGACCATGATATTACGTAGTATGACTACCCCTAGGGAGAGGATGTGCCCTATTGATTCTGGGCTCCAAGGATCAAAGGTCAAGGTCACTTCAGGTCATTCATGTGAAACCTTGTGTCGTGAATGTGATTCAGAAAGAACTGTTGATAGCAATGCAATGATATTACATCGCATGATTACCCCTAGGGAGAGGATGTGCCCTATTGATTTTGGGGAAAAATGTCAAGGTCACTAGATATTATTCATATGAAAGCTTGGAAACACGATCCAAGAAGAACCATTAATAACAGAACAATGCTATTTCATAGTATGATTACCCCTGGGGAGAGGATGTGCATTAGTGATTTTGGAGTTCTAGGGTCAAAGGTCAAGGTTGGTAGACGTCTTTTGCCTAAAACCCTGTAAACTCAATTCTTAAATTACATAGCAGGAAAATGATATTTCATAGTATGGTTATCCATGGATACACTCATCATTTTTCTATACCAAAGATTAGTGTCTTCGGGGGTCATTCATTCCCTACTGGCTATCGCGGGGGACATAGATACGTAGTATCGAATTGCCTTGTTTCGTTTGTTTTGTGCTGATCGGGCTACACTGCTCTGATGATGATTCAGGATATGTAATGCAGTTTGGCATATGATAATCGTTCAGGATACAGTGTACACTCTTTCAATGTATAAGAAACCCACTAAAAACTGAACTGAGTGATCTATAATCACGTTTGATTTCTATTCGAGACTTTCATGTCTCTCAACTCAATCCTGACTTGCATTTCTGGTGGTTAAATGTGGCCCAGGAAAGCGACTTTTCATGCGAATGAGGAATGATAACCATGACCAGATATTCGACTCCCAAAATCTTGATTTCGATACCTTAGGATTCCTACGTCCCCACGTATCACCGACGTCTACGGAAAGCCTGATGTAATCCTGGGGGGGGGGGGGGGGGAGTATCAGGATTTTTTACTATTACTGTATCAAATGTGAACTGAGTGACAGCGCTTTAAACGAATGGACCTTAGTTTGTAACTATGATCAAACCGGCCAAAAAACATTCGGTTTGAACATCTTACTCGATTTCAGTCTCGCGAGCGACGTAGAATTTCGAACTGCGGGAATGCCCGTCATCTCGTGGGCGCCGAAAGAATTTCTCTGCTCGGAAACAAACGAAATATTCGACCAGGAGACGCGTAGATGACGCGGATACGGCTGTTTACGGGGATCGACTAAGGGTACCGACGAAGACAACGCCATCTGTCGGCTTGTTGAGAACGAATGGCCTAGAATATCCGTACGCGTGTATTTCTCTTTCTTTATTACGTTTAACGAAACTCAGCGATTTGTTATGAAAAACTTTGGGTATGAATTGATGTATTTCAAAGTGAAAGTCTGCGGCGTTGTCGATAAATCAAAGATTACAGAAATAGGAAGTTTATCATCTTTAAGCTATGAATCGTCATTGTACAGACGCGACTTCACGCTTACCAATCACAAAGAGTTTCTCGGTGACGTCACTATGGAATCAATCTTGAGCAAATATGAGGCGATGATCACGTGTCAATTCGGTGAAGATGGCATTCTTGTGACCATTTCCGGTTACGAGTTGTCGACTACGAGTTTGACTAAGAATACTCGCTGTGACGTCATCGATACAGAGGCAGACGTAGAAAATAATATGACCCAAACCGGAAGTAACTCATTTCTAGCCCAGTCCAACCCGTCTTTCAAATATTACAGAATTTTTCAAATTACCAGCGACGACGGGAAAATGCAAATAGTAAAATCGATTAAATGTTCCACTAAAATCACCGACTGCGTGCGAGTGTATTCTAGTGAAGGAGCCATGGTTTGCAGACGACAAAACGATTCAAAATTCAAAATAACGGTCAGTTCGTTATTTTCCGATCGCGATTTTCTGATAACCTTCACCTTTAGCTGTCTGTCCGTCGTCAGTCTCGTGATAACGGTCGTAATCTACTTGAATATACCCGATCAGCGAACTCTTCCCGGTAAACTCATCGTCAATCTCTGTATAACTCTCGCCGTGGCTCAAACTCTTCATATTTCCAGCCTGGTCGGCGTTGATGATCGATTACCTTGCGTGTCGATGGCCGCTGTTAAACACTATATTTGGATGGTTGTTTTCGCTTCTATGGCCGCTGTTTCTGTTCACATGTTCACTACATTTTCTGCTATTCGTACACTGATCGATTCTCCTAAGACGTTACTGTACTATCTACTATCAGTTTGGTTTTCTCCATTCCTCATTGTCGGACCCTGTATCGTCCTACACAACACCGATACCACTCACTACTCCGGTGCGGTTTACGGAAGCCCCGACACTTGTTGGTTTAGTTCCAGTTTCTCCCTATTGATGGCGTTCGTTCTATCGATCGGTGTATGATACTGTGCGGACGTACTTTCGGCGCGCTCCTTGAATTATTCAAACAACCGTCAAGGTATATATTCACATTTTAGTTACAAACATTATCCAAGGAAACTATTTTTTCTAACTTAGTGCTATTCCGTTGCCGTTTTTGTGCGTTTATCCCGTATTAGCTGAGAATTTGGGTTTAATTATTCGGCCACGACAGACACTAAAAACTAGTAGTTTACATCAAACGAATTAACATTGCATAGTCAACTAAGACTAATTCAAATTGAACCGGTTGGTAACAAACGAACTAACGTGCGTAGGGCCTAGATTAGTTAAGTTTAGCCTAGTTTAATTCTTTGCGGCCAGTTGATCCCGTTTCTATATATTGAAACTTAACCGATTTGTTTTTCTTTTTCAACCACAAAATCTGTGTGACGTTCGGTGAGACCTGGAGAAAATGGCGGGAAGACAAAGTGTTTCACCACCTAACAAGAAGCAGAAGACTGCAGCATCAAATCGACCGAATCGCCAGAATCATAAATCGACTGAGGAAACGGCATCACGTGAGGAAGCAGACAATGGAATATCGTCAAAACTTGATGCGATTCTTTCCCAGCTTTCGAAATTAGAGCTTCTGGACGACTTGCAGAAGGACATGACCGAAGTTAAACAATCGCTTGAATTTTGCCACCAGGACGTATTACAACTAAAGAGTGAAAACGAACAACTTAGAAGCAAAGTTCGCGATTTAGAGAAAGTTGTCGGTGATCAGGACGCAATTATCAAATCTGACCAATTTGATCTTCTACGGCGTCGAGGAATCCGAAAATGAGAATACCGAGGACTTAAAAGGCTTTTGCGAGGAAGACCTTAATAAGGGGTAAGGCAACCCCAATATCTTTTTTTCATATAATTGTATGGCAGGGACTGTAGAGATGCACAGAAGAGATATAATTATATGAAAAAAAGATATTGGGGTTGCCCTACCCCTTCCAATTTTGAATCCCTTAAGAACTCATCTAAAAACTATGAAAAGGTCATCCGAGGAAATAAGAAAAAACAAAAAGATGAATTTATTAAGGAATTGAGAGAATGCGAAATTAATAACCCAAAAAAGTATTGGTCGATGCTAAACTCTACGAGCGGAACAAAAACTCTTTACTCAAAAACAATAAGGCCCCAGGCATTGATGGAATCACGAATGAGCTTTTGGGAGTTAGTCAGTATCCGTTTTTGGTTGATATATTACAAAAAATATTCAATTTAGTTCTTAAAACAGGATATGTTCCAGAGATGTGGTCTATATGCGTCATCAAACCCATTTTCAAAAAGAATGGCGATCCTTCTAATCCTGATAATTATAGGTATTACCTTAGTTAGCTGTCTTGGTAAGTTATTTACAAGTATCCTAAATCAAAGATTGTCAACATTCCTAGATACGAATGACATTATAAGTGAAGCCCAGGCTGGCTTTAGATCGAAATATTCCACCATTGATCATATTTACACGTTTAAAACAATCGTAGAAGACTTTGTTGCCCCTTAAATGATTTTAAGAAAGCTATCGACTCGATTTGTAGGGTAACGTTATGGCGAAAATAAATTGCTAACAGTGTTAATGGAAACTTTTTCAATGTGGTCAAAAATATGTATAATTCCATAAAATCATGTGTTAAATTTAATGGTTGCACGTCACAATACTTTGCAGCTGATAGAGGCTTAAGACAAGGCGAAAATCTCTCATCTATCCTCTTTTCGTTATTCTTAAACGACATTGAAGAATTTTTCATTGATCGCGGAAAACCGACTTTGTCATTTATTGAAAAACTAAATTTGAATCGTGCCGAGGATATTGATACTTTACTGAATGTATTCATAATACTATACGCAGATGTTAAAGTTATTCTTGCTGAGGATGAGAAATCTCTTCAGCTACACTTAGATACCTTATTTAAATATTGTGCGGCTAATGGTCTCACTGTAAACTCAGAGAAAACTAAAGTACTACTATTTGCGCGAAGTAAATCCCGGATAAAAACGATTTCGAAATTTATGTTTGGTGATCAAGAGTTAGAGGTAGTTGAAGATTATGTTTATCTCGGAGTTAAATTTAATTGGAATGGTAACTTTCATAAGGCAAAAAAGTATCTTTACGATAAAGCTATGAGAGCAATGTTTTCGATCGTTCAAAAAGGCAGACTTTTGAAATTGCCCATAGATGTTATGTTTAAATTATTTGATATGTGTGTTGCTCCAATAGCCATGTATGGGTGTGAAATCTGGGGATACGAAAATCTTGATTTATTAGAAAATATTCACTGCTTCTTCTGTAATATCTTAATGAAAGTGACTAAATATTCTCGCAACTTACAAGTTTTATCAGAGCTAGGACGTTATCCTTTGAATATAGATGTTAGACGCAGGATGATAAACTATTGGGTTAAAACAGTATCTGGAAAGCAAACCAAACTTAATTCAATACTTTATAAAATATCTTTCAATTTATTTTTAAGAGATAAATTTAAGAGCCCTTGGTTATCATATATAAAGAAAACCTTTTATGACTGTGGTTTGTCCTGCATTTGGACGCAGCAATTCATGACTAACAGTAAATCTTTTTCAAAACGAATAAAACAGATACTCCGTGACCAGCACCTTCAAGAAACCGTATCTGCCATAAATACTAATCCGATATACAATAACTTGAGGCAATATAAAATGATATTAGGTTAGAGAAGTATATAATAGAACTTGGTGATGACATAGGAACTAGTTTATTTGAATTTAGGGTCGGGTCCTATGTTTTACCTGTGAACAAATTTTCAAACCTTCATTTAGACAGAGCCGATAGAATATGCCCTACTTGTAATACTTTCGGTGACGAATCCCATTTTCTGTTTGACTATACCTTACCAAACGAACCCCGCAAAAAATATTTGAATTTGAATACCTTTAAAACCCTTGATATTCTGAAAAACCCAACGGTCAAATTAGCTAAATTCATTAAGACCGGCGTAGATGTATATAGATCCCTCCAATAGTATATATAGTATTGTAAATAGTTGATGTATATATATATATATATATATATATATATATATATATATATATATTTTGTTAAGTTTTTCATTCTCTAAATTTTAACCACTTCAGTGTTTTGTTATGTAAATATTTGTATATACATGTGTAATAGTTTTCCTCCATATACCATGGAAATGGTTGTAGTGTAAATAAAATCGTAAATCGTAAATCGGTATTATCGATCTGGTCAGTATAATTCTATTCGTAGCTACAGTTTGCCACATTCACCGGTCATTTGCCGCGATGTCCACTTCTTCATCTAACGCTCAACAGATGAGGACGACCACATTCATTTTCTACCGGATGGCTTTAGTGGTCACGTGGGTGGTCGGGTTCATAGCGTCGTTCGTAAATAACGATTATCTCTGGTATTTCTTCAATTTGTTGAACTCGTCTCAAGGTTTTCTGGTTTTCTTGGCTTTCATCGTCAACAAACGAGTGTTCGATATGTGTCGAGCGAAATTCAAACTGGGTCAAACCTCCAAAGCCTCCAAAACAGCGAGCGAATAAGCAAAAATGATCAAGAATCAGATACAGTAGGTTGATGCAGGTCGACTGCGACGTGACGTCAGTAACGCCGTGCAACTAGTTCCAAACGACTGACGTCACTGGTTAGTGGGTTGACGGGTCTCTGTCGTCGGCAGAAGTTGAGCAGTATATCGCTCCGATCCAGAGCTTCGAAACAAATTGATACCGTGTCACTGTGGTCAAATATAGATATTTTATAATAGACGTAGTCTCTCCCGGTTTGTAGTGTTATAATCAAATATATATTCATATTGATATATAGAACGTATTCAAATAGACATAGATATCTAATAGTTAATCCCGATATACCGCCCACATAAATGCAGAGTGATTTGGGCGGTATACGGGGTATGGTGCTATATTAGGGGCCAGTTGCACAGTCATGGCTTATACTTAAGACCAGTCTAAGACCAACTTAGTTAATTCTACAGCCAATCTTGCAACTTAGGGACGCACGCCGCCCGTATCCGCCTTACCTAAAACTCCTCAAGCCGGCCGAATGCGCCATGACACTTTTTTTGCAAAAAGAAAAATGGTTATTGTGGGATTTAAGTCAAAGCTTATATGAGAAACTAGATACGAATGGCTTGACTATTTACTACAAAATAACACGAAGTTGTAATGCATGATAATGAACAGCAAGTGAGCTATAATCCGTATCGTAATGAACTTGGACTTTGGCTTGAATTTTCCGAGGAGTAATTGGCACTACATGCTCATGTGGACGTTAGTCAACACGTTGTGTTTCCATATCAACGGCTCGATTTGTATACCCGTGAACTCCTGGTTCCTCTCCGCGGGTCAACAGTTCTACAACAGCACCAACTCTTGCTACGGACCCAGTCTCCTGATTATTATCGAGGTCGAGCGTCTTTGTATCATCCGATTTCCGTTTTAACTACATATAGCACTCTATCTAACCCTGTGATGAGATGCAAGATTCTGAAATTTTATACAATTTTTCGCTGTGGTGTAATTTTTTCAGAATTATTAAATTATGTCCAGCAGTTTAGGGTAAGAATTTGCTAGCAAAGGTTGATCCATGGGAACTTGTAAAAGTCCATCAAATTTATGCCCTTTTCCCTTTTTTCAACAAACAGATGATTGGTACAACTTAGTGCAGGATTACGCCTAATATTGTCCCTTTGTGACGTCAAAGTGCCCTTATGGGATTTGACAAGTCCTTCGAAATTGAAAGGGTTAAAAAAAGAATATCTATTTCGTAAAGATCTTCCCTACCTTGACATGTTGATCGCAGTGTTCTTTATATTTATCCTCTTGTTTGAATCCGCGATCGCACGTCTCGCAGGAATAATCGGCGTCTTCAAGCGTCGTTGAATCCGGCGCTTTCTGCAAAAAAAATTTAACGAAACGATTCCAATTATTTTCGTTATTCACGAATTTCAATAATATTCATACAATTATCCATCAGATCGGTCATTCCCAGATATCAGGACCCAGTTCCACAGTTGTGAGTTAAAGTTAACTCTGAGTTAAAGTTAATTCATTTTCTGTGATTTAAATCTTAACTGGGAACTGTGGAACTGGATCCAGGAGTTTTCAAGGAGAAAATTTCAAATTTCGAGGAAGCGTCTGAATCACTTTCATACCCCAATTACTGTAGACTCCTCCTAAATCAGTATTGTTTATCTTGCTTGGTAAACCGTTAATTCAGTGGTTTTGTATATATTTTGTATATATATATATATATATATATATATAGTTTCATCCTATACACTATTTAACTCGGTAGCAGTCTTATTGGGTAAAAACAAATCCTGGTCCAAACTGTACTGATTTTGGCGTAGTTTACCGCTTTGAAACTGCAAACATTTCTAATTGTCTATTCCTCAAGATTTGGTAACGTAGGTTATTTTTTGAAGTGTTCGGCTTTGCGAAAAAAGACACGCAACAAGAGGATTTAGCAAGAATGCAAAAACCGTATGAAGAAAATGTCGTTTTTCATTGACGATGCAACCCCTGCAAGAGACATTTACCATACATACAGCCTTATCGAGTCTCAACATCTCAACGTTATATAAGCCAATATCCGAGTTGAAACTTGCTAAACATGAACAAGAATATATGCATATATATAGTTTTGAAAATAACAAGCTTCATATTCCATATAGTTCAGAAGCGGTGGCTGTATAATTTAGAATAGGCCTGCGATCAACTTGCACCTCCGGGTTAGACAACATATACCATCGTGCAGTCAGTCGTCTTACAAATTTCTACCTGCTACTGAAAATAGGCGGGTATACTGACTGACGTCGACAAGTTTAGGCGGGTGATATTTCAGAGAGTAAATTTGCAATGGGCGCGAGGAGCTGCTAGACAACCGATGGCTGACTCAAACACCACCGTTCTGTCGACTATTACCACAAAACGAGTCTATCTCGGAGTTTGCGATAGGGCCCGGGCTGAACTGCCCATCCGTTTAGAGTATAAAATCAGCGTTTATCTGTACATCTTTTTCTACGGACCGGCCACGATATCGGGCGTCGTTTTGAACGTCACGACGATCCTAGTCTTGAAAAAGATGAACAAGGATATCTACTATCTACTGAAAGTTCTCGCGATTTTCGACATATGTTACTCGTCGAGCGTGTTCGTCATGTATCCTCTACGCGCGATTCACCTCTACGTACATCTAGGCGACACCGTTTTGCGTATAGACGACTGGTTTTTCGGCTGGGAATTCACGCAGGTCGCTTTAGGACCGTTTTACATCTTCCAGCTGATCAGAAACTGGTGTGTTATTCTGATCAGTTTGGAACGACTCGTAATTACGCTTTTCCCGTTGAAATCGCGAGTGTTCTGGACGCGGAAAGTCGTCAATTGTGTTATATTCTTGTTGACCGTGTTCAGTTTTTTGTGTTTCATTCCGTCATTATTTTGGACCGCGCACTCGTGCCGCAGCGATGTATTCACTATTCCCCTACTCTCGGGCAAGGCAGGTTTTTCCCTTTTTTCCATCGCATTTTCGGTCACTGGAAAGCTCGTCTGGAAGGCTGGCAGGGCACCCTAATCAACATCATCGCTCCGATGATCGCGCTGTTCGCCGTCAACGTCGTTTTGATCGTCGCTTTGATCGTGAACAAATTTTCAGGTATCGGGAAAAGTCGTTCGGCGGCGATAAAGAATCAAACTTCCAACACGTTGGAGTTGCGCGCATTGAGAATGTCGTTCGCTCTCGTCGCAGTATTCGTCGGTTGTGAATCGCTGCTGTTTATCGGACGGATGCAGCGCGCGGGTTTCGCCATACCGGACACTCCTATAGCTGATCTAAACGTGTACGAGTCGCGGATGGTTCAGCGAAAAATCGCCATCGGTCTGACCGTGGTCGATTCGTGTATGAACTTTCTAGTCTATTGTTTGTCTAACAGTAAATTCAGACTTGCTGTCGTTGAGTTAACGACGCAGAAATGTAAACCCGGCCGCGCTTGAAAAACATACGCGGGCAAGCTTCTTCCACAGGGGACGCACGAACCGGGCGCCAAGTTCAAGGTACATTGAACTTTCGCAAAAAAAAACCGATACAGACAGCACTGATATTTTTTGTCAACACGAGAAAAACTTATTTTCATAGAATTTTTTATAGACCTAGGCCAAACCATGAGTCACGAAGTAGGAAAGTGTTGAGAAAGGAGAAGAGAAAATAGAGCAAGATTCGAAACCGGACCGGCTATTTGCTAGCGCGGCGTCTTCCCGCTAGACCACCGAGGCTTTTTGAATTCTACAGAATGTTTAACTACATATAGCACTCTATCTAAACCTGGGATGAGATGCAAGATTCTTAAACTTTTACATTTCTTCACACAAAAGTGAAAGGATTCTACATATTCATTTTCCATACAAAAACAGAATTTTTCCTTGTTTTTTTTCACACAACATTTTTCAAAAGGGAAAAAGAGACCTATACCTGGCGCCATTTCTATATTTCGACGAGGTTTAATGCAAGATTTGCTTAATTTGAACACGGTTAAGACACTGTTTTAAATTTGACCCGTAAGTAGAGTATATAAAATTCAATGACTGAAGACTAGGTCTAGGGTCAAAGCTATATTTGTATACCCCTGAACTCTTGGTTCCTCTGCGCGGGTCAACAGTTCTTCAACAACACCACCTGTTGCTACGCACCCAGTCTCCTGATTATGATCGGGGTCGAGCGTCTTTGTATCATCCGATTTCCGTTTTCGGGTCCCAGTTTTTGGACACCGACTAAGACTTCATTAACGGCGTTTCTAACGTTCGTCATCTGCGCCGGTATAAGTCTGTTTCTATTGACCGTTAACCGTTACGACGATATACACGGTTGTTACCTCAGCGATCCCACTCTAATGACGGTCACCTAACTATTCATCGTCACGATACAAGGTTTTAACCCGACATTAAGCCTTATTTTCATCACGGCTTGTATTTTCTATAGAATGAATCAGATGAAAAAAAAGTCGAGAACAGTAAATCGAACTCGAGCGCGAATCAAGCCACGATAATGGTGGCTCCGGTCTGCGTGTTCTTTATCGTGACTTCAATCCCACTATGCGTCATACTGGTCCTGATTTATCTAATACCCGGTGTAAATCAGACCCCTATCAGTTAAGCGCGCTAATACAGTCACTGAATTACTCCATGAATTTTTATCTGTATATTTATTTCGGACGCAAAATTCGGAATTTTAGTTTCTAGTTATGTGTGGCGGTGTTTGTGCTTCAGCTTGTCGCGCTGCGAAATAGAGATCTCCCGCAACGGAGCATGACTCCTATAGTTACTATCAGGGGCGGATCCAGAGCCCTGGCTCGATTCGAAAATTAAAGTATGGGCACTCGATATGATGGATTACTGTATCCACGCCTCGGTGTGGAGCGCGGAGCGGTTAGAGCGTTCGGCTGATCAGGGAAGCCAGGTCGTGGTTTCGAAACCCGTACATTACCGTATTGTCCTCGGGCAAGACACTTATCCTCTCTCCACCCAGGAGAAAACAGGTACAGGGTCTGATAGATGACTCCTGAGCGCCTAGCTAGGCTGTTACTTCTCTCCAGGGAGAGATGACTGATACATGTGAGGGTATCAAAATGGTTGGGGTATTAATACCGTAAAATCTGAAACGCTCTGAGCAGCTTTAGCGCTATATAAGACACATATAATCATTATCATTATGATCAAAGATATTATTATTATGCCTCGCGAACAGCCTGTGATATCTGGTGAAGATAATAACAGGTTACGATATCTAACCGTATAAGATGGCAAAAGTCGTTCTACTCGATCTCATTTACGAGTTGCCAATCGAGTTGTGTTTGAGATGTCGCGCCAATCCTTCGTAAATCGATTTCTTCTACTGATCGTCTGCACCGGTGAGTCAAAAACTATTTCGTTAGTTTCTTGCGGGGAAAGTTTACGATTTAGAGATTCGCATATATCAGCCGTGTTCACACTGTGTTACTTAATTTAGTCCGTAAAAATGTAGTCCGTGTAAATTTATTCCGTTCGAATTTAGAACGGACCGAGGGTGCACAACTTGCGAATGGCTCGTTCTAAATTGGCCCATTCTTTTTCAACACTGACGTATTTAGACCAACCAAAAGCTATGGTGGCTGATTCGGGCCATACTAATACATTTTCTGCACGGCTAGAGCAACGATAAAAAAATTTTCACATTGGCGGTTTTCCCGCGCGAGAATTCAATATTTTTCGTTCAATCGCGCGAGACAAACCAAACTTTTTGAATTCCCGCGCGTTAAATAGAAAAAAAAACGATTATGAAAATTGTTTAATCGTTTCATCGGTCGAATTTTTTTTTAGAATAGCTCGAATCAGCCACCATACGAAACTGATCCAGATCTGTTCTGAATTTGTTGAGTATTTTAGATTAATGACCAATTTAGACGAACCAAAAGACCGATTCGGTTCTAAATTTTCGAGCGGATCTGTTTAGTCAGATTTTAATTATTCTTAAAGAAAACGTTTTTCACTTAGAAATTACGATATTGTATCGACATGTTTGAACGGGTAGAAATGGTGGCGCTCCATAAATTAAATTTACCACCCTAAATGACACATAGCCAAAACGTAGCTTGTACGTTTTCAATCAACGAATTGGGGTCATATATGGAACACTGGGCAAAGGATGCACTTTTTCATATTATGAAGTTTCTCTGAAAATATTTAGGTACTCTTAACTAATAATGAAGCAGTTGGGGGTCATATGTGACCCCTCGCAAAAAGCATGTTGATGTGAAAATATACCCAAAACTGATATTGATTGGTCATAGGGGACCCAAATGAACTGAAAAAAAATAAATATGGGGTATGCCCTACTGTCAGAAGTATGTTTGGGTATCCCAGGGTTAAGTGAGATTTGGCAAATTCGTTCAAGATTTTTTCGAAAGAAAAACGCTCGTGTGGTCGCGGCTCAAGTGGCGAGGGGCAGGGAGAAAACGGGGGTCTGCGTATTAAGTGTTTTATCGAAAAAAACGAAACTAAAAGCCGCATGATTATTTCAGATTATTTCATCGCGGCCCAACGATTTCCAGAATCTGGAATGCCGAGTAGACAGATTCCCGGAACTGGGATAACGGGTAACGCACGTGGGATTCCTGGTCGAAAAATTCCCGAAAGAGGCGACAACAAAAACAGCCAACTGATCGGAGATTACAAGGTGGCATCAGAGCAAATAGATGAAGATGGTGATTTAGTTCGAGTTTGTCCAGTCACGGGTTGTTTGGCTAATTTATGTACTTGTGGACTGTTCAACAACTGTTGTGACCTGATTGGAAAGTGCGTCATAAGAAGCGACGCGGACGAATTGAGACGAAAAAAAAACGATACAACAAATTCAATGGACCGACTGTATATACGGAATCGGAATCGAGACGTATCAGTCAAAAGGTTTAGCGATCGGTCGATGCCCGAGTGATTTCGACTTGAATTCAGACGTGCGTCGCTATTGCGAATCGCCGTCCAGTAATCTAGCTACGACGATTCCCGTCTACATCGACGACTGGCTTCCCTTTAAGAATATGTATTGCGCGATGTGTCACGGGTTCAACGACACTCGATACGAACCGGCTAGTCTCGTCCTGCAGTGCACTAACACAACACGAATCGATGACGTCATCACGAGCGTGCACAACGCGTCTTTAAGCGACGATACCGCGAAGGTTCGGCTGCCCGAAGATTGTCGTTTATCTTACGCGCATCACAGGAAACTTCGCATGGTTTTACAACCGTGCATGCGCAGTAACCTACCCGTGACGTCACACTGCAACGAGTCAGCAGATCAAGACTTAAGGTCTAAATGCAGACGGGTGATTAACCCGATATTAGCTGTAGTCGGTGGACGGGTGAAAACATACCGTAATTATTACTGTATGAAATGTGAACTGAGTGACAGTGTTTTAAACGAATCGACCTTAGTTTGTAATTATGATCTAACCGGCCAAAAAACATTCGGTTTGAATATCTTACTCGATTTCAGTCTCGCGAACGGCGTAGAATTTCGAACTGCGGGAATGCCCGTCATCTCGTGGGCGCCGAAAGACTTTCTCTGCTCGGAAACAAACGAAATATTTGACCAGGAGACGCGTAGATGTCGCGGATACGACTGTATACGTGGATACCGGCTCCTGGGTACCGTCGAAGACAACGCCGTCTGTCGGCTTGTTGAGAACGAATGGCCTAGAATATCCGTACGCGTGTATTTCTCTTTCTTTATTACGTTTAACGAAACTCAGCGATTTGTTATGAAAAACTTCGGGTATGAATTGATGTATTTCAAAGTGAAAGTCTGCGGCGATGTCGATAAATCAAAGATTAAAGAAATAGGAAGTTTATCATCTTTAAGCCATGAATCGTCATTGTACAGACGCGACTTCACGCTTACCAATCACGAAGAGTTTCTCGGTGACGTCACTATGGAATCAATCGTGAGCAAATATGAGGCGATGATCAAGTGTCAATTCGGTAATGATGGCAGTCTGGTGACCATTTCCGGTTACGAGTTGTCGACTACGAGTTTGACTAAGAATACTCGCTGTGACGTCATCGATACAGAGGCAGACATAGAAAATAATATGACCCAAACCGGAAGTAACTCGTTTCTAGCCCAGTCCAACCCGTCTTTCAAATATTACAGAATTTTTCAAATCGCCAGCGACGACGGAAAAACGAAAATAGTAAAATCGAGTAAATGTTCCACTAAAATCATCGACTGCGTGCGAGTGTATTCTGGTACAGGAGCCATGGTTTGCAGACGACAAAACAATTCAAAATTCAAAATAACGGTCAGTTCGTTATTTTCCGATCACGATTTCCTGATTACCTTCACCTGTAGCTGTCTGTCCGTCGTCAGTCTCGTGATAACGGTGGTAATCTATTTGAATATTCCCGATCTGCGAACTCTTCCCGGTAAACTCATCATCAATCTCTGTATAACTCTCGCCTTGGCTCAAACTCTTCATATTTCCAGCCTGGTTGGCGTTGATAATCGATTACTATGCGTGTCGATGGCTGCTGTTAAACACTATATTTGGATGGTTGTTTTCGCTTCTATGGCCGCTGTTTCTATTCACATGTTCCTTACATTTTCCACTATTCGTAAACTGGTCGATTCTACTAAGACGTTACTGTACTATCTACTATCAGTTTGGTTTTCTCCATTCCTCATTGTCGGACCCTGTATCGTCCTACACAACACCGATACCACTCATTACTCCGGTGCGGTTTACGGAAGCCCCGTTACTTGTTGGTTTAGTTCCAGTTTCTCCCTATTGATGGCGTTCATTCTACCGATCGGTATTATCGATCTGGTCAGTATAATTCTATTCGTAGCTACAGTTTACTGCATTCACCGGTCATTTTCCGCGATGTCCACTTCTTCATCTAACGCTAAACAGAAGAGGACGACCACATTCATTTTCTATCTGATGGCTTTAGTGACCGGGGTAACATGGATCGTCGGGTTCGTAGCGTCGTTCGTAAATAACGATTATCTCTGGTATTTCTTCAATTTGTTGAATTCGTCTCAAGGTTTTCTGGTTTTCTTGGCTTTCATCGCCAACAAACGAGTGTTCGATATGTGTCGAGCGAAATTCAATTTTAGTCGAGCCGCCAAAAATTGAGTAGATTAAAAGAACTCTTCAACCGATGGTCTCATGCCCGGGACGATGTAATCTAATAGGTATAGGCGTGGTTACCAGACTGAAGACAGATTCATAACTTGTATTACCTCTAGATGGCAAACTAGTCAAACCTGCTGCTCAGCATTCTCTAGAGATGTCTTACAGTCGTTTAAATATACTCATAGAAAGCTTGCATCGGAAAATGTAGACACAATAAAAAAAGTAACAGTATCTACTTATCGTCGAACTTCGAAACAAATTGCTACGGTAGGGCATTAGTCAAATGTGATTCATTAAACTTATGTTCATAATATAGATGTAGTCAAATACGTAAAGTAGTGTCGTATGGATATACAGTAGAAGTCCTTTAAATGCCACTATTGGGACCAATTGAACACACTGCATTATAACAAAATTGACATCTCATACAGAATAGAATTTTCGTTTGTGTTGGATTTGGCAGATTTGTTCTCTGAAACACGATGGCGTTAAGTGAGCGACCACATTAAGTATGTTGGCGTTATAACGAACGTTGATCGTAGTAGTCATCGGTTGGTAGTCAAAGACCACACGACAAACTAGTTTCTCAAGAAAGTCAAATGCCACCCACACCATGAAAAAATCCCTAATAAAAACTAAAAAGACAAAGCGTTTTTTGATAAAAAATTAAAACCCGCTCGCCTGCGTAGCTGTATAGTGTCCATTGTATTTTTTTCTGCGGGCGTTAATATGCTCATCCTCGACGTCCATGTAATCAACATTTACGGTGACAAAAACAGCGCCAAGTTTGTTTTATTTTACTTATTACGAGGAAGCGTGAAACCTGCGAAAATTAGTTTCCATTAAATGAGTCGATATAGTTTGATTTTATAGGTTTTTGGGAGCTACTTAATTCTAAATAAAGTTTTTTTTGCATATGTTCTACTTGCATTAATGGTATTTGTTTGGCATTGGTAAAAAAAACTTCCCTCCCGCGTCTGTTCTATAAGTCTCAGGTTTAGCTTTTTATTTCAACTTTTTCATTCGAAAAAAGGAATAAAAATAAAATTCGCCCGCCTTCGTCACTTTCCAGATAAAAATCTGATGAGAAACTAGGGTATTTCTTTGTGTGGCCTAACAGATATAGTAGCCTAGTAGTGTAAAATAGTCCGATATAGATATATTCATACGTTGCTTGTAGTCAAATATATAGTGGTAAAGTCAATTGTTAAAATGTAGTTTGTTCGTACATATTCATCAATTTACCCCAAGTGAATCTCAATTGCGAATCCTGATCAATCGTGATAATTTTTGGTTGTACCTCATATAGATAGGACATTACGTATCCACTTCCGTACGTACACGACCACCCACGACCCCATGAAATGTGTGTCCACGGATTTTCTGTTGAAATAATAAATATCGTTTTTGTCGTTGTATACTTTTTCTTACTGTTAATATTTTCGAGGCATTTCTTCATCATCACTGAAGATCTCCGAGTGCTCCCGACCAAATGCCTACTTGGGAGTATAAACAGGAAAGGTTGCCGTTAGACCCAAGACTAATTCGGTTTATTCTAAGGGCGCGTTCACAAGACGAAATTTAGACCGGTCTAAATTTGGTTCTAAAAGAGCGAACCAGGTTCGGTCCAAATTTTGGACCAGTCTGAATGTACATATGTGTGTGGACAGAAATTGGTACCAGGTCCGGTCTAAATCGTAATTCTGAATCTCTGCGGTAGATGTGGAGACCTCTGCGGTAGAATGTGAGTCCAGTTTATGAAGTTTTAAATGCTTTAATTAACGTTTATGTAATTATTTTTAAGTACCGTTTTTTCCATCCTCTTACCATGGAAATGTTTGGAGCGTATTCGTATTCGTGTCGCTATCATGATCCGTTTTACTTTCGAGTTGTGAACCGTGTTTAAACTTACGAGTTACGGCGTGATAGAATAAAATCGAATTCGGGTTGCCGTTTATTTTTTCAAAATTATTTCTGGGTTTCCCAGAACGACTATATCTACATTTACGTGGCGCCATCTACTGACATTCTGGCGCATGACCTCGTTATACCTAGAAGTTTCATTTTTAGATTTCTGAATCTAAGCCAGTTATACATGCATGTTGGTAGCAATTAACGAGCAAATATGTGATGAAATAACTTTTGTGGACCATTAAATCATAAATCTGGCGACGCTTTGTTGTAGGGGGATAATCGAAACATTATGTTTAGTCATTTCCAGCTGTGTCTAATATTTCACGTAAACGGAGTTTCAATTTGTAGTTACTACGAAAATGAGAAGCGTCGGCGTTATTTTTACTACGACTTTCGATCAATTAACAAGCATTGGCATGACGTCATAGTTGTCAAACGATGCCAAAAACGTTAAGAGTTTGCGGCAAGCGAGATAACCAATGAACTATTAACATAAAAAGTGACTTTCCTAACTTTATCTTTCTCGCACAGTTAATGCCAGCTGTAATATTCACGATGGTTTTTCAGCACAATGTCTGATTGTACATAATACTATATTATATCTATTTACATATCTGTTCGACAATAATTCCTATTTTGTGTGTATCCTTGTTGAGAATCCTGTTTTATCTTTGTAAAGCATTCCTTGTCTCATAAACATTACCAAGTTTTCGACGAAGCTCATACTTACTAAAAACAAATCTAGTTAAGCTACAAATGACTATTTGACTTGACGCTTACTCTATTCAAGGTAACGATTTCAAGATTAATTTTTGAAGATTAATCATTGGAATTTCAATTTACAGCTTGAGTATAATCGACCAAAGTAAACATTTGCTAAAGATAAACGATATTTCTCGGTGATGTCCTATTTAAAGGGAGAATGTTATGGACAACCCAGTGCATAAGTTGTGTGGTGCAGTGATGTGCACGGATCTGAAACTCCATCCGTCTGCTGCACAAGTCAGAGACTCAAACCAGACTAGACACCTGGTTGATTAGTCGATTTCATTTAGCAAATGTTGTAACCATTCAAACGATATATTAAAACCTAGTATGTTTTGTGTATGTACAATCAGTTACTGTTTGTCCAGTGGCGCCCCCTAATGGAAATTGTTCACGAGTATATTCAACAGAAGCGTAAGAATAATCCGTATGTTGAATATCATCTTTCACAGGTTCACCAGTATCTTCCGTTAACTGATGATACGTCACGAAAGGTTCGGGATTCGAGAACTGATCTCTATGCGTGTCTCCCCCGGCTTCCATATCCATATAAGGAGTCGTATATTTGTTGTTTGTGGCCTCAGTATCCACGCACGGATCTGTAGTAACTTTCTGATTGCTGGTGTGTGGTATGTCAGTTTCGTTACCCGAATCTATGACATCATTCAACTCGTCGTTGACTCCATGCACCATCTCGAGTTGTTGCTGCGGTGTTGTAGACTCGGGTGTAGTGTCCACACGATCTCCACTGAAACGTCGCCTGCGTCTGAAAAATGGGTAGTTTTGCGCTGAAGAAATCGAGCGAGAAAGAAATGTTGAAATAATGTAAGATTTTGATCAGAGATCATACTGTACGGATCATTTACTGCAAAGCCCGCATCTAGAAAAACTTCTTGAAAAGAAGAGTTAACTGCGCATAAAAAGCTCGTGTATTGATCCGTCTCTGCAATTCCTATGAGTTTATCAAAGTCGTCATTACTTTGAAGAATAATTAGAGAAAATTGGAACTTCGACATTTTTTATTGGAATTTGAACAGTTTAATGTACTGCCAGTAGGCCTACCTTACGAAAACCTGTTTTCCGACCAATTATAAAATCAAAATGCTTTATCACGTTCCTTATAGGCTATTTTGTTGTGACAAAAAGCAAATGCGACTAGTTTTTTTGTTGGTTATCAGCCATTTTGTCGGGAAAGCCCAGAATATAATAACAACATTTGTCGTGTATGTTCTAATCGAAGTAAGTAGACACGCGCGCTGTTACGTTATCATTTATATATGACGTCACCAACAAACTCGACTTGGAACTAACGACAACAATCGACCTAACTTCGGTCGAATCAGACATAGTTATAATCTCTTCAGAAATCTACCGTGTTAGTTTAGTAAAATACCTGCAAACGATGACTACGATAATAACGATGATGAGGAGGAAACCGATAACTCCACTAATGATGTAAACTATCGTCATGGTCCAGTCATGTGTGGTGCGGTCAGTCTGGCCCAGTTTAGGTTGGGCGGTTGGGTCAGTCTGAGAAAAAAAATGAATACATAAATAAATATTAAGGTGATGAAAATTATATTTTATGTATATAATTATTCCAAAGTTTGTTTTGTTTTACCCCACGTTAAGTGGGTATTAATTGTGCGATGGATCCGGGGACTATATTCCACATGAAAGTTTGATATTATAAGTTAAATTCATAATGACCTTGTTTTTCGAGCGAAACTTTTCTTCAGTAGTAACCAGGCGAACTCTGAATGAAAAGGACGAAATTTACGATCAAAAAACAAATTAACAGCGAAGAATTGAACAAAAGCAGGGCTGGTGGTAGCGGCATCGATGTCACATATTTTTCGATTGCCTTTATTCCCAAATTTTCAGCTGATGGTAGAAAACGACATGAATAATTAGTGAATGTTCCAGTTTTTATTACAATTCCAGTTTCATTGACCCCGACACATCTAAACATCAGCATTATAAATACACCAACCAGCACGTGATTCTTATTCAGAAACCAGAGACAAGCGAGATATCGAATCAAGTTATTTTTACAAAACACATAGACCGCAAAGCAGAGTGTGATACGTAGTCTAGTATCAACCGTTGTTACGAAACAACAGGAACCCTTACATCGTCTAGGAACTTTTACCGTCGGACATTTTTAGCTCGAAATGAATACTGACCCGAATGTAGTGGTTTCAGTCGTCGGGATTTGAGTGGAACTTGAATCATCTGAAATGAGAGAAAAAAACTACAATTTGAAAGTAACTTTCACTGCGTGTGGCTTTGCTTTCAAAGTAGCCTGGAAAAAAAGTGTTTTCCGTAATGAACAAATATGCATTTAACGCCGTAGTAACGCTTATTGTTATTAACTATCACTGGTCACATGATGTCATACCTCCTCCTGGACCCACCCAGCTTTTAGCCATTTTTCAGTAAATGTCATTGGTTTCCACCCGTCACCTGATGAAGTTAATGGTTTTAGGCAATTTTTTCACTCTTTTGACTGTGCAAAAATTAGAAAACCTTATGCTGGATCTTTGCGTAAACTAAGTATAGTACACGGAACGAAAAATAGCTGATTTGTAAATCAATGTGCCTTTTCGCATAAAATGAACAACAAACACGAAAATGAGATCCGTTATGAATGCGGCGCCTATTAAAGAATACTTCCTGCGTGGCCAGTCAGAAAATTGAGCTTCAGACGGTGAAATCAACGATCTAATTCTTAAATCTGAGAGCCGTAAAATGGTTGACACAAAATTTATTCTTGTACGGAGATGAACGGACGGAATAAATACAGGAGGAGGCAACAAACCGCGGTCCAACAGATGATATTTACACGAGATATTTCAAAAGAAAACTTTCAAAAAATTGATCGTCCACATTTCACATGTGTTCAGCACTTGACCAGGGACATTTTTAATTGAAAATGAAACAGTACGGATGAAACTACAAACACCAGACATTGGACATTTTATCGGCACAATTTGGAAAACCAAGAAAGCAAGTTTTAATGTTCTAAGTTGTTTAACTATTTCAATTAGCTACACAGACAGTTACTTACCTGTTCGATTAACTAGTACGATTAGATAAAACTGAATAGGTTCCAGATCTGTTGGGGTTTCCTTTACAAGACATCTAAATGACGTTCCATTGTGTTTTAAATTTGCTTGGAATTTTAGCTCAACGGAATGGACATTCTTTTTGCTAGCTCTGTGAAGCTTGTCGTCTGGAATTGTTTCCCATTGTTCTGAAGCTCTTCTCTTCTCTTGGAATGTTAATGTTGCATTAAAATTTCCGACAATTTTACAAGTGTAATTTACAATTTCTCCTTGTGTTTTACTGTCGGGGTTTCCTTTGAGATCTGGCATTGGATTGATTTCTGAAACGAATGAATATAAATATATAGCACAGTACACATTTAATAGCCTTCCCAAGCAAAGTACTCGGTCAAACTTCGAATAACTTATCAGAAGAAAATCCAAGGAGGGGGGGGTGGGGTGTTAGAGGGTATCGAACCATGCTTCCCATGCTTCGTGTTCAGATTATTTCTGATAGTGAGATCAATCATTTAATGATGAAACTAACCACAATTAAAATCTACATCGATTGCTATTTGTAGCGCCTAGGTCAAAGGACGACCATCTTGAGTCCGATCGGCCAAATTTTTCTCGTGCTGATGGGCCCTTTGGGGGATGAAAATATTTACGAAAGACCACGATAATTGATAAAAGTCTCTTCAAAATTTCCCTTAAAAACTTGAAAAATGTGGAATAAGTGCTGATTTTGGCGAACAACAATGGCTGCCAGTCTTGAATCTTCGTCAAAATAACTGGATTCCGTCTACGGACGAAAAGTGAACGCACTAGCCCGCTGGGACTAAAGTCCAAAATGGGCTAAAAACGAACTCTACAAACACCAGATATCAGACATTTTATCAGCTCAATTTGACTCTATGATATTTCTAGGAAAACCAAGAATGCAAGTTAATGCTCTAGATTATTTGATTATTTCAATAAGCAACACAAACTGTTACTTACCAGTTCGTTTAACTACGATCAGATCAAACTGATTAGGTTCCGGATCTGTTGGGCTTTCATTTACAAGACATCTAAATGAAGATCCATTGTGTAGTTTGAAATCTGCTTGGAATTTTAGCTCAACCAACTCAACATTCTGTTTGTCTTTAGTTCTGTTAAGCTGGTCGTCTGGAACTGTTTCCCATTGTTCCGAACCGTTTCTCTTCTCTTGGAATGATACTGTAGAATTTCTGCCAATTATTTTACAAGTATATCGAATCGTTTCTCCTTGCGTTTTATTGTCGGGTTTTGCATCTCGAGCAGAATGAGGCGTCCCGTAAATTGCTGAAACAAATGAATATAAACATCAATCATATTAATGATAGAATAAACCACGATTCAAATCTTTATCGATTTCTGTTTCGCGGCGTCTGCCGGAAATTACTGCACACGGTTAATTTATGAATGTATTTTTCATTGAAATATATAAGAGATACCTGGGAAAAAACTGCACTTGACCCCTCTACTCAAACGTCTGACTCCACCCCTGGTTAGTGAGGTGATAAGCGACTCGTTTTTTATCAAACCAGACATCAAGATACAGACTTCATGCGAAATTAAGTCAACCAGATGTGTTCATAGTTTGTTGTTTTGTCAGGTTGCATTTAGGGCCTGTAGAAAATCTATTATTTAACAGGTGACGTCATCGAATTCGCAAATCTGACTGAAATATAATCACAAAGTCTAGTAATGGCTGCTGCAGTAACTTACTTTCAGCTCCAGATGTTTGTGTAATGTATAAATTTCCCAGTTGCAACAAAACTGTGCAGATTATAAAGAACAGACGTGTCTTCATCGTCGTGATATAGAAAGTATTGATTCACCTATACCCGTATATACATAGCCAAAACAATCGCTTTGGTTGAGGAAGTTTAACAGATTTAGATGGATCGATAAAAGAGTAAATATATCCTCGTGTTATAGATAAGCAAATGGAGGAAGATAAAAATGTGAAATTTATTAGATGAAAAAATCAGCGGACCTTCCTGACCTGATCAGCCCTATGGGCGACAATTCCTTTCAAGGAGTCAAGAACGATATTGCCGCTAGACGTATCGGCCCCACTCCGCGCGGTTGCGCCACCGCGCGGGATTTACGCGAAGCAGCAGAACACAAACATGGCCACTCTCTCAATTTTCAATGGTAGAAATCGTGTGTGCATTTCAATTAAGGTCGGCTGTTAGGGTTTTAAGGCACAATATGAGTTGATGATGTGATATGGCGATGTTGATTAATGATAATTCCACAGTGAAGCTAGTCACGAACGGTGCCGATTGAGTGTACAGCTGCCAAAAACACGTGCGTAGTTGCGTAACTATTTGCAGTGAATTGCAGACGATATACGAAGCCATAACGGCCGTTAAAAAAAAATTATACCAATCGCAATTGTAAAATAAAAATGAGATGGAACCTAAGTTAAAATTCTGGCCATTTCTAAAATTTTATTAATTATTATTACTAATTTTTAGTCAGTGCGGAACGTTTAGTTTTCCAACAATAATGAGGGGTGGTAGGTAGTCATGCAATTCAAGTCATCATTTATTACACGTTACTTCCGTGTTGTTGAAAATCTCGTGAGTTCTGGACCACACCCCAATGAAAAATGTGATCGGTGTGCTGGCCACAAATGCACACAGATCGCACTACACTACCCATTACACACTCCAGTACCCACAGCTTTCATCCATCCAAATATTCAGTGTCTTTCTTCCTGGATTTCCGGGGCTGAAGTCAGCCATGTCTTCGGAGGGTGGATTTTCACAGAAGTGATGGAACTTTTATTCCTAAGAAGGTGGAACCATTTGTAAGGTTCCCGCGTAAATATCGGGTCCGCTGAGAACTTACGTAAATCATCCAGTTTATGCATATTTCGTACAAATTAGCCAATCATCGACGAGTATGACTAATTATGCGTCCAATCATTAATGAGGAAGTTTTGGAAGCTGGTTTTAACGGCAATTTTAATAATTCAATTTTCAAATTAAATCATTTTGCTATCAGAGATTTATGATTTATACCGATATAAACTTCATGCATTTCAGAATAGATTGATTTCTTCACTAGAGTCGCCGCGCAGTTTATAGAGCGAAGATGGATTATGACCAGTGACCCCAATAGTTAGATAATATGAAATATGAAACTTCATTGTGTTCGACAATTCTTGTCGTTCGCACAGATTATTACAACTGGGTGTCTTGTATATGTTTACACCTAGAGGTTATCGCGATGGTGTATGGTTTACCAGTCTGGATAGAGGTGCTCAAACTGTCTCCCGTAAAACAAGCAGACCCCTCTTGTGAACATATCAGGATGTATTCTGGATGGACGAAAGATAAACCGTTCTCAAAAACTGAGCCGTTACTGGAAATTAAATGGAATTTGAATTGTATTATTGTTCAGGATTTATTTGGAATGAAATCGCGCTCAAACTAGTTCTGGATTGATATAAACTGTGCTAAAAAAACTGTTATCAAAAACACAAGGATTCAAATTGACTCAAGGATTATCATTGGATTCATACATTACACACACAGGATTGGATAAATTGTAAGTTAGAAAAACATTAACAGTCGAAATTATGTTTTATAGGTTTAATTAGTTTAGGAACTTACTTGGTGAGTTAGTAAGTTATAGAAATGCATGAATATTAATACAATCTTAAATAAAATGCGTTAATTAGTAAATAGGGTGCTATTTACGTCAGGGTCCTGTGGGTCTCTGGGTCTACAGATAGAAATAGCAGTTTGTTTATTACTTATGCCTCATATCTTTATTTCATGTTCCTGTATTTCATGCTTCTTTTATTCCAGGGTTTCTCTCTATTTTCATGTTTTTTTTTATTTTTACAGAATTTCAGATTTTTCAAATGTATTGTTTTATAAGACAACGCCTTTTATGTAAATATTTTACTTGAAATAAACATGACAATTTCAGGGTCATCGCTGAGACAAGACCCCAGAAGACTGGGCCACAGAGTACGTGTCTTCACCCCCAGCACACAACAGAGTGGCCCGATTCAGGTGCGGCCTGTATGTTCTACTTCAGTGAGAAGATCAAGATCCCCTAGTCACAGAAGATTGATCCTTAAGTTGAATGATGATGACAGAGTGACTGAAGAATTCCGGTGTGACCTGTATATCATGTCTCTCAATTTCAGTATCCGCCTCCCTACCCCCAAACCCTAGCCTGAATGGGTAGGCCGAATATATAGGTTAGGTTAGAATACTTAGTTGATAGATCTTTTAATTAAAACATAATTTCAGCTGTTGATATAAAATACAGAATATGTAAGTTTAAGTGGAACTTTTTAACAATAAAGTTGCATTTATTTACAATTGAACTTGATTGGAAATTTTTGACAGTTTGTGAGTTAAGTGTGATTTGAGTAAGATGAAGAGTTGAAGAGTTGAACTCTACTTCTTATGAAATACAAATGACATTTACTTACGTACAACTGGTTTCAGGTTCAGACAGCCGGTTTTGGTCGGGCCCTATTCCTGTGGAACCTAGATTTCTGGTTTTATATGGGTGAATTATTTCATTGGTATTTGAGCTGATTTTGGGCGCGCGATTTTTTGATGTCGATATTTCTCGGGTGTATTTTTAGAAGACGCGGTTTTTTAATTGATGATTCAAATCACTCGTTATTTGTTATTTTGAGGTCTCCTCTCAATTTCATATAATCTCGTAATAGAAGCGGTTGTTTTTCGTACCAGTGAACGTCAGTGTTTTATTGCGAACATAGAAATTCATTACAGAAGACAGAATTAGATTCAACGATTTATTACAATTATTCTATATGTAGATTATAGTGGCTACGAACTTTTTAAGTCATCATTTTGAAGCCATTTCGCGCTGTTTCATTTCTGTCACGGCGACTCTAGATAGGTAGATCTCGGTCTATTGTTATTCCACATCAGTTCCTCCAATTTCACAACCCTCACGTTGTCAATTCGCTATGATACGTATTACATATCACACAAAGCCGCATATACGCTTGAATTCATACTGTTAGCAAATATCACAAAGTATCGCAATTTGCTTATTACGTAATAACTAAGATCGTCGGAGATATTGATACTGTGACATAAAGTGCAAGAACGAAGGCAATCGGGTTAATTGGATCCATAGAGAGATTTGATGTTCTAAAAAAATTAATTAATTAAAAAAGTAATTAATGTACACAGTTTTAAAGAGACCTTCAACAGTTCTTTTAATAAATTCGCAATGACAACATCCATTTCAAAGTACCTGGCTCATGTTGCATTAATCATTATCTTAATGTTCCCAGCAACTTTAAACTCTTCAGTTGGCGTCACCACGCCTCACGTGACAGCTTAAACAAAGAGACTAGGTCGTGGTCACGCCTCAAGTGACGGTTCCTATTACCCCCGATAGATGGCAAACTAGTCGAGCCTGGCTGCTGACATATAGAGAGCTCACAAGCGATTGTATATACTCTACACACACAGGCAGTATGTACTGGTTGTCGTCGGCAACCAGGAATGTGAGTGTTGTATCAGCGGTTTTGGACCATATTCCTTGTTTCGACATATACCATACCCAGCTCAATTATCGCCTAGAACATATCAATCATTTAACTAAACAAACTTGCAAAATGCAATCTTATCACTAAATAAACTCTCAAATTAATGCTTGAATAAATTTGAACGATTTCTTTGAATTTCATTTGAATAAGTTTCATTTTTAGGAGCCTAATTATCTGAAAACCCTGGGTCATCTGGGGGGTCAAGGTGACCCCCAGATGACTCCCTGACACGTTTTATATCAAGGAAATGAGATATCTAGAGGATTCAGAGGATCAACATTGAGGAAACCCAAAGAAACCAAACAACTGAGAAGTGATTACGAAATCAGCGAAAATTGAGCGATTTTCACTTTTATGAGACCCTGAGGATTTTTTGAAATTTCTGACCCCCCAAAGAATAAAACGACTGCCCTGGATGGTTTTCTCGTTGTCCTATGATATTATGAAAGAAAATAGCTATTTACTATTTTATTTGTATAAGATTCTGGCTTCTAAAGTGCAATACAAAGACGTTTTTGGTTGCGTGACCTCAACTTGACCTCAGGTTTTGGGGGGTAGGACCCCCCTACCTTGCACCCGTAGGTCCAAACTTTTTATAACTAACATTTTCTGGTAGAGATACCTATTAGCTTCATAACAGATATTGGTTTTAGGAGGGTCTCTACACTGGAAATGTATCTAACTTTACATAGAAATCATAAGACAATAAAGGCCAAAATTGATTCCCCACATTGAATGGATAATGAAGAAATATATCCCCAGCGGAAGATTAAGTATCCAGAGTGATTTTTTCAAATTCTGTTCCATCTTTGTAATTAACTGGTTTAGTGATTAAACGGCAATCACACATTTTAAATCCTCGTCAAATGTGGCGTAGGGGATAGGGCTCTGAAATCTAAAAAAGCCTGGACGGATCCAAAATATATCTGTTTCGCTCGACTGAGTTTAAATTGGCCGCCTTCTCAACAATTTTATTGCAGTTCCTCTAAAATTATCGTTTGCTATGTAATAGATAAAGAAATTTACAGACGAGTTCAAGGTCGGTAAAAGATCGGTAAACAGTTCTTGAAGGGTATAGATGGTGTGAGAGTATTTAATAGGTGGCATTTTGACGAAGCGACCGATGAAACTGTTATAAGATCGGAACGAAGCAGGGATTTCGCAGACGACAAACAAAATAACAATAGGTACAGCTATCCTGATAGCTTTCACGTCTAGCCTTTGTTCGCCTTCGTGTGTCATTTCTTTTCTCCTGGAACTAATCTTTTTCAGAGTCCATATCAGATGGCTGTTGAAAATTATTAGCAATAAAGCAGGTAGGATTTCTTTATACAAAGGACTAGGAAAGTGATCAATCGACGTAAATATTTCAATGAGAAAGTATCTTCGTATGGGATCGCTTGCTCAGGCGGATGGATTTCATGACGACTTTATTACATTCGTCATAAAACCAGATACCTACTGTAGTACCGATAATCAATGGAGAGCCTAAGATACCAAAAATAATATAGAAACAACAAACTACAATTCTTACCCTTGGTATTGTGAAATGAGTTCTAGCGAAGAATGGCCTAGCGATAGAAAAAGACCTTTCTAAAACTAGTAGTACAGTTATCCAGTTCCTTGTCACTTGCGCTGAGTTTCTCGGTAACCAAGCTACCCGATAGATCCATGGCCGAATACCCCAACTCATACTCGTAGGAATCACGAACATATGACTACCCTGGGTCAAACCGGAGACAATGAAACGAAAAGGCTCTTGAATTATGTGAAATGTAAGAAAGATTATGTCAGCCACTGCCAGACATCGCAGAATGTAGAGCCATATGTGATTTGAAGTTTGGCGACGTAAAATCACAATGCTGAAACTATTCAAAATTATTCCGACGATACTGATAGGAAAACCTCCAGCTAGTTTTACGCTGATTGACAATACGTTTTGGAATAAGTAAGGTGAGCAGGGATTTCTAGTAGTTGTAAAGAGTAGTGAAGTCGTCTGCGAACTGAAATTCATCGTGAGAGAGAAACCTGTAATCTATGAAATGGAACACCTACCAATGCGTCACGTAAAATGCACACATTCTATGAATGCTTGTATGTATATATTTTCACGATCTCTCTCTTTTTGAAAACCTCAACCGTTCGGAATTCCTGGACCGCCACGCTGTTCGTCAATCGCTAAACGTTATTCGCTATTCGTTAATCGTCATACGCTATTCGCTATTCGTTATTGATTCGGTGGTACCGAGTATTTTCTTCATCGCAACGCGCGTAAAAATCATCAAACAACTGTAACACGTGTAGACGACTCAAGTTTAGTTTTACACAATGGATGAATTCAAGCGTTTTAGAGACGAAATATATAAACGTGAAAAGATGTATATCATTGATATCTTCAACGGTACAAAAGCCTTTGATTTTATAAACCTAGTTTTACAAAAAACCATCTGTTAGTGTAGCAGCAGTGGTTTCATAACGATATGTATCATGTTAATATAGTTGTAAGTTTCAACTCTCGGTGTAGGCCCATTTTTTGCGCGGATCGGAAACCTTCGTACGCTACGGGCCTTTCAATAGTTAATCCCTGGAGAGGGAGTTCTGATGATCCCGTCTGTTATAATCTAGTGTTGAATGATTTTTCTGAGTATCCATATGCACGTAGGTTGATACTGTCCAGAGATCGGACTAATGATCGTTGAATTCTGGACTACGCTAAAGCCGCTCTCAGACTGATCAATGCCATTCTGGTATGTATTCGACATCCCAGTTTCGAATATGAACCGATTTAGTCTTTCACGTTATAATTAGACATTCGATCAAATTCAATCGTTTCATTCTAATTCAGTTCAATCTGCAGTCTGGGAGAACCACCTTCAAAATATTCAACCGGGTGCGTTCACACTCTACCGCTGGTTAGACCGTTCCAAGGATCAATGTGAAGGATCATGTTTTGAAAGTTTGTTTAAAATAACGCACGTACAGTATAGTTAATCTTATATCAAAAATGTCTCGGGTGAAGTTCCGAATACTTGTGACGTCACTAGATGGTCTGAGAGCTGCAGGATCTACAGGCTTCGGATTGATAACTAGTTAGATTCGCCATAGCACAAACTGAGTCGTAGGATTCCTGAAGCATCGCTTTACTCCTTAACTCTGTGTGACTGTCAAAATTGAAATCATGCTAGGGAATTTACTCTTGATATTTTAGAAGATTTACATCTATATCATCTGCGACCTTGTTTCCGGTCTTAATAATTCATTCAGTTCCTCTTTTTGCGCCGATATTTCAGTTGAACGATGGCGGGACGTATTTCCCGATATTTGGTTTGTGCGCCGGATTCCAGACGTTCACCGCTTGCGTCACCGGTCAGAATCTAATAACTCGAGTCGTCGCGTATCAGATGAACTGAAAACTGGAACTATCAACAGGTAAAAAATACCAGAAAATTTTCATTCAGGTCCCTGTTACTCAATTCTATGCTTAGAATTGTCATTTTGAAAAAGTTCATAGATTAGGGTCTCTGACTCTTGTCTTATATTAAGAACACGCCGGGTGGTTTCTTTTTTAATCTCTCAATGAGTGCCATCTAGTGCCTGGTTATTATGCCAGAATTTCCGCGGAGCCCCTTTAGAGAGCTATCGACGCTTTCTTATCTTTAAAATAAGGATCGATCCAGTTATTTATTTGATTGGTAGATTTCGTCTGATTTGCTTTGATTTGGTGTCCGTAACAAACCCACCACACCTGCCGGGAGTGAAACAGGGGGTTTCATTTTGAAATCGGAAATCAAATTAGTTGTTCGATCGGCGGTTGAAATAAAATATTGTAACTGACTCGCTCAAAAAAGGTTTTAACACTTCTTTTTGAAAAGAATTTTGTGATCCCAGACCCCCCTCAGTCAGCCGTCAATAGTGGTCAATAGTCAGTGAAATTTCTGTACCCTACTTGGGGATCTTTGCATCCCTACAAATCGTACCATTACATTTATCTCTCAACGTGTGATTTTTGTTGGGCCGGAGAAATATTAGTTGGTTTTTATCAAATCACATGAATCTAAAATACTTTTGACAAGATTTTCACAAAAGCTTATTGAATAAGGCTAAAAAATTGATACCTTGTTTCTCCGCTTTGCTTATCAGTTGACCCGTCTACCGTAGCTAGAGATGATAATGAGTCCCATATCCAGAATATCTGAACCAAAATATCTCCCTCAAAAAACCTTCAACCATTCAAAAAAACATAGGAATAAGGTTGTAGGTAAAAATCTCCCTGGTAAAAATCCCCTAGGTAAATATCCCCTGTGTAAAACCCAAAATATTCAAAGTAGGTAAAAATCCCCACTCGGTGATTTTCAAAGACATTTCAAAGCAAAATGTTTCTCCAATTTTATTAATTTGCTATGAGACTGAAATATGTTAGAACTGTGCAATGAATCTTTCGTTGCGATAAATTCTTAATTAAAACTCTTAGCATAAAGTAAATTGTTAGAATTGATAAGAATAATAAATTTTTATTTGTAATATCTAAAGATTCGAACAGGAGTATTTTTGAACTGCGGACTCTCGTTAACTGTGGTATATTTCAGCTGTGCGGTGCCAAAAATTATTAGAAATAATGTTCTTTTGATTTGAAATATTTTAGATTCAAGCTCGTGTAATATATTTGAAATGTGCGATGAACCCTTTCATTAAGCTGTGCGATCACTTTATTTACCAATTTAGTGGTAATGAACAATGTTAATTTTGTAGTATGTTTTAATTCAAATAGTATATACTATAGTTTGTATACTCATGATATCATTATGGTGTTTCACAGTAAAATATGAATAAATTGGATATATGTATCAATAATATGAATTAATTGACCTTAATTGACCTTAAGATTGTATATACAATCCATTCAAAATCTAAGTTTTTATATATTTTTGAATATGCGGCGCAGCTGAAAGTTGCCAAACTGGACGTTGACCCCCTAAAACAGAATATCAAATGGGGGACAGATATGAACCCCTTTAAAAATTATATTGGAATTTTGTATCAGTAAGGTGTTCTGGTAGAAGTTTTCCAGCAAGGTTGAGATTCAGTAAATTCATCGTATGATCCCAGAATGAGGGATTACCAGAGAGGGATATGTGTTAAATATGCCCTAAGCATTTAAATTGACTGGCACATTTCACCATCGACTCTAAAACGTTTGATTTCACCGAACACAAAATCGGCGCAAGGCTGGACGGGCTGTATACGACAATTCCTCAACTGGGCCATTCAAACTTCAATAGCGGGACAAACCGGATCCCGAAACCAGCTAAACGAATTGCTCCCGCCAAAATACGGTACAAACAAGATATGGATTATCATCTCAAATATCCCCATGGAAAATGTGAAGAAATCAAATTGCATTTAAAGATTTCTTGTCGCAAATCTCAATGTTGAGTGAAATGGCGGTGCGCCGTGGGAGACCCCTTTTGCACGTAATCTCAAACTCAAGCGGGTACAGATCAGTCGTCAGGAAAGATATTCAAAAAAATTCGACGCAGGCTTAAACTGCAAATAACCCTCTTTAACCTCTGTGAAAATAGGAAATATAGCTTTAAGAGATACTTAGATATTTTGAAATTAATAAATATTGCGATTTCTTTTACGCACGGTTAATTTAAGCGGTCCTTGGTTTCACATCGTCACTGTTCTCAATTGTTGAGTTCAAAAATTCCAAGAATCGCCAGCAAATATCTACATTTCATTTCTTTTAAAATGGTGTATAAATTAAGTTCATCGAGCAAGGGGCTGCAGAACTATATGATATTCAATCTAAACTTATGTTTTAAAAATGAACGCAAATCATCGCAACAATGGGGACCTCGAGGGACCGCCACAAAATGGCGCCTAGAAACTGGAAACTTCTTTATTTAGTAGTAATGAACAATGTTAATTTTGTATTATGTTTTAATTCAAATAGTATATACTATAGTTTGTATACTCATGATATCATTATGGTGTTTCACAGTAAAATATGAATAAATTGGATACATGTATCAATAATATGAATAAATTGACCTCAAGATTGTATTTACAATCCATTCAAAATGAGGGGGATTTCTACCTACACTAAATAATCGGGGATTTTTACCGAGATGATTTTTGCCGCTAACCATAGATGTAGTTTGTAATTTTGAATAATGGTCTTGGCAATGCACTAATTATGAACAATTTACTTTGTTTTGTTGAATTAACTACTTGTAATCAATTCACTATAGAACTATGGTGGATCCTAACAATGAGTCTGGCCTGCTTTTCTAAACTCTTTCCGAAAATTATATTGCTAAGATATTCCTAGTCTTCATCATTTAGCATGAACTCTAGATGTTGGGCCTGGATATATTTCGGATTCATTAAATGGTATCATGGGCGTGGAATGTTTGGGCGGAGGTATTATGCTCCAGTTTCACGCGTAAAACAAAAAAAAAAAAAATATATCCATACATAGGTCATTGCATTATAGAAATTAAACTGTTGACAAGTTGTAATAAATCTCTATAGATGAAACAATTTCAAAGAAAATGCATTATGTTTGTAGTTTCTATTCAACTACTATTGACTGTGCGCCTCGGGCTCAATCAACTCGTCCTCTCCATGATTTCTATCACACATCATCAGCTGCCATTGCAATATTTGATTAGGCAGTATAATCAAAAGTAGCGTAAATTGATACATGCGAATAATTGATGTTTCCAAAGGGTTTTTGTAACTGGCTCGTTTACATGGGAATGGTCGAAATTCCCCGTTAAGAATCCCCCGAGAAATCCCATTGAAGAGGTTATGATTTGCTGCTGTTGGCCTGTTTTTTCGTGTGTATTGCAAAATTTAGTCCAAACTAACTGGAATCGTTTTAAATTGATTTCTGTGAAAATTTTCAATTTTTCCCCACATGTCAACAAGTGCCTTTCAAATCAGGATAGATTCCGATTGCGAAATAATGATTTTAGCAATTTTTTCAGTATTATTTATCTATGGTTTGATACGTCAATATTTCAGTAAAAAGGGCAACTTTATCGTTTATGTTAGCGAAGCTTGGTATACAAGCAGGCTGACAATAACAAGCCACTGAATTTTATTGGGTTAGTCTTTGTATAGCTCTTTATCTATAGAAAGTCAGTGATTAAGCCCTAAGTAAATATTGCTCAATTAAAGAGAATTCATTATGATGAGCAATGTACTAGCGATGACTGGCCTACGAGGCACCCGTAAATCAAAAATATATTTCGCTGTGCGATGCGAAAATTATTGAAAATAATAAAACTTTTAATTTGAAATCGCTTAAATCAAAGCTAGTGTAATATATTTGAACTTCCTAGCGATATATTTGTCCTGTGCGATAACTTTTAGTATTAATTTAGTATTAATGAAGTATATCAATCTTTGGGTGAACGGAAAAAATGGCCTAGGGAAAAATTGTGAAAAATTGCCGCTAAATGAATATTAGAATTTGCTCCTTTTGTAATAACTTTGAATTGTCAAATTCAACTGGACATTGGTGTATGCTGAATATCACGAACAACGAAACATTTATCCTTAAAAACGTTGATTTTCTTTTTTATCTTTCTTTATTTCAATAATAATCAATCGATTTTTAAGTCGAATTAATTACTAGGATAGCGACTTAATGTGTATGTGCTTTTAAGTCAACTAGTTTCCGAACCCATGGTTTGTCAATCAAGACAGATCTTCGTCTAGAAAAGTAAGATGCATTCTAGCATGGACTCTAAAACGATTGATTCGTTTAGAGTGCACGATTCTATCCACTAATTTCAATGTAAGGACTATATAAGGCTACATGAATCAATACGAAAGCATGTATACCGCAGGTCACTTAATCTTAAGCTTGATTGTGAGAGTTGTTTAAACACAATGGTCACATGAGTAATTATTGGGTGTGCGACAATGGGAGAAATCTGCCTCAGACATCTCATCCCGATATCCGGAGTCCTGGGCTTAGTAACTTATGTTTAGAATAAATTTTATCTGATATTTTTATAACAATGTTTTTCTCTCTTCTCTCTCTTGTAAATTCCGGACGTTTTCTGGGTGCTAACGTTCAGTGGCCAGTAGGCTGGATTGTATTTTCTCTTATTTCATAAATCACAATGCATATAAACTAAAACTGAACTGAATTGAAACTGAGTTCGGTTAGCAGTATAAACCTCCTAATTAACTTTCGGAATTATATATAAAAGAGTGAAGAGTGAAACATCAACCCTTATACCGAATACACTTGTATAAATGAGAAAATGCACACTAGGACAATGGCTAATTTGCGACCTTAAAATGAAAAATGAAAGAAAGACTCGAATTTCTTTTATCACACGCGACACGCGAATCTCCTAATTACTCTAATAATGAGCGAAAACTTCAGACGAATTATATGTATCAGCTTTATAATTGAATGATGATTATGTACGCGTAACTTCAATGATTTGTATCGATCGGTAAATGAAATTTCCATTTAAAGAATGCATTTATCAAATTACGTCCATTGAAAATGAAATTAGCTAAACTCGAGCCATAATTACTATTTAGATTTATCGCAGTTGTCTTGTGAAAATTTATAACCAATCTTTATATAGTCCCCTGTAAAATCTAAACTCAATTTCTATATTATACACGTGATTTAGTAACGATTTCTCAACTTCGTGTTTATTCTATAATGAGAAGCGCACTGATTAGATCTGATTTCAACAGATTGTCGAAAAAGTTACAGCAATATACTGTTAGAGAAAGAAAATACTAAATCTATTAAGTTTTCTAAAATTATATGTAAGCGTCATACCATCTCATGCTCTAGGATATTGTGTATCGTAACATTTGGAATTCCTAAATCTACCTGGCTTCATTGGGTACTGTTTTTTAAAAAGAAAAACAATTAACACCCAACGCACCAATACCTATAATTCTAAAAGTTCAGGTTATAACGTTTAGAATATTCCTCCCTAAGTCAATTGAATATAAGACCAGAAGGTAAAATTCTCTTCGTTGGACTTTTGGAGGAATCGTTCGAATATCGGACCCCTTGGTCGAGTTTCCATCGATTGACATTGGGAGGAATGTTCCTCCCGAAGTCGATACTTTGAATATCAGAACTGAAGGTCAAATTCTCTTCGTTTGACCTTGGGAGGAATATTCCTCCCAAAGTCAATTGTTTGAATATCAGACCCCTTGGTCAAGTTTCCATCGATTGACTTCGGGAGGAATATTCCTCCCGCAGTCAATTTTCAAAATAGCGGTCCTCTTAATTGGTGATGATCAAATGAACGTGCGGCTCATATTTCTATTGTGTGCCTATCCGGTGTAACGCGCGACACGCTTACATAATCTTATCTGTAAATGTGAAGACCTCGGGGGCATTATGTTCTCTAAAGCCCGACACTTTCCCACATTCGGGACTGTGAATGGGTTGATCTTACGGCTGAGTCGACATGTTTCAACAATTTTTAACTGTTCATTTATGAATATTTGAAGACTTATGAACTAAAAATTACTTAAATTTTTGATACATTTTGAGAAAGTCACAAAACATTTGAGACTGCGTTAAGAATGAAAATGATCAATTCTTCAAGCTGCTAAAATGAAGTACCAAAAAATGTTCATTATCTACCGGACCTAATTGGTAAAGTCTCATCATAACCGAAGAGAAACAGGTTTATTTCTATTTTATATCATTTATTGAAATTCAAAGTGAGAATCTGTCATCGAGTTACAATACAATTCATAGCTCCAGTGGGGACACAGCACCCTGTTTTGATTATTCCCTCATGAGAACAGATAAATTAACTATGATAGAATATTGAAACATAAGAAAAACATGTTGAAACTTTTACAATCATTTTATAACCTTGGTGGAAAATAAAGATAAAAACCAAAATGTTATAGATGTACAATCAATATAACCCTTCAATATTCTAGTGAAATTATTATTTCAATGCCTCGAACAGCCACAATTTGACAAAATATCAGCCTAGCCTTGTTCGTGGCTTTTTGAGCAAAAGATTTGCTTAATTCGCAAATTTACGTGGATATTTTGTTGCAGGCGCGCCCTGGCGTCATTATAATGTTTGTTTGCGGTATTTGTGCGGCGACGTCACGACTGGATCCTCAAGTATGGAAAAGTTCATCAACCGCAAATCACAGACTTTTTCTCTACGGTTTTCGTTTTTGGGGTCGAAATTTCGCGCGTGCTTTGGTGAAGACGTCGATGCTCCATCAAAACACTTCATAATTTCGACATCGATCATTTATTTATACGTTTCTTCCAGACACTTCTGAAATTGATTAAGATCTGTAAAAATAGTATCAGTTAAGATTGTTTCCGTTTTACGGGTAATACAACTGATATCAACTAAAAGCGGCCAACAGAAAATGTTGCAATTTGAAAAAGGCAGGGATAGGCATCGGTTCATTTAGAAAGAAGTGGAAAAAGTAACCAAAAATAAGCCTTAAAGTTGAAGGAGGTGCACAGTAATGGCAAAATGGATATGAAAAAGACATAAGATTTATGCAGTTATATTTTGGACAGACGCCTAGTCATATTTAAAAAGAAGAATCTGGCACTAATCAATGTAACCTAAAGTAGTTTAAAAGAACTCCGTCTTGAAAATGGAGTTGTAAAAAAAAGGCACTTCTTTAAACTTTTCCAAATGTGCTCCTCATCTCTATTAAAAGACAAAGACAAGTTGTTTTTTTTTAAATTTATCATGAAATTGCTTCAACGCATTTGAATTCAGTTCCGTTGGCAGTTCAATGGTATTAGGAGATTGTTTGGTTAATTAAATGTGGCTCCTTGAAAATGTTGTAAAATATCACCTGTCAAACCTTTGGAGAAGTTCCTTTTCAATAAAGGACCATTTCCTTACTTTTGCCACACGATCCGCAACCTATAGGTCAAGGATTTACCCCTGATTCCTAATTATATTACAATCACTTTCAATCACTTTCAATATAATTTGATTGAATCATCTAAGATTTTACTCTCGAATATTTTACTCTGACCAATTTTTTATAGGTATTTGTTGTTTCAAAGATCTGAAAGTTTATTTCAGCACCCGCTTTAAGAGCCAGAAATCAGACAGTTAGTCTCTACCTAGTCTCTTCGATTGAGCCAGACCAAGCTCTACAATGAAAAGTACCCATTACAAGTACAATCAACCCCCGATATACTGCCGTCTCCTAGTGAACCGCCACCCCACCTCACGCTAGGTTTTTCTAAGTGCAGAACATCTATATTCTTTCTCGGAACTAGTGAACATCAACCGACAAATTTACCGCCATACTTTATGGTGGCTGATTCGGGCCACAATGAAAAATAAAATTAAAATGACACTCGGTCTCCACCATTTTTTTCTAATTCTACATTTTTCGTTTTAACGCATCGTTAAACCAGTTTTTCGTTTTAAAGCCGCGTTAAAACCAGTTTTTCGTTTTAACGCATCGTTAAAACCAGTTTTTCGTTATGGAGCCTTTAATTCTTGACTAACGTTATTCAAACTTAGTATGGGGACATTCTTGTTGCAAGTTCCAGATGTGGCCACCAGGGTGTCTACGTACATTGGTTCCGTGCGATTTTTTTATTAACGGCCACCAGGGGGCTTTGTTGAAAAATCACGTAAGCGTGATAGAGCCTTGAATTATTATCTACAAGTCAACCTCTCTCTCTTGAATTAAATTCCTTGCCGTTGCTGGCTAGATTTACATCTGCTATGTTGTTATTCATTTTCCTAAAATGCTGTTCATTCATCAGAGACGGGGCATTGTATCACCTCATGTATGTATGTGTGTACGTGTGAGCGTGTGTGCGTGCGTGCGTGCGTGCGTGCGTATGTGCGTGCGTATGTGCGTGCGTGCGTATGTGCGTATGTATGTTCGTATGTACGTATGTGCGTATGTGCGTATGTATGTACGTACGTATGTATGTATGTATATATACACGTACTTGAGTGAAGATCGTATGTAACTCGTAAGTCGCAAGCCACACGTTTGTAGCCTCACGTATCATAACATAAAACATATATGTATTCATAAAATTTCACGTGCTTTTCCATAACGGAATAAAAATTAATAAAAATCATCTTAAAAATTACGTAGTCCACATAATTGAGAACTCAAACCCAAAGATTTCGAAGCGTCATGCTTAGGTTCAAGAAATCATCAAACCTTTGATTCTAATTGCAGTTTTGAAAAATTAAACTATATCCATAACCCAGATGTTACTCCCCAATATTTTAACGATGCGTTAAAAACTGGTTTTAACGATGCGGTAAAACGAAAAACTGGTTTTAACGATGCGGTAAAACGAAAAACTGGTTTTAACGCGGCGTTAAAACGAAAAACTGGTTTCAACGATGCGTTAAAACGAAAAAAGGAATATTAGAAAAAAATTGGTGGAGACCGAGTGTCATTTAAATCTTTTCTTAATGTGGCCCGAATCAGCCACCATCATACTTACTATACAGCCAAACCTTGGAGTGGGGGTTGACTGAATAGAAAGCTTGTTTCTAACGACAAAGAACATTTCTGGCGAGTGATGACTTACAAAAAGCTTGTTTTGGTTCAATCGTTGAAATGTTGGGAGCTTCTTTTTTCTATTCGGCAGGAGCAAAATCCACATTAATTTTCGAATTGAAAACATCTTCACCTGTCATTGTTGTACAAGCTCTGTAATAAGTATACAACTGAGAGAGAGTGATAGAAAAATAACTGACCGTTTATAAATCCCATTTACTGTAGCCAGCTTGTAAGTTAATTAATGAAAGAAGCTATAAAAATGTTAAGACTGAATGGAAAGTTTGACTTCGGCATCTAAATCTCATCGCAAATATTTTGACCGCAGAATTCACCACTAAACTTCATTAAACTAAAACTATAATTTTATTTGTGCAGTGACCCCAACCCCTTAAAATTTACAAGTAGCCCCTTTAAAGTCTTCGTTCATCAGTCAAATTTTAAGAATTCTTATATCCACTTAAACCTGAAGGAGGTCGAGTTCTACGGCAAATATGATAATAATTTAAAAGATGAATACGTCCGCGGAGGTTGGACCTAATATCAAAGTGCGGGGAACGAAATTCAATACTGAAATTCCAAAAAAGCGTTCATAAAATTGAACTGACCTTTGAGCATCATCGTAATTCTGTAATAAGTATACAACTGAGAGAGAGTGATAGAAAAATAACTGACCGTTTATAAATCCCATTTACTGTAGCCAGCTTGTAAGTTAATTAATGAAAGAAGCTATAAAAATGTTAAGACTGAATGGAAAGTTTGACTTCGGCATCTAAATCTCATCGCAAATATTTTGACCGCAGAATTCACCACTAAACTTCATTAAACTAAAACTATAATTTTATTTGTGCAGTGACCCCAACCCCTTAAAATTTACAAGTAGCCCCTTTAAAGTCTTCGTTCATCAGTCAAATTTTAAGAATTCTTATATCCACTTAAACCTGAAGGAGGTCGAGTTCTACGGCAAATATGATAATAATTTAAAAGATGAATACGTCCGCGGAGGTTGGACCTAATATCAAAGTGCGGGGAACGAAATTCAATACTGAAATTCCAAAAAAGCGTTCATAAAATTGAACTGACCTTTGAGCATCATCGTAATTCGGAAGCGTCATGATAGCTGAACATTTGTCGGGATCCAAATTCTTGACTTTACCACCGCGGTTATCAAATAATTGATTCAAACGCTTTCGTAAGTTATGGGCATGTTTATCGGGCGTTGCATCAGGCGGTCGAGTCGGTAAATTTGTAACCAGTAATTCAACTGGGCTGCTTGACGATTTCTGTGAAATAAACCACCCTTATACGTGAATGTTATGACAGTATTCCCACAAGCTCTAACAGTCCGGCGGACCCAACTGAAACAGCTGTAACTTACCTTGGGTTGTCTTTCAGGTAAATCATCGAATAGTTCACTGAACACGCAGTGATCATCAGCAAACGCTAACAATTCTTTCGACACGGTCTTATTATGTAACACGACAGTTTTAAAACCACAGCGATATTTCAGATCCGACAAAACCTGCTTGAAAATACCATCACCTAAACAAATATAGCACCACAATTTCAGAAGTTAAACCTGTGACAGACTAGGGCGAATTTTTCTAAAATTGGACGAAAAGCAATTCAAATCACCGAGTAAATAATTCGCTGGTGATAAATTCGCCAGTCATAGGCTTGAATATGTTCAACGGTGGAGGTCGGTAGCATATTTTACTGGGGTGCATATTATTTGTAGTTTTACCTGAGATAAGAAGAACAGTACCAGGCTGGGAATGATTTTCACCAAAATCCCGTAACAGTTGAACCAATTTGTTATCGGCTGCGTTCTTACTAGTAGCGCTAACATGAAGAATTTTTACCTGAAAATAATTATCATATTTAATGGTAGTGAATGTGTGACGTGCAATAACCTACTAATCTCACACAGTTTGAAAAGTGACCATCCCGTATAATTCACTGATACCACTCTACTTTATACAGCGTTTACGCGGCGTTTATCAATACTAGCCATGTCGCCTTGTGGATATTTGATGGAGAATAAGTACTTGGGTGCCAGTAATTGTAAAAGTGGGGTTTCAGATCAGAGGTCGAGAGGTCGAGACACCACTCATCACCACAAGTAATTTTTTTTCCTTATAAATGGGGGAGAATGAACACCAACCAGAAAATAATAATGTTAATGAAAATCAATATCATTGTCCATATTGTAAAAAATACATTGATAGATCAAATAAACCTTACATGGAAAATGTTAGAAATTATATTGATTCACTAGAAATAAAAGATACAATTGAAATTTTAGAAATATTACGCAGTAGAATTGTGACACACATAAACAGTGAGTGCGCGTAACAACAGCTGCGCGTGTGTTAAATGTACCCGGATAAATAGATGCCGTGAGGCTTGGGTGAGAACGGTTAAAAGCGTGTTTGTTATATACAGGGGAAGTAATCCCCACTCATCACCACAAGTAATTTGTTTTCCTTATAAATGGAAGATAGAAAAGCATTCTTAGCAACAATAAATAACAGAATTAAACCAACAAAAAAACAATTTGAAATAAAAAAGTTAGTTGATGTTACAAAAGAAATTGAACATAAAATATTGAAATTAGAAAAGATAAAAACTAAATATGGAGAGAAAGTATCAGCTAATTTAAGCTACTGTAATGTTAGTACATCACGAGAATTTAAAGTGTTTTTACCCGATAAATGGGTTTCATTGAGTACAGAGGAATTGAAAGATTTAGTAGGATTTAAAATAATATATCATGGGAAAAATGAAGATGGTCATCATGATTTAGAAATTGTTGATTAAATAAAAATAAAAATAATGAATATCTAGAATCCAAAATGACCTTAGTCGTTTTATAAACAACTACAATCATACAGTCAAACATCTGTTACATGTTATTATATGAGAGTGCTTCATTTGAATATTGATCAATCAAACAGGTGTTGCACAACGTTGTTGTTATATTGGATAGCTAGCAGTTTTATAATAAGCACGCAGTACATACAACACACACAAGCCAGTTAGCCGGCATTGAACTACCACGTTTTCATTGGTTGCTGAAAGCGAGGTTTATTTAAATTAGCTCGGCCGTGACGACAGGAGGATAGTCATCATTCTCTCGTGATTAAAAGGAATATTTCAATGTTTTTACGGTAAGTTTTAGCAAAATTGCCCTATCCTCTACCTATAGAGTTTTCAGGGGATAAGCATCCCGTTATTGAAAGGCGCCAAGGGACGCTTATCCCCCGTCATTTCTACTTACACTCCCGGCGACCCACGTCAACCGAGATCTCCTTCAATGATTGGTAGAAATCACATTATATTAAAGGCACCTAATGTAATTTCTACCAATCTCGAAATTCGAAACCGAAGGAGAAACCCGGAGAGTGGACGAAGGTGCATTTTCAAAATGCCTCTGCTGGCCAGAGCTACTCCACTGGTTGAATGAATTGCCTTATATACTTAGCTAAAACACCTAAGTAAATGTTGCTGGTGCTAAAAAAATATGTGAAATTTGAAATTATAAATTATTCCGAATGAAAAGAATATAAGAATGAAAACCGATAAATGAATTATGGATTTTTGACTTAATTATGATATAATTTTTAATCAAATTAGTAATCAATTACTATGTTAATTGATTAACAAATTCAAATTCAAATATTCATTTTAGCATCACACCCAGTGCTGCCATCTTTCAATTTAAGAAAAAACTAATAATAAGAAACGACTGTAATACAATATTCAAGTAAAAACAAAATAAATTAATAAAAATAATGAATATCTAGAATCCGAAATGACTTATCTGGACAATTTAATTGCTCCGCATAGATAGACAAAAGTAGTGAGATATTCAATTATTTTTTTTGCTTTTTTCTAAAATATTAATCCATTTTTTTATTGTCAATTTTGGAATTTCAGAAGCATTTTCATTTTTGATAGCAGTTGTTTCAGAATTATTAATATCATGAATTTTATTTGATTTCTTATACCAATTACACCCAATCAAAATGAATACAATTACAAATCCAACTGTAAAATATAGACATTTATCAAATATTCTATCATTAGAAGGATTAGAAATAACAATATTTTCACTATTTTTATTTACATTTTTATTACTTATTTTTTCTTTTACAGCTTTTTTATATTCTTGTGATTTAATTCCTAATTGCCGAGACCATTCAATTTGTTTCCGTGATCTCGGTTTTTTCTTCACTTCTTCCACCTCGCTCATTTATTATAGAAATATTTTTACTTTCAATATTTGAAAATGTTATAACCCCAGTTGATAATAATGTCATGAATCCACCTAATTGAAATGATAAATATCCAATCCAATTTATTTAATTCAGTCATAACTAAATAATCATTTTTTAAATCGGAATATAATCTATTTTCATCTTCAATTGGTAGTATATAATTACATAATTTATTATAACCTTTTACTACATTTTCTGATATCGCGTCATTAATTCTAGCTGTTCTCGCGGCTTCATGAATCTTAAATAATCTAATAATTTCATCTGATTTCATTGTATCTAATTCATTATAAGTTAAATTTTTACCGACAAAATTTTTACAATTTCCAGATGCTATTAATATTTCTAATTGATGTTTACAGTAAAGATAATATTCATAATTATTATTTGTTGTAACATTATTTAAAACACCATCATCTGGAATTAATTTTGTTTCTTTTATTCCTAAATCATCTAAAGTTTTTTCAATTGGAACATCACCATTTTTAGATTTTATTTTCTTTTCACCTACCATTTATATAACAAAAAAATTAGTTGTGATGTTGCAACTAGAATTCAACTAGAATGTAACTAGAATTCAACTAGATTAACAAGCTAGTTGAAATATTGTTATTTTTGTTTATTTCTTGTTAAATCTAGTTGATTTTTGTTCCAACTACCAATAACTAGAATTCAACTAGAATGTAACTAGAATTAAACTAGATTAACAAGCTAGTTACAATATTGTTAAAATCTAGTTGATTTTTGTTACAACTACCAATAACTAGAATTCAACTAGAATGTAACTAAATATGTAATTGATTAACAAACTAATTGAATTTAAATAAATTCATATTTAAATGGGTGTTGTAATCTAAATAGTAATTTTGATCTTTTAATATTTTTCAACTTATCCATATATTCATTATGTAAATCATGTGGAATAATATCATTTTCCTCAAGTGCATTTTTCATTGATTTTCTATCTTTATTGTAGAATAAAACTAGAAATCTAATGTTTTCTCTAAAGTCTTTAACAATTGAATTATATTTTTGATTTAAAACCCATGTTGTTATCCCAAAATGTCTGCCAGAAAAAGCTAAATAGCATAACTCACTTTCTCTAACTTTTGAATCATGTAAATTTGCGCAATCATCTATGATAAATAATATATTTGATCCTTTATAAATATCAATTGCTTTTTTTATACAATTATCTAAATTTTCTTTTACTGTTTTAGGATCTAATATAATAAATTTATTATTTCTAGTAAAGTTTCTATCATAAGTTTGATTAAATTCATACGTTGGGCAAAATAATACTATATTATCAAAATAGTTTTCATAAACAGTTTCTAATAAATTGAATATAAAATAAGTTTTTCCACAATTTGTTACGCCAGATATTAAAATATTATGAGGCTCAAATATAAATAATTCTTTATTCATTTATATATTTTTAATTTCACTTGATAATATCCATTCATTGAATTTATCTGGCCATCCAACCCATTTTACTAAAGAATATTTTTTTCTTTTAATAGTTTTTGTTTTTAATACTTTTTCAATTTTATATTCTTGTTATAGATTTTCAGTAGTTAAACTTAATTCTTCTTCGTAAAAGTAGCCATCAACTTCTTCACCATCTAAATCTTCTAATTTATAGACATATGGTTTTGTTGTTATTACCTTTTTTATTTCATATATTTCTCTAGTAAAATTTCGATCGTATCCATTATCAAATATCTTTTTATACTTAGAAATTCTAACATTTCGACCAACTTTAAATTTAGGTTCACCAAAATCATCTACAAGAAATGCTCCATATAAATTATTCCAAACAATTTCAGCATTTTCAGGTTTTCTAGCATCAATAGGTTTCATTCCAATAGAAGAATGATAAGAATTATTATATCCTTCTGTCAATTTTGGTAAAACATCAATCCATTTAAAAGTATTATTTGCTGTAAAATATTTCCACATTCTTGTTCTTAATGTTCTATTAAATCGTTCAACAACTGCTGCTTTTTATCTGATTTTGTTGAAAAATATTTAATATTATGATTATCTAAGAGTTCATGAACAAGTGAATTATCAAACTCTTTTCCATCATCAAATTGTATTTGTATTTTTTCTGGTTTTAGTTTATCACCCGAAAGAAATTTTCTTAAAACATTTGATGTTTGTACAGCATCTTTTCTATAAAGTGGGAAGCTCCATTCAATTCATTTATATCTTTATATTTAACTAAATTTTGTGGGATTATCTTATCTAATTTATCTTGTTTTACTTTACGCCATATATTTTTAGTAGAAGAATAAGCAACCGAACTCTCAGGGTTGTAATAATAAGTTTCTTAAATATTGTTCTTTAGTATTAGGAGTTTTTTTACCGCCCATTTATATATCCTTAATTTTAACTTTATATTTCTAATATTGAATACTATCTAATTGTGAATTTACAATATTTAATTGTGCGTCAGATATAATATAAATATGCATTTTGAAATTTTTGTCCCCTCTTTTCTTCGCCATGAATAATTGTATTCCATATTTAGTGTTCTGTAGTTTTTTCCCAGAACCATGTAATGAATTATCCTCTGTTGTTCTAAAATCTAACCATAACGCATATTTATTACCGGTATAATAATCAATTTGATTAATATTACAATTTTCAAATGATTTTACTTTTTCATTCATAAAATGTTTTCTAATTTCTGGCCATTCTTCAATCATTCTCATTCCTTGACAAAATATTTTATTTGCTATTCCTTCGATAGTTATTTCAACTTTTGTTATTTCAGGATTATAATGATTATCTACCTTTATTGCGCCATTAGAATATGTTGCAATAGTAAAACATATTAATATACCTTTAATAGATCTTCTTGGGAAGTTAATATTCTCATTAATTATTTCATCATTTGCATTAATAGTTACAGTTTTAAATTTATCAATATAATCATATAATAATGAAAATCCTTGATTGTATTGAGTTTGAATTGTGCTAGCAATATTTTCATTAGTTACTGTGTTATATTTTAAACATATATTCGATAATTTATTACTCATATCTTTAACAACGCTAGATAATACAATTTCATTTACAGGAGCAAATGTTATCTCAAATATAATATCTTCTTGAATTGCATATTTATATAAAGGTGCATTATCATTTATCAATTCAAAGTCTAATGGAAAGGTGCATTATCATGGACCAATCTTTATAATTAATTTTTTAATCAAATATCTCCCAACATTATCGACAACATAATTATTATCATGACCAGTTACTTTTATATCGGCTGATAAATAAATACTGTTTGGAACATAAAAAGAACTATATTATCATCTATTTCTTTTTGTGTAACATCAGTTATTTCATTACTATTACTTATTATTTTAATTCTATCTGGTTTTAATTTTTCTAAAGTTGATTCTGATAATATTTTATTTTTATTATTTTTATAAGTGATATCAATATAATAATCACCTTTCAAACGATAATAACATTTACCATTATCTAAAAATTTTAATTGATCTGCTAAAATCTTCTTGAATTGCATATTTATATAAAGGTGCATTATCATTTATCAATTCAAAGTCTAATGGAATTTTATATTTGCTTCCATAAATCTTTTTTATCAAATTATCTACAGCATTAGTTACTACTGCATTATTGGCTTCAGATCTTAATTTATTTTGGTTTTCTGATTGGATACCTTGAAATATCATATTATTTCTATTTTCTTTAGTTAACCATAAATCTTTATAATGCATAAATAAATTATAATCATCTAATGAGAAAACTGTTTCTGGACCAATCTTTATAATTAATTTTTTAATCAAATATCTCCCAACATTATCGACAACATAATTATTATCATGACCAGTTACTTTTATATCGGCTGATAAATAAATACTGTTTGGAACATAAAAAGTATTTTGTGTTAATCTAGGAATTCTAACATATAAAGTTTCATCGGGATTAATATTTGAAGGGTTATGAGTAATTATATGATGTGATCTTTATGCTTTAATAGCATTAGATATTCTAGAAATCTTAGAAGGACTTATATAACTCCCACTCATTTATTTAACAAAAAAAATTAATTATTTATTTTTGATCATGTTTACTAAACCAAAAATAATAGCACTTACAACTGTAATTAAAAATAAAATAATATGTTCAGCAGCAAAGTTAAGAATATTCCCAGCAGATTTCAATATAAAACCAACAATTGATGCAATAACTCCTGGCAATGCTGCAGCAGATTTTTTAGATAGTTCCCATAAATATTTTGCTAGTTTCTTTAAACCATCCTTAACTTTATCTTGTATAGAATTATTATCATTCGGGGGTTTATCCGGTTTATTGGGAGTAGGAGTAGATTTCAAAGCATTTGATATTGCTAAACCAATTGTTGTAAATAACATAGTTACAGCTGTTAGAATTGAAAGAATTGTTATTCCTTCTAATTTAAATAATAACTTTATTCTATCTTTTAATGATATTTCAGAATTTGGTTTAATCAACAAATCTTTAAAAATAACTTTTAATCTATTAATATTATAATCATATGATTTTAACAATAATTTAATTTCTTCTTTTTGTAATTCTATGTTATATTCTAAATCATCTTTTTCTTTTTCTAAACGTAATTCTTTTTGCCTATATTCTATTTCATCAATTACTTGATGATCTAAATCAGACTTTAATTGTTCTATTTCTTTATTTTTATCAGTTAATTCTTTTTCTAAAGTTCTAATTTTAAAATCTCTTATACTTTTATCATGCGCAATTTTATTAGATGCAAGTCTTATACTAATAATTTCTCTAATTGCTTTATCAGAAAATATATCTAAATCTTCTAATTCTTGATCTGTTGCATCAATTAATCCATTCGGTAAAAGTTTTTCAATTGGAACTTTATTTGATTTAAGTTTACTATTTTTGGAAGTTATATTCTGTTCAGAAGTTGTTTCTGTTTCTGATTTCTTTTTGATTATTTCAAATAATTCATTAATTATTTGTTTAAATACATCTATATTATCATCTATTTCTTTTTGTGTAACATCAGTTATTTCATTACTATTACTTATTATTTTAATTCTATCTGGTTTTAATTTTTCTAAAGTTGATTCTGATAATATTTTATTTTTATTATTTTTATAAGTGATATCAATATAATAATCACCTTTCAAACGATAATAACATTTACCATTATCTAAAAATTTTAATTGATCTGCTAAAAGTCCAACGTCTTCATCATTTATGTTAAGTTTAGACTTTTCAATTATACGTTCTAATTTAGGTATTTTGTTTAAATTATCTAAATCTTGTTTTACTAAATCTGGGTCTAAATTTTCAGGATTTCATTGTGATTCTGCATTTCTAATATAATCAGGTATATTCAAATTATTATTATATTCTGGCTCATTACCATCATTAAAACTTGTTTCATCAAAATCAGGTGGTTGTTCATCACTTATACCAGGTTCATCAAAAGGATCCATTCCAATATCTTCTCCACCTTCTACATCCATTTATATAATAAAAAAATTAAAATTTAAAATATAATATTCCTCCTATAACAATTCCTATACAAGTTATAGCTAATTTAGTATTTTCATGGGATTTATTGTCATTATCAGTTTTAATTATATTATGTTGAATAACACCGTGTGGGTGCCATACGGCACCATTATCAGTTTTAATATCACCATGTGGGTGCCGTACGGCACCATTTTCTGTAGTATTGTAATCTTTTATTTTGGAATCATTATCCAATTTAATATTCTTAGTTTTAGTTTCTGTTGATTGAATATGTTTTTTATTTTTTTCACCTTCCATTAATTTTGGAGCAGTGATAATCTTTTTATTTATATCATTTAACCCAAATGAATTATTTATTGTAGCAGTTTTAATTAGATTATTATAACCAGTTATGTTTCCCATCTTTAATTCTAAATCATTAGAAATAATTAAAAGATTAGGGCATATACAATAATTTAATGTAATATGTGATTTATCTAAATAATTTTGATATCTTATAATGTTTTCTGGAATCGATCTATTTTTATCATTATGAATTGAATCTTCAAATAAAACTTTAAACTGTTTCTGCGCATCGAATGAAGTGTTATCATTTCCAATTATTGGGGATCTTGCTTCAACTTGAGCGCCTAAAATGCATATCAAATAAATTCTAATAGATTGATTTATTCTTCGTATACCTGATTTTGTAAAACCTTCACCATTTTCTAAAATGAAATTAACCCAACCATTATTATTATCATCTTTATAATTATGATAAGCTGAAATTCTATGCATATAATCAATTCTTTTTATTTCAAACTCTTCACCAACACCTTGCAATATACCATGCGCTCTGAAATCGGAATTAATATTTATATTAAATTCATTACATATTTTATAAAACTTAGATATATTAATATTATTATCCAATTCTTTAAAATATTTAGACCCGGGTAAAGGACATTCTAATTCATTTAATATTATTCTGATTTGAAAATATGTGTGAAATCTAAATATTGTGTGAATTAATTTTAAATCAGAATACTTCAAATTTTTATCTAAGTTATTTAAATGATCATTCCAACTTATTCCACATCCTGTTGTTGCAGAATAAACAGCAAAATCTAATTGGTTCTGCCAATATTTCATATTAGATTTTACTTTATATATATGGTATTCATCTCGAGTAAAAGTAACTTCATATGTATTAAATATATTTTCCATTTTAGAAATAAAAAACTGTGATTCAGTAACATAAATTTCTAAATTAGTTAATGAATTTAAAACTACATTTCTATATGTAATATTTTTCTTAAAATCTATTGCAGGAATATTATATTTAATTGATTTATTATATTGGAAAGCTTTTGGAAACCCCATTTATATAATTAAAAAATTAATAATTTATTAATTCTTTTAATAATTTATCTTGTTCTTCAACTGTTATATGGCCATTTAAACTTATTATATAATCTAGTGTATTCTTTAATTTATTAATTTCTTTTATATTAGTTTTAATTTTTTCTTTATTACTTTTAATATTCAATTTTGAACTTATACCAGTTAAAACACTTGAACTTAATCCTAACACACCAATTGATATAGCTAAAGGGGTTAATGGGCTGAATATTGCTAAAAATGTTATTACAGAACTAATTGTAACCGAACCACTTATAATCAAATAATATATAATTTTACTTTTTAGATATTTTTTCTTTTTAACTTTTAAAAGTCACTTTCAAATTCTAATATTTGTTTTTCTAAATATATTTCTAATTTAGTTTTATTTATATCATGAAGAATAATATCAATATTATCAACATTATCTTCCATTTATTTAGCAAAAAAAATTACTAATTAGTAAACTTATATGCTACAAATATAACAACAACAGTTCCACCTAAAATCCAAATTATTTCATATTTCTTCTGTTCATTACTTGGGGTATAATAATCTGATAATTTAGGTTTGTATAGATGTAATTTTTCTTTATTGGTTACCGCGTTATATAAACTCATTGCATCATCAACTGATTGAAAATCTCTATGTGAAATCTTCTGATCATATAATTCTTTATTGATGTAATCCATATAGTTTTGGTCTTTTTTCTCTATATTCTTCTGCAGCTTTATTATATTTCTCTAATGCTAAGTTATGTCCTCTTTGTTCTCCTGATGAACTATTTTTATCAATATGTTTAAATAAATAACCACCACCAGTAAATGCTAAAGCGTTAACAATTGCCGATCCTATAATAGTTATAATTGCAGAAGCCACTTATTTAGCAAAAAAATTATGCATTTATATGGGAGGAATATATTTTTGTTTTTCCAAATAATCAATAGTTGAATTAGATAAAGTAATTGCTAATGTTAACTTTAAAATATCATTTATATCAAATCTATCAACATTAACACTTCCCATTTTGAATACTTTTTTTAATACCATTGAATAACCAACAGTTCCAACTGATAGTAAGGCGCCATTATATAATCCAGTTATTATCCACTTATTATCACTCATTTATTTATCAAAAAAATTACTATCTTCAAAATATTTAGTTATTTTAGTGATGATTAATTCAACATTTATTTTATTACTAGTTTCATTTGTATATATTTCAATTATTATTTTTCTAATATCATCGATGATAAAATCTTCATCTAATTCATAAAATCTTAAAGATTCTCTAATTAAATTAGTAATCTTTTCTACATTTAAAGTTTCTTTATCTATTGTTGTTTTATACTCAAATGTTGTTTCATTAGAAAATGCAATATTTTTAATATGTGTAATTACATCATTAATGTTAAATTTCATTTCTTTCTCACGTTTAAAATCAAACCCAAAACATATACTCGGTCCAACAGTTATATTCATTTATATAGTGAAAAAATTACTCTTTACATCTTATAACTAATTCATAAATTACAGGAAAGTTATTCAAATCAATTAAATAACCATTATGATTTCTTATTTCTAATTTAAAATTGTTAAATTAAGGAATACAAGGTTTAAAATCACATTCAGCTAAATTATAATTTATTTGCGTTCCAAATTGTTTAACGTTCTTCAATGGTAAAATATTTAATATACTAGAATTACATGTTGTATCTTTAGTTGCTTCAAATGTTTTTGTAGGATCGATTAAATTGCAATAAATATAAAAGTGTGTAAAAGGTATTATATTTGAGTTACCGTGTATGTTTACACCAATAAAATCATTTGGAGTAATTCCTAACAGTTTTGCAAAAGGTTTTTTTACCGTGTAAGTATGTCTTCTTGTCATCAATGTATCAGATTTAACAAGTTTAATAAGTTCATCATCAAACTTTATTTTAATTTTATTAGAGCTCTCACTTTTTATGAATTTAATATTAAATTTGGAATTACCATTACCTAATCTAATCCGAGCTTTTCTATTAATTTCTTGCGCTAATGTTTCTAAATTATATAATCCTGGTGTAAGCATAAGTTGAATCCATTTTTTTTCAAGTTTATCAAAAATAAGAAGGCTTCTATGTTCATCAGTTTTATCTGATATATTGTAAAATGAGTTACATAAACTTATATTTACTAATTTTAAATCAACACAATTCTTAAATTCTCTATCTAATTGAACTAGTAAATTATGAGATTTATAATTTGTAAGTCTTCTAGAATCAACAAATATTCTGTATTCTTTTAATTCTACCATTATTTATAACATAAAAAAATTACCGCTCATCACTAAAAATTAATTTTAATAAAATTTTTCCTAAATAAATGGATGAGAAGATAGCATGCGAAATTTGTGGTGAACTTCTAAGAAAAAGTAATATGGCTCGACATATGAAAAAACATGATGAAAATTATAAACCCCCTAAAATAAACTGCCCAAAATGTAATAAATTATTCTCAAGAAATTATGTTAAAAAACATTCAGAGAAGTGTAGAATTAATGGCGCAACGTCTAATGTTGATAGTAACGAAAGTAATAGTAATTCTGTTGAAGTTGAACCTGAAATTATTTGGAAAAGACCTTTCTTATTCTATGACAAGGATAATATAAAAGATCATATCTGCGAGCCTTGTCGAATAAAATATAGAAGATTGGGAGAATCATCAATTTCGTAAAGTACATAAAGATAAAATTTCTAATAAATTTGAAACTGAATTCAATGAAAGAAAAGATAATTTATTAGAAAAAATAGAATATGAGAAAACGTTACCAGATAATAAAGAAACAGTTGAAAAGTTAGAAAAACAATATAATGAATTAACAAGAAAAACATATTATTGTAAATATTGTAAATTGATTATTACAACAAGTAATTCAAATCTACATAATAGAACAATAAAACATAAAGAAAACGTAAGAAAATACCAAGAGCTTAATGAAGATCTATTACCAATAAATTATAAACAAAAATGCCCGCAATGTATTTATGCGACCTTAAGACAAGAAGGTACTGTGTTATTTTGTGTTGATTGTGGATGGCAAAGGAATTTATGGGGTGAAGAAAAAACTAGAGATTTTCTCATAGAACCAAAATTAAATTATCTAGATGAAATTTCTAAAATATTTTCTATAGAAGATCATACACCAGAATATATGCAATGGCTTGAAAAAATGAAAATAATAGAAAATAAAAATGGTGAAATAACTAAAAAAGATATTATAAATACAATTATTCCGTCAACATTTAACACAAAACAAAAGAAAATGTATTTATATTTATTATTTAACGATTATTATGAAAAACCTAAATTAACAGAAGAAGATACGGAAAATATAAAAAAAAATATTCAAACAAATATTAATGTATCATTTGGAAAATAGAATAACAGATTCAATAAATTATGAATTCTTTTTAAATAAGATTGTAAATCATTTAAACCTAGATATTATAATTCCATTTGACGAATTAACAAACAAAAAGAAACAAAGAGAGCGAGATGAAATGTGGAACAAGATAGAACTTTATTTAAATGAAAAAAATGGAATGGAAGAAGAACCTAAACAATTAAATGAAAATGAAGAAACCAATAGTGATTTCGATTATGATGATATTGATTTTATGTTTTAATGACCATAAGGTAATGTTTTTATACCATAATCTATGCCTTTTATCATCAAATGGATTTAAACTAGTTTTTTCAACTTCATTAATGTACATCTCATGATCTTCTGATCTTAAACATTTTGTGTTTCATTACAATTGATTTATATAAACACTTTATATAATCTTGAAATTCTATATGTTTATCAACCACATGTTTTGTTATTCCTTTTAACTTTTTAGCTTCATGATCTTTTGTTCTGTAACTATACATTTTACTTCTTATCCCAACAAATTCAATCATTTCATCACCCCCTAATTCATCTTTAAACTTACCAGGGATCTTTTTATTATCATTGCTAAATAGTTCATGATCTTTGGGATAATTGCTAAAATCAAAATGATGTTTTAATGTTTTTAAGTCTTTTGTTATGTCATTTGTCTTGATTTTTAGTATGTAACTGTCGGTATTTTTTTTGGATTAATGGGAACCCAGAATTGAATGTTCCATCATCTGTTGATAAATCATAAACATAGTCAGTTGGGTTATATATTTCAAATAAATCTTTAACTTCTTCTGTTAATTCTTTTTCTACATGCCTTAAATTAAAACAATTTGGTTTAGATTTAATTAATTCTATATTCATATTAAATCCTAATGAACTGCATAATATATTCAATCCTGATATAGCAACTTTTCCTTTTTGAGCAAAGGATATGTTTTGCGGTTTTGGAAACTTTTTAAACCATCTGCGGCATAGAATCCAATGAAGAACCACTTTCTTAAATTATTTTTTGCATTCAATACATAATCTGGAACTATCTTTTCTTTTGTTGAAGTATTACTTTTCACTATTGCATGAATATAGAATTCATCATTATATTTTGTAGCAAAATCTTTAGGATTATTTACAAATATTCTATAAACCGCGGATGATTTCATATGATCCATGATTCTCAATGTTTTATATGAATAAACTTCTTCGCAGAATTTCCTTATTCTTTCTAATAATTTCAAATCTTGATTGCATAAATACCAACGATATTGAGTGCGATTAACATAATTATACACACCTGCTGAACCATCTCCCATGAAAAATCCTTTGATAAAATATTCTTTTCTTCTAATGTTTCGGGTTCTATATTATAAATATCATCAATAATTTCATCAAATAACATATGATTCATTCTTTGGAAAAATCTTTTATGTAATAATTCATCTCCAATTTTTATATCAGTTGGTTTTATTTCATCACCATTTCGTTTAATTAAACTATGATCTTCTGTAACATCTACAAATCCTAATTTAGTTCTAACTCTATAGATTTTCTTATTTGTTTTATGCCTAATAATATTCTTTAATTTTTTCCATCCATTTCTTGTCCAAACATCCATTAAACCATTTATTTGTATTAATTCTTTTTCTCCATATGAAATATAACATTCATTTTGTTTTGGAATTATTTCTGAAATTCTTCTTATCAATATTTTATTATTACATTTTAATAATATTGGGGTGTCAGCTGTTACAGAATCAAAATATAATATTTCAATATGCTTTTCCCCAAAAAGTGGTTGTAAAACATTATAATAAAAATCATACATTAATAATTTTGATACTTCTAAAACAGTCGAACCAATAAATATAGGTTTATTAAATTTCATTGATGTTCTTTTTAATTTAACTGCTGTTAAATAATCTTCAAATCTTTTATTTCCTAAATGTCTAGGACTTAATTGTAAATGTCTTAATCTTTCAGAATTATTTACTAATTCAATATCATTTCTATTTCTAATATTTTCACATGTTTTACCATAAAAACTATTATTCATCAATTTGAAGAAATCTTTTTCAAAATCTGTTTTGATATGGTTCTCTGTTGAGTATTGAAATCTATATATTTTTCTAACCACTTCGATTGATTAAATTCAATATATCTATGTACTTTCTTTAATTTCATTCCTTGTTTTAGATAAAATTTTAACATTCTATGATGAACAATATAATTGTATTTATTATTTTGAGTAAGTATTAATTTTTCTGTAAAAACATGATCTTTCGGTTTTATTTTCTTCTGGTATTCACTTAAATAACTATCATCTACAGTTAAATGTTCTGGGCAATAAGGTAAGTTTCTTGTTTAAACTTTATATTTTCAGGATATTCTAAATCAACTACAAAGAAATAACCAATTGGTGCTTCATCTTTTAAACTCGCAATTGCGCTTTCCCAATCAGTTTTATCACCATTTTCAACTTCTGTTAATATAAAATTTTTATATGGTTGAGGTTGCATCATTGCCCAACCATATAAATTATTGGCGTCAATATATAATGATTTATATTCATCATTTGCTTTAAAATATCTATCTCCCATAACACCACTAATTCCACCTAATTGATTTTTCAAATAATAAAACCATATCTGGTTCTTTTAATAAATCTAATTCTACATTTGTATATTTTAAACCACATTGCCAGGTTAAACCAGGACTAGAGTAGCAATAACAAGGATCAACATTAAAATGATTCAAATTAACTTCTCTAAATTTTTCAAATATGTCAGCCAATATCATAACATCTGATTTTAAATATAAATCAACTAATTCAACATGATTTTTCATCTTAAAATGGTTCCAAATATTTAATGTTCTATTAAAAACTTCGTCTTTCACATAATCCTCTTTTAATTGATCATAAAATTGATCTTTTAATAATTCTGTTACATTAAAATCATTGTGTGTTTTATAAAATGAATAAGGAATTGCGCCTTTATATCTCAATAATTTAAAATCTTGTTCATTTGGATAATAATATCGAGATCAAAATCATTATCAACTAAATTTTTTGATAAATTATCTAATGAACTTGCTAGAAATCTATAAGAATCTAAAAATCTAATGCAACCAAATTGAAATGAAATATAATTTTCAGATGTTTTAGCTAATAGTTTAAAATCATATTTTCTTACATTTGCTTCATTCATAGCATTATATTCTTCTATTTCTTGATAATTGCGCCCAATTTTCCCAATAATTGTTTTATAAATAGATGGGTATCATATCCTGATAAATTATGAAATAATATTGGTACAAAATTTACTTTTTTAGCTTGTAAATTGCAATCTTCATGAGCAGCTCCACGATATTTTGAATTCAAATGATCATGATCTCAAACTCTTTTATCAAATGAATAAAAACGTTTTTCACAATAACAACAATGAGTTGCATAATTAAAATCAATTTCATCTTCTTTTGTCATAACTATTCTTTTATTTTTGTTTAATAATTTTGCAAAATCACTTTCTAATTCAATCATTTTATCACCAAAATCATTAACTATATTTTCACCTCTAAAAGAAATATATTGACTTTCATATAATTCAGGATAATTTGATTTTATATAAATTCCATAAGCAGCATTGTGTCTTCATTTAATTCATTTCCTTTATCCATTGATTTTAATAATTGCTTTTTGTTATATATTTCTTTTCTATCTTGATTAGTTAATTCTTTATTCAATGATTCAAAATCCCCATAAATTACAAAAGGAACAATATTCTTAAATTTATGATTAGTAAATTTCAATTTATAATCTTGTTCTGTTGGCATTATTAATTTACAAAAATCTTTATTATCACATAATTCTTTATGTTTTAGTAACGCATTCTCAGTTATAAATTTAGATAAACATTTTCTACATAGATACATTTTATTATGGTGATCACTTTCTGTTGTTCTAAAGAATAAATCAATTTGTTTTAACCACATATAATGTTCATTTTCATCTTTTTTATAATATAACAAATCTATAGCATTTTCATCATCATAATATTCTGTTAAATATAAAGCTTCCAATGTATAATCTTTAATATTTTCACCTTTTGTCTTTGGTAATTGCATTAATTCGAATACATTTATTTTTAAATTATTAACTTTTTCTATTTTAGGAATCATTTTTATAGTTACTGGATATTGATCAATTTTATATAATGTTTCATATTTCCGATAATCTGTTATTCTACAAACATTTTCCTGTGATGGATGTAAGCAACTAATAACTGACCATAGAAAACATTTATTATCTTCATTTTGAATATTTATTACTGCTTTTGTTATAAATGGTAATTTAATATAAGATGATGCTTTAATATCCTTTTCTGTTGTAAAGTTTGAATCATTTTTAAACATTTTATTACTTTTTGATGTTTTATTTCTTTTTGTATTATAAACATTTAAATCTAAATATATTATTTCATTCAACGTTAAGCCAGAACCCTCAAAATATCTTTCTTCAATATGACGTTTAAATTCATTTAATATTTTTTCTAACTTCTCTTTTATTTGTGTTTTTGAAATTATTTCTTCAGAGAGTGTTTGAATATTATAATTCATATTTTCTTCTGACATTATAAAACTTACTTTCCCAGAGATACTAATTTTTGGATATTCAACATCTGTTATCAAATCTAGTATTTTTTCTATTATTTCATTAAATTTACTATAATCTTCTATTGTTGTACCTTTAAAAAATCTAAATAGAATAGCTGCAGGACCAATTTTACTATGTAATGTTTCTAAAATTTCAATTGTATCTTTTATTTCTAGTGAATCAATATAATTTCTAACATTTTCCATGTAAGGTTTATTTGAAATGGATTTAGTTTTTGAAGTTGATTTTTTTTTACTTGTTGAGGTTTATTATCAAAATATTCTGATCCTAAAACATTTTTATTTAAATTTCAATAATGTTTTTGTGATTCGAGATGTCTATTATAATTCCTTTTTATTATAAATTCATTACAAACTTCACATTTTATTTCATCCACATTCGTATTTTCTAATCGTTCTTTTCTTTCATTGGAATTTTCTGGAGTTTCAAAATCTATTACATTTTTTATATGATTTGCAGATTTTTCATGTCGTGATTTTTGGGATTTATCGATGTATTTTTTACAATATGGACAATGATATTGATTTTCATTAACATTATTATTTTCTGGTTGGTGTTCATTCTCCCCCATTTATAAGGAAAAAAAATTACTTGTGGTGATGAGTGGTGTCTCGACCTCTCGACCTCTGATCTGAAACCCCACTTTTACAATTACTGGTGCCCAAAAACACCCAGCAGACCGCTAAATGGGCGAAAGAAATATATGCACCGACTTGGAGCCACGGAAAGAGAACAATGCAAGTCAGATGAGACTAAATGAGCTTTGTGTGCTATCTTGTATTAGAGATAAGAAATTAAAGCTCTGCGATGAATTTCAATGTCCCACAAGACTTTATATGGATGATGTTTAAGAAATTGTCTAATTGTCTAAAATTGAGAAATTCTAAATTTGATCTGTGCTAATTGCAACCTCTAATCCGGACATTTGAACTTTGTTTTACATGGAAAACAAACCGTGCTAACAAATGACTTATCATTCTAACAAAATGAGGGCTTTACGGTCGCTACTCTGTGACGACCATACCAATGGCTATCGATCATGATTCTGATCAGTCCATGTTTCGGCTACAGACGTGTCTAGGGGTAGATTCATGTACAAACCAAATATCAAGACGAAATATTGAATAGTCTTTGAACCTTCCCAGAATAATTTCATTCCATATATGGACGGATGGATGACGGTCAATAAGTGAACTAAAAACTACCAGAAACTCGGATGGAAGTTATTTTAGTCTTTATTCAAGTTGAGTGAGATTTTTCCTTATTTGAGAGGTAATGCAGATATTTACCTGAGCTTCACCAAGTTCATATTCAACTTCGCGATTTTCTTTGCTGGTATCACAAACACAGACAAACTCGACGAGGCTGGATCCAGCGCAATATTTGTCTCGAATACGGTTAGCCACGTCAAACGCCGACTTCCCTTTTGGTACTTGACAATTTTCAATATCCCAAAATATACCTATTGGTGGCAGCTTTGTTCCTGGGAAACAATCATCGACGAAATTCTATTAAACCATTTGTAATCAGAAGTAGTCAGGCTGTTGTACCGACTGGACATTATCCGAGTTAACGTTACTGTAACGTTGTAACCATGATCAAACCAGCAACCAAATGACAATGAGATTCAACAAAAAGTCAGCATTGTATAAAATTTCGGCATATCTTGGGTATACGAAAAGAAAAACAATTGCAAATTTTCCTCCCGGATTTCACTAAACATAAGACCTAAGACCTTTTGGGTCTCATGTTTAGGGGGTCATATGTGTTACAATTATATATGAAACCTAAGACCCCCAAATATTTCAATAAGCCATCCGTTCGATGGATCATTTTAACAGATACCATTAGAACCACTTCAAATCGCCCAAAACACACAAACTACCATTTACAATAGTAATGGGAATTTTGTGTTTTCAGGCAACTCTGATTCTACCATTACAACTAATATTTAACTGAATGTTGCTAAAGTACACTAGATTTAAGCTAGTTGAATTGTTCAATTTCTTATTTATAATACTTGTTGATTTTTATTCGATTTTTGTTTCAACTTTAGGCCTATGTCATTCTCTCTCTCTCTCGGGTTGCATTGAAACTGTGAACATTTGTTGCAAATTCCAATAATCAAACTTTCGAAGAAGATTTTATTCTTGTTCTAATAAAGGTCATTTTTTAGAAGTTGACGGTGACAAAAACCGAGTAAATTTTCTTTTTTCCTTATGAATCGTTACGTACATGGTGAAAGATTTTTACTTCGCAAAGTTTGGAGAGCCACTGGACCATTGGTCCTTCATCTATTAAGACCTAAAAACAATCAGGTGAGGGGGTCCATTTTTGCCTTCAGAATCTTCAGACACGTATCTTCTTATTGGCTTCTTAATTATCTTAGATAAATCTAAACTCAAGTCACAACTGTACAAATGAATCCTGTTGGTTGAAATCTATAATTACCTGGATTCTCAGAAGCTGTACCGATGCCTTGGAAATCTGTAGATATTGTCGTCGTATTATTGTCACCGTCGATATTCAATTCAGAATTGTCTACATTTATTATGAAAAATTAAAACTAATAGTGATAATAAAGCACGAGTTCTGATGGTTAAACTCTATAATTACCTAGATTCTTAGCAGATCCGTCGATGTCTTTGAGAGTTGTAGTTATTGTCGCCGTATTTTTGTCACCCCCGATACGCATTTTAGAATTATCTACCTTTATAAATGGTCTACTTTCCGCCATCGTACCGTGTACTGAAATACATAATTTAGAATTCAGTCACTTCATTGCATTAAGTGCAAACATTTTTCCTGACCTAATTTGTGTGTCCAGTATTTACACGATTGGCCTCTACTCATATTGATTCAGACACAAGTTTTTCATGTTGCTGATCATTAAATAGTAAAACAATTCGTTTCTATTATACATGTGAGGCAGATCTTACACATTACAAACTCTCTACCGGCCTTTTCTATCAGGTTTACATATTACAAACTCGCTACACGGCCGCTTCTATCGGGTTTACAGGTTACAAACTCTCTACCGGCCGCTTCTATCAGGTTTACAGATTACAAACTCTCTGCTGGCCGCTTCTATCAGGTTTACAGATTACAAACTCTCTACCGGCCGCTTCTATCAGCTTTACAGATTACAAACTCTCTACCGGCCGCTTCTATCAGGTTTATAGAGCGTATTCTGGTGGAAACAAACGTGCCAGAAGAGAATTCTTTACAGATTCGGTAGAGACCAATCAAAACAATTTATTTTGATAAATCCAATCTGAAATCCCGTTTCGTTTCAAAGTCAAGTATCTTTTGAAAGCGAAGACGTATAATGTAGGCTACGCTTATCGGCAGTATAGTTGTATGTTTCATGCTGTTTGTCACTTATTTGTTGTTCATATCGTACGTTATTGACGCTGTCTTATTTTTCATAATTACAAGTAAATTTGCCTGAAGTTTCATTATAAATGATAATACATACGCTATAGTTCAACGAGAAATGATTACCTTACGTAGAAACTGGTCATTACGGTAAAAGAAACTGAGACTTTTGTTACATAATGTGAATTTGTCCCAGAATATATAACAAAATTGTATAAGTTTCTGTTGTGGAGATAGTTTAGTAGTTTAGATACATATACGGAAGCTGGAGTTAATGGCCAGTGTTGCTATTGCCAGACAACCTGCGTTGATGCGTACGTCATACATAAATATACATAGAAGTAATATAAATAAACAAGTCTGGAATGGACGTATGTGTCTTCGTAGGTAAACCTAATATGGTGCGGCCATGGACTCTGATGAGTTCAAGGGGATATTTATAGATAATTGTGACGTGTGCGTATACGTCATCACCCATACATGGATGGGAGGAATGTTGTGTAAACGCCTTCCCTGCTAGACTCAGAACGAACGACGAAACGACTGTATTAGAAGACTTCTAGTTTATTTCTCACTCACAGTACAGGGCTCAACAGTATAAATACTTGTGTTCAATGATGTGTAAATCACAAACTGCTTTCACATACATAAAGGAGAATTCATGCTTGAAAATGTATACACTGAATACATTTAATCCAGATTATAGTATTACAGTATTCACTATTATAGTATTCACATGTTGTGACGTATGAATACATCACAATCCATGAATTCCAGGCCATGTGTGGAAGAGTTGCACACGTTACTAAACATAAGATAAAAGGGTTTAAGAAAGCTTTAGAAAGGGACTAGAGAGAATAGAATGAGGCTTGAGAGAAGAGGTCTTAGAGAGAGTTCCGGGGAATGATCTTGTATACATCAAGTAAGAGAAAAATAAACGAATAGATGGCTTAAGAAGTCGTTACGTTATGTACGGGAGCCTTGTAAGAAAGTCAAGAACGAGGACTGGAGACCGATCCCGCACAACATCACCGATAGATTCATTACTACAACGCTACTTGGTGAACCCAACCCAGAGAACCCAACCCTGATCAACAATCACGGGTAGAGATTCGTCAACAACACAGTGGTGAAGAACCACAGCACTGGTGGAAACAGCCATCATAACATTAGTGGAGATCAAGGTCAAAAACAACAACATTACATTTCAGCGACCCAAACTGTCGACATCCGTTGGTTCTGTTCTATGTATCTGTGTATAGCAGTTGTATCTGCAACAGTAAATATCCCGCCGATCACGGCTACCCAGAGGGAAACCCAGTGACGTGCCAATTATCATTACATATTATACTGATGTAACAGAAAATGGTGCCTCAGAAATATTAATCTAATATTTATAAGTTAATCTATAGGTGAATTCGTGTGATGGATTAGTAATTAGAAGGGTGTCTTCTTTACCATGCTATGGATAATAAATCATGTAGACCAAACCTTGCTAGGGTTCAAAGACTAATCGTGAAGCGACCCAGGTGTGGTCTATACATGATTCATAATCCATATGCATGTAAAATAGACATCCTACTGATTACTTATCCATCACAAAAATTCGCTTAATAATTTATATTAACTTCGGATGAATATTTTTTCTGGGAAACATGTCATGGAATATCATTGGATCAGGGGCGGATTTTGAGGTTCCACCCTTTTCTGCCAAGACAACATTTTCATGACCAGCCAAAAGAAAGTTACACTTACTTTGGCAAATTATTCTCAATAATTCGTTCTAGAATCTCTCAGATGCTTAGAAAATGACAAACTCTCTTGACCGCCACCCCTCCCCCCATCAAAAATTCTTGGATCCACCCCTGCATACATTATAAATAGTCCCTGTGATGTAAACCTCCAAACAAATTGGAATGGTTCTGCTTTGTACCCTAAAAATATAGTTTTGATATCAAAGAGGATGCAGGACATTCCTTTTAGCTGATCCGCCTGTCTAATAATAATCGCATTCTGTTCAAACACAATTCCGCTTCCACAAAATGACTCCAATATTTAGAATGTTTAGATAAATTACCTCTTGATGTTACAGAAACTATAAGGTGAATATCCAATAAGTCTACGGGACAATAAGTATTCTGCTGAGCCACTGAACTGCGATAGTTGAAGTTTCTCCGACTACGTATAACCCCACCCCTGACACATGATATATTCTATAGTTAGATATGAGGTAATAATCGTCACGTGTCCTGTGAACCCCGTACATCGCCTGACATAACGCCATCCGACTAGAATTAGACACTAAGATTATTTTTCGACGCCGCACAGACTAGCTGTTGCTTCGGGCCATCCATTAGAAAATATTTGTGTAAAATAGTTATTTTCAGCAGCCGCCGTGTGATCAACTCCAGTTGATTTCAGCGTCCAATGAAATCAATTTTTAGGTCCCGAAAACTACGATTACCTGAAAAGAATTAATTCCGAGTAAGATATGTGATAGTAAAGTCTAAAATGACGTTCATTCCCATTGTATTCCAAGTTAGGATTGAGTCTCCATCACAGGGGCTCGTATTTGAGGTTTGGAGGTGAACTGTGAACTGTAGCTTAGATTATCCAGTATCCCTGGTACTATATATAATATATATATATATATATATATATATATATATATATATATATATATATATATATATATATATATATATATATATATATATATATATATATATATATATGTCGGTGTCTACCTTTTTCAATTAGTAAGCTGTGAGTTGACGTCGGTACTTTAGCAACAGCATTTTTAGGTTAATTTCTTTTAGCACTTATAAATATAATTGTTCTAACTTAAAACCAGCCTTAACTGCTTTATAGAAATTGTAAGGGGAATGATCACTTGATCTTAATATGTCCTTTTGCCAGAGATCCACACAGATAGCTGTCAGACGCAGGAATAATGCCCAGAATAATGCTATTTGAATAATGACCCAAATTGTTCCAAACATTTGAGTACCCCACATTTGATAGCATTGATTACACAGTAGACATATAATTGAATTTGACCTCCCTGTATTCTTTATACTGTTCTAAAAAGGACAAGTAGATCAATGATTTGCATCACGTGTCATCGACAATGTCTGTGTTTACACATATTGCATAGATATATTTCATCACGTGATGCGCATGCGTTAAAGAAGGAGATATCCGAAACTAGACGGTTTTTGCAATCTCTCTTTGACGCCTAGCTGAACGTAGTGAGGGACCGAAGTGAAAACTAAAAAGGTATTTTGATGAATTTCCTGATAATGTTTTGTATAATTATGTGACATTCACCGATTACGGTTAGGCCTAAAAAGTTATCCCTGCTGTACCGGGCCAGAGTCTGACGACATGACGTCATGTACAACCACCTTGAGATTTGACCTTGCCCCGCCTTATAGAATGCACTGGGTATTATTCTATACGTAGATCCATAAAATATTTCTCGTTCTTTACTGTGATTTTGCTGTTATTCTAACACTGGAGATTGATTGTCAGTAATACTCTCGGGTGATTGCAAATTAATACCTGGAGACTTCATTACAAGACAATTTATTTATTTTCTGTCAGATAATGCTTATTATTCGTTTCTCATCATTTATTTTGATAAAAGATGAGAATTCATTTCTCATCGATACCTGTTTTAATTTTTTGGTGTTGTTCAGGACGAAATTACATATGGGGTCATTCATTTATCATGAAAGGGGGGGGTGAAAAATTCAAATTTTATGCGAACGTGATGAATGAATGATCCTTATATACTCTGGTGGCTGATTAGGGCCATGGAAATATTTCTTAACAGAACATAATTTCTTCTTTGAAAAAGTAAAGAAATAAATCACAATGAAAGTATAGTATTACCTTAAACTGTTCGTTATGAGAAAAAATCACCTTTAAATGAAAGCGAATAGCGGACATAAAAATTTATTTTTCAAATTCGCCAAAACTAGAATAAACTCTTTCAATGATTTTCTGCGTATAAACTCGTCAAATCTTGTGAGAATAAAGTCTTAGTCGATACAATCATCGTGTAAAATCATAATGATGTGAGGAAATTAGTGATTCGGGCTTATCTCCCTGTACAGGCTGTCAACGCTTTACAAGATTGCGTGAAATCGTTTTTTTTAAACGAACCACATTTGTTCAGCGACACTGATAATCAATCTAAAGGCTTCAAACGTACATAATGCGTATCTAGGACAATGATGGGACTAATTTCGCTTGACCGATAATAACATCTATTCTTCAAGAAATATAGATATAAAAACACGGTTATAAGTTCATGAAAGGAATTCATGGAAAATATCACGTACAGTGAAAACAACCGGTTCAAACTGGTTTGTATCTTAAATTCAATCGTATTTAAATCGGTTTTATCTCGATTAATGAGACGGGTTAATGCGAAATTATCAAAAATAGCAGCCGTTCACTGCGAGTGGTTTTTATCCTGTAACATGCGCATGTCATTATATGTACATGTTAATTTGAAACATGTTGACACACCTGTGAAAACGTATCTAACACGCACATCGGAAGCAAACATCGGTTGGCTAGGCCCGACGATGATTATCGAAAGTAAAATGGCTCAATGAACAAATTGGCTAAATGAACAAATATGTTGAAATGTAAAAAGGGCAATGAATCTGTTGTCGTATTGGGGTCGGCTTCTCTGCTCGTTGTTGTGTTTGTTAATTCCGCAGGTATGGTTAATCCGTTCTAGGGTGTTTGATCCGATTCGAGATATTCCACTGTCTCTAGAATAATACTAACGACTTCCCGTGGATCTATGTTTTTCTTTTATTCTAACATCAGCTTATAATACAATTCTCACTCCTGCATACATTGCGGCCTCCCATCTTAAGCTTTCCCACCATTCTCGATACCTTTCTGTACTGAAACCCTCCCTTTTTATACTATTCTAATGTTACTTCCACATAGCTCGATCGGTATCATAGCCTGTGACGTATTCTCTCGTCACACCATTCCACCGAGCTTTGTAAAGGGTTTGTACGTATGTTATACGTCACGAGTTGACTACTTGAACATACCAGCGCTCAAGGCTGCTGCTATATTCAGAAACCTACGTCACTTTCACCTATCTTCTATTCTATGGCTTATATGCGACGTAAGCATTTACGTAGGTTACGTATCACTCAAATAAATGTTCATAAATTGGCAAACATCAATTCAATTTCATACACAGTTTATGTAATAAATGAAATCGCACATCATGAAAACTAAAAACCGTACAGTCACGAAGATGCGTTAGACTTATCAATCCTGGTACCAACTAAAACAGGGTTGAATGCACGGAATTTATTACATAAATTGCGGATGATACTATCCAAACTCGTACAGAATAGAAAATATAGTGAGGTAACCACACAATATAAATAACATCATTAGACACATCATTTCAGCGCCCCAGGGCTGAACCGAAATATACAAAGCACACCGTGAAATCGATTACTTCATTATATCTATATTTCCCTCGTAAAGGCACACATCGTAAAAACGCCACACGTCAAACTGTTTGCATAGGCAGATATTCATCTCATCTACAAATTCATACAACAAGAAATTGCAGGGCATGAATGACTAAAAAATCATTCTGATAACGATGATAATAAAAGACCAATGGTCTTGTAGCTCAAATGACCATTAACTAATAGGCAGTTTAGACTTGTTAGGTCTAAAATGGATTACTCAGGAAATGCGCGGGAGTGCTTATACGTCACTACATAATTATGGAGTAATAAATTATTAAGGTACAGAATACAAGTTCAGGCGCTGAACTTCTTGATGTATTTCATACCAGGCCTCGGACACAAAACAACTTCCGTTTGATAAGGTTTAATATTTAATACATACATTTTTCGTTCTTCAAGTCATAATTTCTAAGCGCATTGTTGGTTAATTTGCTCAGCTATCGATAAAAGAATGCATCTTTGTTGGTCATACACCGATTATTTAACAGTAAAGACAATTTCTGATTCCACGCTGTACAGGGTCTATTTTTTTCTCATTTGATATTTCTAAATCGACCGATTCCAATGTCTAGGGTTAGAGCGCCAATACGCAACTACGCTGATCGTGTTTGGATACTAAGGGGATATGCACGGATAGAAAATTTCATGACCCCCTGGCCCTGGACCTGGCCCAAAATAATTGTAGGGAGAGTAAAGTTAAACGAAACATAGGTTTCAGTATCGAGTACCGTTCTATAAAATGTTACGTAAGTGCTTAGTTTCGGTTCACTCTTAATCTGACAGTGAATAATTTCGTTTTACAACAGTTGACAAAACGGATAGAAAAATAGTCGACTTGTTTATAGATGTATTACCATAATACCTATGGTAGTCATTCAGCTTGTAGTAACAGATTAAATTTTATATTCAATAGATATTAGATTGCTATTGTAGCCCATCGTTGCAAGTATCCAGCCCTCACAATCCTCGGTTGAATAAATCGAAGCAACCCAGCATATTTTATCACTTAGTTTATCTACTGTTTTATCAAATATCCTAACTTGCAATCTAATAAAAATAAGATAAAACACCTGATTAATTTGTTATATGTTAACCCTTTCATTCCCAGAGTTGTCAATTAACAACATAATGACTGTTATTTGTTGTAAATTTGTCCGAAATTTGATGAACGATCATTTCGGCGCCACAAAAAAAAACAAAGTCAATGATGTGAAATCTTTTTTTATTCAAGTATATCTGCATTATAAATGATAGAATTGACCAATGATCTATCAAATGTTCAAATAGGATTATCGGAGATCCCAATAAGCTTTATGGAATTTTTCAAATATATTCTAGCTGCTGACCAGTGCACTCATCCATGTCCAGAAATGACACTTGACAGAAAATTCTGACTTCCGGAATTTTCTGAATAGAAAATCAGAAAAATTCAGAATTCCGAAATCCATAAATTTCTGATGTGATGTTCTTGGATCCCAGCATTGCTGTTGTGTAATTTAATGAAACATTTTGCCATGTTATTTGGGAAACTAAGTGTCCTCCAAAAGGGTGCGGCATTTTTTTGTTGTATTTAGATTTTATCCTGAAATGAATCAACAAAAACTGGTTTTTAGAGTCAATACATTTAGGGTTTCCAGGGTTTAGTCTATAAGCTTTTATGGTTCAGAAAGTTAGGGGTAATAGGGTTTAAGAGTCCAGGGGTAAGGGTTTTGAGGCTTAGGTCTAGAGGATTACGGTTTATGGTTAAGGAGGTTTAAGGGTTTAGAGGGTCAACATTGGTTTAGAGTTCAACAAGGTCCACAGACTTAGGGTTAAGAGCATTTAGGTAGGTTTAGGTTATGAGGGAGGGGGTTTAGAGATATCATTAGCTCAAATGGGTAGGGTTTAGAGGGGTACGGTTTAGTTTATTTTAATGCTTTCAATAAGGGTAGGGGGTGGTACCGGAAAATTCTGGAAAACAGAAATGTAAGGCCATGGCCATGGGAATTTTGTTTAATTTATAATTACAGATTATCTACCACACTTCATTTCAATTTCACAGTGTAAACCATTCAGCATCCTGGTAGCCTATAGTAGTGTAGAATGTCTATTTGAGTCATCTTGGGGATAACCCACTACCACATATATTCATGATGAGTCATGCAGATTATTCGATAGATTTCCATAAACATTCCCGGGTTCAAGTGGAGACATGTTAGGCTTTTCAGTTACTTAGATGTTAAATTGATATAATAGATTCGACCTAGGATCTTAAAAAAATATGTAACCAGATGGCAAGAGCAAATATAAATCAACAAATCTGGGAAAACTAAAAACCGTATACACGAAGATGCGTGATTAGACTGATCAATCCAAGTAACAACTAAAAAAGGAATGAATGTACTGAATTCATGATATGAATTGAAAATAGTGAGGTAGCCATACAATATGAATAACATCATTAGATACATCAATTCACATCCCTCTGGGCTGTTCCGAAATATATATAGCACGCTGTGAACACGGGATACTACATTATATCTATATCTCCGTCGTAAAGGTACATCGTGAAAACGTCACGCGTCAAACTTTATGCATAAACCGATGTTTTTCTTATCTACAACAATTCATACAATAAGAAAATGTAGGGCATATAGACATGCAAACTAAAAAATCATTCCATTGATAACGATGATAAACCTAATGTCAGTGAAAACATGACCAATACACATCGAGGCTTCGCAATATACTATAAAATAAAGAAATCAGAGACCAAATGACAGCCGAACCTATCTTTCTGTGTAGGGGAGAGTATCCAGAACCCCGATTATTGCGTTCACGAGACAAAGCTAAATCCCGGACCTTTTCTGTGCTGAAGGAACCAACTCTAGTGAGGTATTTACCAAATATAGTCGTGCAACGGTTAGTATTTAATGTAATTCACAGAGCACAACTCGGATAGTCTCTGAGACATCAGGGTTGCTCCTTCAGACTGGGCAACAGGTCTCAAAATTCGGATTCTTTTGGTCGCACGCGCATCATTTCAATATCAAATTTTACCGTTCACGCTTACCGGGTTTTGATTCCCTCCCGCAAGCGAGGATGATTTTTAACCGTCGGAACTGTAATTGATTCTGAGACTCTCCGTTCAGCATTTTTATGGACTTCCATTTTTATGGAATCCAAATTTTGACTAAGTGGTGACTTGGCCAAAAATGTGTATGTCCGGACCTACTTCAGGTGCTAGGTGCTGAGTCCTGTTTGATTCCTGATTATGAACAGTACGGATCGTAATTATAGCTAGATTTATTGTTCCGCTGATATTCCGCAGAATGAGCATTCATTCAGTATATAGCGTTTTGCGCACAAAAAAAAATCCCATTAGGAAAATCAGTCGTTCTTTACATTTACAATGAGTCATAGTCTTATCAGAATTCATAGCTGAACTGTATCAATTGTATGTGACAGGCAACGTCCATAAAAAGGCTGGATAAACAAGATAAAACAAACAGTGTCAGCCACCATAGTAAATATACTTAACCCCGACCGAATTCCACTTTGCTGTACAGAGAAAATAATAATAACTCAAACCTAACCAAGAATTGTGTAATAGGAGAAATTTTGAATCAAATCAACCTATTTATTTACAAGATCGACAGTTCAAACATCAAACACAGATTCAAATCCCAGACAATGAAAAGTATCGGCCCTCGGTCCACCTCTATTTCGTGACAATTATTTCGAACATAATGTGGTTGAACGTCATTTTGGTGTCAAGTGTCCAAAGTGTATTTATTCTTTTAGTTTTGAAGGATTGATGAATATTCTCGAAAATTGAGCTTTAAATCGGCGAGAAAGACCGCCATTTTGTTCGTATTTGTTTATTTCTTTATGCAAATGAGCCATTGCACACATGCGCAATGAGGCGATGATGCGTCAATTATGTCATGGATGAAGCAGCTTCTTGTCACCAAGAGTCAATCAACCACTCACAATATTATCCTAGAAAGCTGTTTAGTAAATAAACATGGCTTTGTCAAAGCTATCAGAACAATGCGGTTTGGAAATGATTTAGGCCTACAATAGCGCAACCATTGCGGCCGTGTACTGAAACACGTGCGAGCAATGTATTCTCCCCGCAAAGAATAAAGTTACCCGGATCACATGGTACACATCTGCAAAAAGTAGTGAAGAAGCTGAAACAAAATTCCAGTCTTGCCGATTTGAACTCTACTGATTCCATTTAAACCTCTTTGATGTATGCACACCCAAAATTAAGTGAAATATCCCAAAAAAGATCGTGGACAATAGAAAATAAAAAAACTATAATCATAATCAGATGACGTTATGTCAGGTAATGTACGGGGTTTTCAGGACACGTGACGATTATTACTTCATGAAATATATCACGTGACAGGGGTGCGGTTAACACGTAGTCGGAGATCGCAGTTCAGTGGCTTAGGAGAATACGCAATAGATTGATTACATGTCCATCTTATAGTTTTTGTCATATCAAGAGGTATTTTATTTAGATATTCTAAATATTCTAATCATTTTTGTGAAATCGGAATTGTGTTTGAACAGAACGCGATGTTATCCTCATTGCCTCTCTCCACCTAGGAGTAAATGGGTACCTGGTCTGATAGATGACTCCTGAGCGGATGTTACCTCTCCTCAAGGAGAGACGACGACTGATACATGGAATAGATTTATAAGGCTGGGGGTACCGGGTAATAATACCAAGTTTGGAGCGCATTTGAACAGACTCTAGTTTGGATACCTGCGCTGTATAAATGTCAATTATCATTGTATATTTCGGTTCAGCCCTGAGGCGCTGTGTCTAACGATGTTATTTATATTGTGTGGTTACCTCACTATATTTTCAAATTTTTTACGAGTTTGGATAGTATCATCCGCAATTTATATAATAAATTCCGTGCATTCAACCCTGTCTTAGTTGCTACCATCCAAGTCTAACGCATCTTCGTGACTGTACGGTTTTTAGTTTTCTCGGATTTTTAACCCATATTTGCTCTTATATTTTTGTAAGATCCTAGGTCGAATCTATGATAAACAGGAATGATAAAAATTGCAATTACCTTTAATAATTAAACATCTTAATAATTTAAAAGCCTAACATATCTCCACTTGTACCCCGGGAAATCTTTATGGAATTCTATCGAATACTTCTTGACTCGAATCATCTGAACAGATATAATGTCCCTAATTTTAATATGGTATTCACAACAATTGGTTTAGCAATATCAAATTCATTAAAATCTACACCAAATCCTAATAAACCAGATAAACCCCCGAATGATAATAATTCTATACAAGATAAAGTTAAGGATGGTTTAAAAAAATTAGCAAAATATTTATGGGAACTATCTAAAAAATCTGCTGCAGCTTTACCAGGAATTATTGCATCAATTGTTGGTTTTAAATTGAAATCTACTGGGAATATTCTTAACTTTGCTGCTGAACATATTATTTTATTTTTAATTACAGTTGTAAGTGTTATTATTTTTTGGTTAGTGAATATGATAAAAAATAAATAATTAATTTTTTGTTAAATAAATGAGTGGGAGTTATATCAATCCTTCTAAGAATCATAGAATATCTAAGGCTATTAAAGCAGAAAGATCACATCATATAATTACTCAAAACCCTTCTAATATTAATCCTTATGAAACTTTATATGTTAGAATCCCTAGATTAACACAAAATACTTTTTATGTTCGAAATAGTATTTATTTCTCAGCCGATATAAAAGTAACTGGCAATAATAATAATTATGTTGTTGATAACGTTGGAAGATATTTGATTAAAAAATTAACTATAAAGATTGGTCCAGAAACAGTTTTCTCATGAGATGATTATAATTTATTCATGCATTATAAAGATTTATGGTTAACTAAAGAATAGAATATGATATTTCAAGGCATCCAATCAGAAAACCAAAATAAATTAAGATCTGAAGCTAATAGCGCAATATTAACTAATGCTATGGATAAATTGATAAAAAATATTTATCGAAGCAAATATAAAATTCCATTAGACTTTGAATTGATAAATAATAATGCACCTTTATATAAATATGCAATTCAAGAAGATGTTATATTTGAGATAACATTTGCTCCTGTAAATGAAATTGTATTATCTACCGTTGTTAAAGATATGGGTTATAAATTATCGAATATATGTTTAGAATATGATACAGTAACTGATGAAAATATTTCAAGTATAATTCAAACTCAATACAATCAAGGATTTTCATTATTATATGATTATATTGACAAATTTAAAACTGTAACTATCAATGCAAGTGATGAAATAATTAATGAGAATATTAACTTCCCAAGAAGATCTATTAATATATAGGTATATTAATATTTTTTACCATTGCAACATATTCTAATGGCGAAATACAGGTTGATAAGTATTATAATCCTGAAATAACAAAAGTAGAAATAACTATCGAAGGAATAGCAAATAAAATATTTTGTCAAGGAATGAGAACGATAGATCAATGGCCAGAAATTAGAAAACATTTTATGAATGAAAAAGTAAAATCATCTGAAAATTGTAATATTAATCAAATTGATTATTATACCGGCAATAAATATGCATTATGGTTAGATTTTAGAACAACAGAGGATATAAGAATAATTTATTTGTACTGTTTGCCTATGTGGAAATAACCCAATATTTGTCATGTCATATTTTTAACTTGTTCGTTAACTATTTTATCTGGGGGGATAAATTTTTTTCTCTTGTCAGGGACATTCTTGTCTGGGTAGGAACTATTTAATTTAGTCGGAATCTATTTTGCAAGGAAATTCAATTGTGATCTTATGCCTCGAGCATGGTTTTCCCTTGTCGGACATATCTCGGATATAATTTTATCTATATTTTCAGCTTTTACCAAAAACGGTTCTTGTCAAAATGTCGTTTGTTCCGGTTGTCCCGAAGACCATTCATAAGACAATTCGGAAGTCCAATGCCATATATCACAGTGTGATGGAAGTGTCATACCGTGGGCCAGATGAGCAAGACATTTCACAGTCAAACTACGATCAGAGGCATAACCTTAGGGCACTAATTGTTCGGATGCATGAACGACACGTAGACGTCGGACAGCTTTTGACTCAAGGTACAATTGTTCGGAATCAGGGAGGCCGGATTGATTCCCAGAGTCCGGGGATAGCAAACATACAGTACCAAATAAGGAACACAACGTATGCAGCCACAATTATCGAAGTATTCCCAACTGCAACAGAAAACTGCCCTGAGTTAGCCACCAGAAGAATAGATGATCGTGAATTCGGCTTCACAATAAATCATATCATGGGGTTTCTTCAGGATGGTTTAGAGTTTAGCGCCCATAGACGTGGTTACACTGATATCACTTGGAGGATCATGCGGGTAGATACAACAGGACCACGTCAATATGGACAAATCGAGCGGTTCATTGCGACAGGTGCAAAGATCGCAACAAAAGTTGCCGCCAAGGAAGTAGGGCAGGTTGCTGCGAAAGAGTTAGGAAAGATGGGCAGTGAAGCGGTTTTGAAAAAGATCCCAGTCGCTGGGCTGATCTTTGGGAGTATCTTTGCACTATGGCGTTTGGGTGAAGGCGATTACCAAGGGGCAGCTATGGAAATGGCGAGTGGCATTGCGGCAACAATTCCAGGCGGAGGAACTGCGGCATCAATTGGAATTGATGCAGCATTGTTGGCAAGAGATCTTCACAATATGGAAGCTGTCGAATTTCATGTATAAGCTGATTACAGTCAACCCCCGATATACCGCCATCCGATTAGGAGGCGCTCCTGCTTAACGCCATGCTTTTCTCTCGGATATTTGTAATTAAATACATGAAAATCATCCCCGATATAACACCATACTGTCTATACCGCCAAAAGTGTTAAGTACCAATGTGGGCGTTATAGCGAGGGTTGACTGTATAATCAATGTTGTGTAAGAACGAGGAAAACATAAATAGTAAATCTGCTTTACGATTGCTGGATTTGGACTCGTTTAACTAGTACTCCTTAATATTTGGATAATTCGCCTCTTCTCTTCGTTCAGAATGTGTGATTTTATTTTCATATATACGTTTCCATGGTTACTGTTGTCCTAATACATGGTGATAGGCTTAATTGCTGTTGTATTTCAATAATTTCTGAGATCATTGGAGTACGTTAGATATTATGAATCACTGCAGTTTACTCCAAAACGTAAGACATCGATCTCTGCAACGTTTCTTAATCAGCGAATAAACTTAAGACATGATTGTAGAAAGAAAAGGTAGAACATTTATTCAAATAAACGTAAAACACTATTATGCATGTACCCGGTATCGTAGGCGGGAAATTCCCAGTACCGCGTTGCGTCGCTCTATAAAGAATGTGTAACTGTACTGAGATAATAAACTATTGGTTTAAAACAATTTATGGCCTATTTTGTTCAGTTGTATAGGGTCCATGGGTTCTGTAATGCATCGAATACATTTCGGTAGACACGGACATCAGTGTCTGTCTCTTAAACTTCTGAAATATCTCCTGAATCCGGATCATCCTCTCCTGATTCAGGATCATTGTCATCGATACGTTCTAGAGAGATATCGTCATCCGAGCACTCCTTGTCATTGTTTCCAACTAAGGGAGGCCCTATCCTGTGAATTACCTTATGCCGATTAACGGCTGCATGACTAATTCATTCGAAACTTGTCAGGATAGTTTATTGTGTTAAGTTTTCAAATACTGGTATATCGAACAGATTTTCTCATTAATAATACAATTATACAATAATACTACTATATAATTTTTTTCGGAATAAGGAAACGTTTCAACGAATCGAATTCATACGTGAGGAATTTAACATTGAACATAGATGCAGCTTTAAATTGTTTATTTTAACGAGATTTCAGGAAGATTGCTTAGGTCACCAGCTATTTCTCTCCACCGAGAACACAAAACGTCTGGCAGGGGATCGTCCCAGTCGTAAGAATCCTTCCAAAGACTCTGAACAAAGACCTTTATTTTAACAGTTACTGGGGTGAAAAACCCTAATGGATCATAGATCTTACTCATGTCTCTCGTTACTGTGCGTTTCGTGATAGGTGTACCGGGTTCTAGAGTATTTATGGATCTAGATTTCAATGATAGACAATCGGATTCTGTATCCCAAGTAACACCTAAAATGTCTACAGTTAATGACTTCTCTAAGACGCCATCACTTCGAGCGTGTTCCCTCAATAGAGAACAGTTCGAAGACCAGGAACGTAAATTGAAATGACCTTCAGCGAGCACATCTCGCGATCGTGAATAATATTCCAAGGCCTGTTCCTCATAATCTACGGAGGAAACTACATTATCCATGTAAATGTTGTGTATCAAATCGTTGGTAACAGAATTCAAATTATTCTGTAAATGGAACAAAACTGTATTGTTTAAAATGAAAGGCGAGCATGTCGCACCAAACAAAACCCGTTTAAAACGGTATACCTCCAAGGGTGAATTTGGATCGGTTGGATCTTTAGGCCAAAAAAATCTAGTCACGTCACGATCCCGAGGGTGTAACCCAATCTGTAGAAAAGCTTTTTCTATATCAGCAGCTAGACCTATTTTACCGAAGCGAAATCTCATGAGTATTTGAATTATTTCATTGAACAACGAAGGGCCACTATTCAAACAGTCATTTAAACTAGGATTATCGCCTACACTAAAACTACAGTCGAATACGATACGCACAGGCGTCGTCACTGACTGTTTGAATACTGGGGGATGAGCTAAGTAGTGTTTAACATTAGAATTATCTAATTCAGATTCGGAAACCTTTTCGATGAAATTCTTTGAAAGCTGATCAACAATGATGTCCGAATACTTTCCCAACATCTCAGGAGATTTCCTTAATCTATCAATAGTTGAATGCGTTCTATTCACTATCACGTCAAAATTTGACGGCAGAACTGGATGATTTTCACGTCATGGCAATTTAGCGTAGTATGTATTGTCATGCTTTTCAATATAATCCGTGCAATAATATGTAACAAATTCTTTATCATTATCAAACGATGAATTTGGCATAATTCCAATGTTCTCCAATGACCAAAAATCACCAACTGATTCCGGCGTTTTTCCTGCGCTTGTTAATACACTCATTACAGCTACAGGACGATCAGCAAAAATACCAACCGGACCACAAACCAAATAGCCTAATTTCGAACTAATTGCTACAGGACCAACAGACGACTTAACAATATGACCGGTCACAAAATCATAATAAAAATCCGACCCGATTAACACCTGAACATTAATCTTGTCAGAATTTACAGTGTCCGCAAACTGCAGCGATTTAAATTCTGGAATATCTCTGAATGCAGTATTCACCGATATAGGCTGAGTAATTTCGGGTACTACCAATGCTTTTACAACTACACAGCTGTCATTGCAACGGACATTCAATGTAACCAAATCCAAATGATGTACACTACGTTTATCAGAACCAAAAACAGACATGCTTACTGTCTCTTTCCTAGTGATTGGAAGCCCTAAATCTTTGGCTAATTGAGACGTAATAAACGTCCGTTGCGCCCCATCGTCAAAAAGCAAATTAGCAATGATTGTTTTATCAGTACCGGAAACTTCCGTCACCGCAGTTTTTAACATAACAGTATCTAATAACTTAGCATTAGTGGTTACAGCTGTGGTTTCAAATTCTATCAAGGATATATTTTGGTTTGATTGGCAGGTTCCACCTTCAACCACTGAATTAGTTTGAGTTGCTGAATTAGATACGATTCTACCCGGTTCACTAAAGCTCATGTCAGCCTGATTTCCGGTACCAGGCCCCATGCGGGATACGGCAAAACACAAACTACTGTGGTGTCGTTTTTTGCAAAACTTACATAAAACTTCCGACCGACAATTACTCACTCTATGCTTTCCAAGGCAATTAAAACATAAGCCTGCCTTTTGAACGATGTCCTTTCTCTTCCTAACGTCGGTAACATAAAAACAATCTGATGGCAAATGAGATTTACAACAGTACACCCGCGTTTCATTTTCGATATTCCCTCGGCTTTACGCTACCCAGCGTCCCCAATGCGATGGATAGATGTGCCCAGAAGTCAAACCCGGAAATGATTTGGAAGATTGCCAGATTACGGTGTTTCCACGTGGATTTTGATGGATTAGATATATGATGTACCGTTATCTTTCACACCTAAGCTTTAGATACCAAAACTGTATCTTAACTGTCATACAAACTACATGGTTGTCACGTTGGAAATCAAACGGTAGTTGGCCTAGACTGTAAGTGACGGGAGATGACTGTTTAATCATGCAAACACGAAGAATGTTTGGCTTGGGAAATTGATCCTAAAATTCGTCACACCTGAAAGGAGGACCGTTAGATAAGAAGGTAATAAAATGGAAAACTAAGAATGTATGTAGGTCTATTAAAGTCAAAACACTTAACAACAGCACAACTAAATAGGCCTACTGGTACCGGTAGGCTAATAAATATTATAAAACATCTTATGACTGTAGAATAGTGAGATGCATACATAATCGTAGCCAATAACAGTAATAACTTAAATGATTTAAATATTTTTTTCTTAACAACAAATACGTGTATATATTATCAAAAGTACAGTAAAAAATTTATGTACATATGCAAGCAAATAAATCGCAACTTCTCACATATTCGGCAGCCCGGAAAACCATCTGAATCCTTGTGTTTACTACTTCTGATGGTTCCAAGCTGTTTACGATATTTTCAACCGGATGGCCTACTGCGGATAGGCTTTCTTAGCTTCCACACTTCACAACCGAACCAACTGACCAACCAGTATATTTATTCTCAGTACGCACCAACCGGCACAGGCCTAACACTGTTTGTCAACTGTGTGTACCGTAGTGGGCTATCGATAATCACCTGATACTTTTCTGTCGTTTGTTTTCTCTCTGAGACGAACGTAATTCTAGCAGCCCGCCGCGACTCAACGACCTTGATATAAACTTGATCAATTCAAAATCTGTTTATTGACGCTTTTGGTTACATGAACTGATCAGCAATATACTTAAATGAAATAACCGGAATAACAAGAAATTAAAAATATTAAAGAGGTAACAAACAAATGCCCGTAAACCTGTCAGACACGCGAACGCCGGACTCGTAAACTCTTGGACTCGGACCCGCTGAGCAATAAATTCATAAAATTGACTTTGAAATTGATTGTGGAGAAGAGAGGGAATAATTCGATAGCTCTTCCTCATAAAGAAGAGAGAAATTTCGGAAAGAAAACACAACATGGCTACTAATTGAACGGAGCCAAATTTCCGATGTTTACGGCTCGACAGTGCCTATAACGTGGATTTATCAAAATTCCCATGCAGTATCTGGAGATTGAAGGGAGCTGAAGGATATCATACTGATGGTATCGGCGACAGCGGTAAGGTAAGGAAGCCTTTACACTTTTAAAAAAACTGTGTGGAAAAGGGAAAAAAATAATAATAATCACGCGAATTTCAATAGGGTTTTCTGTGAAGCAACAGAAAACCCTAATAAATTCATTCCTTGTTTCTCCCAATCGATCGGGTAAGTTTTGTTTTGTAAACTGCTATAAAATTTGTAATGAGTTCATTTCTATAACTGTCGGGTCTGTTAGTGTTAGTTTGATCATGATTTAAAAAATGATGCACGGGAGATTGGCTGGCCGGCCGGGTCAACTCTACTGAAATAAGAAACAAAGTATAAACATTTTTTGTAGCCAAATTCCTATCATTAAACGAGTTTGAATGAACTTTTCGGTAATAATGCAAGGTAGTCGATTTAGATGTGGGATTGCGAAACATCGCGCAGTCTAAATCATCACCTATTATCTGAAGCTCTTAGGTCATTTGCTCTGGTTAGTTACTGCCATACCGTATCTTCAGTTTTCACACCATATATCAGTTATCCTTTTGAGTTACCGGCTCAAAAGGCGCCACCCTTAAAATGATTAAAATGGAGTGCACAATTATTTCTAAAATTAATATTTCTTTTTCAGAAGTCGTTTATAAACCTATGTTAGGTGGATATGATTTGCAGACGAATTCCGGGTCAATGCGCGGCCCGTGGGTTTGGAGATCAGATAATACCACTATCGCAATCCTACCCTGGGACAACGGGGAACCGAACTATCGGCACGAACGCTGTATTCAGTGGTACATCGATACAGATAGATATAATGATATTCCTTGCAACAATCACAACGACTTTTTATGTCAGTACAACCCGTGAGAAACACGGACGAAACCCGGTACACGTTTCATAACTGTAACACTTCCGATTTCATCATTAAATTTACAGTTGAAATCATTGTGCGAAAACGAAATTAAAACCGGTGATGCGTTAAATATCGTGTCGTGACAATTACTATATAGATCAGGAGTGAATTATTAATATGTTTATGGCGGTTTATGACGCTTCACTAATTTGTCCTATTTGTACAAGAAAAATAAAACCGCCAGATAGTAACAGTAGGTAATATATACATTCATTAAAATGGATTTCGATATTACTTCGGAACATCAAATTTCTTTCATCATTTACTGTTGATACACTACGTACAGCAACTGCCAAAAATCTAAAATTGTCATCAGAGAAAACTCAGCCAAAATTCACTAACCTCCAATTCGTGATGCCATTCGGTTCCCGGTTGGTTGTAACAAGTTTATCCGAAAAAGAGGTTTTTACAACGGTATAACATCGTACTACACGTCCTCAGTACAAACTACTAACTATAAATGTATTTCGGTGTTGCAAATTCTATTTCCATGTGTCCGTCTTAAGACTATGTAAAGCCTTTATAATTCCCACGGCATGGGAATCAAGGGCGACGAACAATGAGCGAACAACTTGAGCAGACGACAGGCCATCAACAGTAACAGCGAGGACGTATAACTAATTACTTAGCAAACCACAAATATACCACACATGGTATTTTCCTAAAATGAACTGTCCAATCAATCCGTATCCTTAATACCGGTAACTGATCGTTATTACCTTCTGTAGTTAATGATTATCAAATTAACTACACTTTGAAAACGAAAGTACGAAAAACTAAAATGCGAGAAAGATGACAAAGAAATTTCGGATATTTTCAATCGAGGTTGCGCCTGGACAAAAAGTCTAAGTGCCGGTTCAACCGCTAGTGAAAATATTTAATTTAATATACTATTAATCCTGTTCTTACTATGGCTGATTCTAGAAATTACTTAATTATGTTCGTTACACCGTTCGTCTTTTAGTTCTGTCGAGATTGGTAGGAATACAGTGACGTGGATGGTAGCGTAAATACTGCAAACGCGAGTTAAACAGCTTTTTTTGTACGCTGTGATTTTGTAGTTTTCTTTTCATTGAAATAATTTTTGATTTCTTGAATAACTGAACTATTATAACAGAATTCAATAGAATGATGAAAGATAACGGTAGAATGTAAGCGTAGATAAAATTCATGGCGAAATATTCTAATTTATATTCTATAACAAGCGGCCACCTGGTTCGGTATCTCGACCGAAAATACGGCGCAAAACTGAACGATTATTATCGGTAGCCAGCAAAATAGATTACAAAGATTGATTACTAAACTCCTTCGAGCTAAAACCAGTTCGGTAGGATCGGCTCTACCCGAGCCCGACCTACTTCCAGATACGAGTCTATACATCTGAACGTACGTCATCATTATCGTAGCCAATATGGCCGCGTTAAACAAGGCAAAAATCGCGAATGAATAGTGCCAGCCATTGACGTCGATCGTCAGAAAAATGGTGATCACGGGTTCGAAAAGTATATTTCAGAACAAACATGCGGCGAGACAATTCGGTCGAAAAGTGCAAAAATTGGGATGTAAAGTAAAAATTTCCGATTTCAAAGCACGGCGTTCAAATTTCGGCCGTGAAAAAGACTGGAAAACGGATTTCTTTGGAAACTTTAGACAATTTCTTTGGTAGCAGTCCGAGTTACGAACCGAAAATATTTCCGGGACTCGTGTATACAGCGGATAATCGAATAAAATGCATCGTGCATAACGGTGGAACGATCATCTTGACGGGGGCTAGAAATGAACGAGCGATACAAGATGTGTACTGACTAACATTCTTTTAAATGCCCTTCTCAGACGCGACTAACTCATAAAAACGGTGCCCTCGAACTTTATAAACGCGTGGTGATAATGATGACGGAAAAAAATTGTGAGATTTATATCATACGGATTATTCGATATGACTCACGTATACGTGATATTAATACCTAGAAATTATCTAGACGATATCAATCGTATGGTGAAAACTTTCGTCGAACAATAGCTTCAAAATGATTTTACAGGAACTCGATATGTCGAGTAATTTATATCGTAGAATTGTAGCCGCGATATTTTGTATAAAACTGTCTTAAACATTACCCGCGCAGAAGTACGTTTTAAAGCAACTTTATATGATTTTTTGAAATATAGAAATATGTTCAAACCTAATTTTGTGTAATTAGATTTTCTATCAAACCTAAGTTTTTTCAATCGGAAATTTCATCGAACCTTTTAGTATTTTCCCGTTTTAATTTGTAAAACCGGAAATTTACGTCATCAAAATGTATTCCAACCGAAATAGAATTATATATGATTTATCACGAACGTGGTTTGATATGAGATCCATTAAAAGAGCACGTACCAGTATTGAAATTGTGTTGCTGTTTAACCGATACAAATCTAGAGTTGAATTGCAAGGTTAGTAAAGTGAATTGCATCTCCTCTTGTTGTCGTGGTAACACAATCTCACCGGAACATAGATATCTTCTATTTGACATTTGCACTCAGTTCCATGTTTGTAACTTTGTGGTAAAATTCTACATATATCTTTTACTGGGTCGATAAATTCGTGAATTTTTCTGTATGAAAATCCGCTGCAGATATTCAAATAAGCAGTAAAACAAATAACCCATTAACCCATCAATCTTTGCCAGATATTCAGCAAACCAAGAAAAAATTTTCAACTAACATTTGTACAATTACTTTATATAATAAACAATTGCATTTTAATTTGACGAGCATCTCGCCAAAGTTGGCGATCTGTCAATTACAAATGACGTCATTGTTGGAGCTGGAGATCATGTCACCTGTCTGTGTAGAGAGTTATAGAGAGTGTTGTAGAGTACATTTTCAATCTTTTATATGGACAGATTTCCCAATCTAACTTCAATCTCGAGCTATTGACCACTGTGCTTAGCCACGGGGACTAGGGGAATACGTAGATGGCGCCTCAGTGAATATTGCAGAAAACATGTACGTCAGTATATTCAGTCGTGGGCCTCGGAATTGGGAAAAAATCATATTTGTTTAAATTACCGTTAGGTGAATTTATTAGGGAAAATTTGTGACGGATGGTCCACAAAATGACGACAGTGGACCTCCGATTGGAAAAAGGCTTCGACACTACAAACATTTTAAGTTATCGAACGTTCATTGCACGGTAAACGGTAGCGATCGTTTATTTGAATTGATTCAATAAATTTTTTACGGCAAATTAAGGTTTTTTCATTTTTAGGTTAATTTCATGGCGTTAAGGCCTTTTCCGTTAAACAAGCCGAAGCCATTGTGGAAAGCGTTTTTCTGAAGTTTCTATCAAATATGACGTATATTACGAAGTTTATACAGGAATTTAACGTAGTAGTAAAACTTCCTACAATAAAGAACGTCGGCCAGATATTTGCACCGACGACGTGTCTGGCTGTCTCAATGAATATTTGGGGAAATTCTAATATCACATACTCCGAACAAACATAAATGACAATAAGAGTCGCTTTCGTTTGGAAGTTGGATTTCGCATCGCCACCAGGCGGCACTGCCGACGGTTGGTTCAGTAGTGACCGCCGGCGCCTCGTATTAACGGCGAGAAAAATTAACATGATTAAATCCGATAGCAAAGTCACGAGAATCGGTACTAGAGTGAAGGAATAACGTTTAACGATCAATGGAAATTTATTTTCATGCGGTATCATGTAGTTCAGACTGATGCACCCTGTGGTGATATGTATCGGTATGTTGACTAACCAGGCAAAAATAGTCAGCAGTAAAAATACAAAACTTATCAATGCGCTACATATAATTAAACGGCGCGGTGTGATAACGATTCTGGCTTTTAACGGAAACGCTATGATAAACAGGCGTTCGATTTGAATTAAAACGGTTACCCAGTTACGAGTGGCGTGCAGCGTACCGTTCGGTATCCTTAATGCACGCTCCATGCGTGGAAAAATCAGTTTACCAGGTATACCGAAAACATGTCTTTCGTATCTGAGGCGAAACGCTAAAAATCTTAGTGATGCCCTGGGCAGCTTGTTTATTAAGAACGCGGTCTCGATGATAGCCAGGATCCATAACGCATTAACGGAACGGCGCGCTTTACGCAGACGACCTAATACAACAACCGTTATCACGTTCAGAATGATACCGATAACGCATAGTGGACCCATACCGTAAACCTTCACATGGTAACGAACGTATTCTATCGGTATAAACTTCGGTTCAGGACACAACCATACCGTCACCGATCTGTTGTTCGCCATTCTGGTCTCTTCTGGTTTGGCATCAAATACTGCATTTCGATTCAGCGTTTCAACATAAAATGAATCCATCGCAATGTGTCCCAGGAAGATCGAATCAAATTCATTTGACAAATTGAATTTAGTCTTAATGTGGCGACTATACATCTGCAATGCCTAATATGATTATATACCTATTTCCTGCTAGAAGAATGTAAATGGTTTTCTATCCAACTTTCCATTACTATTCAAGGTATAGTTTTGTTCGTGTTAGGTCAGATTTGGATTTCAACATTTGCACAAAATATCAATTTACATAGAAATATAACAAAGGCGGCGACAATTCATGAAAAATATATAATGCCTTCAGTCATATGTATAGTGAGTATTTTGAAGGATTCAATACTAAAGGACTACGTGACTCGATATGTTAGGGGGGGGGGTCAAGATGCTGTTATTTCCAATTACCGACGTGAAAACTGGTCGACGATTCGGGAAGAAGTTCGGCGTTTTTTCTTTCCTAAAGGTCGAACACATGGCTCCAGAGAAAACATTTCTCCAGAGAATAATATATCCATTTTGTCGGATGAAAAGCAAGTAAGTTTCGGCCGAAACATACCCGTTTGGAAGGCCATTTAGAAGGTTGCTGAGTATCGTATGTATCATTTTGGTGCAACAATCACCTATTGGGTAAGTTTTGGTCATTCGACCGGAAATGCATTGGTCGTGTCGTCACGTGCTGTGACGTTGCCGCATAGCAATGCAACCTCTTGAACCGTATGCGTAAGATCTCTGCTAAGCAACTTTTCCCTGGGTTCAATCAATATGAGTTCAACACAGCGATAAAATATGTATAGAAATACAACCAGATACCGTTACGATTTCTAGCGTCGATTTGCGGCATCTATTTCGGTATTTAAAGATTTCGATTCCGAGGCACTTAGAGTGAAAGTCAACTCGGGATTAAAACGCAAACGATATACCATTTCACCGAGTCGAAACCACTCTCCATTTCAGCGGTTTTATTCTAATGCGAATTCTTCTAAATGAAGGATTAGCTTTTCGCAATAAATCATGAGATTTATTTTAGTGCGAGTAATATTTCTCTCGAATCCCAAGCCGTCGTCGTGACTTCTATCTTATAAATCAGGGTATCAATTAACAATTTTATTTTCAAGTTGAACACGATAAGAAAGAAGCTATAAGCTAACACAGAGCTGACATTAACACTTTTCAATCTACCTCAGTATTCAGCGTCTAGTTCTACAGTTCTGAGTTCAATTTCACTCTACAGTTAAAACATTGAAAAGAACTGATTTTAACTCTAACTCACAACTGTGAAACTGGGCCCAGATAACATATATACAAGGGCTATTTATCATACCTACGTATTCTGAGTAAATACCCGGGCTATTTACTACGGAAGCCCCTAGGTGACATACAAGATAATTTTTTCACAATTTCGACTTATCAAGTCGAAGTTCGACTAACTATGACGAATTTTGTGTTATTTTCATGTAGACTTATTATCTCGGAATTCGACATAAAAACAACTCGAATTTCGACATGATTAAGTCGAAATTGTGAAAAAATATCTCGTATCTCACCTAGGGGCTTCCGTAATTTACAGTAGGTCTACAGTCAAACTACACTTTGGAACCTTAGGTATCTATATATAAAGATCCATATTGGTTCATCGCACATATTAAAAAGTACAATGTAAATTAGTAAAGGTTAATTATTTGTTTTTAATTTCAATTTAATTCTAAATATTTTCACGATTTCTCTCTCTTTGTAGACCTCAACCGTACGGAATTCCTGGACCGCCACGCTGTTCGTCAATCGCTAAACGTTATTCGCTATTCGCTACTCGTTATTGATTCGGTGGTACCGAGTATTTTCTTCATCGCAACGCGCGTAAAAGTCATCGAACAACTGTAACACGTGTAGACAACTCAAGTTTAGTTTTATACAATGGATGAATTCAAGCGTTTTAAAGACGAAATATATAAACGTGAAATGATGTATATCATTGATATCTTCAACTGTTAGTGTAGCAGCAGTGGTTTCATAACGATATGTATCATGTTGATATAGTTGTAAGTTTTAACTCTCGGTGTAGCCCCATTTTTTTGCGCGGATCGGAAACCTTCGTACGCTACGGGCCTTTCATTAGTTAATCCCTGGAGAGGGACTTCTGGTGATCCGGTCTGTTATAATCTAGTGTTGAATGATTTTTCTGAGTATCCATATGTACGTAGGTTGAAACTGTCCAGAGATCGGACTAATGATCGCTGAATTCTGGATTACGCTAAAGCCGCTCTCTGATCAAAATAGCCATTATGGTACGTATTCGACATCCCAGTATCGAATATGACCCGATTGAGTCTTTCACGTGATAATAAGACATTTGATCAAATTCAATCGTTTAATTCTAATTCAGTTCAATCTGCAGTCTGGGAGAACCACCTTCACAGTATTCACCGGGTGCGTTTACACTCTGCCACTAGTTAGATCGTTCCAAGGACCAATGTGAAGGATCAGTTTTTGAAAGTTTGTTTAAAATAACGCACGTACAGTGTAGTTAATCTTCAATCAAAATGTCTCAGGTGAAGTGCCGAATACTTGTGATGTCAGTAGATGGTCTGATAGCGGCAGGATCTACAGGCTTCGGATTGATAACTATTTAGATTCGCCCGAGCACAAACGGAGTCGGAGGATTCCTGAAGCATCGTTTAACTCCTTAATCAAATCTTCATTGTCTGTAACTCGAAATATCACTGAATTCGAAGAAATTTCTTAGAACTATCTTAGAACTATCTACCTGTCGCAACACGGAACCTGAAATCACCAGTCACCACACCTGAAATCACCAGTCACCACACCTGAAATCACCAGTCACCACACCTGAAATCACCAGTCACCACACCCGAAATCACCAGTCACCACACCCGAAGTCACCAGTCATCACACCTGAAATCACCAGTCACCACACCTGAAATCACCAGTCACCACATCTGATATCACCATTCACCACACCTGAAATCACCAGTCACCACATCTGATATCACCATTCACCACACCTGAAATCACCAGTCACCACACCTGAAATCACCAGTCACCACACCTGAAATCACCAGTCACAACACCTGACATCACCAGTCACCACACCTGAAATCACCAGTCACCACATCTGATATCACCATTCACCACACCTGAAATCACCAGTCACCACACCTGAAATCACCAGTCACCACACCTGAAATCACCAGTCACCACATCTGATATCACCATTCACCACACCTGAAATCACCAGTCACCACACCTGAAATCACCAGTCAGCACACCTGAAATCACCGGTCACCACACCCGAAATCACCAGTCACCACACCCGAAGTCACCAGTCATCACACCTGAAATCACCAGTCACCACACCTGAAATCACCAGTCACCACATCTGATATCACCATTCACCACACCTGAAATCACCAGTCACAACACCTGACATCACCAGTCATCACACCTGAAATCACCAGTCACCACACCCGAAATCACCAGTCACCACACCTAAAATCACCGGTCACCACACCCGAAATCACCAGTCACCACACCCGAAGTCACCAGTCACCACACCTGAAATCACCAGTCATCACACCTGAAATCACCAGTCACCACACCTGAAATCACCAGTCACCACACCTGAAATCACCAGTCATCACACCTGAAATCACCATTCACCACACCTGAAATCACCAGTCACCACACCTGAAATCACCAGTCACCACTCCTGAAATCACCAGTCACCACACCTGAAATCACCAGTCACCACTCCTGAAATCGCCAGTCACCACACCTGAAATCACCAGTCACCACACCCGAAATCACCAGTCACCACACCCGAAGTCACCAGTCACCACACCTGAAATCGCCAGTCACCACACCTGAAATCACCAGTCACCACACCTGAAATCACCACTAATCACTAGTGATCACACTTGACTGATTACATACCGTTTCAGTCACCAGAACTTGGCAGCGGGTAAGAGGTGCCCAAGTTCAAATCCCGAGTTCTGATTCCACGTCTTTGTCTTATGAACAAAAGATAGAAAAATTGCATTTAAGGAACGCAGAATTAGAGCAGTTGAGCCCTTGAGAACTCCTAGTTACTGTATTGCGTGGCTGGTTGAACTAGTTGAAACATAAACTGATGCTATTGACATGTAATGATTTTACGATGAATTCTCGCACGTTGTATATTTTTATTTGACTAAGTTGAATTTTTATTTCACGCAGTAAGTTTCACAACATACCAGTAGATTGTGCTAGATTTCGGAGAATAGATTTTCTATTCGCTGTTAAGAATAAATCTTACAGGATAGTTAGTACACTTCCATTCGATTCTAATTTCGAGCCACATGAATAATGAAATCTACTCTAATGCAAATTGCTCGAACTTATATCAGTTACATCATTACCATCATGTCTGTAGCGAACAGGTCCGGAGTCTACCGTACTGTATCATAGGTCATTCTGCCTAGTGCACTGTTCTTGTTTGGAGCATCACTTGTTTGGAGCATTTTGAAATTCAGCTACTTTCCTAATGATAATGATAAGTCGCAGATTCCACCGTTTATCTTAAGCTAACTATCTGATCGTATTGTCAATCAGTGATTGTATGTACTGTATCAGTTTTACACTGATGCCCGTTTTACAGTTTGTTCTCTTGCGCGTTAAAGATTAACATAATTCATCATGGATTCACTGATCAGTTGTCAAATTTATGAATTTGTAATGATACTCGCAGCAAGAAATAGTTCGTGGCTTATAATAGCGATATCTCTAGAACGCGCGGCAGTTGTGCTCTTCCCGTTCACATCTCGTTTGGTATGTACACCGATATTCGCTAGATTTACTATGTGGATAATTACTGCAGTGAATTCACTGGTTCTATATCCTCTTCCTACTTTGTCGATACATTTCACCGACCAGTTTTTCGGATGTTACCGCGAATTATTTGACCAAAATAAATTTTTTCCTCATAATTGTCATTCATATTTACATTTAATTCTAATACTAACATCAAATTCTGTTAAAATATATCAGTTATTTAGAGGTTCGAAAATTGGTTTCGTCCGATCAGAAATCTACAAAATCAAAACGCACGACAATAATGCTTGTAACAGTTTCACTCGCATTCGCAATATTTACACTTCCTTCCACTATTACTACATTTTTACAAGTCTCTCAGAAACACAGATAATTTCAGTATGACTTATTCAAAAAATGCAAAGTGTCAAATGTGTAATTTTATGGTTAATATCTACATATATCTTTTACTACGACGAGAAATTTGCGAATATTTCTGTATGAAAATCCGCTGTCGAGATTCAGTCAGATAACCACTGATTTCAAGTTTCATACAACATTTTTGTTTATTCAGTGAAATGTATAAAGACAGCGTAGTGTATTTTTGTCTTATTTAGATACGAGTTTTGCTACTAGTATAGTAGCTTCATCGGGTAAACGAGTCCATGTGTGAGTAACCTATAAAGTGACTGTGTTTTACGTTTTACTGATTGTGAGGTTAACATAAGGCTTCTTGACAACCCTGATTCTAGTTTATATAATCATAGTGTAGGGCTCCAGATTAAGCCGGCATCTTAATATCTAACTACAAATGAACATGCTCAAACGCTTACTTCGATGACGTAGTGCACATCGAATCACACAGAACCCCTTATACTATATCAATGTACGTTAAACATTATTGTAACAGTTGTTTCGTTGTCAAAAATGAAACTCCCGGGTTTGGGTCAAAAAACTAGTTTGAAAACGTTTGCTTTACTTCACGGTATTTTCCAACGTTCAACTCTTATTTCATTTATCATTGGCTTCTTTCAAATCTTAAAATCTTTTTAAATCAAAAATTCTACATGACATGCAGATATCGGCCTTTCTCTTTAACTTCTTTAAATCATTCACTGCTGACGCGTCTTAAACACGATCACCAGTTCAACTCGGAGGCCGACGAGACGAGTCACCTGATCGACAACCCGGTCACCTCAAAAACAGTATTCCTGCCACTCAGAGAAACAGGACATTACGAGCCGTCCACGATCAACGGGTCCCGGGTTCGAACCCGTGATGAAACTATGACGGGACAGAGCTAGATAGGCCATGAAATATGTATCCGGTAAATTTCGTTTAAAACAATGAACCGCACTCCTTTGATCTAAACCTAGAAATACAGAATTGAAGATTTCTGGTTTGTTAATATGTTGTTGTTGTTTTCTTTGGAAATGAAAAAAATGATATCCAATCGTAATCGCGCCGTAAATCATTACCAGTCAATGTATAAATTTCGATATGAGTGTTTTCTAAGACGTTTTCATTTAGCACAAACGATTAGGTTCACTGAAAAAATACACTTGCTCAGACTGGTACGATCGAACTGATTTGATTTGGTTTGTAGATCTGACTACGGCTACTATTTGAAAGAAGTTTCTGCTACTTTTTAGAGCTTCTCCGAGAATAATTAGAAAATTTCAAAATCTGGTTTAGTTCATCTTCAATTAAACTACTTTTTTCGAAGTCGCAAAATATCCTTTCCCTCTATTTTCCGACTTTCTGACTACAACTCCTATATGAGGTTTCTATTCTCAACTGCTCCGAAGGATGTGAAGCAATTATAAAGAAGTAGAAATAATATCTGGTTCATTTTCAATTGCAACTACTATTTTTGATGTGAAATTATTCTCATGTTATGTGAAAACCACTAAAGGTAGAGATATCAGGCAATCTGTAGGCGATTTTTTTTTCAGTTGAATAAACAGTAACTATTCCGGGTATTTAGAAATCAAATCGACTTGAGATGTTTACTTAAAATACGCACTGCATGAAATATCTTTTATTCCAAAAGAACACTTGATTCAAGAAATTTGAATCGATTTCGAAAGTTTTCGGATTAAGGAAACGAATCGAATTCGTGCGTGAGAAATTTAACATTGAACATAGATGCAGCTTTATATTGTTTATTTACTAGCTGTCAATCCAAGTCGTCGTTTATTGCGTTCACGAATAGATTTCATATCGATAGTTAGTATTGTATAAAGAAGCGGATTCAGAGACGAGTTGATCGGTAAAAATAGAACAGCCAGCCAAGCGGCCACCTGGTTCGGTATCTCGACCAAAAATACGGCGCAAAACTGAACGATTATTATCGGTAGCCAGCAAAATAGATTACAAAGATTGATTACTAAACTGCGTCGAGCTAGAACGAGTTCTGTAGGATCGACTCTACCCGAGCCCGACCTACTTCCAGATACGAGTCTATACATCTGAGCGTACGTCGTCATTATCGTAGCCAATATGGCTGCATTAAACAAGGCAAAAATAGCGAATGAATAGTGCCAGCCATTGGCGTCGCTCGTCAGTAAATTCATAGGCAAACAAACTCCGGTAGTACCGTAAAAATTGTCTCCGAAGTAAGACGACGATGACAGTGGTAGAATAGAAACTGTGCTTATAATGAGCCAACAAATGCAGCATATACCGATAACGTATTTCGGAGTTAAAATCGGACTTCTAGAAAACGGGTTGACGATATTTGAATATCTCTGCCGTGTTAGAATTAAGAGAAAACTTAAGGAACCTTCGCACGAAACGGTGACAATAACCCCGGCGAGACGACACAATGAGCTATCCGTCCAAGCTTCAGAATTCAGATAATAAACGCCTTTGAAAGCGTGGTCAGCTCCTGCGATCAAAAACAAATAGACCGACATCAGAAAATCACAACCGGCAATATTTATGATGATGATATCGGAAGATGTGTTACGTGTTCCGGAGGATTCCATCCGCAAAGCTTTAACACGAAATACAATAACGATACTGTTAGCGAGAAAACTGAAAGATGCGATCATCCAGATGATGGCTCTCAGTACAGTGTTACCCATCAGGTCAGAGCATGTCGAAAATTGATCAGCTTCGGGAAGACATCGGTCTACATTCGGCGCCATGCAGCAAAATTTGTAAGCATCCGAAGCGAGGTATTTCAATGATGTAAGATCGCCAAGAACGTTTCTTTTTACAAATATCACTTTGGCATTTTTGACGAGATCTAGAATTTTAAGTAGAACCAATCCGTAAAAAGCATAACTGGAAATATAATGGATTCTGTTACCGCTGATATTTAACGACTGTAATGCGGATAAACCTTTAAATACATTTTCACCGAGAACCGATATAGAAAGTCCGTGAAGATCGAGAGCAGTGAGTGACGTCAGACCTCGAAAACTACCGTCTTCTAAATGTTGCAGCGGATTTCCGATAAGAAATAATTGTTTTAAACTGATCAAACCTGCGAATGTATTAGCAGATAATGATTGTATGCGGTTGTGTGTAAGGTCTAATGTGTATAGATTGTTTAGATTAGAAAACGTGTTTGGAACGATGTAAGACAAATCATTGCCCGAAATATCGAGAAAACGAATATAAATGAAAGAGTTGAACGTCGACTCGTTAAATACGACTCGGTTATTCGACAAAATCAAAACCCGAGTTGATTCTATAAAACGACCAGTAATATCTGATAACAGAGCATTTTCACAATCGATGAAATAACCCCGGCAATTACAACGTTCAGGACACGTGACCTTACAGAATGACTCGTCATCCGAGTTAAGTTTACAATTTACGACACCGTCGCAAACTTCAGATTGCGGAATACATCGATTATCCTGGCCGCATTTAAACATTCCCGGACACGACCAAGTCTCGCAGTTTCGTTCATCTTCAGAATTAGGACAATCGGATCGACCGTCACAAACGTGCCTGATCGGTATACAGTAAGATGCCGGACATTTTACAGTACCAGCCGCGCATTCGAAGTCATTACACGCGAGAATATGTTCAAGATTTCTACATACCGGGAAACCAATCGGCATCCTTTCTAAAATACACCTTTCGTGTCGGGAATAACAGCGCGGAGAATTGAACGAACATCTTTGTTCATCCGATTCCTTACACAGATCCGTGAAACGAGTCGTACAGTGATTGTCATTATTACAGTAAACCTCGGGATTCACTGTCATATTAGTGACCAATTCGTCTTCTTCGAGACTTCCGCTACAATCCACGACACCATCCCGATACAACTGGGAACTAATACATTCACCGTCCACGCACGAGAACCCCTGACAAAGCTCGGCAGTGCATCCAATCTCATCGGAACCGTCTTTACAGTTGGCTAGTCCGTCACATCGTTTATAACTATCGATGCATTGGTGATTAGAACAGCGATATTGCGTAGATAAACACGGTCGATGATAGCAAGAGTTCTCATCCGAGCCATCGACGCAATCTCTCATAAAGTCACAGAAACCGCTAATCGATATAACCTGTCCATCGTTACAGCGGAACTGACTGTGTAAATTGATATCCGTACAATTGAGTTCATCTTCACCGTGTTGACAGTCGTTTCTGGTATCACATACGCGATGGTCGCTGATACATCTGTGATCGTTACATTCAAACTGCCACGATTTACAACCGCTTATAGAAGCTAACTCTTCACCAGTTACATTATAGGAACATAACACGGAATGCGCTTCATCTGTGACATTATCAAAGGCAGTCACTGACCATTTCACTGTTTGAAAATATGTTATCCAATTTCTAATTACAATTGGTTTTATTGCCACAATTCTTCCGCTCGTATGATTAGTCAGTATAGCGCCATATTGATGCTGATAGTGGAAAACATTTATCAAATACTGATTTTCAATATTAGATGTTATTATACCTATGTCTCCGCCGATTGTAAGACACATTTCTCTAGCTGTGTGGATTGTTAAACTTTCAGATTGGAGCGTTTGCCAGGCTGTAAGTATCTGATAGCAATGCGCTTCTATATAAATCCATCCTCTTAGACACGTGGAGTTAAATCGTTCAAAGTTTTTCCACTTTATTCCAGTAGTATCGTTTTGCGAAGATGCATTGGAATCTATTCTTTCTGTTTCACAAATGAATGTCGTGTGCGTCTCCTCGATTTGACACGGGAATCGAACCCAGTTCGCCGATCCTCGTGGATTATTCAGCATCATCGCCGTACACGGCATATTGACGTCATTTATCGGTTGTTTTCTTAGCGGAGATATCAATCCTCGAATAACTTCTGGTATCGTTTCATTTATAACAGGTTTATACCACTCTGTGTAGCTCAATGGTTTACCGTCAGTCCACGTGTAATAACCATCATTCTGTTTCGTGAACAAAATGATAAATTATTTAACAATTTTTCATTAAAAATCTTACTTTTCTAATAAATATTTGCCAACATTAGTCTTACCTGCCATTTCAATCCAATCATCATTATGAGCGCTTTCAATGTGTACGCCATTCGGAGAAGTTCTGTCGCGAATAATCTTTTGATGGAAATCATTTCCTGTTCTGAGTTGATACTGAGTAGATGTCCCGCGTACTTCTGTCTACAGTATATTTCAGCGTTCTCCCAATTCAGACGTTCATCTCCGATGAATTTGATGCAGGAAATTCCGGAATCCAGAAATCCTTGTTTACAGTAGAAACCATCGAAATGTTTAATCGGTAACGACTCGTGTAAAGTGTATTGTATTTTAAACGTGGGGATATTATTCTTAACTTCAAAACGCAGATTATTATCTGTTAAACTATAGAATATAAGTCCACGAACCGCGTTATTTTCACATATTTTAGTTTCAAGCTGAGTACTAATAATTTTCAAACGTTTTCCATTTAGGTAGAGCTCGTATTCTAGTAGCTGTATCAAAATAATAGGATCATATCGACCGGATCTGTCTGTTTCGCATGAAACTGATCCAATGAATTTGACAATAAATCTGTAATATTGAAATACATTCTGTAGTGTCGGGTTTTCAAATCTATATGAAATCGATTCTGATGTACGTCGTGCCTCACCCGGGTAGTTCGGGGACTGCACGAGTCCGCATTTATCTTTTGCCACAATTGGGATAAGGGAACCGGCAAATCCAGAATTACCTCCTTTTTTCACTCCTAGACATTTACGACGTAGTTTAACAATTAGTGGTGTATGCCAGAACCAATACCGACCTGTGAAATCTACAGTGTTTAATACGAGACTGTTATTAAGAAACTGATTACCCAAACTCAGAAACTGATCACATGACAATGACATCTTGAGAAAACATCGGTCAATTTGATATTCGTGTTCTGATAATATGTGAATATTTTTCAAGCGAAGGCGTCGATTTTCAGGTGTAATCACGAGACAGTGTGACGTCATATTGATCCGACGTTCTTCTTCCTGTAGAACATAACCATCACAATCAGTAGGAGCAAATCTAAGATATGACTGGTCAGAACGATCAACTGTTAACTGCTGATCGTTATAGTAATAAGCGTATGCTACTACAGTAACCGGTCCACCTGATGTAATCAGGCTGACGACTGATCGACCGTAGAATGAACCAGGACAATACGGACCATAGCGTCTAGCTGTGAAATTACTACCATCAAATATATAAAAACCAGCTCGATCACAGTTTTCTGATAGCACTGTTAGTTTCAACCGTTCTACATAGATGTTCACTTTCCAGTTTAGTTGTAATGTAGTTACACGATACAGTGTATTCTTTGATCTCGGGAACAATCGATTAGCTGATATTGAGTTTGTGTTTGAATGCTGAAATATAAGAGAATTGATAACAGCATTGAACGTTTACAATACGACAATATCAATCCACTCACAACCTGAAATTATCCACAAATCATCATAATTACTCCACGTAAACCACATGTGTTTTGGGTCACACATAACGTTGTTATTCCAAGTTTCTCGGTAAAGTTTCACTGGTCAAAATCGCCATCAAAATCATAGATTATTACAATGATTCTTTTACACGAACCAAATTTACAAATCATTGTTATAACTTACCCATATCCGTCGCTTGTTGACGTAGACATCTGATATTGTCAGTGATTTCACTTTTAATTCTATTTTCAAATTCGATCTTAAAAAATCCGATGTCGTGAAAACGCACAGAATGACGAGAAATCCGTCTGATTTTACACTCAGAGATTTAAGATGGTTAAAACTGAGTAAAATATCAGTTCTCACAATACGTAACCCTTCCTGTTTATATACACCAACGACACCTGGTGACGAGACGAGATCACGTGTCCAGTTGAAGACGACGTACTGCAGAACATCGACTGTGATAGACCAGCAGTATAAGTGTTTAGACTGAGTTGATATGTGTGGTATTCCATCAATTGTAGTGAGCAGTCCTGATTTAATATAGACTTGAATTAACGGGTTAGAGACGTTCCAATCTGATATTTTGTAAACTTGCACGAGTAACTGCGACTTAAACGACACAACGTGAATGACACTTTCAAATTCTACACACGCTTTATTAGTTTTGGTATAAAACGATGAAGGTGGATGTCCGGTTTGTTCTCGTATAAGAGCTATAGGTTCACTGGTGCTGTTCCATCCGTCGTAAATTTGAGGACGAGTTTTCATCGGATCCTCACCTGGATATAATCTGAAATCTATCTGTATAAACGTTAAATTCATTGCAAACCCGTCTGGCATCCCGATCCATTCTAACAACAATTTACATTGCCGGGTAGAAATCATGAATTCATAACCTGTTTGAGTTGGTAATTCTTTTACTGCATGCTTGTGACATGTATGTAAGATTTTCAAGCGACTCTGTTCTTCAAAACGATATATGATGTAAACCCGACTACCTCGCGCTCCATCGACGTTAGTCCTAAACAACAACGAAATCAACCCGTTACTGCGGATATCTAGTTGTTTTCTTCCGGTAGCGCAGAGTTTGTTGTCGGACTCACCGACGAGAAGGTAGTTTTCGTTACAGAATATCGACGGCTCGATATCGTAGTAAACTTGAACGAGAAAACTTCCCGGCAAAGAGCTGTTGACGAACCAACGACATTCAACACCGCGCGCTAACGACGGATAGTTCGGTGAAACGATGTAACCAGACGTAGAATCGACGGAGTATTGAGTGTTGTTACAAGATGAACTGACTGTAACAGACGCGGCTTCCTCGACAGAGTTTGCGCGATCAGCCCGCGTAAATATACAGTCTCCGCAAGCGATCACTAAAACTACGAACAACACTTTCATTCGCTGCATATTGAACACAATTTACGCTTCAAGACAAACACATTTCTAACTATTTCCAAAGTTTTCACGACATTCCTTTGAAGAGTAGCTGCAATGTAATGACGAATTTGCTAATGAGAAAAGTTGACGAATGGATCAGAGTCTAATTATTTTGTTAAAAAGATCTCCCATCAAACTGGCGCCAGTCTCGTATTTGTGAAACTTTCTTCTGTTCTCGGTTTCGCTGTAATTACCGCGGTTTCTAAATTAAGACGTGTTTCAATATATCGGGTTTATAAACATGTGCAATTATTTCTCTAAAAATATATTTACTGTCGATCCCGAACTTCGTTCAGTTTTTGATAATATTCGATGACATTTTCTATCCATACCTCAAAACATTCTGCGTCTCTATAGAACACTTAGTGTTGTAGCGGGCATGGTCTTGTTCGCTATTGACTTTTCGCAGAACAAACACCAACCAAGTAAGACGACGATGACAGCGGTAGAATAGGAACTGTGCTCATAACGAGCCAACAAATGCAGCAAATAACGTATTTCGGAGTTATAATTAGTCTTCTAGAAAACGGGTTGACGATGTTTGAATAAAGTTACATTGTATAACACAATTAAACTGATCGTTTGTGCTGAAATCAGCTATGTGTCTGTCCGGTGCGCATCCAGTTTTAACCCGTCCATATAAACACAGCTCTCAATGAACGTGTCGCGCAAAGAAATCGATAAAATCACGAAATTTGAAAAAAAAAACAATTTCATGAAACCATAAACAACACTGATAATATTTCGATGGCGCGTGTTCTCATTTCTTCTTTTAGCAGTTTTTCGCTCCGAGGTAAGCGACGTCCGAGATAAAGGTCGTAAAATGTATCAGGAAATCAGAAAATAATTTTTGTTGTAGTCAGGATTCGGGGTTTACTGTATATCTGAAATGAACAGATTCCGATACATATTCAATGACCTTCAGTAGAAAATGAGAAAAGTCACGTGAAATGTGTCAAATGCCCACTCGACGCGCGGGTCGAAACCGGTTTCATTCAGTTTAGATTATGCATATTTTGTACCAATTAGCCAATCATCGACGAGTATGACTAATTATGCGTCCTATCACAGATGATAATGTTTCGTGAGCACGACCTGGTGTTGGCGGCATCATCAAATTTGATTATTCAATTTTTAAATCAAATCAACTGCTATTAGATATTTCTAGTGTCTGATTCATACTATAAGTTGATACGTACTTCATGCAGTTCAGAATGTATTGATTTCTGTAGAACCGCGCTTTTATAGAGCGAAGATGGATTATGACCAGTGACCCCGGTAGTTAGATAATTTGAAATATGAAGCTTCTTTGTGTTCGACAATTCTTGTCGTTCGCACAGATTATTATATTTGGGTGTCCGTGTATGTTCACACCTAGCGGTTGTCGCGATGGTATATGGTTAACCAGTCTGGACAGAGGTGCTCAAACTGTCTCCCGTAAAATATAGACACCTCTTGTGAATATGTCTTGTGAATCGCGCTTAAACGAATTTAAGATAGACTGTTCTCAAAAACCTTGCTGTTACTGGAAATAAAATGGAATTTGAATTCTCATCTTGTTCAGGATTTAGTTGGAATGGAATCGCGCGGAAGTAATTCCGGATTTATATAAACTGTGCTAAAAAAAACTGTTACCAAAAACACAAGGATTCAAATTGACTCGAGGATTATCATTGGATTCACACATTACACACACAGGATTGGATAAACTGTAAGTTTGAGAAACATTAACAGTCGAAATTATGTTTTATAGGTTTAATTAGTTTAGGAACTTACTCGGTGAGTTAGTAAGTTATAGAAATGCATGAATATTAATACAATTTTAAATAATTGCGTTAATTAGTAAATAGGGTGCTATTTACGTCAGGGTCCTGTGGGTCTCTGGGTCTACAGATAGAAATAGCAGTTTGTTTATTACTTATGTCCTATATCTTTATTTCAGGATCCTGAATTTCATGCTTCTTTTATTCCAGGGTTTCTCTCTATTTCCAGGTTTTTTTCTTATTTTTTCAGAATTTCCGATTTTTCAAATTAACTATTAAGGAAACGTTTTAGAATTGTTGAGTTAATATCGGATAAACCAGACAACCTTACTATAAACCTGACTAGATTCAGAACATGCAACCGCAAGTTTCCGTTGGGAGATGGGATAAGGCAGATAGGGAGCACTGCGCAAAATCGAGAAATCACTGCGCTAAAACGCGCCAAAACGGGCGCTAAAACGAAGTTCGTTTCTGCGCTCGTTTTGGCGCGTTTCTGCGCGGTAAATTTCGTTTTTGCGCCACACAGAAACGGGCGAAGAAACGAAGCAATATATTTTTTGCATGGTATATTGCACGGAATTTTTTTTTAACTTGGCCCTAACAGGAATCAGCTAATCAATGATTTTATTTTATTTAAATGATTACTCAAATTGATTTCATAAATCGTTCCCGTAGCATGGTCCACCAAAGTCATGAAACATTAATGTTATCTTATGAATTTTCTTTGTGAAAAAATAGCGGAACTCTAGAGGTGGAGCACACCCCAGCACACCCCCTGTGGGAACGGGCCGACCACTTTCCTAATTCGCAGTAGCAATTGTTGAAATCATGGAGTCAACTTGCTAAAAGCAATGTTTTAATTCAGCTGCCTGTCCTTTCTGGTCCTAATAAGACTTTTTTAAAGTATGTACCGTCACAACTGACTGAGCTAGGCCACATGGTGTGTTGTGAAGTCAGGTTGAAATCAACATTAGTCATAAATTTAAGACTGACTTATTTTAGAGACGAGTATTTTAGTTGTTGATTTTAGTTGTCGAGCTGTTGATTTTTACTTAGTTTAATTTCAATAAATTAAGTATGAATGTAGTATTGAATCAAGTTTAATTTATTTATTTATTCACATATTTTCAGTGAGTAATATGCACGACAACAGTAGGAAATGATAATCCTGTGAGTACCCATTATGAGCACCCTAATGAGTACCCATCATGAGTACCCCTCATGAGTACTTCATGATCATCCCGAGACAAAATGGCGGAATAGTTCGAACGTGTGTCGTGAATCGTCCGTTTCTATTTAAAAATTATCTACTTCAAAGCAATCAGGATATCAAGAACTCTGCCATGATGTGTGAATTATCAAGAGAAAGGTGGAAACAAACTTTCGCACCAGCAGGTTATCGAAGCTAGATAAAATCGTATCTTATCACAACGATAAACGAGGAAAGTAAAACTTCTTTAAAACTTTCGGGATTAAATGTGGATGGAACTCGACTTGATCTTTATAAAAGATCGAAGCAGTCATTCCAACATATACAAAAGTCAGCTAGGATATACTGTTCGGGCATATGCTGTCAGCATTGCCTAGGTGATGTTCACAATTCATATGACTGTCCGTCAAAATCACCTCCTAAGTGTTTCAAATGTGGCGCGATGAATGACACCGAGAATAACACCGAGAAAACGCCCGGCACTACCGTAAATAGTTCCCAGGAATCGTCCATTGTTTTGATAGACGACTCAAATCTCCGAAATAGTGAATTTCCGACCGGCTTTGTAATCCGTCAGCCGGGTGCATCTAGCGATAACATTGCTTCGCTTCTCGATACCGCTGACAATACAGTGACCGCGTCATCAGTCATTGATGTCATCCTTCATCTCGGCATGAATGATGCCACTCAAAACAAGAATGACCCCGATACCGTAAAAATGAACTTGTCATTATTATTAACCAAGACAGCTGAGCATTATCCAAAATCTCAGATACATCTATACAGCATCATTCCGAGAAAATGCGGCAGTTACAATGTAAAAGACTTCAACAACACAGTATCAGAAATTAATTCTTATATGGGAAAGTTGTGCTTGAAGAACAACATGTCATTTATCGACAATGACACATCTTTGAAGTCGACCTATGGCAAAGTACTCGCCGGCTATTATTCAGTGACCGATAGAAGTGACATCCATCTTAGTGAAACCGGGAAGTTAGCTCTGATAAAGTAATTCTGCGAAGCAGTTGAAGGAATCGGCGAAAGCGATGTCTGTGCGACGCCACAGACGGGTAACACCGGAAAGAAACGTAATACCTAACTGAGACGCCTCCCTCTACCGAAAAGACCACCAAAAAGCCAAATGTCCAAGAATAAACATGAGCCTATTTACGACAAGTACAGAGTGATGATCTCTGTCTATCATTATTGGATCTAATCTTTTTTTATATAAAATATCAATGTGTCTCGGTAATATAAATGTAACAGACCGTATCAAGGTCATTCAGAATAATTCTGATTACTTATTAGATCACGACTTAATCGACTCTAATCCTTTGAATAATGATTGTCCTTATATAGATATCAGTATGACATAAGTAAGATCAAATTCGATGATTCTAATTTCAATATTCTTCAACTTAATATACACAGTCTCTGTAGTAAGATAACAGATCTAAGAAATATAATTAATATCTTTAATCAGCAGTCATGTAAATTACACTTAATTCTATCATATGAAACGTTACTTAGTGACGACAATGTTTGTAAAGTTCAAATACCTGGTTAGAGTCTAGTTGAAAAACACAGAGAAAAAAGCCAGGGCGGTGGTGTAGCCATTAATGTACGTTATGATTTGCATTTTTCATAACGGAATGATCTATGTATTTTCAAATCTGGTCAATTCGAGTCCTGTTTTATATAGTTAGATGACAATATTGTCGTAGTTGAGATATACCGTGTACAAGGTACAAGTGAGATGATGATTACAGTATCTGTGCAGAGAAAGTTAAGAATGAAAATAAGTGAGTCATGATTGGGACTGACCAAAATCTTGATATTTTTCTAAAAATTGATAATCATGCTAATACGGCTAGATTTTTAGATTTTAATCTAACAAATGGGCTATATCCATCTATCATTCATCCAACTCGTATAACCAAAAATTCTGCTACTTTGATAGATAATATATATGTTGATTCTAATATTAAAGGAAGTATTAACTCTTGTATTTTGCTATCCCACTTGTCAGATCACCTGCCTTGCCTCGTTTCAATTGATAAAACCGCGCATGTAAATGAAAATCCCCGTTTCTTTAAGCGAAGAAAAATTACAGATGTAAATATAAATTTTATCAACCGTGCTATTTTGGCGACCGATTGGTCACCGATAAACAGCTAGATGTTAATGCTGCATATGTGTACTTTAATGATAATCAAAACGCGCATTATCGATTATTATGCACCAGAAGAAATTGTTAAACTCAACATAACATTCGCAAACTATGGATGACACAATTTTATAGTAATAAATTATTCAAGTTCAAAAACAATAGCCGTAAACTCTGGGCTACCATGAAAGATGTGTTGGGAAAATCTCATAATAAAGACTGTGTCCCTTTTTAATGTAGACGGCGTATTATGTAAAAACAAATCAACCATAAGTTATGCATTTTGTAAATATTTCAGTACTGTTGGAAGTGAATTGTCTAAAAACCTGTCAAAACCAAATTTGAGTCACAAGGATTATATGCCCAAGAGGGTCCCGCTAAAGTACGAAACTACGAAATCACGAAATATGAAACGAAATTACGAAATAGGGAGCGAAATTACGAAACTACGAAATTACGAAATGGAAATTTTTTTGCCAGTAGTGCTAAATTACGAACCGAAATACGAAACGAAATGGTCACATTTCAAACACACGCCCATACTATGGTCAAAGCTCGTTATAACGCTACGGGACTGTAAAATTTTTCGGCGGTGCATGAAATGATCTTTTGAAAGTACCATATACAAGAATTTATTTTCTTAAACTGGAGGGTTTTAAGAACGTCTACAATTAGTAGAAACTTGTAGGATGTTCTCAAAAACAAATAATGAATACGCTGCACCATTTCCACGAACTCAGACGCGGTAAAGCATAGTGAAATGATAGGCCCTACACATGGACTACATGACGATCTTTTTACCGCTTAACAGCGTAGTGACGAGCAATTTGAAAAAAATTCCGGCCGTGAATTTTCTTTTCGAATCCGCATCCCTTGCAAAATCCAGACAGGGTAAAGGTCTTAGTTTATTTCATTTTGATAATGGAAAATAAATGATACAATGCGATACTGCTGACCACATGTATCAACATGGGCCGACATATCTGAACCTGTCTAGTATCGATCATTTAGCTCAGAAAAAATTAATGTACAGGGTAGATTAGCGGCCGGTCGGGTCAACTTTAAAGCTCCTCAGCAGAGGAGAAACGAGGTATCAATTTTTTAGCATAAACACTGCAGGATATTTAAATTCTAAATTTCTAATTAAATTTGAATCAATAAGATATGCATATCTTTTCATTAATAACCAACTTCCAACTAAATAATCCGTCAATTCAAAAAGAAATTCATCAAATCATTGCTATAATACGCGACAACGTAATTTTCCACGAATTTCCTATCACCGAAAAAATGTATTTCATAACTCATTTCTCCGTTCAATACCTAGTCTTTGGCAAAACCTTCCCAACAGTTTACAAATTTCTAAATCGCTGGGTGAACTCAAATATAAATTCAAAAATACCACAATCTCTAACTGTACGATTTAGCTAATTATTCGCCATTTATTACATTATTGATTTTCCTTTTGTATGAATGTGATTGTGTATGTGATTGTGTGATTGTAAAAGTGTGTTGAGGTGACCCTTTTTACAAGCATTTCGCTTCACGGGCATCTTTCATCGATATTATAACTTTTATAACATATTTATATATCTATATAATTATGTATAAAACTGAGTGTTATATTATGTTATAATTTCAATGTAAATAAAGATTGTTATTATTACCTCTCATGAGTACTTTTGAAGGTTATATCTGCTTTTTTTGCTCAAAGATCAGGTATTATTACATCTTTCTCAATACTTCTCATTCTGTACTGTATTTGTGGGCTATGATTGCCACATTAAATGGTCCAGGTTTGAGTAAAATAAGCAAGACCGCCGGAGAGGTGAACAACGACCAATATGTTTGGTGTCTAAGTAAACTCTGATTTATTTATCTACTCGCTACAGCATAAGTTCATGCGGGGCTTACATAGGCGGGGTTACATGAACTGAGGGGAGTGCGTTACTGGTAACTGACATATAACAATTCCCGACATTCTCCCGGGCGACATAAAATTACTAGATAGATGTAATTAAGAAAAATGTTACTACAACTAAATAATATCGATATTCGAATAAATGATGCATGTATATTGTTATAAATTTATGATAGTCGGATAAGGAACTACTGACAACTAAAAATGATGTGTATAATTGAAATTAATTCTAAAACTAAGATTATAAAGTCTATTACATTGCGTTGTGTTTGTTGTTTAGGTCTCCGAGTAACCTAGCGTTGACCTGAGCGGTTATCAATTAATTAACTACTACATGTATCAGACAGCACGTTAGCCCATCTACTGATGTTATTTCTAGCCTCGGCAGCTGCCTTTCTCGTCGAATGACGTGTGACGGGTGCAGAATTTACGTTTGAGTCCGGTTTGTTTAGCAAAAATAATAGACATGTATACTTTTAATCGCGCTGTTGTTTTAATTCACCATTAATTAATTATTACTCACACAATCAGTTAGACATCTGTCAATTCGACACCTGTGATAACAGTTTGTTTTGTAATTAATTGTGTGCTCAAACATGTCTGTCAACTTTTATAGTATTATATAAATAGAATGTAAATCCATGAACAGCAGTTGAGTTTGAGACGAGTCTTGGAGCCTGATACATCTTGCAGGCAAATTCCCAAGCTGCTCGATTGAGAATCTAAAGAATAAAATCGCCTACGTTTAGTGCTGAAAACTACTAGCTTTCTCATTGTTGCATAACTCAGGATTTAATCGTAGCTGGAGCTTCCCCGAAAGAAGAGTTAGAACAATTAGTTTTGTTAAATTGGTGGAGAACCCGTGAGCAGAGAACTGGTATCCTATTTGTCAACAACGCAGCTACAATAATCATCTGAAGCATATAAACAGTCATCAGCACCTGAGCGAGATAAGAAAATCATGACGTTCTTCATCAACGACCAGCCATTGGAGTGGAGAAACTACCATGATGGAAAAACCCAGCATCAAAGAATTTATCTTCAAGTGCCAAAGAACTTCCATGATAAATGTGAACGGTGTGGTAAGTGGGATATGGTCTATTCACACAAGTGTCATGCATTGATATCTAGGTGTAATCTTTGTAAGCGAATAGGACATTTCGTTCGATGTTGTAGATTCAGGAATACGCGAATAGATAATAAATGCTCAATTCAAAATAATATAACAAACGAACCTAAAATTAAAATTAAATGTGAAAAGCAGAAACCAAGAGATAAAATAAGATTTCAAGAATACAATCTTAGAAAATTCATAGCTCGCCAAATGCCCTTTAATTCATTAGGAACTGCAATGTTCGTAGAGGTTAACTCTAGTCACCAAAATTACAGAAATGAAATTTTTAAATTTAAACGAGATATGAAAATTTTGCAAATTATTAACGAGGAATTAGAATCTGAAAATTTGGCATTTAGACTCGAACAGAAACATAAGGAAGGTATTGTAGCCAAAGCCAAAATTGATACTGACAAATTAGCGAATCAATTATCTGACACCAAAGTAATAGTGGAACAGCTTAAAGCTAACAAAACCACTCTGAGTCAAGAAATAACCGAATTGAATTTTGAACTAGAGAAGTGGCGATCGCAAAATACAGAACAAATATGTAAAATAGAACAGTTAAAAAGGCAAATCAGTAAAAACGAACAACATAAACAGAGCATCAAAAAGACTAGTGACCAATTGTCAGAAGATAACGAAAATCTTAAAAACAAGTTAACAATCTTGGAGAGAGAGCGCATGTTTGTTAATCCGGTCAAAATATCAGAATGTACTGTCTTAGCTGAGCATTTGGATAATACTAAAAATAACTCGGCCAGCTTAAATCCAAAATCTCAGCAGGTAGAACCGGAACAAATTGCGTCGTGGGACCTGGCTAGCTAAAGGCCACAACGTAGATTTAGAAAACCTTTTCGCAAGGTTGACACTGGCAGTGGATTGGATCTAGGTATCCACGTCCCCGTTACAGTGATTAATCGTCCACGTATGATTAAAGCATTTTCTGAGCCTTTCCAAATACAGATGCAAAAGAATATATTCGTCCCTGGTGACACATCAGTGAGGGATCTTAAATGCGAAATGCGAGATACATGGCTTAAGGAATTTTATGCATTGGAAATTGAAAGTATGTTTTTAGTTTGTGAAATTAAAAAAGGTCAACGATTTAGGTTAAATGATGATTTGAAATTAACCAATATAGCCAAAGACTATGGTCTTACGTTGCCACTGCTCTTAGACATAAAATCTAAATTTGACTGATACAAATATATTACGATTCCCTAGACTTTAAATTAATAGAATTCTCATCAATGCATGTTTACTTGTGTGATGTCTGTCCTGGTTGTCCACACCGATAGAATTTGAGAACGGAACTGTAAATTTCGGTCTCTTTCTGAATCGCAATATAATTCATTCTCAGAACATTGCCGCCATCAACGAACAGAGTTACGCCATTGAAGTCAGCGGGCAGTGAAAACCCGTATATCGTGAACTTTAACGACGACGAAAATACGTGTGTATGGCAGGAATGAATTTAGTAAAACTCTTTTTACTGTGATTACGAAACATGTTGATATTCTATTCAGCTTTTGCGGACAAAAGTTTGAAGGATAGTAAGGAAGAATTTAGCAAAAATAATAGACATGTATACTTTTAATCGCGCTGTTGTTTTAATTCACCATTAATTAATTATTACTCACACAATCAGTTAGACATCTGTCAATTCGACACCTGTGATAACAGTTTGTTTTGTAATTAATTGTGTGCTCAAACATGTCTGTCAACTTTTATAGTATTATATAAATAGAATGTAAATCCATGAACAGCAGTTGAGTTTGAGACGAGTCTTGGAGCCTGATACATCTTGCAGGCAAATTCCCAAGCTGCTCGATTGAGAATCTAAAGAATAAAATCGCCTACGTTTAGTGCTGAAAACTACTAGCTTTCTCATTGTTGCATAACTCAGGATTTAATCGTAGCTGGAGCTTCCCCAAAAGACGAGTTAGAACAATTAGTTTTGTTAAATACGTATATAAAACTGACTCGGCACAAAATATCGAATAACATTTTTACATTTCATTTGAATCTCGTTACTCATTAATTCGGTTTCGTAGATTATCGAATTTAATTTTTAATGAGCGCCGTGTAGTCTGACTCATCCTCCATACCGCTCTCTCTCACTCACTCGGAAACGCCCAACATTAATTGGATTAAAATCTATTCGCTGTGGTTAGACTTAAACTGATCGAGGAGAATGTCAACATGATGCGCAGTCTCTTAACGTTATTACTCATTCTACTAATGAAACTGTCGTCGGTTCAGACGACTGATCGGATCTCTACCTATCAACCGTCTGTAACTGTCAGTTCACATTGTAACAATACGTGGTTTTCACTCGATTCTACGTCCGGTTACATCGTTTCACCGAACTATCCGTCGTTTACGCGCGGTGTTGAATGTCGTTGGTTCGTCAACAGCTCTTTACCGGGTACCTTTCGCGTCCAAGTTTACTACGACATCGAGCCGTCTATATTCTGTAGAGATAACTATCTTCGCATCAGCGATTCTGATAACTTACTGTGCGGTGCTGGAAAACAATTAGATATTTACCGCAGTAATTCATTATCGTTGATGTTTAAGAGTGATGTAAATGATGTTGTGAAAGGAAGTCGAGTTTATGTATTTTATCGTTTGGAGGAAAATCATCTAAAAACTGTTCACCACTGTTCGTCAAACAAACTAAAACAATTACAAACTTTAAAAACTGGTTATAAATTTGCAAACGACATGTATGGAATATTATGTAATTTCCTGCAGCTCGAGTGGTCCGGGTTACCAGAGGGTTTCGGTATGAATTTGACTTTTGAGAAAGTTGATTTCAGAATAAAACAACCAGGTTTAAATCTGACCGTTCATATTTATGACGGATGGAACACAAGTGAACCTATAATGAGGGAACAAACCGGACATCCGCCCATCTCTATTTACAGTAAAACTAACAGAGCTGTCACCACTTTTTCAATGAAACAGTTCCAAGTATCTCTCAAAACTAATCTATTTGTAAAACTGTATAGAATATCAGATTGGAATATTTCGAATCCATCGATTCCGATCTATAAAAACAAATCCGGAGTGCTCATTCCTGGTGATAGGCCGGACGTAATAACTCGGTCTAAACGCTTATACTGCTGGTCTATCACAGCTGAAATACTGCAGTACGTCGTCTTCAACTGGTCACGTGATCTCGTCACTTCAGGTGACGTCATCGGTGTTTATAAACTGGAAGGTTTAACGGTTTTCGGAACTGATATTTTACTCGGCGAAAACTACCTGGAATCGTTAGGTGTAAAATCTGACGGATTTCTCGTGATATTGTGTTTACTGTTATCAGAGAATCTTTTCGGAAAATCTTTGAATTCAACATCGATCGAATACAAAATAGAATCATTGAAGGAAACAGACTTCAAAGTGGAAGATAAAAAAGTGAGTTAAAACAGCATGAAAATATATCTTCAATTCATTGTATTGATTTGAAATTGTTTTATCAACGATGAAAGTGCAATTCACGTAATTTTTGCAATCAAATCCGATCGAACATAAGTCATATTTTTTGTTTAAATGGAAAATAAGATATGAACATTAATTGAAAACCGATGATTTACTCTATGTTTTCATCAATTGTAGGTAGGAAATGATCATTCAGTGCGGTATTACAGTCTGTACCCCCGTTATTCGAAAAGGAAGTTACAATATCGTATCAGTAGATTTGCATTTAGCTCGAAAATCGACATTCATGAGTATGAATTATCAGGATATGGATTAAAACTAACAGTTTTATCAGAGAATTGTGATCGAGCTGGTTTTTATATATTTGATGGTAGTAATTTCACAGCTAGACGCTATGGTCCGTATTGTCCTGGTTCATACTACGGTCGATCTGTCGTCAGCCTGATTACATCAGGTGGACCGGTTACTGTAGCAGCATACGCTTACAACTGGTATGATATACTAGCAACTGGTAGACTAAAATTAGTTCCTACTGATTGTGACGGGTATGTTCTACAGGAAGGAGAACGTCAAATCACTATTACGTCATACTGTCTCGTGATTACACCTGAAAATCGACGCCAACCAATAGAAAACATAGATGTATTATCAGAACACGAATATCAAATTGACAGATGTTATCGTACAGCTAGGACTCCCTGTTTAACGATAAGTCTCGATAGTCACGTGTTTAATACCAGTCTCGTATTTAACCATGTGAAATTATTACGCACTAAATATGAATTCTGGAGGTCAGCACTAATGATTGTATTACGACGTAAATGTCAGAAATTAAAACAAAGTCAAGTGGCTCCACGGTTTATGGGTGGAATTTCAAGGAACACTGTAGATTGTGGACTCGTGCAGTCACCGGACTTCCCTGGATTATCAACCTCCGAAACTATATTCTTTAGTTTTTCTTTTCCTACTGACAAAAATATCAATCGTTACATCAGATTCCTGTTTAAATTTATCGGACAAACATCATGCTCCGAATCTGTTGGTACCCGCACAAGGGGATCAATATTACTAACACAAATTATCAAAATATTTGATGATCCGAACAATTTATTTTCCACGTTTACAGAAACCCGTCATAAGACAACAATATGTGAAAATAACGCATTAGCAGGACTTGTATTGTACAGTCTACTCGGGTATGACCTGTATTTTGAGTTATCCACGTACATGCCAATATTTCGAATTCAATACACTTTAGAACAATCGCCTTTACTGAAACACCGAATCAATGGCTGCCGATCAGATTTTCTAGATTCAGGTGTTTCGTGTATTAGATACATCAAACATGAACGCCTGAATTAAGAGAACGCTGAAATTTACTGTCAACAGAAATACGCGGGACATCTTCTCAGTATCAACTCTCAACGTGAAATGATGGCCGTAAAAAAGCTGTTTGCTACAAAACTGCTTCATGAGGGATATTCACAGGCGGCGCTTATTGTGATGATTGGATTGAAATGGCAGGTAAAATACAAATCAAATATCAATCATCTAATTGAGCTTTGATGATTATGATCAATGTTCTTGACATGTAAAAAGATAAAAAGTTATTCCAAAAATGATTAGAACACAGAAAATAATCCAAAAAGATGATAGGATTGAGATGGCAGGTAAAATAATATCGAATATTAATCATTTAATTGAGCTTTGATGATTATGATCAATGTTCTTGACATGTAAAAAGATAAAAAGTTATTCCAAAAATGATTAGAACACAGAAAATAATCCAAAAAGATGATAGGATTGAGATGGCAGGTAAAATAATATCGAATATTAATCATTTAATTGAGCTTTGATGATTATGATCTATGTTCTTGTCATGTTTGAAGATATTAAGTTATTCCAAAAATGATTAGAACACAGAAAACAACCCAAAAAGAGTTTTCTGCATTGTACGTATGACAAGTATTTGTTTGTTTGTTTTTAAAGGAGTCCAGTGGTTATTACTCGTGGTCTGATGGGAAACCGTTCAGTTACACAGAATGGTTCGAACCTGCTGCTGTTAATGAAACGATACCAGAAGTTATTCGAGGATTGATATCTCCGCTAAGAAAACAACCGATAAATGACGTCAATATGCCGTGTACGGCGATGATACTGAATAATCCACGAGGATCAGCGAACTGGGTTCGATTCCCGTGTCAAATCGAGGAGACGCACACGACATTCATTTGTGAAACAGAAAGAATCGATTTTAATGCATCTTCACAAAACGATACAACTGAAATAACACTCAACAACTTTGAACGATTCAACTCCACGTGTCTAAGAGGATGGATTCATATAGAAGCGCATTGCTTTCAGATACTTACATACTGGCAAACGCTCCATACTGAAAGTTTAACAATCCAAACAGCTAGAGAAATGTGTCTTAAAATCGGTGGAGACATAAGTATAATAACATCTGATATTGAAATTCAGTATTTGATAAATGTTTTCCACTATCAGCATCAATATGGCGCTATACTGACTAATCATACAAGCGGAAGAATTATGGCAATAAAACCAGTTGTAATTAGAGATTGGATAACATATTTTCAAACAGTGAAATGGTCAGTGACTACCTTCGATAATGTCACAGATGAAGCTCATTCCGTGCTATGTTCCTATGATGTAACTGTTGAAGAGTTAATTTCTATAAGCGGTTGTAAATCGTGGCAGTTTGAATGTAACGATCAAAGATGTATCAGCGACCATCGCGTATGTGATTCCAGACACGACTGTCAACACGGTGAAGACGAACTCAATTGTACGGATATCAATTTACACAGTCAGTTCTGCTGTAACGATGGACAGGTTATATCGATTAGCGGTTTCTGTGACTTTATGAGAGATTGCGTCGATGGCTCGGATTAGAACTCGTGCTATCATATTTTATGTTCCTCTGATCAATTTAAGTGTAACGACGGACAATGTGTGGATAAATATAAACGATGCGATGGACTGGTTGACTGTCAAGATAAATCCGATGAGATCGGCTGCTCTTCGGACGAATGTAACGGGTTTTTGTGCGTAAATGGCGAATGTATCAGTTCTCTGTTATATCGGGATGGTGTTGTAGATTGTGGCGGTGACCTCGAAGAAGACGAAATAGTAATGACCAACATAACGATTAAACCACAAATTCACTGCACTACAGAGAACTACTGCACGACCAATTTCACTTCACTCTGTACCGAATCGGATAAACAAAGATGTTCATTCGATTCTCCTCATTGTTACGCGAGAAGAGATAGATGTATTCTAGAAAGAATGTCGACAGGTTTTCCTGTTTGTAGAAGACTCGAACATTTACTGAATTGTAATGAGTTTGAATGTCCAGCTCGTACAGTGAAATGTCCATCGTCTTACTGTATACCGATTAGACACGTGTGCGATGGTCGATCAGATTGTCCCAATTCAGAAGATGAATTTAATTGTGAAACATTTTCGTGTCCGGGAATGTTTAAATGCGCTGACGAACATCGATGTATTCCTCAGTCGGAAGTTTGCGATGGCGTCGTTAATTGTAAACACAACTCGGATGACGAGGCTTACTGCGACGTCACGTGTCCTAACTATTGTAAATGTCAAGGTCGTTTCATCGATTGTGAAAATACTTTATTATCGGATATTTCTCGAGTTTTTGCCGCGTCGACTCGAGTTTTGATTTTATCGAATAACCGAGTTAGATTCAATGAATCGATATTTTCGTCTTTTCTGTACCTTTTCTTACTCAATATTTCCCGTAATGATTTATCTAACATTGTCTCCAACGCGTTTTCTAATCTACGCAATCTAAATACATTAGATCTGTCGTATAATCGCGTAGTATCACTAGATACTGATACATTCACCGGTTTAAACAGTTTGAAACAACTTTTACTCGCCGGAAATCCGCTGAGATATTTGAACGATGGAAGCTTCAATGGTTTGACGTCACTTCCGGTTATGGATCTACGTGAACTCTCTATATCGATTCTTACTCGTAACGTATTCCGAGGTTTACCAGCGCTGAAATATTTGAATATCAGCAGTAACGTAATCGAATCAATATCCAGATACGCGTTTACTGGGTTGAGTTCACTGGGAGTTCTAGATTTCACCAACAATTCTCGGATCATTTCTACGGAAAATAATATCTTCGATAATCTGACGTCTTTATATTTTCTCGCTTCGGACGCGTATAAATTCTGTTGTATGGCGCCGAATATTGACCGGTGTCTCCCGGATCCTGATCAATTCTCATCGTGTTCAGACCTCATTGAGAACACTGTCCTCACAGCTGTTATCTGGATCATCGCTTGTTTTACATTCGCTTCCAATATTACCGTTATCTTATTTCGTTTTCGGTCGATTCGAGTTTCGTCAGAAACGCAAAATAAATCGTCGGATATCCTCATCATTAATATCGCGCTTTGTGATTTCCTGATGTCTGTTTATCTGTTTCTGATCGCTGCAACAGATCACGTTTATAAAGGTGTTTATTTTCTGAATTCTGAAACTTGGACTCGTAGTTCATTATGCGGTGTTGCCGGAATTGTGGTGACGATATCTTGCGAAGGCTCTTTAACATTTCTCCTTCTCCTCACGCGTTTCAGATATTCGAATATAATCGACCCATTTTCCGGTAACCCGGTTTTATCCTCAAATATTATTATGATTCTGAGTTGTTTATGCTGGATATTTCTGAGTTTAATCGCCTTTCTGCCGCTGTCTCGGTCGTCTTATTTCGGTGATAATTTTTACGGTAGTACGGGTATCTGTTTACCTATGAATTTAGTTTCTATAGATGTCAATGGTTGGCAATATTCGTTCGCTATATTCGCTGTATTAAACGCGATCATTCTCACTCTGATAATGATGTCGTACGCGCAGATGTACAAGTATGTATCCGGAAGTAGGTCCGGTTCGGGTAGAGCCGATCCTACAGAACTCGTTCTAGCTCGACGCAGTTTAGTCATCAATTTGTGTAATTTATTTTGCTGGTTACCGTTGATAATCGTCCAGTTTTGCGCCGTATTTTCGGTCGAGATACCGAACCAGGTTGCCGCTTGGCTGGCCGTTCTTTTCTTGCCGATAAACTCGACTCTGAACCAACTTCTTTACACTATTCTAACTATCGATATGAAATCCATACGAGCTCGAAATATACGCAGAAAACGACAACCAATAAAATGATGATAGTATTGATGAATGATTATAACTTATTTCCTCTAAAATGCAGTTTTAGTGATAACCGCTTCACTTTATAAAAATCACGATCAGATATTACACATAATACGATATTTGAAAATATTACGATGAACCACAGTAAAGACAGCGCCTACCAAACGGGGCTCCTTTTATCGCGTACCCCGAGATTGCAGACCATCGCCACCCGGCATATCCGGTGTGAATATATTGATATTATCCGATTCGGGATGAAATTCTCGGTTCGTAATGACTGATAAATCTTTATATCCGAACTCGTTATAAGAAGGTTAAAAAAACGTACAATTACTATAGCCCCCATTTAGTTAGGGCACTTTTGTCCTGTATCACGTTTCTTTGGTCCATTGTTGGAATTTGACAGTTTTAACAAATTTTAAACCGTATGAATCTCTAGTTTTCAGTGATGCAAAAAACATGTCTCAAATTTGCCACAATGCGACATGGGAGCGATATGAAAATCGGTGGTCAGTTTTTTAAAGCGCGCATAAAAATCCTGGGTGCTGAACTGCATTATTTTCAGAAATGATTTTCTAATTGTCAGTATGATGAAAATAACTTTGAATTCGATAAAAGTCAATTCTCAATTTGCACTGTTAATATTCGAAGTTGCAACAAAAATTTTGATTCTTTCACTGACTACATCAATTGTATGAAATCCGAGTTTTCTATCATAGCACTTACTGAGACTTGGAGTAATAATAATGCCCATAACAATAATCTTTATAAACTACCTGGCTACAATAGTATTTTCAAAAGCCGCTCGAATGATGTTAAGGGTGGTTGCGTTGCCCTTTATTTCAAAGATGGTTACGAATCTTTAATACGCCCAGATCTTTCTGGTAAGAATGAGCAACTGCAAAGTCGTTTATTGTAGATAGGTCACTTATCAGCAGTTACAATATCATCACATTAACATAATAAAATAGTTCTTAGATAATTATCTTTATCAGTTTTTCAGTATGTTAAGTCGTCTAGGAAAATTGAAAGTTGATATTTTGAAAATTGGATTTGAACACACAAGCTCGAGTGCCGGCTAAGCAACTTTTAACTATACATACATTTATTACATTTGTTCCTATTGTTTTTCCCGTTAAAACACTAATCCTAAACCTAAGCCTACTCGAACCCTAACCTAACTCTGACCCTTAGGACCCTAGTATAAACCTCATGCCCTTACGCTCCGGACTCTAAAGATAGAATAACTACTATCAAAACAGCCGCCATTTTCTATCGACAATCAAAATTGGGATCGTCTGATGATCATGGTGTCTATTACTGCGCATGCGCGAGTCTCTTGTGGAAAATAAATTTGCAGTGCGGTAACCCAGTGCCACTAGCGACACCTGGAGGATTATCTCTGAATCCTCGCTTGCCGCAGTAGCGTTTTCGATTTACCACTGGACGAAGGACATTTTAAAATTGTATGTAGATATATAAATATAGAAATGACTAGGCACTGAATGAGATTTTTAATCTCGTTAATCATTACTCGGTTTCATAGATTATCGAATTTAATTTTTAGTGAGCGCCGTGTAGTCTGACTCATCCTCTCTACCGCTCTCTCTCTCCCTCACTCACTCGGAAACGCCCAACATTAATTGGATTAAAATCTACTCACTGTGTTTAGAGTTAAACTGATCGAGGAGAATGTCAACATGACGCGCAGTCTCTTAACGTTATTACTCATTCTACTAATGACACTGTCGTCGGTTCAGACGACTGATCGGATCTCTACCGATCAACCGTCTGTAACTGTCAGTTCACGGTGTAACAATACGTGGTTTTCACTCGATTCTACGTCCGGTTACATCGTTTCACCGAATTATCCGTCGTTAGTGCGCGGTGTTGAATGTCGTTGGTTCGTCAACAGCTATTTACCGGGTACCTTTCGCGTCCAAGTTTACTACGACATCGAGCCGTCGATATTCTGTAGAGATAACTATCTTCACATCAGCGATTCTGATAACTTACTGTGCGGTGATGGAAAACAATTAGATATAACGCAGTAATTCATTATCGTTGATGTTTAAGAGTGATGTAAATGATGTTGTGAAACGAAGTCGAGTTTATGTATTTTATCGTTTGGAGGAAAATCATCTAAAAACTGTTCACCACTGTTCGTCCAACCGAATAAAACAATTGCAAACTTTTAAAATTGGTTATAAATTTGCTATCAACATGTTTGGAATATTTTGTAGTTTCCTGCAGCTCGAGTGGTCCGGGATATCAAAGGGTTTTGGCATGAATCTGACTTTTGAGAAAATAGACTTAAGATTAGAACAACCAGGTTTAAATCTGACCGTTCAAGTTTATGACGGATGGAACACAAGTGAACCTATAATGAATATACGGGAACAAACTGGACATCCGCCCATCTCTATTTACACTAAAACTAACAAAGCTATCATCACTTTTTCAGCCCGGCTGCCTCTCAAAACTAATCTATCCGTTAAAAAGTATAGAATATCAGATTGGAATATTTCGAATCCATCGATTCCGATCTGTAAAAACAAATCCGGAGTGCTCATTCCTGGTGATAGGCCGCACGTGATAACTCTGTCTAAACACTTATACTGCTGGTCTATCACAGCTGAAATACTGCAGTACGTCGTCTTCAACTGGTCACGTGATCTCGTCACTTCCGGTGACGTCATCGGTGTTTATAAACTGGAAGGTTTAACGGTTGTCGGAACTGATATTTTACTCGGCGAAAACTTCCTGGAATCGTTAGGCGTAAAATCTGACGGATTTCTCGTGATATTGTGTTTACTGTTATCAGAGAATCTTTTCGGAAAATCGTTGAGGAATTCAACATCGATCAACTACAAAATAGAATCATTGAAGGAAACAGACGATAAAGTGGAAGATAAAAAAGTGAGTTAAAACAGCATGAAAATATCTATCTTTAATTTATTGTATTTATTTGAATTTGTTTGATAATGATGAAATAATGTGAAAATTCACACAATACTTCGAAATCAAACCTGATCGAACACAAGTCATTGACCATTTAACGACAGAGTCGCAATATTTTTCGGTTAAGTGACAAAGGAAAATAAGGCATGAACATCAAATGAATACCGATGATTTACTCTATGTTTGCATCTATTGTAGGTTAGAAATAATCATTTAGTGCAACTTAACAGTCTGTTCCCCCGTTATCCAAAACGGAAGTTACAATATCGTATCAGTAGATTTGCAGTCAGCTCGAAAGTCGACATCCATGAGGATACATTAGGTTATGGATTAAAACTGACAGTTTTTTCGGAGAATTGTGATCGAGCTGGTTTTTATATATATGATGGTGTTAATTTCACAGCTAGACGCTATGGTCCGTATTGTCCTGGTTCATACTACGGTCGATCTGTCGTCAGCCTGATTACATCAGGTGGACCGGTTACTGTAGTAGCATACGCTTACAACTGGCATGATCTACTAGTATCTGGTTATTTTAAGTTTGTTCCTACTGACTGTGACGGGTATGTTCTACAGGAAGGAGAACGTCAAATCACTATGACGTCATATTGTCTTGTGTTTACACCTGCAAATCGACGCCTACCGATAGAAAACATCGATGTATTATCAGAACACGAATATCAAATTGATAGATGTTATCGTGGAGCTACGAATCCCTGTTCAGCGATAAGTCTCAATAGTCACGTGTTAAACACCAGTCTCGTATTAAACCATGTGAAATTATTACGCACTAAATATAAATTCTGGAATTCACCATTAATGATTGTATTACGACGTAAATGTCAGAAATTAAAACAAAGTCAACTGAATCCAGGTTTTATTGGTGGAAACACAAAGAACGCTGTAGATTGTGGACTCGTGCAGTCACCAAACTTCCCTGGATTATCAACCTCCTCAACTATATTCTTTATTTTCTCTTTTCCTAATGACAAAAAAATAATTCATTACATCAGATTCTTGTTTAAATTTATCGGACAAACATCATGCTCCGAATCTGTTGGTACCCGCACTCGGGGATCAATATTACTAACTCAAATTATCAAAATATTTGATGATCCGAACAATTTATTTTCCACGTTTACAGAAACCCGTCATATAACAGAAATATGTGAAAATAACGCAGTAGCAGGACTTGTATTGTACAGTCTACTCGGGTATGACTTGTATTTCGAGCTGTCAGATTTCATGCCAATATTTCGAATTCAATACACTTTAGAACAATCACCTTTAAAGAAACATCGAATCAATGGCTGCCGAACAGATTTTCTAGATTCAGGTGTTTCGTGTATTAGATACATCAAACATGAACGTCTGAATTGGGAGAATGCTGAAATTTACTGTCAACGGAAATATAGAGGACATCTTCTCAGTATCAACTCTAAGCAAGAAATAATGGCCGTTAAAAAGCTGTTCGCTACAAAACTGCTTCTTGAGGCATATTCACAGGCAGGGCTTATTGTGATGATTGGATTGAGATGGCAGGTAAAATACATATCAAATATCAATCATCTAATTGAACTTTGATGATTATGATCAATGTTCTTGTCATGTGTCAAGATATGAAGTTATTCCAAAAATGATTAGAACACAGAAAATAATCCAAAAAGAGTTTTCTGCAATGTTGTATAACAAATATTTGTTTGTTTGTTTGTTTTAAAGGAGTCCAGTGGTTATTATTCGTGGTCTGACGGGAAACCGTTCAGTTACGCAGAATGGCTTAAACCTGCCGCTGTTAATGAAACGATACCAGAAGTTATTCGAGGATTGATATCTCCGCTAAGAAAACAACCGATAAATGACGTCAATATGCCGTGTACGGCGATGATACTGAATAATCCACGAGGACCAGCGAACTGGGTTCGATTCCCGTGTCAAATCGAGGAGACGCACGCGACATTCATTTGTGAAACAGAAAGAAACGATTTTAATACATCTTATCAAAACGATAGATCTCGAATAACGAGGAACAACTTTGAACGATTTAACTCCACGTGTCTAAGAGGATGGATTCATATAGAAGCGCATTGCTATCAAATACTAACAGACTGGCAAACGCTCCAATCTAAAAGTTTAACAATCCACAAAGCTAGAGAAATGTGTCTAACAATCGGCGGAGACATGGGTATAATAACATCTGATATTGAAGTTCAGTATTTGATAAATGTTTTCCACTATCAGCATCAATATGGCGCTATACTGACTAATCATACAAGTGGAAGAATTATGGCAATAAAACCAGTTGTAATTAGAGATTGGATAACATATTTTCAAACAGTGAAATGGTCAGTGACTACCTTCGATAATGTCACAGATGAAGCGCATTCCGTGCTATGTTCCTATGATGTAACTGGTAAAGAGTTAGCTTCTGTAAGCGGTTGTAAATCGTGGCAGTTTGAATGTAACGATCAAAGATGTATCAGCGACCTTTGCGTATGCGATACCAGACACGACTGTCAACACGGTGAAGATGAACTCGATTGTACGGATATCAATTTACACAGTCAGTTCCGCTGTAACGATGGACAGGTTATATCGATTAGCGGTTTCTGTGACTTTATGAGAGATTGCGTCGATGGCTCGGATGAGAACTCGTGCTATCATATTTCATGTTCCTCTGATCAGTTTAAGTGTAACGACGGACAATGTGTGGGTAAATATAAACGATGTGATGGATTGGTTGATTGTCAAGATAAATCCGATGAGATCGGCTGCTCTTCGGAAGAATGTAACGGGTTTTTGTGCGTAAATGGCGAAAGAATGCCGACAGGTTTTCCTGTTTGTAGAAGACTCGAACATTTACTGAATTGTAATGAGTTTGAATGTCCAGCTGGTACAGTGAAATGTCCATCGTCTTACTGTATACCGATTAGACACGTGTGCGATGGTCGATCAGATTGTCCTAATTCAGAAGATGAATTCAATTGCGAAACGTTTTCGTGTCCGGGAATGTTTAAATGCGGTGACGAACATCGATGTATTCCTCAGTCGGAAGTTTGCGATGGCGTCGTTAATTGTAAACATAACTCGGATGACGAGGCTTACTGCGACGTCACGTGTCCTAACTATTGTAAATGTCAAGGTCGTTTCATCGATTGTGAAAATACTTTTTTATCGGATATTTCTGGAATTTTTGCCGCGTCGACTCGAGTTTTGATTTTATCGAATAACCGAGTTAGATTCAATGAATCGACATTTTCCTCTTTTCTGTACCTTTTCTTACTCAATATTTCCCGTAATGATTTATCTGACATTGTCTCCAACGCGTTTTCTAATCTACGCAATCTAAATACATTAGATATGTCGTATAATCGCCTAGTATCACTACATGCTGATACATTCACTGGTTTAAACAGTTTGAAACAACTTTTACTCGCTGGAAATCCGCTGAGATATTTGAGCGATGGAAGCTTCAATGGTTTGACGTCACTTCCGGTTATGGATCTCCAAGGTCTCTCTATATCGTTTCTTACTCGTAACGTATTCCGAGGTTTACCAGCGCTGAAATATTTGAATATCAGCAGTAACGTAATCGAATCAATATCCAGATACGCGTTTACTGGGTTGAGTTCACTGGGAGTTCTAGATTTCACCAACAATTCTCGGATCATTTCTACGGAAAATAATATCTTGGATAATCTGACGTCTTTATATTTTCTCGCTTCGGACGCGTATAAATTCTGTTGTATGGCGCCGAATATTGACCGGTGTCTCCCGGATCCTGATCAATTCTCATCGTGTTCAGACCTCATTGAGAACACTGTCCTCACAGCTGTTATCTGGATCATCGCTTGTTTTACTTGCGCTTCCAATATTATCGTTATTTTATTTCGTTTTAGGTCGATTTGAGTTTCGTCAGAAACGCAAAATAAATCGTCGGATATCCTCATCATTAATATCGCGCTTTGTGATTTCCTGATGTCTGTTTATCTGTTTCTGATCGCTGCAACTGATCACGTTTATAAAGGTGTTTATTTTCTGAATTCTGAAACTTGGACTCGTAGTTCATTATGCGGTGTTGCCGGAATTGTTGTGACGATATCTTGCGAAGGCTCTTTAACATTTCTCCTTCTCCTCACGCGTTTCAGATATTCCAATATAATCGACCCATTTTCCGGTAACCCGGTTTTATCCTCAAATATCATTTCGATTCTGTCTTGTTTATGCTGGATATTTCTGAGTTTAATCGCCTTTCTGCCGCTGTCTCGTTCGTCGTATTTCGGTGATAATTTTTACGGTAGTACGGGTATCTGTTTACCTATGAATTTAATATCTTGGACAAAGAATTCTATTTTTATCAATATGCGAGATAAGACGGCAATGGGTTAGGCGTTCAAGAATTTTACAGAAACATGGCAGAACAGACATCTTTACGTATGTGAGTTTACAAGTATATATAGTGGCGATGGTGACATAAAGTGATTACACCCTATTACAATGATTAGAGAACACAAAAGGCAACGCAGAAGAGTAATTATAGTACATCAATATTGAGACAAGAGGAGGCGCTTATAGTGAAATTTGAAAGATTGAACAGAGGACTTATTCCTTATATCAAGTGGAATATTGTTCCAAGTTTTTGGACCTATGATACTAATAGAGAACGATCGCTTAGTAGTACGAGAAAATGGAATACTCAAATCATTACGGCTCCTTAATACTCTAGCTTGGTTTGAGAACCTGAAGTTACAAATATAATTAGAATTATTTGGTAAATGATTATTAACGAGTTTATACATAAATATAGCTACCTGTACTTATCATATCAATTAAATTAAGTATTTTACCTTTTTTAAGTAAAGGGGCAGTGTGAGTAAGATACGGAGCATTAAAAATGAGACAAACTGTCCCCTTAAGCAAAGTACTTAGATGATGTAGCCGTATAGAATAGTTGGCACCCCATACAATATTAGCATATTGCATGTAAGGTAAAACTAGAGAATTAAAAATGGTAGGGAGAATATAAGCTGGTAAGGATTTACGTACTTTATATAAGATGCCAATAGCACGCGAAACTTTGTTGGACGTCATTTTGATATGGGGAGCCCAAGTAAGATTGTCATCCACTATAACACCAAGAAACTTGGATTCTTGACACCTTACAAGGGTGACATTATCAATTTTGATACGAAAATCATGAGGAACACGGATATTGCCGAAAATTACATAATTAGTTTTACTTATATTAAGAGATAACTTGTTAGCTCTAAACCACATGACTAGGTTTTTCAATTCGGAATTAATGATGGCATTTAATCAAATTGGGTCCTTATCACTAAAAAAGATAGTTGTGTCGTCTGCAAATAGAATAAAGTTGAGTAGATGAGATGTACTGATAATGTCATTAATGTAAAGTATGAACAGTAGCGGACCAAGAATAGAACCTTGAGGCACACCGCAATTTATTGGAAGTGTTATTGAAGAACAACTATCATAAGAGACAAACTGATATCGATTAGATAGATGATTAATAAACCAGGCCAACGCAATCCCGCGTATACCGTATCGTAGCAGCTTATCTAAAAGTATGGAGTTGTCAATAGTGTCAGAGGCCTTTGACAAATCTATGAAAATACTCACTGTTAGATAACCGTCTTCTGTAAGTTTCGAAATGCGATCAGCGAAATCGAGTAATGCCATTTCTGTGGAACGGTTCTTACGAAAGCCATATTGGTTTGGACAAAGAATTCTATTTTTATCAATATGCGAGATAAGACGGCAATGGGTTAGGCGTTCAAGAATTTTACAGAAACATGGCAGAACAGAAATTGGTCGGTAATTAGTAATATTATCAGTAGCTCCGGACTTAAATAAAGGCGTAACCCTGGCTATCTTAAGTGCATCTGGAACTATACCTGTAACATAAGACCTATTAAATATATGCAGTAGTGGAGACACGATTTCATTAATTGAGCATTTAATAATTTTAGGTTTTATATCATCAGGACCAGCTCCTTTGTTAGCATCTAAAGAGTTTACAATAGCAAAAATGTCTTCTTAAATAATCGGCCTAAAAAATAAACTATCGGGACTATCGGTTGATAGATACTGAGTTGGTAAGACATCAGCCCTGGGAATGTTTGATGCAAGCCTTCTCCCAATATCAATAAAAAAGAAATTAAATTTATCAGCAATTTCTTGTGAGCTTAATTTTCGCCCATTGTCAGTCTTGAACTCAGGAAGTATGAGGTTTTGCTTAGCAGTACCAATGACACTTCTTAGGACATCCCACGTTTTTTTCAAATTATGTTTCACATTAAATAAAGATTCCGCATAATAACGCTTTTCAGCAACTCTAAGCAATCTATGTAACTTGTTACGGTATACCCTATATTGTTCGAAATGCCAGGGTCGCTTTGTTCTTTTATATTTTCGGTAGTATTTACTCTTAGTTCTGATAGATTAAAATTATTTATTGAGTGCTCATTGAATGACCTATAACGCATACTATGCGCAGTATTGACTTTAAAATATTGGTTATGGATCGTAAAGGTAGAAAAGTGATCCGAGATATCTGTCGTTAGAATTCCGAGGTTAGACAGCCGTTCAGCGTTAACATTCGTGTACATATGATCAATACAGGTAGCAGAGTGTTCCGTGATCCGTGTCGGTTTAGTTATTAAGGGCTGAAGCGATAAAGATACCATGTTATGCAAAAAGTCTTCAGTATGATGGTCCGTGTTGTGTTTAAGTAAATCAATATTAAAATCACCCATAATAAATGCATTGTCTCTCGGCAATTTTTCTAAAGACACATTTAACTCAGTAACGAAATCTTCAATAGAATGACCGCTTTGCCTGTAGAGAACACCTACAAAAATGCGTTCGTTTTTAGATAGGAAAAGCTCGCATATAAGTAATTCAAATGTGTCACTCTCAATTGACAGGTCGTCGCGGAATTTAAAATTAATCCGATCATCCACATAAAGCGCAACGCCTCCAGCATGATTAAAATGACGATTAAAAAATTTACTATTATAACCTTCCATATAATATAAAGTCTCATTATCGTTACCATCCGTGGCCCAGGTTTCTGAGACACCAATGAACATAGGTAATTTATCTGAGCTTTGTATAGTGTCATATAGAACATTAAAATTTTTATTGATACTACGAACATTAGTATGGAAAGAGAGAATAGAATTAGCATCACAAGTGCGAAATAATTCATTAACAGTATTTAATGAGTAATACTTATCATTAGGAAAGTCACCATGGCCACCCGTTTCAAGATATCCATTATTCATATAATTACTTAATGAACAAAACGATAAGGCGGATTCTGGTTATATGGTACATATTTAGACGTAATACAATAATACCCTTAATAAAAATGTAACAACCACACTGGTATGTATCGAGAGTACGATATAATATAATAGAGTTAGTTAGAGTACATGGATTTAGAAGATTTGTAGTAAACTCGTTACTCAATTAATGATATGAAAAAAATGAATCCAAAACAATCATTTTGAATAAGAGTTGTAAGTACGATAACGAAGTAGTATTTATACTAAGCAGAAACTGTTTATAGTTCATTCATATCACTAGTAGAGCGCATTTGAATTAATCCATTAATTATGTTGAACTAAATATACGAATTTACTCAGTATTCCACAATTCATGCATTGTTAGTAATAAGTACTATTATTAAATGGATTCACTGACGAGTTTGATGGTTCTTAGTCGTGAAATGGATTAGAACTCATAGTTGGTAAAGGATGTGGCTCCGGACTGTTATCGTCAAGTAGAAGATTATCCAGGACCGACATATCCACGATTGAAACAGGTTTATCCCCTTCTTTGACCTTCACAAAAATCTTGCCGTATAATAATTGCCAAATATTACTTTTGACTTCCACAGATTTCTCACATTAAACAACACATTTTGGCGATGCTTTGTAAGATCTTCATTAGCGTATACGTCATCGCCAAGATGTTTCTTATTCTTCAAGATTTTTTGACGCGCACGATACGTAACAAATTTACAAATAATTGGTCGATTTTTTCCTGGTTTTTTGTATCCAAGTCTATGTGAACGATCAATATCATGAAGCGAAATAGAACCATTAGCAGCTTTATTAGCAAGATTTATAACTATTTCATCCGTGTTCTCATCCTCCGTTTCAGGTATACCAGAGATAATTAAATTATTACGGCGGGAGTATTGTTCCGCTTGATCAGCTCGCGCCATAAGATTATTAATAATAGCCCGTTGAGTGTTTATTATTGATTTTAATTTTTCAATTTCTGGTTGCAAATGCGATCTGACTGCTTCCACAATGCGGCCAACTAAGGAAGCAGTTGATTTTTCATCATTTAATATGTTTATAATAGCGTCACTAATACTGTCGCCCTGTGGAGATATATTATCCGAACCATGATCCATGACAGATTCGCTTCTGGTTCCTGCGACTTCAATTTCTACGTTAACAGAACCGGTACATGGTTTTTTAATAGTCTCTCTCGGAGAAAACTCTTCTGTGGGGTGTCTCACTTTTTTCCGACTGTCACCTGATGCGGGTGTACTTGTAAGGGGCTGTGGGGACAAAAGTGGAGGTACCTCGTGAGTTTCAGCGGCAGTTTCAGCGGCAGATTTCGGTTTCTGTTGTTTTGGTTTGGAATTCGATTTTCTACCCATGATTAGCATGTACAAATACAGGCGACGAATACAAACGACTGTCTATTTGGCACTAGAACGTTTATAAATCTCTAGAACGGAATGGAACGTAACTGTTGTATATACATAAACTCATCCAAGCGGAACGGAAGTACACGTATGCCAGTGACTATAGTTCACCATATAATATTGACATTAGTTATCTAACGAATCGCTCTGTTAATCTTCCCTTATCTGTAATGATCAATCCTGGTTTCATCAAAGTCATCTTTTCTATCGCTGCTTTCTTTTATAACCTTCTAACTATCGTTTCAAAGCCGTCCTTCATTTAATATTATTACAATTTTAATTTATTTGCTGATTCCTTAATTCCGTAAAAATTTTACTTCAAAATAATTCATATCACCTCAACATTGTTGAGCACTATCACGGCTAATGATTTAATTCCGACGTTCAGTATTCCTGAAGATGTCTATTAGGATACGAGGCGAAACGTCAACAATAAAACGTTAAAGTTGTGAGGTGGAGTTTATACGTCGGAAAATGAGGAACAAGTCGCTCTCACCCATCGTATTAGCGATCGTTATCGTGATCGCTCGCGGTATCAGAAAGTTCAGCATAATATTATATTACTTTCAACACAACACATTCATTATTCATATTTTGCTGGAAGATACTCGACGGTCGCAAAATGATCAATAAACATCTTTTTAAAAAATTTTTCTACTTCAAATTATTCTTCTGTAAAATCTTCTAATCGTTTCAAACCAAACACATTTTCAGTGTTTTTCTATCGATGAAATACACGCATATCGGTTCGTGACGATGCAATGATCATCGTCGGTTTGCAGGGCTAGATATAGGGGTTAATCTCATGGGACCCCTGCCTTCCAGTCGAGTTCGCCTTCTTACCAGGACTGTTGGAGATTGCTAAAACTTAACGATTTTACGCTCATCATTTGAAATCGTATCTATTCTGGTGGATTACTTCAAAAATACCTAACGCCCCGATATATTGTAGCCCACGCCGAGGCTGCTTTTATCCGACGAACGCCCACTCAGACCCCGCTTTCCGATTTTCCTAAAACTAGATCCTGATATTTTCGTACTCGTATATCGTATATTATATATTCGAAGCCTTGCGGAACGTCGCTTTGAACAAACCGGTATACCAAAGCTTCATAGGAGAAAATGCGTGAAAAGCTGTCAACGGTAGTACTAACACTAAGCACGGAGCTGGTAGCTGTACCCACACCGCGGCCAAACCCGGAATGTATTGGTGGATAGTTGATTTACAGGCTGTTTATGAAGTCAAGGCGTTTACGTTGTTCAATAGACAAATGGCACGTAATCATCTCGTTTTATGTCTTTTTAGAGAATTTTGGAAATCGATCGAATCGAACGCCGTGAGCGCTTAATTTACTTTACCAAGTCAGAGGGCGCACACACGTTCCCGAAATCGTGGAGAAAGAGTTGTTAAAGATTATAAATGATTTAGTTCTTAGAAATCATAGCAAAAGGGGGGTTGCTTATACTCTCAATGAATTATTCACGTACGTGATGTAATTGAACTAGAGTTTTTCTGATTTTTTGTTCACAGCTCAAAGACTCAGAAACTTTACGATCGTCGTTTCGAACGATAAGAACGTTACGAGTAATTTGGTACAAATTGACCCGTCCTCAACCAGTGCCTTTCAAAATGAACCAATGGAATCCAGTGAAATGAAACAATTCGACTGCGCGCATTAATTGGTCGCTATATAACGGTCAAAATTAGCTTCATGAACAATAAATGAAGTGAAAATCAAACAACGTCCTTTCGAATAGTTATAAACATAATTATCGTCACAACTACTACGACATATCTGAACTGTTCAGTTGGTTTTATTAAGAAATCGAGTGAATAGAAATTACCTTCCTAACTTCGTAATGTACAGTATTCCCATCGGATGAGACAGGGTGAGATGGGGAAAAAAGAAGAGAAGAAAGAAGTTGATTACAGACATAAGACAGGAGTACGACATAAACTCATGATATATTGTGTTGTGCGATGATTCTATGGCGAGTCTTATCTATATATTATCCATGTTTTGAAATATCCTTCTAAGTACAGAATTAGGTAGTTTACCTTCTTCGACGAGTTCCATATGGATTTTATCGGCTTCAGCATTGGTCGAAAACAAAGATACGTAGGAAATATTTTGAAACCCTACTACTGGATCGAGCTAACCTCATAACTGGATAACAGCCTCTAAAGTGTTGCCCGAACTGCATTCAGCAGGACTCAAACTCTTGAACAGGTATAATTGTCGCACAGCGCTGATAGCATCAGGCTTTGTTCCAATGAGCTTTTTGTGTGGTTCCTTTTTGAATGTCCGGCTCATCCATCCGTACAGATACTCCGGCATCCGCGAGTATTCTATGACAAAAGGATTTGGTAGATCTGTGAGCAATCGGACGCTGATTATGTCCTAACACGAAAGCATTATGTCCTGAGTGAAACAGCTTGATCCACCGAGCCACGCCGCAAACTGCAACAGTGACTAAAACTGTGGATACAGTGGAATTTCTGGATACGGCGAAATACTACCGCTAGCTGTATCGCAAGTTGCTGCCACTATGCTCTTTTAAGCGGGATTTTCATTCTCCAATAGTACTTCGATTTAAACATAAAAATTCTGTAATTTTGACCGCCGATCACACGACTTTATCTATACTTCGATTTCCGATTTCAAAATCAAAACCCCTGTTTCGCTACCGGCAGGTGTGGTGTGTTTACATGGGACACCAAATCATAATAATCAAACGAATAGCAGAGTCAATCCCTATTTTAAGATAGAAAGATATGAATCGAGTCTGGCAATCAACACGGCCTCCTCAACAAATCGATGGCCAGTCGACTCAAGTTAGTATCTAGAAAATCCGCTAACGATGAGGAGAGCAGCACCTTACAACGGGCGAGAATTAGTAGCCGAAATAGGACGTTTTGAATTTAGAGTTTTGAAATTGTATGTACGTATATAAAACTGACTCGGCACAAAATATCGAATAACATTTTTACATTCCATTTGAATCTAGTTAATCATTAATTCGGTTTCGGAAATTATCGAATTTATTTTTACTGGGCGCCGTGTAGTCTGTGTCTCATCCAGCTCTATCTCGGTCCAATGAAAAACGTCCAACATTAATTGGATTAATATCTATTCGCTGTGGTTAGAGTTAAACTGATCGAGGAGAATGTCAACATGACGCGCAGTCTCTTAACGTTATTACTCATTCTACTAATGAAACTGTCGTCGGTTCAGACGACTGATCGGATCTCTACCTATCAACCGTCTGTAACTGTCAGTTCACGGTGTAACAATACGTGGTTTTCACTCGATTCTACGTCCGGTTACATCGTTTCACCGAACTATCCGTCGTTTACGCGCGGTGTTGAATGTCGCTGGTTCGTCAACAGCTCTTTACCGGGTACCTTTCGCATCCAAGTTTACTACGACATCGAGCCGTCGATATTCTGTAGAGATAACTATCTTCACATCAGCGATTCTGATAACTTACTGTGCGGTGCTGGAAAACAATTAGATATCTACCGCAGTAATTCATTATCGTTGATGTTTAAGAGTGATGTAAATGATGTTGTGAAAGGAAGTCGAGTTTATGTATTTTATCGTTTGGAGGAAAAACATCTGAAAACTGTTCATCACTGTTCGTCCAACAAACTAAAACAATTGCAAACTTTAAAAACTGGTTATAAATTGATCACCTGGATGTTTGGAATATGTAATTTCCTGCAGCTCGAGTGGTCCGGGTTACCAGAGGGTTTTGGTATGAATTTGACTTTTGAGAAAATAGATTTCAGAATAAAACAACCAGGTTTGAATTTGACCGTTCAAATTTATGACGGATGGAACACAACTGAACCTATAATGAATATACGGGAACAAACCGGACATCCGCCCATCTCTATTTACACTAAAACTAATAGACCTATCATCACTTTTTCAATGAAACAGGCCGGATTATCCCTCAAAACTAATCTATTTGTAAAACTGTATAGAATATCAGATTGGAATATTTCTAATCCATCGATTTCGATTTATAAAAGCAAATCTGGAGTGCTCATTCCTGGTGATAGGCCGTACGTAATAACTCTGTCTAAACGCTTATACTGCTGGTCTATCACAGCTGAAATACTGCAGTACGTCGTCTTCAACTGGTCACGTGATCTCGTCACTTCCGGTGACGTCATCGGTGTTTATAAACTGGAAGGTTTAACGGTTGTCGGAACTGATATTTTACTCGGCGAAAACTACCTGGAATCGTTAGGCGTAAAATCTGACGGATTTCTCGTGATATTGTGTTTACTGTTATCAGAGAATCTTTTCGGAAAATCGTTGATGAATTCAACATCGATCGAATACAAAATAGAATCATTGAAGGAAACAGACGTCAAAGTGGAAGATAAAAAAGTGAGTTAAAACAGCTTGAAAATATCTTTTACATTTATTGTATTGATTTGAAATTGTTTTATCAACGATGAAATAATGTGTAGAATTCACATGAATCGTGATTTTTTGAAATCAAACCTGATCGAACACAAGTCATTGACCCTTTAACGGCAGAGTTGCAATATTTGTCGGTTAATGGGCAAAGGAAAATACGGAATGAACATTTATTGAATACCGATGATTTACTCTATGTTTGCATCTATTGTAGGTTAGAAATACTCATTCAGTGTACCATGACAGTCTGTTCCCCCGTTATCCGAAACGGAAGTTACAATATCGTATCAGTAGATTTGCACTCAGCTCGAAAATCGACATCTATGAGGATACATCACGCGGATTAAAACTGAACATTTTATCGGAGAATTGTGACCGAGCTGGTTTTTATATATTTTATGGTAGTAATTTCACAGCTAGACGCTATGGTCCGTATTGTCCTGGTTCATACTACGGTCGATCTGTCGTCAGTCTGATTACATCAGGTGGACCGGTTACTGTAGTAGCGTACGCTTACAACTGGCATGATAAACTAGTATCGGGTAGACTAAAATTAGTTCCTACTGACTGTGACGGGTATGTTCTACAGGAAGGAGAACGTAAGTTCACTATGACGTCATTTTGTCTCGTGATTACACCTGAAAATCGACGCCTACCGATAGAAAACATAGATGTATTATCAGAACACGAATATCAAATTGACAGTTGTTATCCTGGAAGTAGGAATCCGTGTCCAACGATAAGACTCAATAGCCACGTGTTAAACACCAGTCTCGTATTAAACCATTTAAAATTATTACGCACTGAATATGGATTCTGGAGGTACCCACTGATGATTGAATTACGACGTAAATGTCAGAAATTAAAACCAAGTCAAATGGTTCCAGGTTTTAGGGGTGGAAACGCAAGGCACGCTGTACATTGTGGACTCGTGCAGTCACCGAACTTCCCTGGATTATCAACCTCTTTAACTATATTCTTTATTTTCTCTTTTCCTACTGACAAAAATATAAATCATTACATCAGATTCCTGTTTAAATTTATCGGACAAACATCATGCTCCGAATCTGTTAGTACCCACACAAGGGGATCAATATTACTAAGACAAATCATTAAAATATTTGATGATCCAAATAATTCATTTTCCATTACTGAAACCCGTCATATAACCAAAATATGTGAAAATAACGCAGTAGCAGGACTTGTATTGTACAGTCTACTCGGGTATGACTTGTATTTTGAGCTGTCAAAGTTCATGCCAATATTTCGAATTCAATACAATGTAGAACAATCGCCTTTACTGAAACATCGAATCAATGGCTGCCGATCAGATTTTCTAGATTCAGGCGTTTCGTGTATTAGATACATCAAACACGAACGTCTGAATTGGGAGAACGCTGAAATTTACTGTCAACAGAAATATGGAGGACATCTTCTCAGTATCAACTCTCAACGTGAAATGATGGCCGTGAAAAAGCTGTTCGCTACAAAACTGCTTCATGAGGGATATTCACAAGCGGCGCTTATTGTGATGATTGCATTGAGATGGCAGGTAATATTCATATCAAATATCAATCATCTAATTGAGCTTTGGTATAATGATGTATGTTCCTGTCATGTGTCAAGATATTCGGTTATTCCAAAAATGATTAGAACACAGAATCCAAAAAGAGTTTACTGCAATGTATGTACAATAAGTATTTGTTTTTAAAGGAGTCCAGTAGTTATTACTCGAGGTCTGACGGGAAACCGTTCAGTTACACAGAATGGTTTGAACCTGCTGCTGTTAATGAAACGATACCAGAAGTTATTCGAGGATTGATATCTCCGCTAAGAAAACAGCCGATAAATGACGTCAATATGCCGTGTACGGCGATGATACTGAATAATCCACGAGGATCGGCGAACTGGGTTCGATTCCCGTGTCAAATCGAGGAGACGCACACGACATTCATTTGTGAAACAGAAAGAAACGATTTTAATGCATCTTCACAAAACGATACAACTGAAATAAAGCGGGAAAACATTGAACGATTTAACTCCACGTGTCTAAGAGGATGGATTCATATAGAAGCGCATTGCTATCAAATACTTACAGACTGGCAAACGCTCCATACTGAAAGTTTAACAATCCAAACAGCCAGAGAAATGTGTTTTACAATCGGCGGAGACATAGGTATAATAACATCTAGTATTGAAATTCAGTATTTGATAAATGTTTTCCACTATCAGCATCAATATGGCGCTATACTGACTAATCATACCAGCGGAAGAATTGTGGCAATAAAACCAGTTGTAATTAGAGATTGGATAACATATTTTCAAACAGTGAAATGGTCAGTGACTGCCTTCAATAATGTCACAGATGAAGCGCATTCCGTGCTATGTTCCTATGATGTAACTGGTAAAGAGTTGGCTTCTATAAGCGGTTGTAAATCGTGGCAGTTTGAATGTAACGATCAAAGATGTATCAGTGACCATCGCGTATGCGATACCAGAAACGACTGTCAACACGGTGAAGATGAACTCGATTGTACGGATATCAATTTACACAGTCAGTTCCCCTGTAACGATGGACAGGTTATATCGATTAGCGGTTTCTGTGACCTTATGAGAGATTGCGTCGATGGCTCGGATGAGAACTCGTGCTATCATATTTTATGTTCCTCTGATCAATTTAAGTGTAACGGCGGACAATGTGTGGATAAATATAAACGATGCGATGGACTGGTTGACTGTCAAGATAAATCCGATGAGATCGACTGCTCTTCGGGGGAATGTAACGGGTTTTTGTGCGTAAATGGCGAATGTATCAGTTCTCTGTTGTTTCGGGATGGCGTTGTAGATTGTGGCGGGGACCTCGAAGAAGATGAAATAGTAACGACCAATATAACGATCAAACCACAAATTCACTGCACTACAGAGAACTACTGCACGACCAATTTCACTTCACTCTGTAACGAATCGGATAAACAAAGATGTTCATTCGATTCTCCTCATTGTTACGCGAGAAGAGAAAGATGTATTTTAGAAACAATGTCGACAGGTTTTCCTGTTTGTAGAAGACTCGAACATTTACTGAATTGTAATGAGTTTGAATGTCCAGCTGGTACAGTGAAATGTCCATCGTCTTATTGTATACCGATTAGACACGTGTGCGATGGTCGATCAGATTGTCCCAATTCAGAAGATGAATTCAATTGCGAAACTTTTTCGTGTCCGGGAATGTTTAAATGCGCTGACGAACATCGATGTATTCCTCAGTCGGAAGTTTGCGATGGCGTCGTTAATTGTAAACATAACTCGGATGACGAGGCTTACTGCGACGTCACGTGTCCTAACTATTGTAAATGTCAAGGTCGTTTCATCGATTGTGAAAATACTTTTTCATCGGATATATCTGGAATTTTTGCCGCTTCGACTCGAGTTTTGATTTTATCGAATAACCGAGTTAGATTCAATGAATCGACATTTTCCTCTTTTCTGTACCTTTTCTTACTCAATATTTCCCGTAATCATTTATCTGACATTGTCTCCAACGCGTTTTCTAATCTACACAATCTAAATACATTAGATATGTCGTATAATCGCCTAGTATCACTAGATACTAATACATTCACTGGTTTAAACAGTTTGAAACAACTTTTACTCGCTGGAAATCCGCTGAGATATTTGAACGATGGAAGCTTCAACGGTTTGACGTCACTTCCGGTTATGGATCTCCGTGAACTCTCTATATCGATTCTTACTCGTAACGTATTCCGAGGTTTACCAGCGCTGAAATATTTGAATATCAGCAGTAACGTAATCGAATCAATATCCAGATACGCGTTTACTGGGTTGAGGTCACTGGGAGTTCTAGATTTCACCAACAATTCTCGGATCATTTCTACGGAAAATAATATCTTTGATAATCTGACGTCTTTATATTTTCTCGCTTCGGACGCGTATAAATTCTGTTGTATGGCGCCGAATATTGACCGGTGTCTCCCGGATCCTGATCAATTCTCATCGTGTTCAGACCTCATTGAGAACACTGTCCTCACAGCTGTTATCTGGATCATCGCTTGTTTTACATTCGTTTCCAATATTACCGTTATCTTATTTCGTTTTAGGTCGATTCGAGTTTCGTCAGAAACACAAAATAAATCGTCGGATATCCTCATCATTAATATTGCGCTTTGTGATTTCCTGATGTCTGTTTATCTGTTTCTGATCGCTGCAACTGATCACGTTTATAAAGGTGTTTATTTTCTGAATACTGAAACTTGGACTCGTAGTTCATTATGCGGTGTCGCCGGAATTGTGGTGACGATATCTTGCGAAGGCTCTTTAACATTTCTCCTTCTCCTCACGCGTTTCAGATATTCGAATATAATCGACCCATTTTCCGGTAACCCGGTTTTATCCTCAAATATTATTATGATTCTGTCTTGTTTATGCTGGATATTTCTGAGTTTAATCGCCTTTCTGCCGCTGTCTCGGTCGTCTTATTTCGGTGATAATTTTTACGGTAGTACGGGTATCTGTTTACCTATGAATTTAATATCTATAGATGTCAATGGTTGGCAATATTCGTTCGCTATATTCGCTGTATTAAACGCGATCATTCTCACTCTGATAATGATGTCGTACGCGCAGATGTACAAGTATGTATCCGGAAGCAGGTCCGGTTCGGGTAGAGCCGATCCTACAGAACTCGTTCTAGCTCGACGCAGTTTAGTCATCAATTTGTGTAATTTATTTTGCTGGTTACCGTTAATAATCGTTCAGTTTTGCGCCGTATTTTCGGTCGAGATACCGAACCAGGTGGCCGCTTGGCTGGCCATTCTTTTCTTGCCGATAAACTCGACTCTGAACCCGCTTCTTTACACTATTCTAACAATCGATATGAAATCCATACGAGCTCGAAATAAACGCAGAAAACGACAACCAATCAAATGATGATAGTTTTGATGAATGATTATAACTTATTTCCTCTACAATGCAGTTTTAGTGATAACCGCTACACATCAAAAAACACGATCAGATATTAAACATAATACGGTATTTGAAAATATTACGATGAACCACAGTAAAGACAGCGCCTACCAAACGGGGCTTCTATTAACGCGTACCCCGAAATTGCAGACCATCGCCAGCCCGGCTTATCCGGTTTAAAATTATTGAAATTATCCGATTCGGGATGAAATTCTCGGTTCGTCATGACTGATAAATCTTTATATCCGAACTCGTTATAACAAGGTTAAAAAAACGTACAGTTACTATAGCCGCCATTTTGTTAGGGCACTTTTGTCCTGCATCACGTTTCTTTGGTCCATTGTTGGAAATTGACAGTTTTAACAACATTTAAACCGTATGAATCTCTAGTTTTCAGTGATGCAAAAAACATGTCTCAAATTTGCCACAATGCGACATGGGAGCGATATGAAAATCGGTGGTCAGTTTTTTAAAGCGCGCATTAAAATCCAGGGTGCTGAACTGCATTATTTTCAGAAATGATTTTCTAATTGTCAGTATGATGAAAATAACTTTGAATTCGATAAAAGTCAATTCTCAATTTGCACTTTTAATATTCGAAGTTGCAACAAAAATTTTGATTCTTTCACTGACTACATCAATTGTATGAAATCCGATTTTTCTATCATAGGATCTTATCTCATCTTACTGAGACTAGGAGTAATGATAATGCCCATAACAATAATCTTTATAAACTACCTGGCTACAATAGTATTTTCAAAAGCCGCTCGAATGATGTTAAGGGTGGTTGCGTTGCCCTTTATTTCAAAGATGGTTACGAATCTTTAATACGCCCAGATCTTTCTGGTAAGAATGAGCAACTGCAAAGTCGTTTATTGTAGATAGGTCACTTATCAGCAGTTACAATATCATCACATTAACATAATAAAATAGTTCTTAGATAATTATCTTTATCAGTTTTTCAGTATGTTTAGTCGTCTTGGAAAATTGAAAGTTGATATTTTGAAAATTGGATTTGAACACACAAGCTCGAGTGCCGGCTAAGCAACTTTTAACTATACATACATTTATTACATTTGTTCCTATTGTTTTTCCCGTTAAAACCCTAATCCTAAACCTAAGCCTTCTCGAACCCAAACCTAACTCTGACCCTTTCGACCCTGTGGTATAAACCTCATGCCCTTACGCTCCGGACTCTCTAAATATAGAATAACTACTATCAAAACAGCCGCCATTTACTATCGACAATCAAAATTGGGATCGTCTGATGATCATGGTGTCTATTACTGCGCATGCGCGGGTCTCTTGTGAAAAATAAATTTGCAGTGCGGTAACCCAGTGCCACTAGCGACACCTGGAGGATTATCTCTGAATCATCGCTTGCCGCAGTAGCGTTTTCGATTTACCACGGGACGAAGGACATTTTAAAATTGTATGTAGATATATGAATATAGAACTAACTAGGCACTGAATGTCGAATAAGATTTTTAATCTCGTTAATCATTACTCGGTTTCGTAGATTATCGAATTTAATTTTTAGTGAGCGCCGTGTAGTCTGACTCATCCTCTCTACCGCTCTCTCTCCCTCACTCACTCGGAAACGCCCAACATTAATTGGATTAAAATCTACTCACTGTGTTTAGAGTTAAACTGATCGAGGAGAATGTCAACATGACGCGCAGTCTCTTAACGTTATTACTCATTCTACTAATGACACTGTCGTCGGTTCAGACGACTGATCGGATCTCTACCGATCAACCGTCTGTAACTGTCAGTTCACGGTGTAACAATACGTGGTTTTCACTCGATTCTACGTCCGGTTACATCGTTTCACCGAATTATCCGTCGTTTACGCGCGGTGTTGAATGTCATTGGTTCGTCAACAGCTCTTTACCGGGTACCTTTCGCGTCCAAGTTTACTACGACATCGAGCCGTCTATATTCTGTAGAGATAACTATCTTCGCATCAGCGATTCTGATAACTTACTGTGCGGTGATGGAAAACAATTAGATATTTACCGCAGTAATTCATTATCGTTGATGTTTAAGAGTGATGTAAATGATGTTGTGAAAGGAAGTAGAGTTTATGTATTTTATCGTTTGGAGGAAAACCATCTAAAAACTGTTCACCACTGTTCGTCCAACAAACTAAAACAATTGCAAACTTTTGAAACTGGTTATAAATTTGCTATCATCGAAATGTATGGAATATTATGTAGTTTCCTGCAGCTGGAGTGGTCCGGGATACCAGAGGGTTTCGGTATGAATCTGACTTTTGAGAGAATAGATTTTAGATTGTTACAAGCAGGTTTAGATTTGACCGTTCAAATTTATGACGGATGGAACACAAGTGAACCTATAATGAATATACGGGAACAAACCGGACATCCGCCCATCTCTATTTACACTAAAACTAACAGAGCTATCGTCACTTTTTCAATGAGACAGGTCCGAGTGACTCTCAAAACTAATCTATTTGTAAAACTGTATAGAATATCAGATTGGAATATTTCGAATCCATCGATTTCGATTTATAAAAACAAATCTGGAGTGCTCATTCCTGGTGATAGGCCGCACGTAATAACTCGGTCTAAACGCTTATACTGCTGGTCTATCACAGCTGAAATACTGCAGTACGTCGTCTTCAACTGGTCACGTGATCTCGTCACTTCCGGTGACGTCATCGGTGTTTATAAACTGGAGGGTTTAACGGTTGTCGGAACTGATATTTTACTCGGCGAAAACTACCTGGAATCGTTAGGCGTAAAATCTGACGGATTTCTCGTGATATTGTGTTTACTGTTATCAGAGAATCTTTCCGGAAAATCGTTGAGGAATTCAACATCGATCGACTACAAAATAAAATCATTGAAGGAAACAGACGTCAAAGTGGAAGATAAAAAAGTTGGTAAAAAGAACATGAAAACATGCTGTAGAATATTTTTTTATCAATATCGAATCAATATTAATCATTTGTTCAAATCTATTTTAGGTGTCACATCATCATAGAGTGTCGCAATATAGTCTGTTCCCCGGATATTCGAAACGGAAGTTACAATATCGTATCAGTAGATTTGCACTCAGCTCGAAAATCGACATCTATGAGGATACATCATCAGTTTTGAAACTAACAGTGCTATCAGAGAATTGTGATCGAGCTGGTTTTTATATATTTGATGGTAGTAATTTCACAGCTAGACGCTATGGTCCGTATTGTCCTGGTTCATACTACGGTCGATCTGTCGTCAGCCTGATTACATCAGGGGGACCGGTTACTGTAGTAGCGTACGCTTACAACTGGCATGATAAACTAGTAACTGGTAGACTAAAATTAGTTCCTACTGATTGTGACGGGTATGTTCTCCAGGAAGGAGGACGACAAATTACAATGACGTCATACTGTCTCGTGATTACACCTGAAAATCGACGCCTACCGATAGAAAACATTGATGTATTATCAGAACACGAATATCAAATTGACAGATGTTATCGTACAGCTAGGACTCCCTGTTTAACGATAAGTCTCAATAGTCACGTTTTAAATAGCAGTCTCGTATTTAACCATGTGAAATCATTACGAACTAGGTATGAATTCTGGAGGTCACCACTAATGATTGTATTACGACGTAAATGTCAGAAATTAAAACAAAGTCAACTGTATCCAAGGTCATTCGGAGGAATTTCAAGAAACGTAGATTGTGGACTCGTGCAGTCACCGGACTTCCCTGGATTATCAACCTCCCTAACTATATTCTTTAGTTTTTCTTTTCCTACTGACAAAAATATAAATCATTACATCAGATTCCTGTTTAAATTTATCGGACAAACATCATGCTCCGAATCTATTGGTACCCGCATAAGGGGATCAATATTGCTAACACAAATTATCAAAATATTTGATGATCGGAACGATTTATTTTCCACCTTTACAGAAACCCGTCATACAACAACAATATGTGAAAATAACGCAGTAGCAGGACTTGTATTGTACAGTCTACTCGGGTATGACTTATATTTTGAGTTGTCAAAGTTCATGCCAATATTTCGAATCCAATACACTTTAGAACAATCGCCTTTAAAGAAACACCGAATCAATGGCTGCCGATCAGATTTTCTAGATTCAGGCGTTTCGTGTATTAGATACATTAAACATGAACGTCTGAATTGGGAGAACGCTGAGATTTACTGTCAACAGAAATATGGAGGACATCTTCTCAGTATCAACTCTAAACGTGAAATGATGGCCGTTAAAAAGCTGTTCGCTACAAAACTGCTTTCTGAGGCATATTCACAGGCAGGGCTTATTGTGATGATTGGATTGAAATGGCAGGTAAAATACACATCAAATATTAATCATCTAATAGAACTTCGATGATTACGATTTATATTCTTGTCATGTGTCAAGATATTAAATTATTCCCGAAATGATTAGAACACAGAAAATAATCCAAAAAGGGTTTTCTGCAATGTACGTATAACAAATATTTGTTTGTTTGTTTTTAAAGGAGTCCAGTGGTTATTACTCGTGGTCTGATGGGAAACCGTTCAGTTACGCAGAATGGTTTAAACCTGCTGCTGTTAATGAAACGATGCCAGAAGTTATTCGAGGATTGATATCTCCGCTAAGAAAACAACCGATAAATGACGTCGATATGCCGTGTACGGCGATGATACTGAATAATCCACGAGGATCGGCGAACTGGGTTCGATTCCCGTGTCAAATCGAGGAGACGCACACGACATTCATTTGTGAAACAGAAAGAAACGATTTTAATGCATCTCCACAAAACGATACAACTGGAATAAAGCGGAAAAACTTTGAACTATTTAACTCCACGTGTCTAAGAGGATGGATTCATATAGAAGCGCATTGCTATCAGATACTTACAGCCTGGCAAACGCTCCAATTTGAAAGTTTAACAATCCACAAAGCTAGAGAAATGTGTCTTACAATCGGTGGAGACATAGGTATAATAACATCTGATATTGAAATTCAGTATTTGATAAATGTTTTCCACTATCAGCATCAATATGGCGCTATACTGACTAATCATACGAGCGGAAGAATTATGGCAATAAAACCAGTTGTAATTAGAGATTGGATAACATATTTTCAAACAGTGAAATGGTCAGTGACTGCCTTCGATAATGTGACAGATGAAGCGCATTCGGTGCTATGTTCCTACAATGTAACTGGTGAAGAGTTGGCTTCTATAAGCGGTTGTAAATCGTGGCAGTTTGAATGTAACGATCAAAGATGTATCAGCGACCATCGCGTATGCGATACCAGACACGACTGTCAACACGGTGAAGATGAACTCGATTGTACGGATATCAATTTACACAGTCAGTTCCGCTGTAACGATGGACAGGTTATATCGATTAGTGGTTTCTGTGATTTTATGAGAGATTGCGTTGACGGATCGGATGAGAACTCGTGCTATCATATTTCATGTTCCTCTGATCAATTTAAGTGTAACGACGGACAATGTGTGGGTAAATATAAACGATGTGATTGACTGGTTGATTGTCGAGATAAATCCGATGAGATCGGCTGCTCTTCAGACGAATGTAACGGGTTTTTGTGCGTAAATGGCGAATGTATCAGTTCTCTGTTGTATCGGGATGGCGTTGTAGATTGTGGCGGGGACCTCGAAGAAGATGAAATAGTAACGACCAACATAACGATTAAACCACAAATTCACTGCACTACAGAGAACTACTGCACGACCAATTTCACTTCACTCTGTACCGAATCGGATAAACAAAGATGTTCATTCGATTCTCCTCATTGTTACGCGAGAAGAGATAGATGTATTTTAGAAAGAATGCCGACAGGTTTTCCTGTTTGTAGAAGACTCGAACATTTACTGAATTGTAACGAGTTTGAATGTGCAGCTGGTACAGTGAAATGTCCATCGTCTTACTGTATACCGATTAGACACGTGTGCGATGGTCGATCAGATTGTCCCAATTCAGAAGATGAATTCGATTGCGAAACGTTTTCGTGTCCGGCAATGTTTAAATGCGCTGACGAACATCGATGTATTCCTCAGTCGGAAGTTTGCGATGGTGTCGTTAATTGTAAACGTAACTCGGATGACGAGGCTTACTGCGACGTCACGTGTCCTAACTATTGTAAATGTCAAGGTCGTTTCATCGATTGTGAAAATACTTTTTTATCGGATATTTCTCGAATTTTTGCCGCGTCGACTCGAATTTTGATTTTATCGAATAACCGAGTTAGATTCAATGAATCGACATTTTCCTCTTTTCTGTACCTTTTCTTACTCAATATTTCCCGTAATGATTTATCTGACATTGTCTCCAACGCGTTTTCTAATCTACGCAATCTAAATACATTAGATCTGTCGTATAATCGCCTAGTATCACTAGATACTGATACATTCACCGGTTTAAACAGTTTGAAACAACTTTTACTCGCCGGAAATCCGCTGAGATATTTGAACGATGGAAGCTTCAATGGTTTGACGTCACTTCCGGTTATGGATCTCCGTGAACTCTCTATTTCTTTTCTTACTCGTAACGTATTCCGAGGTTTACCAGCGCTGAAATATTTGAATATCAGCAGTAACGTAATCGAATCAATATCCAGATACGCGTTTACTGGGTTGAGTTCACTGGGAATTCTAGATTTCACCAACAATTCTCGGATAATTTCTACGGAAAATAATATCTTCGATAATCTGACGTCTTTATATTTTCTCGCTTCGGACGCGTATAAATTCTGTTGTATGGTGCCGAATATTTACCGGTGTCTCCCGGATCCTGACCAATTCTCATCGTGTTCAGACCTCATTGAGAACACTGTCCTCACAGCTGTTATCTGGATCATCGCTTGTTTTACTTGCGCTTCCAATATTACCGTTATTATATTTCGTTTTAGGTCGATTCGAGTTTCGTCAGAAACGCAAAATAAATCGTCGGATATCCTCATCATTAATATCGCGCTTTGTGATTTGCTGATGTCTGTTTATCTGTTTCTGATCGCTGCAACAGATCACGTTTATAAAGGTGTTTATTTTCTGAATTCTGAAACTTGGACTCGTAGTTCATTATGCGGTGTTGCCGGTATTGTGGTGACGATATCTTGCGAAGGCTCTTTAACATTTCTCCTTCTCCTCACGCGTTTCAGATATTCAAATATAATCGACCCATTTTCCGGTAACCCGGTTTTATCCTCAAATATCATTGTGATTCTGTCTTGTTTATGCTGGATATTTCTGAGTTTAATCGCCTTTCTGCCGCTGTCTCGGTCGTCTTATTTCGGTGATAATTTTTACGGTAGTACGGGTATCTGTTTACCTATGAATTTAATATCTATAGATGTCAATGGTTGGCAATATTCGTTCGCTATATTCGCTGTATTAAACGCGATCATTCTCACTCTGATAATGATGTCGTACGCGCAGATGTACAAGTATGTATCCGGAAGCAGGTCCGGTTCGGGTAGAGCCGATCCTACAGAACTCGTTCTAGCTCGACGCAGTTTAGTCATCAATTTATGTAATTTATTTTGCTGGCTACCGTTAATAATCGTTCAGTTTTGCGCCGTATTTTCGGTCGAGATACCGAACCAGGTTGCCGCTTGGCTGGCCGTTCTTTTCTTGCCGATAAACTCGACTCTGAACCCGCTTCTTTACACAATTCTAACTATCGATATGAAATCCATACGAGCTCGAAATAAACGCAGAAAACGACAACCAATAAAATGATGATATTATTGATGAATGATTATAACTTATTTCCTCTACAATGCTGTTTTAGTGATAACCCCTTCACTTTTCAAAAAATAGATTTTTATGTCGGTGTCAAAAACTGACCACCGTTTTTCATGTCACTTTCATGTCGCATTGTTTCAAATTTGGGAGCTGACTTTTGCATCACTGAAAACTAGGGATTCATACGGTTTAAATGTTGTTAAAACTGTCAAATTCCACCAATGGACCAAAAAAACATGATAAAACACGCGTCACAAATGGATTTTAAAAAAGAGAATAAAATGACGAACAATACGGGACAAAAGTACCCTAACAAAATGGCGGCAAGCACTTGCTTAATGGTTTATTGCAGATAGTTCACTTTTCAGCAGATAAGGTATCGTCACATTAACATAATAAAATAGTTCTTAGATAATTATCTTTATCAGTTTTTCAGTGTGTTTAGTCGTCTTGGAAAATTCGAAGTTGACAGGTCAGAATAGGTTTCGAACACACAAGCTCGAGTGCCGGCTAAGCAACTTTTAACTATATCTACATTTATTACATTTGTTCCTATTGTTTTTCCCAATAAAACCCTAATCCTAAACCTAAGCCTACTCGAACCCTAACCTAACTCTGACCCTTTGGACCCTTGTGTGTGAACATCATGCCCTTACGCTCCAGACTCTCTATAGATAGAATAACTACTCAAAAAAGCCGCCAGTTTCTATCAACAATCAAAATTGGGATCGTCTGATAGTCGTGGTGTTTAATACAGCGCATGCGCGGGTCTCTTGTGAAAAATAAATTTGTAGTGCGGTAACCCATTGCCACTAGCGACACCTGGAGGATTATCGCTGAATCCTCGCTTGCCGCAGTAGCGTTGTCGGCTTAACACTGGACGAAGGACATTTTAAAATTGTATGTAGATATATAAATATAAAACCGACTAGGCACTGAATATCGAATTAGATTTTTAATCTCGTTAATCATTACTCGGTTTCGTAGATTATCGAATTTAATTTTTAGTAAGCGCCGTGTAGTCTGACTCATCCTCTCTACCGCTCTCTCTCACTCACTCGGAAACGCCCAACATTAATTGGATTAAAATCTATTCGCTGTGTTTAGAGTTAAACTGATCGAGGAGAATGTCAACATGACGCGCAGTCTCTTAACGTTATTACTCATTCTACTAATGAAACTGTCGTCGGTTCAGACGACTGATCGGATCTCTACCGATCAACCGTCTGTAACTGTCAGTTCACGGTGTAACAATACGTGGTTTTCACTCGATTCTACGTCCGGTTACATCGTTTCACCGAACTATCCGTCGTTAGCGCGCGGTGTTGAATGTCGTTGGTTCGTCAACAGCTCTTTACCGGGTACCTTTCGCGTCCAAGTTTACTACGACATCGAGCCGTCTATATTCTGTAGAGATAACTATCTTCACATCAGCGATTCTGATAACTTACTGTGCGGTGCTGGAAAACAATTAGATATTTACCGCAGTAATTCATTATCGTTGATGTTTAAGAGTGATGTAAATGATGTTGTGAAAGGAAGTCGAGTTTATGTATTTTATCGTTTGGAGGAAAACCATCTAAAAACTGTTCACCACTGTTCGTCCAACAAACTAAAACAATTGCAAACTTTTGAAACTGGTTATAAATTTGCTATCATCGAAATGTATGGAATATTATGTAGTTTCCTGCAGCTGGAGTGGTCCGGGATACCAGAGGGTTTCGGTATGAATCTGACTTTTGAGAGAATAGATTTTAGATTGTTACAAGCAGGTTTAGATTTGACCGTTCAAATTTATGACGGATGGAACACAAGTGAACCTATAATGAATATACGGGAACAAACCAGACATCCGCCCATCTCTATTTACACTAAAACTAACAGAGCTATCGTCACTTTTTCAATGAGACAGGTCCGAGTGACTCTCAAAACTAATCTATTTGTAAAACTGTATAGAATATCAGATTGGAATATTTCGAATCCATCGATTTCGATTTATAAAAACAAATCTGGAGTGCTCATTCCTGGTGATAGGCCGCACGTAATAACTCGGTCTAAACGCTTATACTGCTGGTCTATCACAGCTGAAATACTGCAGTACGTCGTCTTCAACTGGTCACGTGATCTCGTCACTTCCGGTGACGTCATCGGTGTTTATAAACTGGAAGGTTTAACGGTTGTCGGAACTGATATTTTACTCGGCGAAAACTTCCTGGAATCGTTAGGCGTAAAATCTGACGGATTTCTCGTCATATTGTGTTTACTGTTGTCAGAGAATCTTTTCGGAAAATCGTTGAGGAATTCAACATCGTTCGAATACAAAATAGAATCATTGAAGGAAACGGACGTCAAAGTGGAAGATAAAAAAGTGAGTTGAAACAGCATGAAAATATCTTTTATATTTATTGTATTGATTTGAAATTGTTTGACAACGATGAAATAATGTGTAGAATTCACAGGAATCGTAATTTTTTGACATCAAACCTGATCGAACACAAGTCATTAACCCTTTAACGACAGAGTCGCAATATTTTTTGGTTAAATTGGCAAAGGAAAATATGGCATGAACATCAATTGAATACCGATGATTTACTCTATGTTTGCATCTATTGCAGGTTGGAAATACTCATTCAGTGGACTATTACAGTCTGTTCCCCCGTTATTCGAAACGGAAGTTACAATATCGTATCATTAGATTTGCACTCAGCTCGAAAATCGACATCTATGAGCATACATCATCAGCTTTTAGATTCAAACTAACAGTTTTATCAGAAAACTGTGATCGAGCTGGTTTTTATATATATGATGGCAGTAATTTCACAGCTAGACGCTATGGTCCGTATTGTCCTGGTTCATACTACGGTCGATCTGTCGTCAGCCTGATTACATCAGGTGGACCGGTTACTGTAGCAGCGTACGCTTACAACTGGCATGATCTACTAGTATATGGTAGACTAAAATTAGTTCCAACTGATTGTGACGGGTATGTTCTACAGGAAGGAGAACGACAAATCACTATGACGTCATACTGTCTCATGATTACACCTGAAAATCGACGCCTACCGATTGGAAATATTGATGTATTATCAGAACACGAATATCAAATTGACAGATGTTATCGTGGAGCTATGAATCCCTGTTCAGCGATAAGTCTCAATAGTCACGTGTTAAACACCAGTCTCGTATTAAACCACGTGAAAGTATTACGCACTAAATATGAATTCTGGAGGACACCACTAATGATTGTATTACGACGTAAATGTCAGAAATTAAAACAAAGTCAACTGGATCCAGGTTCAAGAGGTGTTGTCAAAAAGAGCGATGTAGATTGTGGACTCGTGCAGTCACCGGACTTCCCTGGATTATCAACCTCCGAAACTATATTCTTCGGTTTCTCTTTTCCTACTGACAAAAATATAAATCATTACATCAGATTCCTGTTTAAATTTATCGGACAAACATCATGCTCCGAATCTGTTAGTACCCGCACAAGGGGATCAATATTACTAAGACAAATTATCAAAATATTTGATGATCCGAACAATTTATTTTCCACGTTTACAGAAACCCGTCATACAACAACAATATGTGAAAATAACGCAGTAGCAGGACTTGTATTGTACAGTCTACTCGGGTATGACTTGTATTTTGAGTTGTCAATGTTCATGCCAATATTTCGAATTCAATACACTTCAGAACAATCGCCTTTAAAGAAACACCGAATCAATGGCTGCCGATCAGATTTTCTAGATTCAGGCGTTTCGTGTATTAGATACATCAAACATGAACGTCTGAATTGGGAGAACGCTGAAATTTACTGTCAACAGAAATATGGAGGATATCTTCTCAGTATCAACTCTCAACGTGAAATGATGGCCGTGAAAAAGCTGTTTGCTACAAAACTGCTTCTTGAGGCATATTCACAGGCGGCGCTTATTATGATGATTGGATTGAAATGGCAGGTAAAATACATATCAAATATCAATCATCTAATTGAGCTTTGATATAATGATTTACGTTCTTGTCATGTGTAAAGATATTAAGTTATTCCAAAAAATGATTAGAACACAGAAAATAATCCAAAAAGAGTTTTCTGCAATGTTGTATAACAAATATTTGTTTGTTTGTTTGTTTGTTTGTTTTAAAAGGAGTCCAGTGGTTATTACTCCTGGTCTGATGGGAAACCGTTCAGTTACACGAAATGGTTTGAACCTGCTGCCGTTAATGAAACGATACCAGAAGTTATTCGAGGATTGATATCTCCGCTAAGAAAACAACCGATAAATGACGTCAATATGCCGTGTACGGCGATGATACTGAATAATCCCCGAGGATCAGCGAACTGGGTTCGATTCCCGTGTCAAATCGAGGAGACGCACACGACATTCATTTGTGAAACAGAAAGAAACCATTTTAATACATCTTCACAAAACGATATAACTGGAATAAAGCGGGAAAACATTGAACGATTTAACTCCACGTGTCTAAGAGGATGGATTCGTATAGAAGCGCATTGCTATCAAATACTTACAGACTGGCAAACGCTCCATACTGAAAGTTTAACAATCCAAACAGCTAGAGAAATGTGTCTTACAATCGGCGGAGACATAGGTATAATAACATCTAGTATTGAAATTCAGTATTTGATAAATGTTTTCCACTATGAGCATCAGTATGGCGCTATACTGACTAATCATACAAGCGGAAGAATTATGGCAATAAAACCAGTTGTAATTAGAGATTGGATAACATATTTTCAAACAGTTAAATGGTCAGTGACTGCCTTCGATAATGTCACAGGTGAAGCGCATTCCGTGCTATGTTCCTATGATGTAACTGATGAAGAGTTAGCTTCTATAAGCGGTTGTAAATCGTGGCAGTTTGAATGTAACGATCAAAGATGTATCAGCGACCATCGCGTATGCGATACCAGAAACGACTGTCAACACGGTGAAGATGAACTCGATTGTACGGATATCAATTTACACAGTCAGTTCCGCTGTAACGATGGACAGGTTATATCGATTAGCGGTTTCTGTGACTTTATGAGAGATTGCGTCGATGGCTCGGATGAGAACTCGTGCTATCATATTTTATGTTCCTCTGATCAATTTAAGTGTAACGACGGACAACGTGTGGATAAATATAAACGATGCGATGGACTGGTTGACTGTCAAGATAAATCCGATGAGATCGGCTGCTCTTCGGACGAATGTAACGGGTTTTTGTGCGTAAATGGCGAATGTATCAGTTCTCTGTTGTATCGGGATGGCGTTGTAGATTGTGGCGGGGACCTCGAAGAAGATGAAGTAGTAACGACAGATATAACAATCAAACCACAAATTCACTGCACTACAGAGAACTACTGCACGACCAATTTCACTTCACTCTGTACCGAATCGGATAAACAAAGATGTTCATTCGATTCTCCTCATTGTTACGCGAGAAGAGATAGATGTATTTTAGAAAGAATGCCGACAGGTTTTCCTGTTTGTAGAAGACTCGAACATTTACTGAATTGTAATGAGTTTGAATGTGCAGCTGGTACAGTGAAATGTCCATCGTCTTACTGTATACCGATTAGACACGTGTGCGATGGTCGATCAGATTGTCCCAATTCACAAGATGAATTCAATTGCGAAACGTTTTCGTGTCCGGGAATGTTTAAATGCGGTGACGAACATCGATGTATTCCTCAGTCGGAAGTTTGCGATGGCGTCGTTAATTGTAAACATAACTCGGATGACGAGGCTTACTGCGACGTCACGTGTCCTAACTATTGTAAATGTCAAGGTCGTTTCATCGATTGTGAAAATACTTTATTATCGGATATTTCTGGAATTTTTGCCGCGTCGACTCGAGTTTTGATTTTATCGAATAACCGAGTTAGATTCAATGAATCGACATTTTCCTCTTTTCTGTACCTTTTCTTGCTCAATATTTCCCGTAATGATTTATCTGACATTGTCTCCAACGCGTTTTCTAATCTACGCAATCTAAATACATTAGATCTGTCGTATAATCGCCTAGTATCACTACACGCTGATACATTTACTGGTTTAAACAGTTTGAAACAACTTTTACTCGCTGGAAATCCGCTGAGATATTTGAACGATGGAAGCTTCAATGGTTTGACGTCACTTCCGGTTATGGATCTCCAAGGTCTCTCTATATCGTTTCTTACTCGTAACGTATTCCGAGGTTTACCAGCGCTGAAATATTTGAATATCAGCAGTAACGTAATCGAATCAATATCCAGATACGCGTTTACTGGGTTGAGTTCATTGGGAGTTCTAGATTTCACCAACAATTCTCGGATCATTTCTACGGAAAATAATATCTTCGATAATCTGACGTCTTTATATTTTCTCGCTTCGGACGCGTTTAAATTCTGTTGTATGGCGCCGAATATTGACCGGTGTCTCCCGGATCCTGATCAATTCTCATCGTGTTCAGACCTCATTGAGAACACTGTCCTCACAGCTGTTATCTGGATCATCGCTTGTTTTACGTTCGTTTCCAATATTACCGTTATCTTATTTCGTTTTAGGTCGATTCGAGTCTCGTCAGAAACGCAGAATAAATCGTCGGATATCCTCATCATTAAAATCGCGCTTTGTGATTTCCTGATGTCTGTTTATCTGTTTCTGATCGCTGCAACTGATCACGTTTATAAAGGTGTTTATTTTCTGAATTCTGAAACTTGGACTCGTAATTCATTATGTAGTGTTGCCGGAATTGTGGTGACGATATCTTGCGAAGGTTCTTTAACATTTCTCCTTCTCCTCACGCGTTTCAGATATTCGAATATAATCGACCCATTTTCCGGTAACCCGGTTTTATCCTCAAATATCATTATGATTCTGTCTTGTTTATGCTGGATATTTCTGATTTTAATCGCCTTTCTGCCGCTGTCTCGGTCGTCTTATTTCGGTGATAATTTTTACGGTAGTACGGGTATCTGTTTACCTATGAATCTAATATCTATAGATGTCAATGGCTGGCAATATTCGTTCGCTATATTCGCTGTATTAAACGCGATCATTCTCACTCTGATAATGATGTCGTACGCGCAGATGTACAAGTATGTATCCGGAAGCAGGTCCGGTTCGGGTAGAGCCGATCCTACAGAACTCGTTCTAGCTCGACGCAGTTTAGTCATCAATTTGTGTAATTTATTTTGCTGGTTACCGTTAATAATCGTTCAGCTTTGCGCCGTATTTTCGGTCGAGATACCGAACCAGGTGGCCGCTTGGCTGGCCGTTCTTTTCTTGCCGATAAACTCAACTCTGAACCCGCTTCTGTACACTATTCTAACTATCGATATGAAATCAATACGAGCTCGAAATAAACGCAGAAAACGACAACCAATAAAATGATGATAATACTGATAATCTCTATGCTGTGATGATTATAATGATAATTAATTATCATTTATTTCCTCTATAGCACAGCGTTAAGGATAATCACTATACTTTACAAACATTAGGATAAGACATTACACATAAAACGATATTTGAAAATATGAATACATTTTGTCGACCCACAGTAAAGACTGCGCCGACCGCGGAACCAATAAAGAAGTTTCCAGTTTCTAAGCGCCATTTTGTGGCGGTCCTTCGAGATTTCTCGAGGCTTCTGATTATCTCCTACCCCGTGATTGTAAACTATCGTCCACCCGACTTCGCTCTACCTCTGAGAAAATTTATTCTTTTCCCATTTTGAATCTTTTTTCAATTATCAATAATTAGACACTGGTGAGATTATACTGAATTTATTTTAGAACTTAGAATTGCTCTGTTAATCTTCCCTTATCTGTAATGATAAATCCTGGTTTCATCAAAGTCATCTTTTCTATCGCTGCTTTCTTTTATAAGCTTCTAACTATCGTTTCAAAGCCGTCCTTGATTTAATATCATTACTAATTTTAATTTACTTGCTAATTCATTAATTCTGTAAACATTTTTACTTCAAAATAATTGATATCACCTCAATATTGTTGAGCACTATCACGGCTAATGATTTAATTCCGACGTTCAATATTCCTGAAGATGTCTATTAGGATACGAGGCGAAACGTCAAAAATAAAACATTACTAACCTTTGCGGGATCGTTTTGCTGCGCGAGAGCAGAGAATTTATTTAATGCTCGATCACCGTTAAAGCCTCTCAAAACGCGCAGACACATGAAACATGAAAATAGAAAATCAACAAAATGTCGCCAGCAAGTCGCTGAAATATTTTCTAATATCGATACTGCAGAACCAGCCATGGTTTCGGCGTTGAACGTTAAACTCTCGTCGAAATGGGTAGAGAATGTGTAACCAAATACTGTATAAATAATAAAACAGTTTCCAGTAGCGATATCGGTTCTTCTTCTATCGGTTTTGTGAAATATTCGACGACAACAAGCCAGAAATTGTGGTGAATCATCATTCAGTTCTGTTAAAGTTGTGAGGTGGGGTTTATAAGTCGGAAAATGAGGAACAAGTCGCTCTCATCCATCGTATTAGTGATCGTTATCGTGATCGCTCGCGGTATCAGTAAGTTCAGCATAATATTATTATTACTTTCAACACAACACATTCATTATTCATATTTTGCTGGAAGATATTCGACGGTCGCAAAATGATCAATAAACACGTTTTTCAAAACTCGATTTTTCTACTTCAAATTATTCTTCTGTAAAATCTTGTAATCGTTTCAAACTAAACACATTTTCAGTGTTTTTCTATCGATGAAATACACGCATATCGGTTCGTGACGATACAATGATCATCGTCGGTATGCAGGGCTAGATTTAGGGGTTAATCTCATGGGACCCCTGCCTTCCAGTCGAGTTTGCCCTTTTTGCCAGGACTGTTGCAGATTGCTAAAAATTAACAATTTTACGCTCATCATTTGAAATCGTATCTTTTCTGGCGGATTACTTCAAAAATACCTAGCGCCCCGATATTGTAGCCCACGCCGAGGCTCCTTTTATCAGACGACGAAAGCCCGCTCAGACCCCGCTTTCCGATTTTCCTAAAACTAGATCCTGATATTTTCGTACTCGTATATTGTATATTATATATTCGAAGTCTTGTGGAACGTCGCTTTGAACAAACCGGTATACCGAAGCTTCATAGGAGAAAATGCGTGAAAAGCTGTCAACGGTAGTACTAACACTAAGCACGGAGCTGGTAGCTGTACCCACACCGCGGCCAAACCCGGAATGTATTGGTGGATAGTTGATTTACAGGCTGTTTATGAAGTCAAGGCGTTTACGTTGTTCAATAGACAAATGGCACGTAATCATCTCGTTTTATGAAGTCTTTTTAGAGAATTTTGGTTGTCGATCGAATCGAACGCCATGAGCGCTTAATTTACTTTACCAAGTCTGAGGGCGCACCCACGTTCCCGAAATCGTGGAGAAAGAGTTGTTGAAAATTATAAATGATTTAGTTCTTAGAAATCATAGCAAAAGGTGGGTTGTTTATACGTGGACTCTCAATGAATTATTCACGTACGTGACGTAATTGAACTCGAGTTTTTCTGATTTTTTGTTCACAGCTCAAAGACTCAGAAACTTTACGATCGTCGTTTTTGAACGCTAAGAACGTTACGGGTAATTTGGTACAAATTGACCCGTCCTCAATCTGTGCCTTTCAAAGTGAACCAATGGAATCCAGTTGAATGAAACTTGAATGAGTTCGACTGCGCGCATTAACTGGTCGCTTTATAACGGTCAAAATTAGCTTCATGAACAATAAATGAAATGAAAATCAAACAACGTCATGTCGACTAGTTATAAACATAATTATCGTCACATCTACTACGACATATCCGATTTCCACTGTTCCGATGGTTTTAATAAGAAATCGAGTGAATAGAAATTACCTTCCCAGGGGCGGATCCAGGGTGCCTTCCATGCCTTCCGGAAGACAGTCAAAAAATCCCGAGGTCTCGAATTTTTAAGTGCCCTTCGAAATTTTACCGGCAATATTTTTGACGGCATTATTTCAGCAACCGCTATTTCAGTGTCCGTAATCCGGGCATAATTATAAAATTAATCGGTATATACCGCTGCCGAGAAAGTGAGGAGAGATAATCATATTTGTAAAGCCTTTAATCATGATAAATTAAAAAGGGCACTTTCCTTTTGCAAGGGGCACTCCTGCTTTAGATGAGGGCACCTTGTCCTTCCTTGCCTTTTCAGGGAGGGCTAAAGGGGCACTCGAACTTTAGAAGAGGGCACGATACGCGGAAAATGTTGAAGAAAAGGGCACTTTTTGCCTAATTTTTAAAATTTTAGGGGCACTTTTGGCTTGGAAGATGGCACACGACATAAGGATAAATGTGAAGACGAGGCAATTTTTGCCGATTGTTAACAATGAAGGGGCACTTAGCCGTATTCTGTATAATTGTTAAGGGGCACTTATAAAGATTATAGGGGCACTAGGCGAAGTTGGCGACAACCATTCTTTCATGGGTTCGCCGGCTTCATTTTTTATCCGCATGTGTTGAAATCTTGTCTCGAATTCGTTTATTCTGGATTGCTCTGCTAGCCTCTAGTAGCCCTCTAAAAGCCTTTAAATGGTACCATATTTTCAAAATTTTATGGGGGTCGGCCCCCAGACCCCCCTCTAAGGACTTCGCACCTTCGGCGCTCGCATTGACCTGGATACTGGGTGTGCCCTAAGATCAGAAAGGTGCCCTTAAATTTCCTTCCAATACTGTCTACCCATCCCCTGGATCCGCCCCTGGTTCCCATATCAATTCCCTCATAATTTCCGGATTTCACACAGCTTTCCTTGTTATTGATAAAGAGACTAAAAAGTAAAGGTGATAGACATTCACCCTGTCTGACCCCTGTGTCACAAATGAAATAATCAGAGTAATGGTTTTGATATCTTACACATGATTTTGTGGACATATACATAGATTTGATAATACATAATATTTTACCCGAGATCCCACTCACAGAGAGTTGTTGTAGTAATAACGAGCGGTCAACCAAATCAAACGCCTTCGAAAATCAATGAAGGCCGCGTATAATTTGCAATTCTTGTTTAACAGGTGATTTATAACCGAATTCAATACAAATATTTGGTCCGTTGTACTATAAGTTGGCCTAAAGCCAGCTTGCGCCTCCGATAGAACAGAGTATGCCTCACACCATGAAGTTAATCTAGTATTCAAAATTATTGAGAAGAGTTTGCCAAATACCGACAAGATGGTTATGCCCCTGTAATTATTTGCTGAATTGTTTGAACCACCCTTGTGTAGTGGAACAATATAGCCAGTGCTCCATGATTCGGGATAGCGTCCACTATCTAATATAATATTAAAAAGAATAGTAAGTTGAGTAACAATTGGGTTGCCACCAGCGATAAATACCTCGCCTTTTATACCATCTATTCCTGCAGATTTATTTCTTTTTAGCATTTTAAATGCTCTATTAACCTCCTCCAATGTGATTTGCTGATCAAGTATGTGATCAGATACGTCGATATCAACATCCAGTGGAGGGCGATCTTCATACTAGATACTTTTAAAATGCTCGTATAAGTCATCAATGCTTAGTTGAGTATCAACGTATTCATTGGGCCCTTTAAATTTGGACCATAGATCTCTGTGGTTATTTGAATCTAGCGCTTTCAGCAGGTCATCCAGCATACGTTCATCATACAATGCTTTAGCACTATTTATAGTGGACTTGTATTTATCCCGTGCTTCTTTGACCAGAAATCGGTTTAAATCATTCGGGCACAATCTGTGTCGGTGCACTGCCCGGCTGAACACGTTTCGTGCTTTTCTGCACGAGCCGTCATACCATGATATAGGCCTATTGTTATTCATGTTCCTCGAATTTTGAAATGAACCATGAACTTTTTCGACCGCTGTCTGGAAGAATTTTGAAAAATTGTTAACCAATTCGTTAATTGAAAACTCATTATGTTCTCTATTAATTGCATTGTTTATAATATCGTTGAGGTAAGATTGGGTATCATCTGAATGCATATACTGAGCAAATTCAACTTCCCTTTCTTTACGCCATTTGAATTTGTGACAAGTAGTTTTGTTATGGGACGTAAAATTTGTATTTGAGGTATTATCGTGTTTATCAATCCTAGCCTGCAAACTAAAAGAAATTATCGCGTGGTCAGAGAAAGGTAATTCGTCAGACACGTGGAAGTCAGACAGTATATCAATCATGTTAAAATCGGCTAATACATAATTGACCACACTTTTGCCACCTGGTTGATGACACGTAAACTTTCCAACCGATTTATCCTGAAATGCCCTACCGTTTAATATTAACAAATTACAACCTATGCACATGTTTATCATATTCATGCCTCTAATATCTGGTCTAACAGTATCATCTTGAGATGATCTAGTTGTGTCAATATCATGGTCTTCAAGTAATTTTCGTACCCCATGTTCGAACTCAAGGAATTGCATATTAATAGCATCCGGATCGGGAGGGAGACCCGAGTATACATTGGTCCGTGCATTTATGTCACCAGCCACCAATACATTGCCATCAAGTTGATGAGCAAGTATCTGACAACTCAGATCATGAAAGAAGTCATCCGTGCCACGATTATCACAAGCTACATACACTAAACAAATAAACATATCTCTTTCAAAATTAAAGAATTCTTTTGATAATTTCACCCATAAAATATCAGGATGGTTATTTTCTAATAATTCAATACCCTGCCGTAATTCGGATTTAAAAAGTAGCAACAATCCGCCAGAATTTCGACGCGCGCGAGGGTTTTTCATTCTCGTACTTTGAAAAAACGTATATCCACTGGGTACTGAAAATACGGTGTCTTTAGAGTTCCAGGTTTCCAGTTTACATGTCCGTGTACCAGCTTTCCGACTGAATAATCCTTTAATATTTAAGAAACAGAGTTTCAATCGTTCCGCGTTATTATTATTTCCGACGCTTTCCTATTCCATATCGAGGGTGGCACGTGCCTCGCGCAAGGCATCACTCGCGTCACCGACATCGCTATTGTGCCTCTGTTCGCGATCGATAACAATCTGGCTGTCCAGCCCGTTCTTATTAAGTCTGGATGGGGGTGTCGTTGAATCTTTCTCATTGAATTGGAACAAGCGGTTGTTCAGGTAAAGTTTGTCTCCAATGAAATGAAATTTATCACCTCTGGTAATTGCCTCCTCCACAACGTTGTTGTACGCTTTTCTACGTTCTCGGATTTCTTTAGGGACTTGTTGGGCGATTCTAAGACCACGAGATTTCAGAAGTGCGGATTTTCCACGAATTTCTTCCCTATCAGGGTAAAAGTGGAACTTAACGACAATCGGTCGCACAGTTCCAGCACTATATTTTCCGACACGGTGTGCACGTACAAACTTTATTCTGTCACGCGCATCATTTATTCCAGCCTCCGACGTTAAAATGTTGTAGATTCCATCTGCCACGATTTCATCTTTTTCCTCCTGCACGCCGAAAAAGAGGAGGTTACCCCTCATAGATCGTGATTGTAAGTCGAGCACGGTATTGCTCAACTTCACGTTTTTCATGCGTAAACGGCCAACTTCGGCGGTCAATGTACCGATTTTTTCATTCGTGATTTTGTTATCAGTCGACAGTTGGTCATATTTTGTGCACAGATTTTCCATTGCCTTTTCGATTGGCTCCAACCGATTTAATTTCGTTGACATGTCGCTCAACATAGCAACAATATCACCGAGACTCGCATTGCTATCATTTCCGCTGTCTATATTAGGCTTATCACCGTGATCACTCGATTCGGATGAACAGTCACCTATGTCACCAGTACATTCTGGATTCTTGTTAGGGGTCTTTTTCTGATCACGACGTTTTGCCGCGGTAACATCAGATCCAGACTTATTGCGTTTCTTTTTACCATTTCCACCAACCATAGTGAACGTCCACAGTACCAATGATGCGATATAACGAAAAAAATCCACAAAAAAACTTACACCGGACCACCTTAAACCAACTTTTAAGCGGAGCTTCGGAAATGTGTTTGTGTCTACGCCGCCATTTTGATATATATGTTTTGTCGTAATACGGGTCAATGAACAGTTTAAAGGCACTGGGGTACCAGCACCACTGTCTTAATGATACCACGACTGACCCAACTTCGATATATTAACATATACATTTCAAATACAAGGTGTCTGAGAAAATGTGTTAACCATTCTTTAAGACTGCTAATTCATATGCCATAATCGTAATTAATTTTTTAGTAGAGAAGGTTAGTACATGTATACCATGTTTATTTGGTATGTAATGTTGAAATGCAACGGTCGTGCATGACCGAGCACAGCGTATTTTTGAATGGCTAAGTTAATGGTGTCGAACCGAAAACTACGGATTGTTACATATTGCCCGTTTATTGTAAAATGACCAGCTGACAGTTGCTTTTAAATCACTAAATCACCCTAATTTCACTTTGAAATTAGGCTGAGGGAAATATAAAATCCAAGGTAAACAAAACATCACCAGCTTGCATCGAAGACTTCGGTTGAAATTGTGTCGAGTCTGCACTATAATTCTCATGATTTGTATGGTTCAAATTTAGGTCTGAGAGTCTTTTCCACAGAAAATGGAAACAGAAAATGGAAATGGAAACTATTATGTATTTATTGATTTCTGTAGAGCCGCGTAGTTTATAGAGCGAAGATGGATTATGACCAGTGACCCCGATAGTTAGATAATATCAAATATGAAGCTTCATTGTGTTCGACAATTCTTGTCGATCGCACAGATTATTACATTTGGGTGTCCGTGTATGTTCACACATAGAGGTTATCGCGATGGTATATGGTTTACCAGTCTGGACAGAGGTGCTCAAACTGTGTCCCGTAAAAAGTAGACACCTCTTGTGAACATACTAGGATTTATTCTGAATGAACGGAATGGCGCTGAAACGAAATCCAAGATTAACTGTTCTCAAAAGCTGAGCTGTTACTGGAAATTAAATGGAATTTGAATTGGCTTCTTGTTCAGGATATATTTGGAATGGAATGTAATTCCGGATTGATATAAACTGTGAAAAAACACTGAACTGTTATCAAAAACACAAGGATTCAAATTGACTCAATGATTATCATTGGAATTCAGACATTACACGCACAGGATTGGATAAACTGTAAGTTAGAGGACATTAACAGCTGAAATTATGTTTCATAGGTTTAGTTAGTCTAGGAACTGACTCGGTGAGTTAGTAAGTTATAGAAATGCATGAATATTCATGCAGTTTTAAATGAAATGCGTTAGTTAGTAAATAGGGTGTTATTTACGTCAGGGTCCTGCGGGTCTCTGGGTCTACAGATAGAAATAGCAGGTTGTTTATTACTTATGTCTGATATCTTTATTTCAGGATCCTGTATTTCACGCTTCTTTTATTCCAGGGTTTCTCTCTATTTTCAGGTTTTTTACTTTTTTCAGTATTTCCGTTTCTTTCAAATTTATAAGACAACCCCTATTATGTAAATATTTAACTTGAAATAAACGTGACAATTTCAGGGTCGTCGCTGAGAAAAGACCCCAGAAGACTAGGCCACAGAGTACGTGTCTTCACCCCCAGCACACAACAGAGTGGCCCGATTCAGGTACGGCTTGTATGTTTTACTTCAGTGAGAAGAACAAGACCCCCTAGTCACAGAAGATTGAACCTGAAGTTGAATGATGATGACAGAGTGACTGAAGAATTCCGGTGTGACCTGTATAACATGTATCTCTATTTCAATATAACCCTCCCTACCCCCAACCCTAGCCTGAATAGGTAGGCCGAATAAATAGGTTAGGTTAGAATAGTTAGTTGATAGACCTTTGAATTAGAACATAATTTCAGCTGTTGATATAAAATACAGTTGTAATTTCAAGTGGAACTTTTTAACAGGAAAAGTTGCATTTATTTACAATTGAACTCGATTGTAAATGTTTGACAGTTTGTGAGTTAAGTGTGATTTGAGTATGAAGAGTTGAAGTGTTGAACTCTACTTCTTATGAAATACAAATGACATTAACTTACGTACAACTGGTTTCAGGTTCAGACAGCGCCCACCTCAACCCACCCGGTCGGGCCCTATTCCTGTGGAACCTAGATTTCTGGTTGGTTGAATTATTTCATTGATATTTGAGTTGATTTTGGGCGCGCGCTGTTTGTTTTGATGTCGATATTTCTCGGGTATATTTTTAGAAGACGCGGTTTTATAATTGATGATTCAAATCACTCGCTTCTTGTTATTTAGTCTCCTCTCAATTTTATATTCTCGTAATAGGAGCAGTTGTTTTCGTACCAGTGAACATCAGTGTTTTATTGCGAACATTGAAATTCATTACAGAAGACAGAATTAGATTCAACGATTTATTACAATTATTCTATTTGTAGATTATTGTGGCTACGAACTTTTTTTAATTCATCATTTTGAAGCCATATCGTGCTGTTTTATTTTTGTCACGGGGACTCTAGGTACTAGGTAGGTCTCGGTCTATTGTCATTCCACGGAGTCAGTTCCTCCGATTTCACAACCCTCTCGTTGTCAATTCGCTATGATACGTATTACATATCACAGAAAGCCGCATATACGCTTGAATTCATACTGTTAGCAAATATCACAAAGTATCGCAATTTGCTTATTATGTAATAACTAAGATCGTCGGAGATAGTGATACTGTGACATAAAGTGTAAGAACGAAGGCAATCGGGTTAATTGAATCTATATAGAGATTTGATGTTCTGATAAAAATTGATTAAAAATTAATTTAAAAAAGTAATTAATGTACGCAGTTTTAAAGATACCTTCAACAGTTCTTGTAATAAATTCGCAATGACAACATCCAATTCAAAGTACCTGGCTCATGTTGCATTAATCATTATCTTTATGTTCCCAGCAACTTTAAGTATCCGGAGTGATTTTTGCAAATTCTGTTCCATCTTTGTAATTAACTGGTTTAGTGATCAAACATTTTAAATTCTCGTCAAATGTGGCTTCGGGGATGGGGCTCTGAAATCTAAAAAAACCCGGACGGATCCAAAATATATCTGTTTCGCTCGACGGAGTTTAAATTGGCCGCCTTCTCAACAGTTTTATTGCAGTTTCTCTAAAATTAACGTTTGCTAAGTAATAGATAAAGAAATTTACAGACGAGTTCAAGGTCGGTAAAAGATCGGTAAACAGTACTTGAAGCATATAAATCGTGGTAGAGTATTTAATAGGTGGCATTTTGACGAAGCGACCGATGAAATCGTTATAAGATCGGAACGAAGCAGGGATTTCACAGACGATAAACAGAATAACAATAGCTACAGCTATCCTGATAGCTTTCACGTCTAGCCTTTGTTCGCCTTCGTGTGTAATTTGTTTTCTCCTTGAACTTATCTTTCTAAGAGTCCATATCAGATGGCTGTTGAAAATTATTAGCATTATGGCAGGCAGGATTTCTTTGTACAAAGGACTAGCAAAGTGATCAATCCACGTAAATATTTCAGTGAGAAAGTATCTTCGTATGGGATCGCTTGCTCCGCGGATTGATTTTATGACGACTTTATTACATTCGTCATAAAACCAGATACCTACTGTAGTACCGATAATCAATGGAGAGCCTAAGATACCAAAAATAATATAGAGACAACAAACTACAATTCTTACCCTTGGTATTGTGGAATGAGTTCTAGCGAAGAATGGCCTAGCGATAGAAAAGGACCTTAGTTTCTAAAACTAGCAGTACAGTTATCCAGTTCCTTGTCACTTGCGCTGAGTTTCTCGGTAACCAAGCTACCAGATAGATCCATGGCCGAACACCCCAACTCATACTCGTAGGAATCAGGAACATATGACTACCCTGGGTCAAACCGGAGACAATGAAACGAAAAGGCTCTTGAATTATGTGAAATGTAAGAAAGATTATGTCAGCCACTGCCAGACATCGCAGAATGTAGAGCGATATGTGATTTGAAGTTTGGCGACGTAAAATCACAATGCTGAAATAATTCAAAATTATTCCGACGATACGGATAGGAAAACCTCCAGCTAGTTTTACGCTGATTGACAATACGTTTTGGAATACGTAAGGTGTGCAGGGATTTCTAGTAGTTGTAGAGAGTAGTGAAGTTGTCTGCGAACTGAAATTCATCGTGAGAGAGAAACCTGTAATCTATGAAATGGAACACATACCAATGCGTCACGTAATATGCACATTCTATGAATGCTTGTATGTATATATTTTCACGATCTCTCTCTTTTGAAAACCTCAACCGTTCGGAATTCCTGGACCGCCACGCTGATCGTCAATCGCTAAACGTTATTCGCTATCCGTTAATCGTCATACGCTATTCGCTATTCGTTATTGATTCGGTGGTACCGAGTAGTTTCTTCATCGCAACGCGCGTAAAAGTCATCGAACAACTGTAACACGTGTAGACGACTCAAGTTTAGTTTTACACAATGGATGAATTCAAGCGTTTTAGAGTCGAAATGTATAAACGTGAAATGATTTATTACATTGATATCTTCAACGGTATAAAAGCCTTTGATTTTATAAACCTAGTTTTACGAAAAAAAACCATATGTTAGTGTAGCAGCAGTGGTGGTTTCATAACGATATGTATCATGTTGATATAGTTGTAAGTGTTTGGAATTCTCGATTCTTTAGGTTAACGAACTCTTCGAGATCGGCCTGCTGCCGAATTCTTGAAATACTCCTGGATTCTTTTGGTTCAACATATTTTCATGAGACAGAATGTTTATCCAAACTAGTTTCTACTTTCTAGAAAGCTCACAGAACAATATCAAGATACCCTCAAAATCAGAGTAATTTGTAGTTTTTGAAAAATCGATTGAGATTATTCGAGATGATGATTTTGATGATTTCATTGCTCACGTGAATCGTTTTGTCCTAAAATAACATTATCAAATTTTTCGGAATATCGAAACGTTTCATTGAATCTTATTCGTAGGTGAACATTTAAATAATGAACCCAAATATAACCTTATATTGTCACATCTACACGTGTATTATATTTACGTGTATTACGTTTGTATATATTTGTATAAGATTTCGTTTCCAAAATAAAATATAAATCATGTCCAGTTTCCCAACATACTAGTTTACGTGGAGCAAACCCGTCCAAAAACCCGGTTGGCTTACATGTTAAAATCGATTCGAATGAGTCTAAGTTACAACAGTCAACAGTTGGGTCGGAATTAAAGAAACCAGAATCTTGCATCTTTAAGCGTCGATTTTTCAGATCAGGCTATAACCAGTACTACAGTCTTCGCCTAAGTTTCGTCCGACATGGTTCGAATCCGACTCTGAAGGACCATTTTTTTTTAATATTTTGGAACTCATTCATTAAGGACTATGGTTGCTAATATAGGGTTTACTCACTGTAAAAACTGTTATATGCAGAAATAAACGTAAATAAATAATCGAATGTGTACTATTTAAATAAGTAACATCAGTTTTTTGGTTGCTGGTGGCTTGTATCATCTGTCTGATGTGCGATCGATTAACCCTATCTAATTCTGTAGCCGGGAAATCCCCTGGTCAGCATTCACATGTCGGGTGCCACCTCGCATGCCAGCAATCGTTCTGCTGTCAGTGTCATTTATCCGGGATTCGAACCCACCCGCAGAATTCATTTACTGTTTCGAACGGTCAGCGCCGGCCCTACGAGCATTATTGGTCCGGTCACAAATTGTCATTGAATTTACTCGGCGTTAAATAATACTGGTTAGACCAATGGTCGTTCAGAATATACGACTTAGCCGCAGTAAGTAACGATAACGATTGAGACATTGCTACGAGAATACGAAAGCATTATTTCATATAGGAAACTGAATTTTTTTCTTATATTGCACCGAGTTGAGCGGTTATATACGACTCGGCCAGATCCGACTTAGGCAGAGTTTACTGTACTACTATTCAATGGCAGTCGTGCGGTTCGGTTTTATTAAAAACTGCTGTTGCTGCTGTGACAACTGCCTCCTGTCAGATAATTATAGAAAATACAGGAATGTTATTTGATGACGGATCTCAGAGGTCATTCATAACCCAATCATTATAAGTTGATCACTTTCAAGACGAAGAGACGAGAATTTTTCTGGTTTTGGTGCTTGATCATCAGGATTCAAAGAAGTTGATAATTATTACTTTGAATGTTATTTTTGTCGAAGAGGAACGTTTTGAGCTTGATGCGTTAGTTGTCCCTGTTATTACTAAACCTATGTCAGTTCAAGTTACATCCTATTCTAGAATTCCTGAGTTCAAGGGTATAACATTAGCACATAGCGTGAACAGTGGTTCAAATTCTTTCAATGTAGCGTTATTAGTCGGTTCAGATTTTTACTACCAGTTAGTAGATAAATCTAATGTTATACGGTCTGAATCTGACCCGGTTACTGTAAACAACAAGTTAGGCTAACCGGTCTTTGGTTGGGTATACCCGGTGGCGAGGTCCATAGGCAATTATATTTTTTTCTGGAAATGATTATTTGTAATGGCGAAATATCGAGTCGGGTCGTTCGTGCCCGAGAAACAGGGTTTTCTTTTGTTGTGGCCTTACCCACGCTAAGAATAGAATATCCTATCCGTATAGAATTTCATTTAGTTATTTTAAACTATTTGTGAGTTAGAGCCCGGGAATGAATTTCACAAAATGGATTTCTGCGACCTTGACCTTGGACCTACAGGACCCAAAATCTAATCAGATACTAACCAAGGACAACACAACTCTTGAATGTAAAGAAAGTCTGTCAAAGGGTTTAGGTGCTAGGGCACGGAAAACACTGCGGACAGATGGACGGACGACGAAGTAAATACAGCATGCCCCAACAACGCGTTGTGAGGGCAACCAAATCTAGAACCAATATTTATGATTAATTTCTCTTTATGTATGATCGTGACCATTTTCCATGTTTTTGTTTCGGTATGCAATGGCCGCGACGTTATTACGTCGATCGATTAATTTTAGTCGATGGTGTTCGAGTCCCGCAATTCGAAGTCCGATTAAGCTCAGTTCATAACACAATGCAATTTTATAACATTACCATCGTCGTTTTCCAATAATCTCAGATGGTTAAATCGTTGATAAAGAGGAAAGGTCACATTGATGTCTGAACGGAAAGTCTTCCACATTTGCCGTGGAGTATGACGGTGATTGATTATTAAGGACCATTTGAGCACATCGGTTTTCAAATGAAGAAACAAATATTGTCAACAATGATTCATTTAGTTTTTGAAAGAACTTTGTTTTAAGCCCACGTCGATAAAACGTTGAAATTAAGTAGTAAAGCGACGCCAGCTTACAACAAACAAAACCATCGACGTAAATCCACGTTAGTATTTCGACATCACAGTCTTCAACGCAGGATCGACGTCGAAAATTGGTTGTGTACCTGCTGGCACTACCGGTTTAATTGTTTCGTGATCAGCAATCAACATTAACATTAAAACATTACATTCACTGGTGCAGTCATTTACATGTTATACGTGTACCTAACGTAGAACCCAATATTGATTGGATTACAGAAAATATCATGTCCATATGACCAAGTGGTACAAGGTAGTAAATTCAACTTATCAAAATTTGAAAAGGAACATATATTTTTTTCATAGAGATGTGCCTCTTCCTATTGACTTCCATAATTTACTTTGTTTTTTCTTAGCTAGCGTTGTGGCTAAAGTTTGAAAAGAATTTAGAATTAATTTGTCAAACGTTAAAGTTTATATGAGGAGAGAAAAAACTTTTCCCACTGCCTGTTCCTATTCACCCCGTTTTACGGTAACGTGTACATAACTAAAATCAATTACGTACCAGATTAGATCTTTAATCAACACATTTTCAAAACCTGGTCGATATGACCTAACGTTACAATGGTAAATGTTTCCAGGGGTGCTGGAGATGGATACCTGTATTTCTGCCTATTTCAGCCAAAACTTCTGAATGCCTAATGTTAAAATATGACAATAAAAGAGCAACCGCTTTCGTGACATTAACGTTGCAAACATTTATTTATATCCAACGATTCTGATTTTCTTCTACATCCAGTAAATATACATTTCGTGTATATTCATTGAGACTGATTCTTGCTAAAACGTTGTTCATTCATCTGCTTCCACGTCAAACACAAGATCGATGGCCTTTAAGGTTCACTAGCATTAATAGCGGGTGTAGGAGAGTCCGTTGTCTCTTTGGACTTAATTTTGTTATTCATTCGATCCCTTAATCGGATGTTGCTACGAGTGCCATCTGTCGACCAAATAAGAAACTTTTCAGCAAACGCTTCCCTCACCTTTCGACTGGCCAATGCGTAAATGAGGAAATTGACTGAATAGCTTATTTCTGAAAGAATGACGGACATTGAACTCGATACCAATTGCAGAACTTCTCGTAAGTGTGGGAGCACGGTTACTAGAGTAAGAGAAACTATAGTAGGAAATAACAGAACGAGAAAAACGAGCATTACGAGAAGCATAAGACGAGTAACTCTGTTATTGGTTAATTTGACGGCGGCGATCGGCATTCTAGCACTGCGGAGTCTCAAAACTGCGACTATACTCACGCAACAAAACGTTATAATGATAAAAGGCAGGTAGCCCATCATTAGAGTCCCTAAAGCGCGTGAGTCGTGGCGTCGATTGGGTATCCTACAACTGGTGTGGTAGTTCATCCATGGACGCAGGGAACCGTCGATTAACACTACGCAAAGGACGCTTAGAACCGTGCAACAGGTGGCGCCACGTGCCGATCCACGGCGACACAAACGCGACGCTGACATCGGAAAACAGACAACGATAAAACGTTCAATACTTATCAATGTTACTAACCAACTGCTCAAAGCGGCAAAATAAAGCTCTTTGCGAACCCTCCAAAGACCACGATGACCAACGGTCTACCCGAAAGGGCGCTGATGTAATTAATCCAGAAAATACTGTGCAGTATCAAATTACCGCCGTCGCTTATGGCTAGAGCTGCCAGGTAGACCGCGAACGAGCTCTTGCGCATTTTCGGCATCATCATAACGATTAATGATACGACATTCGTCATCAGACCGAAGACAATAAAGAACGAGGTGCAAACAATGTGTACCCACTTTATCGACCGGTTCATAGTGTTCACCAAATCCACTGGATAGACAAAATAGAAGTAGCAGGACGCGCCATAGAGGTGTCGTTCTTGGGGATAAGTTTCATTCGCGTAATTTGAAGTCGAGTTCATTTCTTTATCGACGTATTTGTTTTAACTCGTGAATATATCTCATCAAAGTTCAACTAATTGATTGGTGTTTTCTTCTTGTTCGCGTGATTCACGATCCACACACGGCTCCTTCACGACGGATCTTGGGTAAAAAGTTTTTATACACCGTTTTGAAATCAATTAGAAACTCTACGATGACGGCGCTGCAAAGAGCACACAATGTAAATTCCCGTTCTTATAGAAATAGTCAGCTTTCGAAAATGCAAGTTTTTGGTTCTCGATCCGTTATAAATAATCCGATATCGTCAGTAAAAGTGTTTGTCATGGACCAAATTGCGGCGGTAAGAATCTTCTGGTGATTTTATTTACGATGGGAGATACGCCAGCTGCGTGTCACACATCAATCTGATTGATAGTAGTGTCACGCCTCTTCCGTAGCCACGCCTCTCTCCACCGAAAGTGCCGCTTTTATAAGCATATCCACAGAAATGTTTCTTTGTATTAAAATAACGATAAAACAGAGTAATTGCCTAGTCACCACTCCGACCAGTACGTCAGTGACCTATGGTCTGGTAGCATTGTTTGCAAGGCAGCATTTTATTTCGATGCATTGAACAAGTGTTTTGGACGACTTGCTCTGTATAAGCCCGAGTTCTGAATAGTGTCATCTAGTGGATCTCCGATTACCCAAACAACTTTGACTGCCCCCACTTCATGTGGGCACAAAATATCCCGGCAGCCCATGTCCAGGTATTCTGCATTTTAATATATTTCATAAATTAGACATTCGACGGTCATTGACAAATTTGTAAGGTTTCACGGTTAGATAAAAAAGAAAGATTCGACTTTTCCTGGATGTGCAACGTGAGGCATAGGAATATGTATTAGATGATTACTTGAAATACAGGATATTTGAGGGTGGTATATTGGGGGTTTACTGTATTGTAAAACAAATAAGTCACATAGACCTAACCATTCAATCCAATCATCCACACTGAAGGTACTCTTCTCCTCCCGGTGAAGTGTCAATGACAGGTACATACACTGCACTCACACTGTTCGATTTTCGATTTTTTAAACTAACCGTTGTTAATTCGTTATTTTATTGCTCATGCTCCATTGCTCTAGAGATAATATTATATATACTTGCAATGCGGTTTGGCATCAAAATCGTTCACAGGCAAAAGTACACTGTCCTTTTAAATACAAAATCCTCTAGAAAAATAATCAAAAGTACGCCACATTTCGATCTCGCCTTTGAGATCATGATGATCTCTAGGGTGAATTCTAGGTCGTGTTCTTTTAATTTTTGATTAGATAAATTCTCGATTAAAAAAAAAAATTGTAACGTGTAGATAGTGGGTTCTTATTATTCGTTCAGCGCGTTTGAGTGCGTTTATTCTACTGAAGGAGTAAAGGATTTTGTATCAAAGGCGTTTCTAAATACTAATTGGAGAAAAGAATGATCTGGGAATCTGTGCATTTTTTCACGGAGATCAGGGCGTTCCAAAGGGTCTTGGTTTTAATTGAACCTTTCAAATTCATGCATTATTATTTCATCAATTATCTAACACATAGGTGTATATCACAGTGCAATAGGCCACACCTCATGTGATAACTTTGAATTGTCATAATTTGTCGTTGTGAAATTGTGTGAGATGTAATTACGTTCATCCTCAGTTATGTGGAAAAACAACACCCTTGCAATTCAGCTAATCAAATCCCATCCTCTGCGATAACCTTTAACTTTTACAACTGTTCCTAAATCACTTATATTCTCAACCTCCTGATCATCTTCATTGACTTTTCTACTCTTGTCTTGTTTCTAAATGCAATTTTAGAGGTTTAATTCAGAGTAAGTAACTGGGAATAACGAATAAACTAGTTTTCTCAAATAAATGTGATTTTGTCTATTCCGGGTTACAAAATCGGAATTAATCTCCGAAAAATCGCTTTTAACTAAGGAAACTAGTTTATGAGTTACTGACTCGCAATAAACCTCAAAATGTTTTTTGCTTGACCACCATAAGCCCTCTTTCTCTCTTTTTTACTTGATCATCTTCAAAGTAATATATGAACCCTTTCAGTGCGCTTAACGATACGATTGATCATAACATTTGTCTATAGGAACGACTCCAAATTGTGCGGCGACGGTGACGACCGACCACCACAGAACAGACAACGTAGAGTACGATAGATTTGACTTTAATTCCCCAAAATAGTATACATTACGAGATATTTATAGTAAGCACTGAAAATACGATTCGGTTGATCGGTTTTCGACACGGATTAACGTTGGTGACTACGACTGTTCTCGACGACATTCTTCTACATCGACTTAAATCTGTGTATGGTTTTGGAAACACACTCACAGCTCTTGTGAGTTCCTATATTATAAACCGTACTTAAACAGTAATCGAAGGAGGTGAAAGTTCGGCTTCTAAACCTTTAACCTGTGGTATTTAAAAAAAATAATATCCGGTGATTCTATTCTAATGTTTTCACAAATCACGCAGTGCTTGTTTCGTGAAAATCGTTTTTCTGTTAGACGTTTTGTGTTACCTAAATACCCGGTAACTACCGCAACTACCCGGAAATTTGAACGGAACAATGTCTTCTGTGATGTGATTTTCTTGACGAAATAGAGGAAAGATGCAGCTGTTCATGTTATAATGATAATAACAACAACAACAACAACAACAGCAGCAGCAGCCAGCAGCAGCAACAGCAGCGGCAGCAGCAACAGCAGCAGCAACAATGTATATAGACGTGATCCTTATACATAAGACGTGCCTCGGGGTATACTGATTAAACTAATATTCAAGATATCATTCCTAATTCATTGATAGATACTAAGTTTAATGGTGAGTTCAACGGCGATGAACTAGTGGAATTTTTTCGTAGTCGTCGGCGAATTCTGAAATCTCCATATGATTAAAAAGTTGGAACGGATTCATTTTTACTAATTAGATAAATTTGAAACGAGGAAAGAAAGACCGAGAGTTAAAATAGTCTAATTTAGCGGATGCAGATTTTCTAAATGATTAGATTAGTTAAATGGAAGACAGGGTGGGTGCTGATATAGACTGCAGCGAGGTAATCGATTTTTTATAACGACCGTCTTGCCACCGGGTGAAGAGTATTATACGATTTTGGATATGTCTACAGCTATATTTCGTGGCCGCGTTCACGACGGTTTCTTTGCGAAGCACAAACTCCGCAATTCGTTTCTGATCTCTTTTCCCGTCATCAGATACAAGTAGAGATTGAACGAAAAGTTTATCATTAGAATATCGGTGAGGGCGGTGAAAATTTTTTTTAATCCCGCATTAGTCCCGACGAAAGGGCTCACTAAAGTGGCGGGGAATGTCGTAACCATGAAGAAAACGCACAGTACCAGAACCAACACGGTTACCTGGTTTGAGTATTTAGATGCTCGGGTTGTTCCTGAGTCTCCCCTTTTGTTGAATAACGTGATGGAAGTTATGGCGGACGTGATCGCTAACAAAATACACGGGCCGATAGAGATGAGAATCGACGACAGCAAAGGCTTGGTAAATGTGAGCACATCTTTAAAGGTACAACCGTTATCACTAACGTCAATAGTTACAAATAGAAAACTGTAGATCAGCGCTATGAAGCAGATTACGGAGAAACAGAGTTTCGACGCTGTATTCGGGCTCCAGAAACGAGGACCTCTAAACGGAAAACAAACGACGCACATTCGCTCGGCGGATACGAGGACCAGCGTCCACGGACTGCTCGAAAGTCCAACCGATATAAAATACTCAAAAAGTATACATTGAATTCGCGTCGACGGTTTGACCAGTAATTTTCCATAAAATGCATATGATATAACGTTGATATATTTGGCGAAGTAACCGATGAGAACCAATGTGTCGCAGACGGCCAGCTGAACGAACATGCGACTGAATGAACGTCGCCATAGATTACGTCGCAGCATAACTATTAAGATGAGGAGATTGCCGCCAAATCCGAGCACGAAACAAAGACTGGCGAATACGAGGTAACACCACAGATAGGTTCCGTTTATCGTACTCGCTGCGAGTACGACGCTTGTGTAGATATTAGTGGGATTCGTGCGGTTCCGATGAACTGAAGTTGCAGCCATCGCGTCGACCAATCAGACTTCACTCTCAATTACGGCTCGCTGATTACTATGAAACTATCTCGAAAGTTATATAGATTTCCCAAACGTCCTCGCAGACTTCTTTCGTGCGTCAATTCGAATGACCTTGAATTCTATATACTTTTACGTTATAAGTGTGTAAATCATCGTATGGATTCAATGGAGAAATAGTTACCTGTTCCTCAACGCTCGAAACATTTGTACGTTTAACAAAGCATCATCGATATTTCGAAGTTGATACATTTATATGATAATAATCTGTTTTATAAGTTTAAACAAATCGATATCGATGATGATGATTCTGACAATTTTCTTCCAGACGAGTAGGCATTTGTTGTTGTGTTCGCTGATTGGTTCATTTACCGAGAAATCCGACGGAAGCCAAATGTTGGATTTGGTATACGGTAAAATCTTCCGAAAAGAAATGTCCTGGAAAATATGTCAATGGGAAAAATGTCCCCAGAAAAAATGTCCTGGAAAATATGTCCCCTCAAAATATCCTAGTCTATCATTACTAACTCGGTAATGTAAGTTAATTTCATAATAACGCCGGGAACAAACTTGGTAATACATTTAATCATAATTTCATACGAACAATTATTGAAAATTTATAACAAATAATGGGTCCACTAAGATTTAAATATTTGTATTATAAATTTATCTTCTCATATTTGACGTAATAATTGAAGTATGAACATACAAACCATAGACCTTGCTAGAAAAATCGTAGTAGGTTTTTGCGGCAAAAATTAAAACAACGGAATTTCTAACTTTTAAATGCGTTTTATTCTTTAATCCGATGGGAATTTTTCAAACATTACCAGGTATTACCTGAAAATTAAGCACTAATCAGAGCCTGATATAAATTTTTCCGAAAGTGGCCACTTTTCAGAATTCGTCAGACTCACTACATACAGTCCCTGCGATTAAACCGAATATTCGATTAAACAGGGTGAGGGGTACAGGCCCAAGTCCGATATACGACATTGTAGTGCAACGTGTAGATATACTTTTGGAGTAAATCGGGGAATTAATGCGCAAGCTGAAATGTAAAAGCGTAGTAATACGCCTTACATACTAGGGTGATGACTCTAAATGACGGTTGACAGATGACACCCTACACGCAAGTTAGGTGACGACTCCACAGGACGGTTGACAGCTGACACCCTACATAACAGTTAGGTGATGACTGCACAGGACGGACGACAGGTAGACACCCTATACGACAGTTAGGTAATTACTGCACAGAACGGTTAACCGGCAGACACCCAATACAACAGTTAGGTGATGACTGCATAGGACGGTTGACAGGTAGACACCCTACATAACAGTTAGGTGATGACTGCACAGAACGGTTAACTGGTAGACACCCAATACAACAGCTAGGTAATGACTGCACAGAACGGTTAACTGGTAGACACCCAATACAACAGTTAGGTGATGACTGATGCCTGAACGTTACATTATAAAGTTTCACGAACGTTTCCGAATGTTGTATGGACGTTGTGTGCTAGCTGGAACTTGTCTCTTTTCCACGATAATGTTCCATCGGAGCCTGGCGAGGTCCACACGTGTCTAGAAAAGTTATTTGAAAATATTTTTCGAATTCGAAAAAAGTCACATCAATACATGAGAATAAATGAGACCCAAATAACGAAATTTCTGTAGGAATGCTTTTTCATTGAAATACTGCCATTGAACCCTGAATCTCACAATATGACTTATGTTATTTCCATACTCTTGTTTCGACATCTTCACTATTGCCATCTGGTAAGATTCAGATGGCAGTCTACTGTAGACGGCGGAATAAGAGTTGTAAATAAGGTCTCTTTAGTAAGTTGTAGAATCGTGTTTCTCATCAGAACAGTTTTATTTGTATTTCAAATGTGATGAGATTGGATACATAAACTGTACTGTATATAAGAATTGAAATATACTGTAAACGTGATCACAAATAATCAATACGTCTCTTACCTATCGGTAGTTTGGTTCCAGTGAGAAAACTGAAGTTTAAAATCAAAATCATGCACGAAACCAGCATTTTAACAGGATATATCTGTAAGCTCGGCCGCGTTCACAAATATCATTTGTACTGATTTGTATCGTTTTGATTATGTAACATGTAAAACCCAGCAGAGCAATAACATCAAATAATGTCATTGATATACTGCATGATCAGCAGATGCGTCACGCCTCAAAACGCTGAGTGTCTTTAGCAATAACTGTTTAAATTAGAAATAACCGTACGGCTTACTTTGCAATATTTACAGTTCCATCCACTACTGTCACTTTTTTTCCAAATCTCACAAGAACATGAGTGAATTTCTTTATGGCTAATTTGCAAAGTTACAAATGTGTAACTTCGTGGTAAATTTCTACATATATCTTTTACCGGGACGAGAAATTCGTGGAATATTTCTGTATGAAAATCCGCTGCAGAAATTTGGTCAGATAACTATTGATTTCAAGTTTCATACAACATTTTTGTTCGTTTAGTAACATGTAAAAGACAGACAGTATTTTAGTCTTATCTAGATACGAGCTTTTGCAACAATAGCAGCTTCAAGCAGCTTCATCAGATAAAGAAGTCCCTGTATGAATAACCCATAATGCGACTTCTAGATCCAGTTTTCCACATGTGAGTTACTGTTAACTCAGAGTAAAAATAATCAATTTTCAATGAGTAACTCTGAGTCAAATCCTAACCAGAACTGTTGAACTGGGTCTCGTGTTATAGGTTTTGTTGATTGGACAGAAGGTTAACATAGGCTCCTCTACAAACCTTATTATAGTTTATATAATTATTTATTATAATTATGTTAGTGCGTGGCTCCAGAGAAAGCAGAACTCTTAATATCTAACTACAAATGCACATGCTCAAACACTTACTTCGATGACGTGGTGCACATCGACTCGCACAGAACCCTTCAAACTAGGTATCAATGTATATAAAAATTATCGTGCCGCGCGGGTCGCATCGAAACCGGTTTCATTCAGTTTAGATTATGCATATCTCGTACCAATTAGCAACTCATCGACGAGTATAACTAATTATGCGTCCGATCACAGATGAAAATGTTTTGTCAGCACGACCTGGTGTGAGCGGCATCATCAAATTTGATTATTAGATTTTCAAATCAAATCAACTGCTATTAGATATTTGTAGTATCTGATTCATACTATATTGATACATATTTCATGCAGTTCAGAATTGATTGATATCTGTAGAGCCGCGCAGTTTATAGAGCGGAGATGGATTATGACCAGTGACCCCGATAGTTAGATAATATGAAATATGAAACTTCATTGTGTTCGAAAATTCTTGTCGTTCGCACAGATTATTACACCTGGGTGTCTTGTATTTGTTCACACCTAGGGGTTGTCGCGATGGTATATGGTTTACCAGTCTGGACAGAGGTGCTCAGACTGTCTCCCGTAAAAAAGTATACACCTCTTGTGAACATGTATGGAATCGCGCTGAAACGAATTTAAGATAAACTGTTCTCAAAAACTTAGCTGTTACTGGAAATTAAATGGAATTTGAATTGTCTTCTTGCGCAGGATTTAGTTGGAATGGAATCGCGCTCAAACTGATTACCGGATTTATAACTGTTATCCAAAACACAAGGATTCAAATTGACTCAAGGATTATCATTATATTGGATATACATTAAACACACAGGATTGGATAAACTGTAAGTTCGAAAAACATTAACAGCTGAAATTATGTTTTATAGGTTAAGTTTGTTTAGGAACTTACTCGGTGAGGGATTAAGTTATAGGAGTGCATGAATATTAATACAATCTTAAATCAAATGCGTTAATCAATAAAGAGGGTCCTATTAACGTCAGGGTCCTGTGGGTCTCGGGATCTACAGATAAAAATAGCAGTTTGTTTATTACTTATATCTTTATTTCAGGATCCTGTATTTCATGCTTCTTTTTTTCCAGGGTCCCTCTTTATTTTCAGGTTTTTAACTTTATTTTTTTAGAATTTCCGATTTTTCAAATTTATTGTTTTATAAGACAACACCTTTTATGTAAATATTTTACTTGAAATAAACGTGACAATTTTAGGGTCATCGCTGAGACAAGACCCCAGAAGACTATGCCACAGAGTACGTGTCTTCACCCCCAGCACACAACAGAATGGCCCGATTCAGGTACGGCCTGTATGTTCTTCTTCAGTGAGAAGAACAAGACCCCCTAGTCACAGAAGATTGAACATGAAGTTGAATGATGATGACAGAGTGACTGAAGAATTCCGGTGTGACCTGTATAACATGTCTCTCTATTTCAGTATCCTCCTCCCTACCCCCAAACCCTAGCCTGAATGGGTAGGCCGAATATATAGGTTAGGTTAGAATAGTTAGTTGATAGATCTTTAATTAGAACATAATTTCAGCTGTTGATATAAAACACAGTTGTAATTTCAAGTGGAACTTTTTAACAGGAAAAGTTGCATTTATTTTCAATTGAACTTGATTGGAAATGTTTGACAGTTCGTGAGTTAAGTGTGATTTGAGTAAGATGAAGAGTTGGAGAGTTAAACTCTACTTCTTATAAAATACAAATGACATTTACTTACGTACAACTGGTTTCAGGTTCAGACAGCCGGTTTCGGTCGGGTCCTATTCCTGTGGAACCTAGATTTCTGGTTTTATATGGTTGAATTATTTTATTGATATTTGAGCTGATTTCGGGAGTGCGCTGTTTGTTTTGATTTCGATATTTCTTGGGTATATTTTTAGAAGACGCGGTTTTTTAATTGATGATTCAAATCACTCGTTTCATGTTATTTTGAGGTCTCCTCTCAATTTTATATAATCTCGTAATAGAAGCGCTTGTTTTTCGTACCAGTGAACATCAGTGTTTTATTACGAACATAGAAATTCATTACATGAAACAGAATTAGATTCAACGATTTATTACAATTATGCTACATGTAGATTATAGTGGCTACGAACTTTTTAAGTCATCATTTCGAAGCCATTTCGTGCTGTCTTATTTTTGACATGGCGACTCTAGATAAAATAGCGGTTTATACATAAAGCACTATTTGAAAGAGGTTTTGAAACTAATGGGACTTAATTCGTGCGACCGAACGATTTCGCTACTTGTATCGAAGCGATTTATGCGAGGTTGACTACGTATTATCTGGACACACACAGGATGCCGCACGCGGTTTAGCTGGAATCTGTAACTGGTGATTAGTTCCATGCATAGAACAGTTCTTATGTTACGTGTAGCACATTTTCTCCACGACATGTTCGCTAAATTCATCCCGTTTATTTGTCTGACAGTCCGCGTCGCGTCCGAGTTTCGAGAGTTCTATACGATGACGGTCGACGCGTCTGCAAAATCGTACAAGTCGACAGTCGGGTCGCGCGGTGAATGCGCGCTGCGCTGTTTGAGCGAAGGGTCGAATTGTCGCGGTTTCGACGTCGATTTGACGAAATCTGACGGCGTCGACGAATGTTACCTGTTCGACAACGAGCTGGTGAAATACAGAGCATCAGGAAAAACGAAAATTGTCATAGTACAAACACGATAAAGGTATTTTTCTCGAGATCTTACAACGTATTTTTAATTCATAAGTGAATAAATGATTCCAGCTCTAGAGAAGCTCTAGAATATTCGCATAAATCATGTTAATCGGGCTATTTGAAATCGTCTTTTTGAGAATATCGGATATGTATATATATATATATATATATATTATATATTCCTCTGTTTGTAGAACACGGATCTTGTAGATTTGGATTTTTCGTTGCGAATGGAATTTGCTATCACGTTTTCCGATGGAACAGTAACGCTTATAAAAGTGCGACCGTCACAGACGCGGCAAGTTTCTGTACCTATCACGGTTGGATACTTGCTGAACCCCGCACTTCACAATCGAGGGCTGCCTTGAGGAAATATCTCATCGACAAAAATGGTACGTCTAACTTCATATTGATAGATTTTAAAGCTAGAATAAATTCATACCTTGTTTCTTCTAATCGACCGGGTAAATTTTGTAAACTGCCATAAAATTTGTAATGATGTCATTTCTATAACTGTCGGGTCTGTTATTGTTAGTTTGATCATGATTAAAAAAGCGATGCACGGTAGATTGGGTGGCCGGCCGGCTCAACTTTTAAACCCTACAGAAATAAGAAACAAAGTTTGAACATTTTTGTAGCCGAAGTCCTATCATTAAACGAGTTTGAATGAACTTTCTGGTAATAATACCAGGTTGTTGATTTAGACGTGGGATTGCGAAATATCGTGGAGTCTAAACCATCACCTATTATCTGAAGCTCTTAGGCCATTTTCTCTGGTTAGTTACTGCCATACCGTATCTTCAGTTTTCACACCATATATCAGTTATCCTTTTGAGTTACCGGGTCAAAAGGCGCCACCCTTAAAATGGTTGAAATGGAGTGCACAATTATTTCTAACATTTATATTTCTTTTTCAGAAGTCGTTTATAAACCTATGTTAGGTGGATATGATTTGCAGACGAATTCCGGGTCAATGCGCGGCCCGTGGGTTTTTGAGATCAGATAATACCACTATCGCAATCCTACCCTGGGACAGCGGGGAACCGAACTATCGGCACGAACGCTGTAGTCAGTGGTACATCGATACAGATAGATATAATGATATTCTTTAGCAAAAATAATATACATGTACACTTTTAATCGCGCTGTTGTTTTAATTCACCATTAATTAATTATTACTCACACAATCAGTTAGACATCTGTCAATTCGACACCTGTGATAACAGTTTGTTTTGTAATTAATTGTGTGCTCAAACATGTCTGTCAACTTTTATAGTATTATATAAATAGAATGTAAATCCATGAACAGCAGTTGAGTTTGAGACGAGTCTTGGAGCCTGATACATCTTGCAGGCAAATTCCCAAGCTACTCGATTGAGAATCTAAAGAATAAAATCGTCTACGTTTAGTGCTGAAAACTACTAGCTTTCTCATTGTTGCATAACTCAGGATTTAATCGTAGCTGGAGCTTCCCCGAAAGACGAGTTAGAACAATTAGTTTTGTTAAATTGGTGGAGAACCCGTGAGCAGAGAACTGGTACCTATTTGTCAACAACGCAGCTACAATAATCATCTGAAGCATATAAACAGTCATCAGCACCTGAGCGAGATAAGAAAATCATGACGTTCTTCATCAACGACCAGCCATTGGAGTGGAGAAACTACCATGATGGAAAAACCCAGCATCAAAGAATTTATCTTCAAGTGCCAAAGAACTTCCATGATAAATGTGAACGGTGTGGTAAGTGGGATATGGTCTATTCACACAAGTGTCATGCATTGATATCTAGGTGTAATCTTTGTAAGCGAATAGGACATTTCGTTCGATGTTGTAGATTCAGGAATACGCGAATAGATAATAAATGCTCAATTCAAAATAATATAACAAACGAACCTAAAATTAAAATTAAATGTGAAAAGCAGAAATCAAGAGATAAAATAAGATTTCAAGAATACAATCTTAGAAAATTCATAGCTCGCCAAATGCCCTTTAATTCATTAGGAACTGCAATGTTCGTAGAGGTTAACTCTAGTCACCAAAATTACAGAAATGAAATTTTTAAATTTAAACGAGATATGAAAATTTTGCAAATTATTAACGAGGAATTAGAATCTGAAAATTTGGCATTTAGACTCGAACAGAAACATAAGGAAGGTATTGTAGCCAAAGCCAAAATTGATACTGACAAATTAGCAAATCAATTATCTGACACCAAAGTAATAGTGGAACAGAAAGCTAACAAAACCACTCTGAGTCAAGAAATAACCGAATTGAATTTTGAACTAGAGAAGTGGCGATCGCAAAATACAGAACAAATATGTAAAATAGAACAGTTAAAAAGGCAAATCAGTAAAAACGAACAACATAAACAGAGCATCAAAAAGATTAGTGACCAATTGTCAGAAGATAACGAAAATCTTAAAAACAAGTTAACAATCTTGGAGAGAGAGCGCATGTTTGTTAATCCGGTCAAAATATCAGAATGTACTGCCTTAGCTGAGCATTTGGATAATACTAAAAATAACTCGGCCAGCTTAAATCCAAAATCTCAGCAGGTAGAACCGGAACAAATTGCGTCGTGGGACCTGGCTAGCTATAGGCCACAACGTAGATTTAGAAAACCTTTTCGCAAGGTTGACACTGGCAGTGGATTGGATCTAGGTATCCACGTCCCCGTTACAGTGATTAATCGTCCACGTATGATTAAAGCATTTTCTGAGCCTTTCCAAATACAGATGCAAAAGAATATATTCGTCCCTGGTGACACATCAGTGAGGGATCTTAAATGCGAAATGCGAGATACATGGCTTAAGGAATTTTATGCATTGGAAATTGAAAGTATGTTTTTAGTTTGTGAAATTAAAAAAGGTCAACGATTTAGGTTAAATGATGATTTGAAATTAACTAATATAGCCAAAGACTATGGTCTTACGTTACCACTGCTCTTAGACATAAAATCTAAATTTGACTGATACAAATATATTACGATTCCCTAGACTTTAGATTAATAGAATTCTCATCAATGCATGTTTACTTGTGTGATGTCTGTCCTGGTTGTCCACACCGATAGAATTTGAGAACGGAACTGTAAATTTCGGTCTCTTTCTGAATCGCAATATAATTCATTCTCAGAACATTGCCGCCATCAACGAACAGAGTTACGCCATTGAAGTTAGCGGGCAGTGAAAACCCGTATATCGTGAACTTTAACGACGACGAAAATACGTGTGTATGGCAGGAATGAATTTAGTAAAACTCTTTTTACTGTGATTACGAAACATGTTGATATTCTATTCAGCTTTTGCGGACAAAAGTTTGAAGGATAGTAAGGAAGGATTTAGCAAAAATAATATACATGTACACTTTTAATCGCGCTGTTGTTTTAATTCACCATTAATTAATTATTACTCACACAATCAGTTAGACATCTGTCAATTCGACACCTGTGATAACAGTTTGTTTTGTAATTAATTGTGTGCTCAAACATGTCTGTCAACTTTTATAGTATTATATAAATAGAATGTAAATCCATGAACAGCAGTTGAGTTTGAGACGAGTCTTGGAGCCTGATACATCTTGCAGGCAAATTCCCAAGCTACTCGATTGAGAATCTAAAGAATAAAATCGTCTACGTTTAGTGCTGAAAACTACTAGCTTTCTCATTGTTGCATAACTCAGGATTTAATCGTAGCTGGAGCTTCCCCGAAAGACGAGTTAGAACAATTAGTTTTGTTAAAATTCCTTGCAACAATCACAACGACTTTTTATGTCAGTACAACCCGTGAGAAACACGGAAACCCGGTACACGTTTCATAACTGTAACACTTCCGATTTCATCATTAAATTTACAGTTGAAATCATTGTGCGAAAACGACATTAAAACCGGTGATGCGTTAAATATCGTGTCGTGACAATTACTATATAGATCAGGAGTGAATTATTAATATGTTTATGGCGGTTTATGACGCTTCACTAATTTGTCCTATTTGTACAAGAATAATAAAACCACCAGATAGTAACAGTAGGTAATATATACATTCATTAAAATGGATTTCGATATTACTTCGGAACATCAAATTTCTTTCATCGTTTACTGCTGATACACTAGGTACAGCAACTGCCAAAAATCTAAAACTGTCATCAGAGAAAACTCAGCCAAAATTCACTAACCTCCAATTCGTGATGCCATTCGGTTCCCGGCTGGTTGTAACAAGTTTATCCGAAAAAGAGGTTTTTACACGGTATAACATCGTACTACACGTCCTCAGTACAAACTACTAACTATAAATGTATTTCGGTGTTGCAAATTCTATTTCCATGTGTCCGTCTTAAGACTATGTAAAGCCTTTATAATTCCCACGGCATGAGAATCCAGAGGACGAACAATGAGCGAACAACTTGAGCAGACGACAGGCCATCAACAGTAACAGCGAGGACGTATAACTAATTACTTAGCAGACCACAAAAATACCACACATGGTATTTTCCTAAAATGAACTGTCCAATCAATCCGTATCCTTAATACCGGTAACTGATCGTTATTACCTTCTGTAGTTAATGATTATCAAATTAACTACACTTTGAAAACGAAAGTACGAAAAACTAAAATGCGAGAAAGATGACAAAGAAATTTCGGATATTTTCAATCAAGGTTGCGCCTGGACAAAAGTCCAAGTGCCGGTTCAACCGCTAGTGAAAATATTTAATTTAATATACTATTAATCCTGTTCTTACTATGGCTGATTCTAGAAATTACTTAATTATGTTCGTTGCACCGTTCGTCTTTTAGTTCTGTCGAGATTGGTAGGAATACAGTGACGTGGATGGTAGCGCAAATACTGCAAACGCGAGTTAAACAGCTTTTTTTGTACGCTGTGATTTTGTAGTTTTCTTTTCAGAAGAAATAATTTTTGATTTCTTGAATAACTGAACTATTATAACAGAATTCAATAGAATGATGAAAGATAACGGTAGAATGTAAGCGTAGACAACATTCATGGCGAAATATTCTAATTTATATTCTATAACAAGCGGCAACCTGGTTCAGTATCTCGACCGAAAATACGGGGCAAAACTGAACGATTATTTTCGGTAGCCAGCAAAATAAATTACAAAGATTGATTACTAAACTCCTTCGAGCTAAAACCAGTTCGGTAGGAACGGCTCTACCCGAGCCCGACCTACTTCCAGATACGAGTCTATATATCTGAGCGTACGTCGTCATTATCGTAGCCAATATGGCCGTATTAAACAAGGCAAAAAAAGCGAATGAATAGTGCCAGCCATTGACGTCGATCGTCAGAAAAATGGTGATCACGGGTTCGAAAAGTATATTTCAGAACAAACATGCGGCGAGACAATTCGGTCGAAAAGTGCAAAAATTGGGATGTAAAGTAAAAATTTCCGATTTCAAAGCACGGCGTTCAAATTTCGGCCGTGAAAAAGACTGGAAAACGGATTTCTTTGGAAACTTTAGACAATTTCTTTGGTAGCAGTTCGAGTTACGAACCGGAAATATTTCCGGGACTCGTGTATACAGCGGATAATCGAATAAAATGCATCGTGCATAACGGTGGAACGATCATCTTGACGGGGGCTAGAAATGAACGAGCGATACAAGATGTGTACTGACTAACATTCTTTTAAATGCCCTTCTCAGTCGCGACTAACTCATAAAAACGGTGCCCTCGAACTTTATAAACGCGTGGTGATAATGATGACGGAAAAAATTGTGAGATTTATATCATACGGATTATTCGATATGACTCCCGTATACGTGATATTAATACCTAGAAATTATCTAGACGATATCAATCCTATGGTGAAAACTTTCGTCGAACAACGTTTTGACGCGAATAGCTTAAAATGATTTTACAGCAACTCGATATGTCGAGTAATTTATATCGTAGAATTGTAGCCGCGATATTTTGTATAAAACTGTCTAAAACATTACCCGCGCAGAAGTAGGTTTTAAAGCAACTTTATATGATTTTTTTATTATAGAAAAATTTTCAAACCTTTTCTTGTGTAAACAAATTTCTATCGAACCTAAGTTTTTTCAATCGGAAATTTCATCGAACCGTTTAGTATTTTCCGGTTTTAATTTGTAAAACAGGAAATTGACGTCATCAAAATGTATTCCAACCGAAATAGAATTATATGTGATTTTATCACGAACGTGGTTTGATATGAGATCCATTAAAAGAGCACGTACCAGTATTGAAATTGTGTTGCTGTTTAACCGATACAAATCTAGAGTTGAATTGCAAGGTTAGTAAAGTGAATTGCATCTCCTCTTGTTGTCGTGGTAACACAGTGGTAATTGATAATAATGGCAAAGTTGACGGGACTGCAGAACGAATGGTTGACGAAAGTTTATTTTCGCACCAAAACATCCCGGTTCTTATGGAAGCGTTCAAACTCTAGACAGACTAGCAAAAGCAAACGGTCAGAAGATTTCTCGAAGACAAATCAAAGATTGGTCGTTGCGTCAAGACGTATACACACTACACGCGACGGCCCGGAAACGATTTCCGAGAAACAAAACCGTGACGTACAGACTTAACTCTCAATTTCAAGCCGATTTGTGCGACGTTTCCAAAATAGCGAAACATAACACCGTTAAAGAACAGGTTTCCGGTATTTTTTTGGTAAACTCGATCAAGTTCGTTGTGTTTTGTTTACTGAATGTTTTTCATATAGACAGTTTTGCACTATAGTTAGTTGAAACGTGAATTCGAAGGAAAGGAAAATTAATTCGTATTTCTGTGTGTGTGTGTTGTGAGGGGAAAATGAGCAATAAACAAATAGAAAACCATCGATTTGTTGAAGATGATTTTTGAGTGTGCGTAGTAATTTTTATGGAGTTGTAGGAATGGAATCTACAGAATATCACAATGCACAGTGCACATTGAATACCGGTTCTATGGGTTTAAAGAGGATTAATCCTTGAAATCAATAGTTATTTTTGACTGAATTTCTACAGTGGATTTTCAGACAGAAATACTCACGAATTTCTCGTCCCAGTAAAAGATATATGTAAAAATTTACTACATAGTTACAAACATGGAACTGAGTGCAAATGTCCAATAGGAAATCTCTCTGTTCCGGTGAGACTGGTAATAACGACGTTATAGTAGTTGGAAGTGTAAATATTGCAAATACGAGCGAAACTGTAACGAGCATTATTGTAGTACGTTTTGATTTTGTAGTTTTCTGATCAGACGAAACCATTTTTGAACCTTTGAACAACTGAACTATTATAACATAGTTCGATATAACGATCAAAACTAACGGTAAAAGGTTGACATGGATGACAATTGTGGTAAAAAACGTTACTTGGTCAAGTAATGCGTAGAAACATCCGAAAAACTGGTCAAAGAAATGTATCGACAAAGCGGGTGTGAGATACAGAACCATTACATTCACTGCAGTAATTATGAATATGGCTAATCTAGCGAATCTCGGTGTACATACCAAACGAGATGTGAACGGGAAGAGCACAACTGCTACGCGTTCTAGAGTTATAGCTACTATTAACCACGAACTATTGCTTCCTGCAAGTATCATTACAAATTCAAAGACTTGACAACTGATCGAAGATTTCATGATGAATATAGGACCGACGTTTGGATGTAAGAGAACGAACTGTAAAACGGGCATCAGCGTATTTATACAGTACAGAAAATCACAGACTGACAATACGATGAGATAGTTAGCGTAAGATAAACTGCGGAATCTGCGACTTATCATTATTAGGAAAGTAGCTGAATTTCCGAAGACACCAAACAGAACCAACGCAGGCGAAATGATCAATGACACAGTGCGGTAGATTCCAGACCTGTTCACTACAGACATGAGGATGATGTAACTGCTGTAAGTTCGACCGATTTGAACGCGAGTCGAATTCATGATTCACGGTGATTATTAGTCTTGCAGGTCTGGACTGACAGGAAGAGATCCAGCGTAAATGAAATAATGTAGATTTATCGAAGCGCACATTTATTTGTTTATTGAAAAATCAATTCTCTGATACCTTACATTAATCATGAATATGTAGCTACTATTAAAGTATATATAGTCGATGTAGTTACATAGTTACATTTATATTTTCCAGGAGTCAGAATACCGGTGGCTCGGTATCGTTGGACAAACATAAACATTAGCACACAAACAAGATTACCTATTTCCAATACTGCCATGTGGAATAATTATCGTCATTTCATATTTTCGCTATTTCATATAACATAAATTTTTTGCAGGGGGTAGAATTATGTGGCTTTCAAACTTCTTGATAACACATCTAGTTAAAAAAATTGTGTTTGTTTTGTGAGTTAATCCGGAATCGTCTCTTTTTATATATTCAGCACTGAACGTGTATCTGCAACATAATTCTGGGACGAAATATATTTCGTTTACGAGGTGATCTAAAATCGTCACATTTCGAGTATTCAGCATCTGGGTGGAATAGTGACGATGAAACTCTGTGCAAGGGCTCATCACTCTGTTGCGGTGTCGGGTTTGGGTTATCCACTAGTGTTGTGGTTCATCACTACTATTGAGGTCGCGAATCTCTCTCCGTGATGTTGTGTGGGTTACCGCGTTCTAGGCCGGATCTTCATTCCTGTACAATGCTCCTGTATATAGCCTAACGACTTCTTAAGTTATTCATTCGTTTATTTTCTCTTTACTAGATGTATACAATCTTCTTCCTTCAGCTCCCTTCTTTCTAATACCTCCATTTCTTCTCTCAAGCCTTCTCAAAGCTCTATTCTTTCTTCAACCTCCTTAAACTACCAACGGTCCCTTTTGTATATTGTTTTACTGTTTAGTAACGTGTGCAGGCCCTCTTCCACACATGGCTTGGAATTCATGGACTTAGACGTATTCATACGCCACAACATTCCTCCAACCCATGAATGGAGTGTTGACGTACCTACACACGTCACAATAAACTAAAAATATCATTTGCGCTCATCAGCTCATATTAGGTTTTCGAACGCAGACACATACGTCACTTCCAGACTTATTTATTTACATTATCGGTATTTATTGTTTATTTGAGACGTACGCATCAACGCAGGTTGTCTGATAATAGCAACAATAGCCATGACCTCCAGCTTCCGTACATTTATCTAGACTACTAAACAGACGGGCAGACTGTTGTTTGTGCTGTTAAGCCGCGGAACTGTTAAGACAATGCTGCCGCAATGTAATAAGTGTCTTAAAGCAGGGGGAAAGCTTTCGTGGCACGACCGTATGAAGTATGTCGTGGCATGACCGTATGACAGAAAGAAGTGAAAAACATTGCATTACAGTAAACTCCGCCTAAGTCGGATCAATTAGTACCCAATAATTTCGTCCGACATAGCCGGAATCCGACATGGAAGACCATTTTTTTAAATATTTCGGAACTCATTTATTAAGGACTATGGTTGCATATATAAGGTTTATTCACTGTAAAAACTGTTATATAATCAAATGTGTACTATTTGAATAAGTAACCTCAGTGTTTGGTTGCTCGTGGCTTGTATCATCTGTCTGATGTACGATCGATTAGCCCTATCTAAATCTGTAGCCGGGGAATCCCTTCGTCAGCATTTACATGTCGGGTGCGACCTCGCATACCAGCAGTCGCTCTGCTGTCAGCGTCATATATCCGGGATTCGAACCCACCCGCAGAATTCATTTACTGTTTGGAACTGTCAGTGCCAGCCCTACGAGCATTATTGGTCCTGTCATAAATTGTTAGAATTCACTGGGGCTGAAATAATACTGGTTCGACCAATGGTCGTTCAGAATATACGACTTAGGCGCACTAAGTAACGAAAACGATTGAGACATTGCTACGAGAATACAAAAGCATTACTTTATATAGGAAACTGAATCTTTTTAATATTGCACCGAGTTGAGCGGTTATATACGACTCGGCCAGATCCGACTTAGGCAGAGTTTACTGTATTGTGAAATTTTGAATATAGCCTGCTTGCCTACCCTACCAAATTCTGCACATTAACCGTTAACAAATTGTGTACGTCATTGAAAACTACAGGTAAGAAGTATCTAGAAATGAATTTTTGTAATGAAATGGTTGTCGTCCAACCTTACAGAGCCAGCGTTGTGGAATCGTTCTAACTCCACCGAGAATGAAACAAACTGATATAATCTTATTATTGTGCGACAAATATTCATATTCAATTTAGTTACATTATGTTTACAAATAATGAAAATTTGCGAACTACATACGTGAATATTTAAATTGTGTTATACGTAGATGTGTCAGAATTGGATTTCTGTTAGATGCGAACACATTGTAAGCTACTTCAATAAATACGACATCATTTAATTTACGTTGAATTACTCAGTCTGCATCATCGTGAATCATGATACTACTCAGTTTGAAATCGGTCGAACTTACAGCAGTTACATCATCATATTGTCTGTCGTGAACAGGTCTGGAATCTACCGCACGGTGTCACTGGTCATTCCGCCTGTCTTGTTTCTGTTTGGAGCCTTTGGAAATTCAGCTACGTTCCTGATAATGATAAGTCGCAGATTTCGCAGTTTATCTTACGCTAACTATCTCATCGTTTTGTCAGTCTGTGATTTGCTGTACTGTGTAAACTATACGCTGATGCCTGTTTTACAGTTTGTACTATTGAAATCAAACGTTGGTCCTATATTCATCATGATTTCTTCAATCAGTTGTCAGATCTATGAATTTGTTATGGTTACTGCATCCTGTAATAGTTCGTGGTTAATTGTGGCTATAACTCTAGAACGTGTTGCAGTTGTGCTCTTCCCGTTCACGTCTCGTTTGGTATGTACACCGAAATTCGCTAGTTTCGCTATTCTGGTAATTACTGCAGTGAATGTACTGGTTCTGTATCTCACACCCGCTTTGTCGATACATTTTTTCGACCGATTTTTCGGATGTTACTACGCATTACTTGACCAAGTAACATTTTTTACCATAATTGTCATCCACGCCAACCTTTTACCGTTAGTTTTGATCATCATATCGAATTCTGTTATTATAGTCCAGTTATTCAAAAGTTCAAACATTATTTCGTCGGATCAGAAAACAACAAAATCAAAACGTACTACGAAAATGCTTGTTACCGTTTCGCTCGCATTTGCAATATTTACACTCCCAACTACTACAACGGCGTTGTTACCGATCTCCCCGGAACATAGAGCTTTTATATTTGACATTTGCACTCAGTTCCATGTTTGTAACTTTGTGGTAAATTTCTACATATATCTTTTACTGGGACGAGAAATTTGTGAATTTTTCTGTATGAAAATCCGCCGCAGATATTCAAATAAGCAGTAAAACAAATAACCCACTAACCCATCAATCTTAGCCAGATATTCAGCAAACCAAGAAAAAAATTTCAACTTAACATTTCTGCAATTACTTTATATAATAAACAATTGCACCCTAATTTTACGAGTATCTCGGCAAAGATGGCGATCTGTCAATTACAAATGACGTCATTGTTGGAGCTGGAGATCATGTCACCTGTCTGTGTAGATTGTTATAGAGAGTGTCTTAGAGTACATTTAATCTTTTATATTGACAGATTTCCCAATCTAACTTCAATCTCGAGCAATCGACCACTGTGCTTAGCCACGGGGACTAGGGGAATACGTAGATGGCGCCTCAGTGAATATTGCAGAAATCATGTACGTCAGTATTCAGTCGTGGGCCTCGGAATTGGGAAAAAAATCAGATATGTTTAAATTAGCGTTAGGGAAATTTATTAGGGAAAATATCTGAATTAACATAAATAGACACATCGTATGTTACTTTCATATACATTATTCATTTGATTTACTTGCTTTCTTTCTGACAAATATCTCTTGTTGAACAATGTATGTATACAACAGATTACCAACAACATTTACCAAAAGCCAATCCGCTGCCACTGCAACAGTTTGTATCTGGTCCACCAGGTTCCTCGTTTGCCATTGATTTTACAAGTGCGGGGAATTCCTCTCTTTTTGATCTCTACTTCTACATAAAATTTAGAAATATATCAACTTTCATGTAGGGCAGATGCAAATTAGGTAGATCATATATTTGAAGACTTGCGACAATACTTGTAAAGACTAAATGCTTGGGCACCCAGATTCATGTGGAAATGCCACTACTATTAATGGTTACAAGCTTTCCACATCGCTCAGACGAAGGGATTCTCATACGATTGACTCAGCAGCAATGGCCAAAGCCACAAAAAGAGTTTGTGTAAACATTCTGAAATATCTCAATAGATAAGATAAACCTAAAAGGCTCCGATGACGAATTCATGCACCGATGCTGACATACCTAACTGAAACAAGAATGCGAATTAATCGAGATTTTTGAGAAATTTACCTGAATCGATTGACGTATGAATGTAACGGGATTAAACAACGGATATTGGTAAAACTTGTTGTTTATATAATATCAACAGTAGAGTGTCATAAATAAAACTTTGCATAAAAGCTTAAGTTTTACCTTTTTTCATCGAAGTATGTTTATATTTTTAGATATTATTGAAATATACATAAGCATGCCACAGTTTGGAATATCACATCGCTCAACGTTTTTAAGATATTGAATTGATTGTCGTAAACATCAAACTTAGTTATACTTTTTACACCATACAGACATGAGATTTGTATACATTTGTACCTTAAAATTCAACAATACGAATAGAAAAACGAGTTGGAGCTAGAGTTTATTGTTATTTTGAGGTCTCCTCCCAATTTTATATAATCTCGTAATAGGAGCGGTTGTTTTTCGTACCAGTGAACATCAGTGTTTTATTGCGAACATAGAAATTCATTACAGAAGACAGAATTAGATTCAACGATTTATTACAATTATTCTACATGTAGATTATAGTGGCTACGAACTTTTAAAGTCATCATTTTGAAGTCATTTCGCGCTGTTATATTTTTGTCACGGCGACGCTAGGTAGGTAGGTCTCTGTCTATTGTAATTTCGCTGAGTCAGTTCCTCCAATTTCACAACCCTCTCGTTGTCAATAAGATTAAAGTAAGAGGTTTTAAAATTCAATGTCGTTTAATCGATCAACTCAACTAAATCACGACTTCAAATTAATTGAATTAGAAATAGGTCTACAAATTGGGACTCACAAATAGAGATGACTCCTTCAATGTAAATGTAACGACTTATCCAATGAAATGACCTAACACGAGTTTGAACTATGATTTAATTCACTTCTTTCAAGTTTGATGAGTTCACGTGCTAAGATGGCGGATGATAGGTTATATGATGGATATTCCCCTAGGAGGCGCTGTAGGTAAGACACGGTACTAGGGGGTTGATGATCCGCAGGTTGTGAGGTCGAGTGACTCTGAGCGCTCATTCTCTCCTCATAAACACGTGATCTGTCGCGGGAACTTTGTTCGTAAGCGTTGCGCATGCGTGCGGCGTTCTTCCGTTCGACATACAAAATAATTTGATAATTATCAACAAAAAACAATAGCCGATAATTAAAAAGTGCGATATTAGTTTCAGTTTCTCCTGCGTTCAGTTTAAAATATAAAGAAGATGATGACTTACTTGTAGATTTGTATATTAGTATATATTTGTAATTAATAATTCAATAAAAAACGTTAAATAAATATTTTCTTTGCAAATGTGAAGCTCTACCGTACTCGTTTTTGATGACACTAAGGTTCTAACGATCAAAACAATCAACCGTGTTTAAATAGATGAAAAATAAAAGTACTTAAAATTTAAGAATTTGTTATCCGTTTTAGTAAGCTTCTCATATCTGGTAGGCGCTGGTCGGCGCTGATCGGCTTCGATAGCTCTTCCTCAAAAAGAAGAGAGAAATGTCGGAAGAAAACACAACATGGCTACTAATTGAACGGGGTTTCCGATGTTTACGGATCGACAGTGCCTTTATAACGTGGATTTATCAAAATTCCCATGCAGTATCTGGAGATTGAAGTGAGCTGAAGGATATCATACGGATTGTATCGGCGACAGCGGTAAGGTAAGGAAGCCTTTACACTTTTAACAAAAACTGTGTGGAAAAGGGAAAAAACAATAATCACGCGAATCTCAATAGGGTTTTCTGTGAAGAAACAGAAAACCCTAAATATTGACAAGATATTGACAAGAATGAGACGCGAAAAATCGACAAAAGCCGTTTCACCTAAGCCGTCATCAGCAGGTCTCTCTAAAAACATCGATCACGCGAATGAATGCTACTGTTTACCCGCATCCTATCTGCTACACGAAGACGATTCTGCACCCGGTTATCGTCTCCAAATATCCGATCTACAGATGGTTCTATTACGCCAATCAGTTCACGGTTCTTTCTCTTGGTTCGGTCGGCAATGTGTTGATCGTTTTCGTAATGTCCACGCGTAAACTACGCCGTCTATCGTACAGTCGTTTTTTCATCGCGCTCGCGATTTCCGATTTTATATTTCTGACGACTCACATGTGGACGTTAGTGAACACGTTGTGTTTCCATATCAACGGCTCGATTTGTATACCCGTGAACTCCTGGTTCCTCTGCGCGGGTCAACAGTTCTACAACAACACCACCTCTTGCTACGGACCCAGTCTCCTGATTATGATCGGGGTCGAGCGTCTTTGTATCATCCGATTTCCGTTTTCGGGTCCCAGTTTTTGGACACCGACTAAGACTTCATTAACGGCGTTTTTAACGTTCGTCATCTGCGCCGGCATAAGTCTGTTTCTATTGACCGTTAACAGTTATGACGATATACACGGTTGTTACCACGATAATGGTGGCTTCGGTCTGAGTCTTCTTTATCGTGACTTCAATCCCACTATGCATCATACTGGTCCTGATTTATCTAATAACCGGTGTAAATCAGACTCAAGATTTCCCCTATCAGTTAAGTGCGCTAATACAGTCAATGAATTACTCCATGAATTTGTATCTGTATATTTATTTCGGACGCGAAATTCTTGTTATGTGTGGCGGTGTTTGCGCTTCAGCTTGTTGCGCTGCGAAATAGAGATCTCCCGCAACGGAGCATAACTCCTATAGTTACTATCAACGGCAGATCCAGGAAGAAAGCCACTAAATATTTGGATGGATATATGAAAGCTGTGGGTACTGGAGTGTGTAATGGGTAGTGTAGTGTGATCTGTGTGCATTTTGGTGGCCAGCACACAGATCACATTGTTCATTGGGGTTTAGTCCAGGACTCGCGAGATTTTCAACAACACGGAAGTAACGTGTAATAAATGATGACTTGAATTGCATGACTACCTACCACCCCTCATTATTGTTGGAAAACTAAACGTTTCGCACTGACTAAAAATTAGTAATAATAATCAATAACATTTTAGAAATGGCCAGAATTTTAACTTAGGTTAGTTAGAAATGTGATTGTTTTGAAGCGTGTATTGTGTTCAGTATGCAGCGAATAAAAGCGATGTTCGTAGTTTTACTGATCGCTTGCGGAGACTGTATATTTACGCGGGCTGATCGCGCAAACTCTGTCGAGGAAGCCGCGTCTGTTACAGTCAGTTCGTCTTGTAACAGTACTCAATACTCCGTCGATTCTACATCTGGTTACATCGTTTCACCGAACTATCCGTCGTTAGTGCGCGGTCAGAACGTTTGTAAACTACTTTCACCAGAAGATCTGCTGTTTTTGGATACCCAATTCTTAGTTTTAAAAGTATCTATTAAGCTTGATTATTTATCATACATGTATTTCCTAAACCATGGTGGCTTTTTAAACTGGTTTTTCATCCGCGGCTCAAATGAGCTGAGGACTCAAATATACAGATTATCAATCTTCAATGAACGTTTTAGAATGCGTCTTAAATCTAAAAGAAATCCTGAAGTCCTAGGACGCAATTTTGTAAATCAGATACTAAAAATGAGTCTCAAGACTCGAATCTAACGATGAATGAGTCCTAGGACGCAATTTAGAAAAGTAGATACAAAAATGAGTCTCTAGACTCGATTCTAATTTCTTATATTTTCTCATATCAATATCGCAATTCCTAAAATGCATGTTTTAAGACCCGATACAAATAATACCTCGAACTAATTTTTGAAAATGCGTCCTGAGACTCAATTAGCTTCAAGTCAATATTGTTTGACGTTTTAATGCTAGATCGTGAAATTGATCTGCCCAGAAATTCTGTTAAAAATGTTCCGCATTCTACCACAGTGAAACTGCTCTCAACTTGAATCAATTTGGACACGTGATTAGTCATTAGTTGATAGTCTATTGCAAATAGTTTGAATTATTTTTGATTTCAGTGATAAAAGTTTAATTGAATCTATTGCAAACTGTTCCCAGAATTCGTCTTGTGATGATATCATTTACTGGGGACTGGTTGAATATCTGATATATCCACTTCATATGTGAACTGATAAATGACATTTTCACTCTATAGTCTTCGCGATTCAGTTGTTTTTGGCTGCAGAAGTGTATTCTGTGTTTATATTCATATTGCAGGAATTAGGACTAAAAAGGGAACTAAAAAGAAATTCCCTTTTTATTTGGGAAGGCCTTGTTCTATCTCATTTTTATTTTACAATTGCGATTGGTATAATTTTTTTTTAAACGGCCGTTAAGGCTTCATGTTTCGTCTGCAATTCACTGCAAATAGTTACGCAACTACGCACATTTCAGTGTTTTTGGCAGCTGTACACTCAATCGGAACCGTTCGTGACTAGCTTCACTGCGGAATTATCATTAATTAACATCGCCATATCACATCATCATTTTATATTGTGCCTTAAAACCCTAACAGCCGAAATAATTGAAATACACACACGATTTCTATCATTGAAAATTGAGAGAATGGCCGTGTTTGTGTTCTGCTGCTTCACGTAAATCCCATGGGGTGGCGCCACCGCGCGGAGTGGGGCCGATACGTCCAGAGCCCTAGCTCGATGGTATTCGAAAATTAAAGTATGGGCACTCGATATGATGGACTTCTATATCCACGCCTCGGTGTGGAGCGCGGAGCGGTTAGAGCGTTCGGCTGATCAGGGAAGCCAGGTCGTGGTTTCGAACCCCGTACATTACCGCAGTGTCTTCGGGCAAGACACTTATTCTCATTGCCACTGTCCACCCAGGAGAAAATGGGTATCTGGCCTGATAGATGACTCCGGCTATTGCTCCCCAGGGAGAGATTACTGATATATGTGAGGGTATTAAAATCATGGTTGAAGTATTAATACGAAAAAATGTAAAGCGCTCCGAGCTAGATTTAGCGCTATAAAAGACACATATTATTATTATTCTCATCATCATACTGGATATTGCTGTTATTATGCCTCGCGAACAGCCTGTCATATCTGTAAAGATAATTACAGGTTACGATATCTAACCGTATAAAAGGGCAAAAGTCGTACTACTCGATCTCATTAACGAGTTGCCAATCGAGTTGTGTTATTTCTGCATCGGTTTTGAGATGTCGCGCCAATCCTTCGTAAATCGATTTCTTCTACTGATCGTCTGCACCGGTAGGTCAAACACTATTTCGTTAGTTTCTTGCGGGGAAAGTTTACGATTTAGAGATTCGCATATATCAGCCTTTTTCACACTGTGTTACAAAATAGTGCGATAAAAACCCTCTATGTACAGGTGGAAAGTGTTTTAAAAATCGGGAATTTATCTAAACAAATAATTAGAAGAAGACAACGTTTCGATCTCGCCCTAGCTAGAGATCATCGCCAGGTGTCAGAACGCCTGGTGATGATCTCTAGGGCGAGATCGAAACGTTGCGTTCTTTTGATTTCTTGATTGATTAAATTCCCGATTTTTAAAACACCGAAGGAATTCAGGGAAAGGATTGAAAAATAAAGGATTTTGTATTTGAGGCGTTTCATTATACAAATGGGAGAAACGAATGATAAGAAAATGTTAAGAAAAATCTAAAAGGGGTAAATTATTGTGATGAATTGAACCAACGCGGGAGAAACTAAAACTATAACTTTTTTGCAAGTCGCTTGATCTAAAATTACGAACGAAATATCAAGAAAAATTTTTTTTCTGAAAAATTATCTTTAAAACAGAGAAAACCTAGTTCTTTTTGAAGGCTCAAAGTTTTATATTTGTTTGTTTGATCGTTCCTGAGATCGATATTTCGCTTGTAATCTTGTTGTAATCTTTTGAATGCAAATCGTTCTGAAAAACCACTTTACGAGGTATTGAAGGATCGCGTGATTGGTAACAGGGATTCCTGCGGATCTAGGGAAATCGGGGAATTCAGGATTTCAAATTCCCTGCCGGAAAATCAGGGAATCTGTGCATTTTCTCACGGAGATCAGGGCGTTCCGAAGGGTCTAGGTTTTAATTGAACCTAGGTTTTAATTGAACCTTTCAATTTCATGCATTATTATTTCATAAATCATCTAACACATAGGTGTATGTCTAACACATTGGTGTATATCACAGTGCAATAGGCCACACCTCATGTGACAACTTTGACTTGTCATAATTTGTCGTTATTCAATTGTGGAAGATGTATTTACGTTCATCCCCAGTTAAGTGAAATAACATAACACCCTTGCAATCGCGCAAAATGAAATTAAATTCTCAATTCCAGTTAATCAAATTCCCATCCTCTGCGATAACCTTTTACTTTAACAACTGTTCCCAAATCACTTACATTCTCAACCTCCTGATGATCTTCATTGTCTTTTTTACTCTTCTCTGGTTTCTCTCGGTTAAATGCAATTTTCGAGGTTAGTTCTGACTTTGTAACTCGGAATAAACTAGTTTTCTCAATTAAATGTGTGATTTAGTTTATTCCGACTTACAAACTCGGAATTAACCTCCAAAAATCGCTTTTAACTGAGAAAACTAGTTTATTCCCAGTTGCAAACTCGGAACTAACCTCGAAATATTTTTGCTTGGCCCTCATAGACTCTTTTTCTCTCTTTTTATAGTTGTGCTTGTTGGAAAATGTAAATTTAAAATAGTTTGTTTCTTTTTTTTTCTCTTAATATCTGTGTTTAGCCTGTCGTGTGCTTTCCGTTAAAATAAATCTGAAGTTGAACTTTGACTTGTACTATCTAACCTTCATGTTTCACATGTAGGCCTATGTTACGTATTATTTGCCATCAGAAAAATTGTATCCACATGGCACAAGATTGTCGTCTTGCAACGTTTCTCGTGCCCAAAAAAAGGTCATTTTTGGTGTGGATTCTGAGGCTTGCAGCTTCTTGCGATTAATAGAAACATCCACACGGGAACCCTTACATTTACTAAGAAGCCTGATATTCGCGGCTCAAGTCCTTTATCACGGGTTTGAGGAATTGTAATTTCTTTGAATTTTAAGTAAGATTTGGCAAATTCGCTCAAGTTTTTTTTTCCGAACGAAAAACGCTTGTGTCATCGCGGCTGAAGTGGCAAGGGGCAGGGAGAAAAAGAGGGTCCGTTTAAGTAGTTTATCGAAAGAAAACTAAATGCTGCCTAATCATTTCAGATCATTTCATCGCCTCCCAACGATTTCCCGAATCTGGAATGCCGAGTAGACGGTTCCCTGAATCTGGAATAACGGTTAACTCACGTGGGATGCCTGGCCGTAAAATTCCCGGAAGCGGCGACATCAAAAACAACCAATTGATCGGAGATTACAAAGTGGCATCAAGGAAAATAGATGAACATGGAGACTTAGTTCGAGTTTGTCCAGTCACGGGTTGTTTGTCTGATTTATGTACTTGCGGAATGTTTAACAACTGTTGTGACCTGATTGGAAAGTGCGTCATAAGAAGCGACGCGGACGAATTGAGACGAAACAAAATGACGCGACAAGTTCAATGGACCGACTGTATATACGGAATCGGAATCGAGACGTATCAGTCAAAGGGTTTTATAGCGATCAGTCGGTGCCCGAGTGATTTCGACTTGAATTCAGACGTGCGTCGCTATTGCGAATCGCCGTCCAGTAATTTAGCTACGACGATTCCCGTCTACATCGCTGACTGGATTCCGTTTAAGAATATGTATTGCGCAATGTGTCATGGGTTCAACGACACTCAATACAAACCGGCTAGTCTCGTACTGCAGTGCACTAACACCACACAAATAGATGACGTCATCACGAGCGTGCGCAACAAGTCTTTAAGCGACGATGCCGCGAAAGTTCGGCTGCCCGAAGATTGTCGTTTATCCTACGAGCATCAAAGGAGAGTTCGAATGGTATTACAGCCGTGCGTGCGCAGTAACCTACCCCTGAGGTCACACTGCGACGAGTCAGTAGATCAAGACCTAAGGTCTAAATGCGGACGGGTTTTTAACCCGATATCAGCTGTAATCGGTGGACGGGTGAAAACATACCGTAATTATTACTGTATGAAATGTGAACTGAGTGACAGCGTTTTAAACGAAACGACCTTAGTTTGTAACTATGGTCAAACCGGCCAAAAAACATTCGGTTTGAACATCTTACTCGATTTCAGTCTCGCGAACGGCGTAGAATTTCGAACTGCGGGAATGCCCGTCATCTCGTGGGCGCCGAAAGACTTTCTCTGCTCGGAAACGAACGAAATATTCGACCAGGAGACGCGTAGATGTCGCGGATACGGCTGTTTACGGGGTTACCGACTTCTTGATACCGGCGAAGACAACGCCGTCTGCCGGCTTGTTGAGAACGAATGGCCTAGCATATCTGTAGGCGTTTATTTCTCTTTTTCTATCAGGTTTAACGAAACTCAGCGATTAGGTATGGACACATTCAAGTATGACGTGTTGTATTTCAAAGTGAACGGCTGCGGTGATGTCGATAAATCAAAGATTACAGAAATAGGAAGTTTATCATCTTTACTCAACGATTCATCTTCCTACAGACGTCAGTTCACGCTGACCAATCACGAAGGGATTATCGGTGACGTCACTATGGAATCAATCTTGGGCGAATACGAGGCGATGATCACGTGTCAATTTGGTAAAGATGGCAGTCTGGTGACCATTTCCGGTTACGAGTTGTCGACTACGAGTTTGACTAAGAATACTCACTGTGACGTCATCGATGCAGAGACAGACGTATCAAATGATATGACCCAAACCGGAAGTAGCTTATTTCTAGCCCAGTCCAACACGTCTTTCAAATATTACAAAATTTTTCAAATTACCAGCGTCGACGGGAAAATGAAAACAGTAAAATCTAGTAAATGTTCCACTAAAATCACCGACTGCGTGCGAGTGTATTCTAGTACAGGAGTCATGGTTTGCAGACGAGAAAACGATTCGAAATTCAAAATAACGGTCAGTTCGTTATTTTCCGATCACGATTTTCTGATAACCTTCACCTGTAGCTGTCTGTCCTTCGTCAGTCTCGTGATAACGGTCGTAATCTATTTGAATATTCCCGATCTGCGAACTCTACCCGGTAAACTCATCATCAATCTCTGTATAACTCTCGCCGTGGCTCAAACTCTTCATATTTCCAGCCTGGTCGGCGTTGATAATCGATTACTATGCGTGTCGATGGCCGCTGTTAAACACTATATTTGGATAGTTGTTTTCGCTTCTATGGCCGCTGTTTCTATTCACATGTTCCTTACATTTTCCACGATTCGTAAACTGGTCGATTCTCCTAAGACGTTACTGTACTATCTACTATCAGTTTGGCTTTCTCCATTCCTCATTGTCGGACCCTGTGTCGTCCTACACAACACCGATACCACTCAGTACTCCGGTGCGGTTTACGGAAGCCCCGTGACTTGTTGGTTTAGTTCCAGTTTCGCCCTATTGATGGCGTTCGTTCTACCGATCGGTATTATCGATCTGGTCAGTATAATTCTATTCGTAGCTACAGTTTGCCGCATTCAACGTTCATTTTCCGCGGTGTCCACTTCTTCATCTAACGCCGAACAGAAGAGGACGACCACATTCATTTTCTACCGGATGGCTCTAGTGACCGGGGTCACGTGGGTGGTCGGGTTCGTAGCGTCGTTCGTAAATAACGAATATCTTTGGTATTTCTTCAATTTGTTGAACTCGTCTCAAGGTTGTCTGGTTTTCTTGGCTTTTATCGTCAACAAACGAGTGTTCGATATGTGTCGAGCGGAATTCAAACTGGGTCAAACCTCTAAAGCCTCCAAAATAGCGAGCGAATAAGCGAAAATAATCGAGAATCAGATACAGTAGGTGGGTTCAGGTCGACTGCGACGTGACGTCAGTAATGTCTTGCAACAAGACACAAACGACTGACGTCACTGGTTAGTGGGTTTACGGGTCTCTGTCGTCGGCAGAAGTTGAGCAGTATATCGCTCCGATAAAGAGCTTCGAAACAAATTGATACAGTGTAGTCGTTTATTCATCGTGGTCAAATATAGATATATCATAATAGACGTAGTCTTTCCCGGTTTTCAGTGTTATAATCAAATATATATTCCTATTGATATATATAACGTATTCAAATAGATATAGATATCTAATAGTTAATCCCGATATACCGCCAACATCGGTGCAGAGCGATTTTGGCGGTATAGCGGGTATGGTGGTATATCAGGGGCCGGTTGCAAAGTCATGGCTTATACTTAAGACCAGTCTAAGACCAACTTAGTTCTACAGCCAATCTTACAACTTAAGCACGCACGCCGCCCGTATCCGCCTTACCTATTACTCCTCAAGCCACCCGAATGCGCCATGACGCTTTTTTTGCAAACAGAAAAGCGGTTATTGTGGGATTGATAAACAAGATACGAATGGCTTGACTATTTACTTCAAAATAACACGAAGTTGTAATGCATGATAATAAACAGCAAATGAGCTATAATTCTGTATCGTGATGAAAGGATATTTTCTCCTCCTATGTCAATCTTGATCGTGAATCACTGTTTGATAAATGTGGGTTCCCTTTCTTCAACTATAGTTATTACTAGTTGCTAGTTGCCAGTCACATTTTCGATAGTTCCGGCGTTTCATATAAATTTACTACATGTAAACTGATGTTAAATAAACTGTTAATCCGTGCTTATTCTACAAGTCTTCTTGCTGATATGCCTGGGACAGGTTTTTTCCCTCCGGACCTCAACCCCTACGTGCCACACAACGACCATGAAGGGAGACAGAATGGCAGAAGCGCAAGAAATGAATGAACAGGGTATCGATCAGTGTTAACATTAAGATTCCATTTTCGAATAATGTGTTTATACCGGAACCCCATTTTGTCGATGTCTTAAATTGAAATGAAATGAATTGAATGAAATAGATATTTTCAATATGCTAAAAAATCCCCTTGTGCTATGTCTTGCGGTACAACGATAACGATCGAGCATAAATCTATGAATCATAAATAGAAATTACAGAAGTCGGAAAGGTAGTAGGGTTAAGACATACGCCATACGCCATATTAGATAATTTGCATAAACTAAAGCAGGATAGTAAAATTACAATTTAATATGTCTATGAGAAACAACACCATTTACCTTTAAATACCGTCCAGAAGCAGTATGGTGAAATTTGTAGAATTGTGGCAAAGTAACCGGGGTAACTTGAGACAACCCAACGAGGGAAAATGATGCATGGCCAAAATATCACAGAAATCATCAGATTTTAATAACCATTTATTGAAACGGTTTTTTAAATCAGTACATTTGAAACTTAATGCGAGAATTGAGAATGAATACAATCGCTGCGTAAACAAACTAAATAATATTAGTTATAAGTTATATTATAATAATATGACTTTTTTCACGAGTCCACCATCTGCTTTACAACGATCAGACTCCAATTACGCACTGTAGCCTGGAGAAAGAATTTTGTGACTTTTTATATAATACACGTGCGACGCATGTTGAGACATAGGTAAGTTCAATGTACCACGGAAGCTGTATATCATACTGCCCCGCAAGATTTATTTCATGAACCCATATCTCGGAAAATGGTAAATAACATTGTCAAATGGTTCTCTATGTGTATAGTGAACTACTCTCTCCTTTAATTTGAATATAGCAAGACAATATCTTTCAATTATATAGAAATATAATTTACTCTTTTTGAATATTTAAGTACAAAATCAGTAATTTGTTTTTTTGTTTGGTCCTGTTCATTTACTTCTGCAGAAAATCATAAAACGTAGGCAATTAATCTACGATCATCATTGTCTGATGAACCCTCCGCAGTGACTTGTATATCGGGCCTGTACTCATGCCAGTGCCGCGTCAGGTGAGACCGCATCTACGTGTTCTCTGTATGTTACATCTGATAAGCCTTTAATTAATCTAAACAATGCTGTATTGTAGAATGGATATAAAAAACCATGGTTTATTTACCCTGCACTGTTTCACTGGTCGTATTAAAGACCGAACTGAGGTATGTGTTCGAACGATATCCAAAAACGATCCCAGACGTAGATTAATAGACATTACGCATTCTGGCTTTGGATTTTTCACGAATTCACAGGCGTATATATCCGATATAGCTTCGTCCCACGCGACAGACTCGATTCAAACATGTTATGGAGTTTATTGAAGAATTAAAGTATCGTTTTAAAGAGTAAAGATTAAAAGCCACTAGATTAAAAAGATTGACAACAAAATGAATCCTTCATTAAGAATCGAATAAGAATATCAAAATACATTGCGTTACGTATTTCTCTCTCGAGTTGGTCGCAACCTGGCTTTGTCTATTTGAATAAATGTTACGTTTGATAACGCTATAATTTCCATTATATTATTGACATATATTGAATTATCGTGATTTGCTAACATCGAAGCTTTCACGGTTAATCAATCAGCAAAATGCGTTATTAGACTTATGTGATGTGTCTGAATCTAGACTCATCTTTATAGATAACTTCATCAGTGGCTTGTTGCCATTGACCAACGGCAATCAGATCTGTATTATATAAACGACATTTGACGATGTTATTTTGTCGTTTGATGACGAACAAATCACATTCACGATTCAAAACACATTTCAAACCGCAGTGAGTTTCAGACGCTGTGGTTGTAACTGGTTCGAGTGGGTTGATATCGGACGAAGGCAGATTCTTTGACACGGTATCAATTACAAAATCTACAAAGAATTCGCCAACAAAGTTACAACATTGAATCCATAAACTTTGCAAGAAAATTCGAATTATCTTATCATAGAGAAGGGATAACCCTATGGTGTATAAATCAGTGATAGATTTTGCTAGTACACCACACTGCGGTGTATTGATATAATTAATAATTATCTATCTTGAAAAATGACAACACCTGTCAAACATAGTAAAATACTAGTAACTAACGATACACCGCACCGCGGTGTAGACGCACAATAGTGGTATTCCCGTTATTCTACAGAATAGGGTGGAATTTCTAAAAAATTTCAAATTATCTCCAGCACTATAGGGTATTAATTAGTCAGAACTGAAAGGGTTAAAAGGGAGTTAAAAATAAAATCCTTCGACCGTCGTCATCTTTTTGCGCGGCCTTATTATTTCTTCTACGAATCTTATAATGTTTTATGTTGTACTTATGAACATACTATACTAAAACTTACGTCTTTAAACACATATTTCAGGTCACTCTAAAACTCAGCTTTCTGATCAGGTCACCTGCAGCACCTATATCCACGAGTTCAAGGTCAGTCACAAGTTAGTCAGGCAGGAGACTGCGACAGAAAATTAGTGACACAAATTAGTCGAGAAACTGGACAAACGGTTCTATCTTCGCCTTGGCTAACAACAGTTGTTGGAACGGGTCAGTTCAAGAGAGCGACGACGAGACAGTTTGATAAGTTTTGATTTACATGAATTGCTTCAGACAAGTAACGGAGTATCGGGCATCAACTGAATTTACTCATTTACTAAAACTTTTCTTTCGTTGTTTTTTTTTCGTTTATATAATATGCGCACGCTTACAAACTTAATTGATCGGTGGCAAAATTGTTGGTTAAAGAAGAAAAACTTCAGCCCAAATATTCTAGAAGTTGTGAAACTACCTATCAATTTGCTTCTATCAATTTGGAAAAGAAAATTGTTTACGTAAGTTCTCACAGGACCCGGAATTTACGTGGGAATTAACCTTACAAATGGTTCAACTTTCATAGAAATAAAAGGTCGATCAATTCAGTGACAATCCACCCTCCGAAGACATGGCTGACTACAGGCCCGGAAATCTAGCGGCAATATCGTTCTTGACTCCTTGAAAGGAATTGTCGCCCATAGGGCTGATAAGGTCAGGTCAGGAAGGTCCGATGATATTTTTGATCTAACCATTTTCACCTTTCTCTTCATCCGTTTGCTTATCTATTGCACGCGGATTTCCCATTGATAACATATGTTGCAGATATTTTCCTTTTTAGTCTCGGGATGTCTGTTGCAATCAGATAGCCTGTTACAGGTCAACATTGACATTGTTTTGGAAAATGTTGACTTAACAGGTTATTTGAGACAAACATTCTGAGATATCCAATGGTTTTTATCGGAATTTCCCTGCGATAATCGGAAAACGCCTACGCCATGGAATGGCAAAATTCGGATTTGAATAATCCCGATCGTTACTGGTCGGACACAACCGCTCATATTCGATTATATCCGATGTAAATCGCTTTACAACAGCAATCGAGCGCAGGAAATATCCTACTTGTGTCGGGATCTGCCGATCCCATTAACCTGTGTCACTTTCGTTGAAGACCGAATTATCTCGGAAAAATATTCGTCGGAAGATATGTCGGAAATATCCGCGTTCAACTCTTGCACATATTTTGACCGAAGTATATTGTTCACAGTGTGCCAAATGACGCCGGACGTCGGGTCACCACATGGCTTCTCGATTTGAAAAATGAAATAAAAACAGAATATATTGTCCCCTTTTTCTAAATGCATGTCCCGTCTTCATTAGACACCTAGTTATGACCTAGTTACGCCTTCTTTTCCAAACTCTAGTAATATTACTGTCCTATCAAACAGTCGAGGAAAGCCACGACTTGTTCTGGTAGTTTTATAGAGTTCCGCTATTTTCGCAAAAAACATATTCCATCGGAGATATCGAATAAAACGTATTTCAGCAAGTAATTTCTGGCACTGCATGATGGAGATGAGCGATACGATACAGTCGTGCAGATGATTGCAGGTTATGTATGACACGAGTATAGATAACGGGAGGCTGCGTGTCTCTCGCTATTAAACAGCCAGCTGATTACTGCTATTGAAATATGAATTTTACATCACAATTCACATCGACGACGGCTGAGTCTCCTCACTGTGTACATCCACCTACACGATGGAACCATGTGTTCAGTGTCAATCTGTACCGTTTCGGATATTCGTCGGTTTCAGTTCTGGGAGTGATACTGAACTCTGTTTCTATTGTAGTATTCAGAAAGATCGGTCGTACCACTTATCAAACTATTATAATTCTTGCCTGGTTTGAAATACTATTTCTGTTGTCAGTATTCGTACTTTACCCATTTCGTCTTATTATCATCGATTTCAGCAGAACCACTAAAACTAACCTGCTTATGCACTATGATGATTGGTATTTTGGACACGAAATCATTACATGGGCGATGCCGCTGTTCTTTACATTTCAAACTGCTAGAAACTGGGCGGTTGTGATAGTAAGTTTTGAGAGACTTTTGGTCGTCGCGAGTCCGCTGTATTTTAGAAGATTCTGGAACAAAAAACAAATAATATTCTTATCATTTTTCAACGCGTTTTTCTCAGCAGTTTGTCATTGGCCGCATTATTTTCCACTACGTTTACCCGGAAGGACGACCGATCCTTGTGTTCCAGGTGTATTTACATTGGGAGCCTTTGGTGGCCAAACAACTCGAACACCTTTTCATTATCGGTATGATTATGGGTATTACTTCACATTCATTACCTACATCTTCATGACGGTACTCTTACCGTTCATTATTCTAATAATGTTAAATCTAACTTTGTTCGGAGTCATGATATTTAGAAAAATAGATGAGAAGAAACAATTTAACTTAGCGGCGATCAGTGAGAAAAGTAAAAACACATCCGCTGAATTGAAAATATTAAAAATGGTTCTCTTGATTGTGTTATTGTACTTTGTGTTCGAAATTCCGGCATCTGTAGAGCGATTGTTACATTTCTTCAGAATCGAGTTAGGAATACGCCACAGTTTATCCGGAGATGAACTAATGGTCCTGAGCAAAGTTGGAATTCTGCTCAGTGCTTTTGATTCATCAGTAAATTTCTTCGTTTATTGCGCAACGAACGACAGCTTCAGGAAAAAAGCAAAACAAGTATTACTCATCAGTTATCTGTGTTATTCAAAATAATTGATTAAGAGATTGTTTATTCTTTACGGATTAATCCAGGGACAGATTGTGACTGGATTTACTTGCAAGATGACGAAACTTGAAAATAATACGATCCATACCTATGTTCCCCGGGTTCTATATTTCCCACGGGTTCTATGTTCCCCCAGGGGAAACCTAGATAAAGGGGTTCTATTTATTCCCCGAGTCCGATGTTCCTGGATTCTATATTATTCCCATGGGTATATATTATCCCATAGATTATAGTGGTTACGAACTTTTAAAGTCGTGGGTCTGTTGATGCACATCTGTGTGCACGCGGTAAAACACTAGTCTGCTCCGTGGGAAGCGTTGTCTATTACTAGACGTAATTGATACATAATGGTTAACGGTTAACACGTTTTTGCTGACAATGCAATCAACTCTCGCCGTGCACCAAGTATTAAAAATATCAAAATCATCAGTGTTGCAAACTAAATACAAGATAGCCGGGCTCCAACGATTCCTAACATGGGGGCATAAAAATGACGGGTTCAATATTGATGACACTTAATGCCATCTTTAATTACTTAAGATCACTTCTCATCGTTGCTCAAAATACGGATCTCGGGCGTATACTGCGTGTGATGTTATCACTGCGGAAAATAGTGGATGCACGCTACCTGGTGCGCCGATATTCCTGTGTTTAAATGATGTTTTTTCCAAAGAACATAAAATCTATTCATCAAAATGCCTCGTTTGTTTTGTGGAATATATCATTAAACTTCAACTTTGTCATCAATATTTCTTGCGACTGTGATTGAAGCTCCCGTGCTCAGTAAATTCGAGTGGTATAATCGGGGCGGAAATCTCAGCTGGCCAATTAATTTACGCTGTTTTTTTACGGTAAAGAATAGCGACTGTCTGAACTACAAAGAATGCTCCGGCCTTATCCGAATTCCAAAAGTTCTATAGTTCACTGTGTAGTTGTGTCCGGAGCACTCCCGAGTCTCTCAGCATTAGCGCTGAATACAGAATAATCGTGAACTTAATTGATAGTTTTCAGTGGCTACAGCGTAAATAATAAGACGAGATGAACGTAAAATGCTGATTGAATAAAGATTCTAGTTGGCAACGGGTAAACCACATGAAGATCTCGGACTTTACAAGACCCCTGGGTCTCTAGTTTAAATATTCATTCTCTTCGATATTTGCGTTATTGTTCTACATTACTTTTCCTAGTCGATGACAGCTCATAAACCAGACAAGCGTTTTTCCAAAACCTTTTCGGATACCCAAATATACGAATAGATTTATCATCGAATTGATAGCGTGTAATAACTGTTTGGAATGATACGGCCGATACCAAGTCTTGCTACCGTCTTCCGGCAGAAGCGCTGGCAAAAACGTGTTTATAACACTCATCATGTATTCAACCGTAAATATTATGTTTAAAACTAGTATTGTCATTGTTATTTGTCGGCCTTGTTTACTATCGGTAGAATTCGATTTATCATCATCGTCGATTTGTTGAAGTTTCCGTCGCATACGAGCGGCATCCTGCACCAATAAATACATATGAGCGTTACACGCTAAAACGATGATACCTGGAACAAATAAAAGCAGAACTTTAGCAAATAAAAAGTCGTAATACATGGCATATTGTTTGTTTAGAAGGAGTAAATTTCTAAGATAAACGTATGCGCATGGATGGTTGGGCGCCACTGCATAAGTCTCCTTGTCCCATAACGTCGGTATCTCGAAGATAAAAGTGAGAATCCAAATGGATATCGAAACACGTAACGCATTTTGAGTTGTACATATCTGTATGGCAGAAAGAGGAAACCTAATCGCTATATAGCGGTCAATACTTAATGCGAAAAGTAGCCACGGACTTGTAGTCATAGTCATCTGGAATATGAAATCAACGTAAAGATAAAGGCGACGAAAATACAGTTGATAAATGCGATTATACCGAACATATTCGAACGGATAATCCTCAGAAAGAATCAGCAAACCACGCCCAAACATTCCCGCAGTTAGACAATTTATCATATCGGCAATAGCAAGCACCTCCAAATACAGAATACTGCTTCCTCGAATTTTCATCAAGCGGAGAACTACGAAGGCGAGACTGTTGGCGATTCCACCAATGATGTAAAGAATCGCACAAATCATTGTCATTATGGTAGCGTACGTGTACGTACCTTCAGCACCGTCACATGATTTTCCGCAACATATGACCGTTTCATTTACCATCGCGGTGTATCGTAGTTTTCTTCGCAACAAGAAAGATAAATTCAGAACGATGCCGCGCATGAGTTATGTTGTAGGCCTACATCTTATGGTCTACAGTTGCTTTGCCTTCGTGCGTTTACATTGAGCGTATAATCCTCTACCAATTCTCTTCGCTCGACGTCTATTGGCACCCATTCCTAGTTTGTTATCATCCTCACACCTAGAGGTATAATTTTCTATACCAATACGCTATGCTCAGCAAAACAGCGTACTTCAAAAACAGCGCGCATTCATATAAAATACTGATGTGTGAAATTCCTTTATCCGTATGCGCTCTGTACAGATCACAAAAGCTTTGAAAAAACTTACAAATTCGAGATGTGAGAATATAGTGAGGGTCGGTCATAATTTATCCTCCCCTGTAGAAAATCGAAATCTCATAATTACAAGGGAATATCACCATATCTCCTAAAGAAACCGCTTATTTCTTGGTTGTAGGGTTCTATACTGATAGGTTTTAACTGTAAACCAAATGATAAACGGTTTCGCAGTTTTCTAACGGTCAAAGCAGTGAACTTGCACAATTAAGTATTTTGACCGAAATGCATCTTTTCATGGCCTCGTTTAATGGCCCCATGTTTCTGCAATGTTGGAGAGCCGTTTCCTTTTGTGGCGAATTATTTCATGTGCCGGGAATGGTAAATTGGAACGATGGCCCGAAAAAGAATTTGCGTTAGGGCTTTTGAGTCCAGGCTATGGATTAACTCCAGAAAATATCGAACAACATAATGCAGTCGAGTTTGATTTCTAAATCGAAATATCTGGCAGTTATAGTACAGTACGTACCTTGTTATGACATTTCCTTGGCACAACCGACTAGAAGTGACGTCATACCGGAAGTAACGACATCCAAAATGGTGACCGGAAGGTACCGTTAAAATGGTGGGAAAAAAAAGTTAAATTTTTGGCGAGAAATTCAAATTTAAAAATCTTCTAGTAGGAAAATTCAAATTCAATTTTTTGGCGGGAAATATTCAATTTTTCCGTTGAATACAAATCAAACTAAATCAAATCCACATTCAATTATTGGCGGTGTTAAATCCAAATTTATCTATCGGTACAATTAATTCCAAGATGGCGCCACTATTACGAGATCCTGTGCGTGTGTGTGTAGAGGGGAGTTGGGGTGAAGTTGAATCCTAGGTGGCGCTTTCTTTTCCGTAAATCACGAGTACGGGCAAAAGATATCGTGACAAGGAAACCACAGATTAAGAGATAAAAAAAACTAACGTTTTGGTTATTCTTTCGTTTTTATTTAGAATACATTGAATAAATAAGATAAAATACATAATCAATACGCAATAAGTAGAATAAATGGTACAAATAAATCATCATATACACGACGTTATCTGCTATATTAATAGCCATACGGAAGCGTGTTATACCGATCTGCGGGGTCAAAAGCTCGTTTAGTTTAAACGGCGCGATATTTTTTTTGCGTTCGTCTTCATTGTAAATTTAGCATTCCTTGATTTTTCTATTAATTTTGTCGGGATTTATTATATAAAGATGGTCGTAATTTTCACCGAAAATGATATCTACCAAGTTAACAATTTGTTTATTTCGAAAATTCAAATTTATCCCCCTTAACTTTACATTCAGTCGAAAATGTATTATCTCTAGGACAAAATGAGCATACTTTTTGGGTCCAGCCGAAACATATTCTGAAATATACGCCCCATCACCGTATTTATCTAACAATTCATCGCTCATATGACCCAAAAATTCCCGGTTAGGCGGATCCCATTCACCAGGTTTCACGCTACAAATAATGGAGTCTGTATCCGTGCATAGGGTTTGCTCCCCTTATTTCTCTATATTAATATGAAATAAAACTATTGTGTATATGAATCTGGTCGGTCTTTAAATTAAAGCTCTACAAACTCACTGAGGTAAAAATTTTTGTTTAAAAACTTGAGGAAAAACTGAAGCAAAAAGCGAGGTGAGGCGAGATGTGGTAACACTGTCTCTTTCTTGGAAATCAAAGTAGTCCTGACAAGGACTTTTTTGTGTGTGGGGTGGCGGTTGTGCTTGTCGTTATCGTCGAGGTTGGATCGGCGTTATTATATCTTGTGTGTCGTTGCTGTCGCCTCCGACGCCGATTTCGTCGCATTCGGTTATCTTCTTTTCGGATCCACTCAGCAAACATCCGCTCCCAGTATACGACATGTCTGCAAAATGAACATAGCAGGAAGTCGTTTGCGTCCGCTCTCCCGATTTGTATATTCCGCCGTATTATGGCGGACACACGTCGATTACAGGTTTAGATGTCTGTATTGACACTGGCTCACGATTGATAAAACATGATATCCGTGTTGAAGCGATGAAGAGAGAATCCCACAATGGATATTTGTTTGAGCTATCCTCAATGGTTTTAAATTCTTTGTTTTCACTTTTTCAAGTGTAGCAATAGACATGCCAGTAGTCACCGCATATGTTGGGTCAGAAGAGGTCGATGCTTTACGAGACACGGGTTGTTCAGCACTCGGGATCAATATGCGGGAGACAAGAAACCGTGTATGTTCTACTACACTACCGGATGATAGTGTAGTAGAAGCATCAGTTGCCAAAATTCACACAGATAGTCCATAATTTACGGGTGAAACCCTAGCGTTATGTATGAATAATCCAGTATACGATATAGTTATCGGCAACATAATTGGGGCTTGTAGGTTAGCTGAACCAAATCCAAATTGGGCACCAAGTGAAGGGATTAATGGATGTGGATTTGGCAGTCATTCCAAGATCTCAAACAAAAATATTATTTTGTACAATGAAACTGTGTTTTGTAGAATGACGCAAAAATTGCTAAAGGATATTGAAGATGTCGAAAACTTCATAGATGATTGGATGATAATCGGTAATCTGAATTGGGATGGACATCTTGGAACTCTTCAGCAAATTTCTATCCGAAAACAAGAACACAATATCAAAGCGCGTCCATCAAAGTGTAAATTCGGATACGACAAAATGGATTTTGTAGGTAGTGATATCGGAAACGGTATAATTAGATGCCAAAAAGATTAAGTCGAGAGTGTATTATCGGCAGAAAAACCTCGAAATAAGACGAAAATACGTTCAATCTTAGGGGCAGCAGGGTTTCAATCGACATTCAGCGAAAACTGTGCGACTGTCATAAAGCCGCTCACCGATATGCCCGTCAAAGGTCACCCGCTTAACTTCGAATTGGTCAGATGAAGCAATCAAGGCATTTGATGGTATAAAGATCAGGTTGGGGAGATATCCTATTCTAATGTTACCCGATTTCTCAAAAGATGTTGTACTGTGTACGGATGCTTCCAGTACTGGCATTAGGGGGGGGGAGGGGCGATAATGCAAATCTTTGAAGGGGAAAAGTTGCCAATAGTTTACGTGAGTAGGAAATTACAACCTCCTGAGACGCGATACTCTACGATTGAGAAAGAGGGTCTAGCTCTTATTTGGGCAATCAGATGATTACGGAGATACCTAATTGGGTGTGAATTCATTCTTGAAGTGGATCACCAACCTCTCTGATTCTTATATAGAGCGAGAATTGATAATGATCGTGTATTACAGTGGGCACTTGAATTACAACAGTTACAATTCAGGATAAAAGTAGTAAAGGGAACCGAGGACGTTACAGCCGATTACTGAAGCCGATGTGGAGGATACAATTAAATCCAAAGTGTATTTAGTATAGTTTAACTTAGTTCAAGAAACAAAGTTTAAGAGCGGGGGGTTATGTAACGTATTAATGTATTAGTGTATATAGATAATAGTGTAGTCAACGGAACGCAATTTTCATAGTTGTATTAAGTTTTATAAAAGCTTATCAACAGACTGTGAACCTTTTAGTTTAATGAATATAAGTTTATTTCCTTGGTCGTGGAACAATGCTCTTCGCGGTCTTCTTATCATTTTCATGGTGTGAGCACCAAATGTGTATAAGTAGCCTTCTGAGCTGTTAAAGAAAAAAGACTGGTTGAACCACAGCGAACTGCAATACTGCACACGTGCGACGAACTGCTGCACACTGCTGCTGAAAGGAACCCCGTGCGACGAACGGTAAACTGTTGGATGGAAAAGAATCTCGAGTAACGAACTGTTCGCTGCTGTCGGAAAGGATCCCAGAAAACCTCCTGCGATGAACGCCACCTCGAATCATATCAACCGCATATAAATTGTACATGAGTTAAGTATACCTGTTATTAAATAACTTGTATAAATTTATATAAGGCTGTTCGTTGTATTTGTTTGTTCGTGGTAACAAGGTTACAGTTTAGATGGCTGGGGATTACATGTTCGGCCAGAATCTTCCGGAATTCTGGCTACGCCACCCCCTCCTCGGATTATATATTCTTCCGGCATGTACCACGTGAACTAAACTTGACATCATTACGTAGTTGTTATTATGAATTATTTCTGCAGCAGATTTTCATACAGAAATATTCGCGAATTTCTCGTCCCAGTAAAAGATATATGTAGAAATTTACCACAAAGTTGCAAACATGGAATTGTGTAAAAATGTCCAAAAGAAAAACTTGTTGTCCCGATGAAATCGGTAACAATATCGCAATAGTTGTTGGAAGTGTAAACATCGCAAATGCGAGTGAAACTGTTACAAGCATTAATGTTGTACGTATTGATTTTGTAGTTTTCTGATCAGACGACAGTATTTTTGAACTTGAGAATAACTGAATTAGGATAATAGAATTCGATGTAATGATCAAAATTAACGGTATAAGGTTAGCATAGACGACGATTATGGTAAAAAATATTATTTGGTCAGATAATTTATAGTAACATTCGAGAAACTGGTCGGAAAAATGAATCGTTAAAGTTAGTGTGATAAATAGAAGCAGTACATTTGCTGCAGTAATTATCAACATAACAATCCTAGCGAATCTCGGTGTACATAAGAAACGAGATGTGAACGGGAAGAGCACAACTGCTGTCCGTTCTAGAGAAATAGCTACTATCAACCACGAACTATTGCAGGATGCTAGTACCATTATGAACTCATAGATATTACAACTGATCAGTGAATTCAACATGAATATAGGACCAGTGTTCATATGAAAGAGAACAAACTGTAAAACAGGCATAAGTGTGTAATCTGAATAGTAGAGGAAATCGCTGAGAGATAAAACGATAAGATAGTTAGCGCAAGATAAACTGCGGAATCTGCGACTTATCATGATCAAGAAAGTAGCCGAATTTCCGAAAGCTCCGAAGAGAACAAGACAGGCAGAATGGCTAGCGCTACGGCACGGTAGCTTCCAGACCTGTTCACCACATACATCAGAACGATGTTACTGCTGTACGTTCGGCCAATCAGAATTTGAGTTGCATTCATGATTCAAGATAATTAGCCCTTGGCATTGTGGACTGACTTTATACAACTTAAAGCCATAAATCATTTTTGAAGCTCTAAATTTATTGTTCACACTGAAAAGGAAAAACAATTATCAGGAATAAGGTCACAATAGACCGTGATGTTGCAAAAATTGTAGATAATGAACGTCATTGGTCAATATTAAATATATAAATATACATCGTTGTACGAGAATAAAGTGGAATAGATGAAATATCTTTTAGTGAAACATCTTGTTGGAATAGTTTGCACTTAATGCTCAAATCGCCTTGAAAGCACATATCGGCCCAAAAGCGTAGTTAAGCACATTTCGGCCTTGAAGTGTCGTTCAGGGCGGGAAAAAATATTTTCTCGACAATTTTCCGCTAAATCTGCAATTTTAAAGGGCTACACCAAAAATATACCAAATTAACTCTCGAAATCGGAATAATTTATAATTTATTTTCAATTAAACTTCTATTTACGATGTCAAATAACTCCCATTATGTGAACGATTAAAAGTAGAGATATCAGGTGGTATTTTTCTTGAGTGGAAAAAACAGTAACTACACCAGATGAAAGTCAACTTTACAAGTTTACTTTGAATACTCATTGCTCGAAATCAATTCTATTTCAAAATATCATTAAAAAAATTCGATTCGGGAAATTTGAATCGTAACGTTTTGGAATAAGAAAACGTTTCATTGAATCGGATTCGTTCGTGAGATATCAAATATTGAACATAGATATAGCTTTACATTGATTATTTACTGGATGTCATCAATCCTAGTCGTCTTTTGTTGCGTTCACGAATAGATTTCATATCGATAGTTAGTATTGTATAAAGAAGCGGATTCAGAGACGAGTTGATCGGTAAAAATAGAACGGCCAGCCAAGCGGCCACCTGGTTCGGTATCTCGACCGAAAATACGGCGCAAAACTGAACGATTATTATCGGTAGCCAGCAAAATAAATTACAAAGATTGATTACTAAACTCCTTCTACGAGTCTATACATCTGAACGTACGTCGTCATAATCGTAGCCAATATTGCCGCATTAAGCAAGGCAAAAATAGCGAATGAATAGTGCCAGCCATTGACGTCGATCGTCAGTAAATTCATAGGCAAACAAACTCCGGTTGTACCGTAGAAATTGTCTCCGAAGTAAGACGACGATGACAGCGGTATAATAGAAACTGTGCCAATAACGAGCCAACAAATGCAGCAAATACCGATAACGTATTTTGGAGTTATAATTGGACTTCCAGAAAACGGGTTGACGATATTTGAATATCTATAACGCGTTAGAATTAAGAGAAAAGTTAAGGAACCTTCGCACGAAACGGTGACAATAACCCCGGCGAGACGGCATAATGAGCTATTCGTCCAGGTTTCAGAATTCAGATAATAAATACCCTTGAACGCGTGGTCAGCTCCTGCGATCAAAAACAAATAGACCGACATCAGAAAATCACAACCGGCAATATTTATGATGAGGATATCAGAAGATGTGTTACGTGTTCCGGAGGATTCGACCCGCAAAGCTTGAACGCGAATTAAAATAACGATACTGTTAGCGAGAAAACTGAAAGATGCGATCATCCAGATGATGGCTCTCAGTACAGCGTTACCCATCAGGTCAGAGCAGGTCGAAAATTCGTCAGCTTCGGGAAGACATCGGTCAACATTCGGTGCCATGCAGCAAAATTTGTAAGCATCCGAAGCGAGGTATTTCAATGATGTAAGATCGCTTAGAACGTTTCTTTTTACGAATATCACTTCGGAATTGTTGACATGGTCTAGCGTTTCTAGTTTAGCCAGTGCAGAAAAAGCGGAACTGGAAATATAATGTATTCTGTTAATAATGTATTCTGTTACTGCTGATATTTAACGACTGTAATGCGGATAAACCTTTAAATACATTTTCACCGAGAACCGATATAGAAAGTCCGTGAAGATCGAGGACAGTAAGTGACGTCAGACCTCGGAAACTACCGTCTTCTAAGTGTTGCAGCGGATTTCCGATAAGAAATAGTTCTTTCAAACCGATCAAACCTGCGAATGTATTAGCAGATAATGATGTTATGCGGTTGTGTGTAAGGTCTAATCTGTAAAGATTGTTTAGATTAGAAAACGCGTAGGGAACGATGTAAGACAAATTATTGCCCGAAATATCGAGAAAACGAAGATAAATGAAAGAGTTGAATGTCGACTCGTTAAATACGACTCGGTTATTCGATAAAATCAAAACCCGAGTTGATTCTATAAAACGACCAGTAATATCCGATAAAAGAGCATTTTCACAATCGATGAAATGACCCCGGCAATTACAACGTTCAGGACACGTGACCTTACAGTATGACTCGTCATCCGAGTTATATTTACAATTAACGACACCGTCGCAAACTTCAGATTGCGGAATACATCGATTTCCCTGGCCACATTTAAACATTCCCGGACACGACCAAGTCTCGCAGTTGCGTTCATCTTCTGAATTAGGACAATCGGATCGACCGTCACAAACGTGTCTGATCGGTATACAGTAAGATAACGGACATTTTACAGTACCAACCGCGCACTCGAAGTCATTACACGCCAGTATATGTTCAAGATTTCTACATACCGGGAAACCAATCGGCATCCTTTCTAATATACATCTTTCGTGTCGGGAATAACAGCGAGGAGAATTGAACGAACATCTTTGTTCATCCGATTCCTTACACAGATCTGTGAAACGAGTCGTACAGTGATTGTCATTATTACAGTAAACCTCAGGATTCACTGTCATATTAGTGATCAATTCGTCTTCTTCGAGACTTCCGCTACAATCCACGACACCATCCCGATACAACTGGGAACTAATACAATCACCGTCCGAGCACGAGAACCCCTGACAAAGTTCGGCAGTGCATCCCATCTCATCGGAACCGTCTTTACAGTTGGCTAGTCCGTCACATCGTTTATAACTATCCATACATTGGTGATTGGAACAGCGATATTGCGTAGATAAACACGGTGGATGATAGCACGAGTTCTCATCCGAGCCATCGACGCAATCTCTCATAAAGTCACAGAAACCGCTAATCGATATAACCTGTCCATCGTTACAGCGGAACTGACTGTGTAAATTGATATCCGTACAATTGAGTTCATCTTCACCGTGTTGACAGTCGTGTCTGGTATCACATACGCGATGGTCGCTGATACATCTTTGATCGTTACATTCAAACTGCCACGATTTACAACCGCTTATAGAAGCTAACTCTTTAGCAGTTACATTATAGGTACACATCACGGAATGCACTTTATCTTTTGCATTATCGAAAGGTTTCAATAACCATTTAACTGATTGAATATAAGTAATTTCATTTCTGGTCACCAATGGTTTGATAACTTTAAAACCGTCGCGGTCAATTGTCAGTATAGCGCCATATTGATGTCGATATTGGAATTTGCCGACCAGATAGTTCATATCGCTTCCTGTATTTGAAAAGATTCTTACTATTTCGGCGCGGATGCTGTGACACATTTCTCTAGCACTCCGAATATTCAAACCTCGATTGTTTTTCCAGTCGGTTAGTATTTGATAACATTGTCCGGAAATAGTTACCCAACCTCTTGAACAGGTTGAATTTATCAAAGTATCATCGGAAATCATTTGATCTATGGTTTTATTTAAGTCTGTATTTGTTGAATTGTTCGCATCGTTTATCGTTGAATTGTGTTTGTGTTTGATGTCGATTCTCTCAGATTCAAAAATGAATGTCGTGTGCGTCTCCTCGATTTGACACGGGAATCGAACCCAGTTCGTCGATCCTCGTGGATTATTCAGTATCATCGCCGTACACGGCATATTGACGTCATTTATCGGTTGTTTTCTTAGCGGAGATATCAATCCTCGAATAACTTCTGGTATCGTTTCATTTATAACAGGTTTATACCACTCCGTGTAGCTCATTGGTTTACCGTCAGTCCACGTGTAATAACCGTCATTCTTTTTCGTGAAGAAAATGATAAATTGTTAAACCATTTTTCATTAAAAATCTTACTCTAATATATATTTGTAAACATTTGTCTTACCTGCCATTTCAATCCAATCATCATTATCAGCGCTTTTAATGAGTACGCCATTCGGAGAAGTTCTGTAGCGAATACTCTTTTGATGGAAATCATTTCCTGTTCTGAGTTGACAGTGAGTAGATGTCCCGCGTGCTTCTGTCTGCAGTATATTTCAGCGTTCTCCCAATTCAGACGTTCATCTCTGATGAATTTGATGCAGGAAATTCCAGAATCCAGAAATCCTTGTTTACAGTAGAAATCATCGAAATGTTCAATCGGTAACGACTCGTGTAAAGTGTATTGTATTTGAAAGATGGGGATTTTATTCTTTACTTCAAAACGCAGAGTATTATCTGTTAAACTATGAAATATAAGTCCACGAACCGCGTTATTTTCACATATTTTAGTTTCGTGTTGGGTACTAATAATTATAGATATTTTTCCATTTAGGAAAAGGTTGACAATCATACGCTGCATTAAAATGATCGGATCATTTCGACCAAATCCGTCTGTGTCGCATGAAACTGATCCAATAGATTTGACAATAAATCTGTAATATTGAAATATATTTTGTTTTATCGGGTTTTCAAATTCATATGAAATCGATTCCGATGTACGTCCTGCATCACCAGGGTAGTTCGGTGACTGCACGAGTCCACATTTATCTTTAGTAGTAACTGGAAGACGGGAACCGACAAATCCTAAACTATCCGATTTTTTCACTCCTAAACATTTACGACGTACTTTAACAATTAATGGTTCCTGCCAGAATCCAAACTCATCGCCTGTGAAATCTACAGTGTTTAATACGAGACTGTTATTAAGAAACTGATTACTCAAACTCAGAAACTGTTCACATAATAATGACATCTTGATAAAACATCGGTCAATTTGATATTCGTGTTCTGAAAATATGTGAATATTTTTCAAGCGAAGGCGTCGATTTTCAGGTGTAATCACGAGAGAGTGTAACGTCATATTGATCTGACGTTCTTCACCGCGTAGAACATAACCATCACAATCAGTAGGAGCTAATCTAATAGATGACCTGCTGGGATCACCAACTGTTAACTGATTGTTATAGTAATAAGCGTATGCTACTACAGTAACCGGTCCACCTGATGTAATCAGGCTGACGACAGATCGACCATAGAATGAACCAGGACAATACGGACCATGGCGTCTAGCTGTGAAATTACTACCATCAAAAATATAAAAACCAGCTCGATCACAGTTTTCAGATAGTACTGTTAGTTTCAACTGTTGTGATTCATAGATGTTCACTTTCCAGTTTAGTTGTAATGTAGTTACACGATACAATGTATTCTTTGATCTCGGGAACATGTGAGCAATTATCAATGATTTCATAATCTTTATTGCCTGAAACACATAACGATATTGATAATGGTATTAAGTATTGCAGTCAAATGCAATGTTAGAAAAACCAAATTTACAAATCACTGTAATAAACTTACCCGTGTCCTTGGCTTGTTGATGTAGACATCTGATATTGTCATTGATTTCACTTCGAATTCTATTTTCAAATTCGATCTTAAAAAATCCGATGTCGTCAAAACGCACAAAATCACAAGAAATCCGTCTGATTTTACACTCAGAGATTTAAGATGATTAAAACTGAGTAAAATATCAGTTCTCACAATACGGAACCCTTCCTGTTTATATACACCAACGACACCTGGTGACGAGACGAGATCACGTGTCCAGTTGAAGACGACGTACTGCAGAACATCAACTGTGATAGACCAGCAGTATAAGTGTTTAGACTTAGTTACTATATGTGGTATTCCATCAATTGTAGTGAGCAGTCCTGATTTATTATAGACTTGAATTAACGGGTTAGAGATGATCCAATCTGATATTTTGTAAACTTGCACGAGTAACTGCGACTTAAACGACAGTTTACTTGAAATAAATTCAATACGTGCTTTATAAGTTTTAGTATAAAACGATGAAGGTGGATGTCCGGTTTGTTCTCGTATAAGAGCTATAGGTTCACTGGTGCTGTTCCATCCGTCGTAAATTTGAGGACGAGTTTTCATTGGATCGTCACCTGGATATAATCTGAAAACTATCTGAATGAACGTTAAATTCATTGCAAACCCGTCTGGCATCCCGATCCATTCTAACAACAATTTACATCGGTCAGTAGAAATCCTGAATTCATGACCTGTTTGAGTTGGTAATTCCTTTACTCCACCGTTATAAATGCATTTACATTCGATTTTCAAACGACTCTGTCCTTCAAAACGATATATGATATAAACCCGACTACCTCGCGCTCCATCGACGTTACTCCTAAACAACAACGAAATCAAATCGTTACTGCGGATATCTAGTCGTTTTCTTCCGGTAGCGCAGAGTTTGTTGTCGGACTCACCGACGAGAAGGTAGTTTTCGTTACAGAATATCGACGGCTCGATGTCGTAGTAAACTTCAACGAGAAAACTTCCCGGTAAAGAGCTGTTGACGAAACAACGACATTCAACACCGCGCACTAACGACGGATAATTCGGTGAAACGATGTAACCAGACGTAGAATCGACGGAGTATTGAGTGTTGTTACAAGATGAACTGACTGTAACAGACGCGGCTTCCTCGACAGAGTTTGTGCGATCAGCCCGCGTAAATATACAGTCTCCGCAAGCGATCAGTAAAACTACGAACAACGCTTTCATTCGCTGCATATTGAACACAATTTACGCTTCAAGACAAACACATTTCTAACTATTACCAAAGTTTTCACGACATTGTTTCAAAGAGTAGCTGCAATGTAATGACGAATTTGCTAATATGAAAAGTTGACGAATGGATCAGAGTCTAATTATTTTGTTAAAAAGATCTCCCATCAAACTGACGCAAGTCTCGTATTTGTGAAACTATCTTCTGTTCTCGGTTTCGCTGTAACTACCGCGGTTTCTAAATTAAGACGTGTTTCAATATATCGGGTTTATAAACATGCGCAATTATTTCTCTAAAAATATATTTACTGTCGATCCCGAACTTCGTTCAGTTTTTGATAATATTCGATGACATTTTCTATCTATACCTCAAAATATTCTATAAAACACTTCGTGTTGTAGCGGGCATGGACTTGTTCGCTATTGACTTTTCGCAGAACCAACACCAACCAAGTAAGACGACGATGACAGCGGTAGAATAGGAACTGTGCTCATAACGAGCCAACAAATGCAGCAAATACCGATAATGTATTTCGGAGTTATAATTAGTCTTCTAGAAAACGGGTTGACGATGTTTGAATAAAGTTACATAGTATAACACAATTAAACCGATCGTTTGTGCTGAAATCAGCTATGTGTCTGTCCGGCGCGCGTCCAGTTCTAACCCGTCCATAAACACAGCTCTCAATGAACGTGTCGCGCAACGAAATCGATAAAATCACGAATTTGAAAATAAAACGATTTCACGAAACAATAAACAACACTGATATGCATTTCATTTCTTCTTTTATCAGTTCTTCGCTCCGAGGTAAGCGCCGTCCGAGATAAAGGTCGTAAAATATATCAGGAAATCAGAAAATGATTTTTGTTGTACCCAGGATTCGGGGTTTACTGTATATCTGAAATGAACAGATTCCGATACAGATTCAATGACCGTCAGTAGAAAATGAGAGAAGTCACGTGAAATGTGTCAAATGCCCACGTGGCGCGCGGGTCGCATCGAAACCGGTTTCATCCAGTTTACATTATGTATATTTCGTACCAATTAGCAAATCATCGACGAGTATGACTAATTATGCGTCCGATCACAGATGAGAATGTTTTGTCAGCACGACCTGGTGTTAGCGGGATCATCAAATTTGATTATTAAATTTTCAAATCAAATCAATTGCTATTAGATATTTCTAGTATATGATTCGTACTATATTGATAAATATTTCATGCAGTTCAGAAAGGTTTGATTTCTGTAGAGCCGCGCAGTTTATAGAGCGAAGATGGATTATGACCAGTGACCCCGATAGTTAGATAATATGAAATATGAAACTTCATTGTATTCGACAATTCTTGTCGTTCGCACAGATTATTACATTTGGGTGTCTTGTATATGTTCGCACCTAGAGGTTATCTCGATGGTATATGGTTTACCAGTCTGGACAGAGGTGCTCAAACTGTCTCCCGTAAAAAAGTAGACACCTCTTGTGGACATGTATGGAATCGCGCTGAAACGAATTTAAGATAAACCGTTTAAGATAAACTGTTCTCAAAAACTTAGCTGTTACTGGAAATTAAATGGAATTTGAATTGTTTTCTTGTTCAGGATTTATTTGGAATGAAATCGCGCTCAAACCTATTCCGGATTGATATAAACTGTGCTAAAAAACTGTTATCAAAAACACAAGGATTCAAATTGACTCAAGGATTATCATTGGATTTATACATTACACACACAGGATTGGATAAACTGTAAGTGAGAAAAACATTAACAGCTGAATTTATGTTTTGTAGGTTTAATTAGTTTAGGAACTTACTCGGTGAGTTAGTAAGTTATAGAAATGCATGAATATTAATACAATTTTAAATAAAATGCGTTAATTAGTAAATAGGTTGCTATTTACGTGAGGGTCCTGTGGGTCTCTGGGTCTACATATAGAAATAGCAGTTTGTTTATTACTTATGCCTTATATCTTTATTTCAGGATCCTGTATTTCATGCTTCTTTTATTCCAGGGTTTCTCTCTATTTTCAGTTTTTTTTCTTATTTTTTCAGCATTTCCGATTTTTCAAATTCATTGTTTTATAAGACAACGCCTTTTATGTAAATATTTTACTTGAAATAAACATGACAATTTCAGAGTCATCGCTGAGACAAGACCCCAGAAGACTAGGCCACCGAGTACGTGTCTTAACCCCCAGCACACAACAGAGTGGCCCGATTCAGGTACGGCCTGTATGTTCTACTTCAGTGAGAAGAGCAAGACCCCCTAGTCACAGAAAATTGAACCTGAAGTTGAATGATGATGACAGAGTGACTGAAGAATTCCGGTGTGACCTGTATAACATGTCTCTCTATTTCAGTATCCTCCTCCCTACCCCCAAACCCGAGCCTGAATGGGTAGACCGAATATATAGATTTGGTTAGAATAGTTAGTTGATAGGTCTTTGAATTAGAATATAATTTCAGCTGTTGATATCACAGTTGTAATTTCGAGTGAAACTTTTTAAAAGTAAAAGTTGCATTTATTTACAATTGAACTGGACTGGAAATGTTTGACAGTTTGTGAGTTAAGTGTGATTTGAGTAAGATGAAGAGTTGAACAGTACTGAACTCTACTTCTTATAAAGTACTACTTCTTTTCTTACGTACAACTGGTTTCAGGTTCAGGCAGCGCCCACCGCACCCCACCCGGTCGGGCCCTATTCCTGTGGTACCTGGGTTTCTGGTTTATTTGGTTGAATGATTTTTTTGATATTTGAGCTGATTTTGGGTGCGCGCTGTTTGTTTTGCTGTCGATATTCCTCGGGTATATTTTAAGAAGATGCGGTTTTTTAATGGTTGATTCAAATCACTCGTTTCTTGTTATTTTGAGGTCTCCTCTCAATGTTATATAATATCGTAATAGGAGCGGTCGTTTTCGTACCAGTGAACATCAGTCATCATTTTGAAGCCATTTAGTGCTGTTTTATTTTTGTCACGGCGACTCTAGGTAGGTAGGTCTCTGTCTATTGTAATTTCGCGGAGTCAGTTCCTCCAATTTCACAACTCTCTCGTTGTCAATAAGATTGAATTAATGAATTAAAAAGTTTTAAAATTCACTGTTGAAGTCGTTATAATTGTGACGATAAACTCAACCAAATGACGACTTCAAATGAATTGAATTAGAAATAGGCTTTCAAATTGGGACTCAGAAATAGAGATGACTTCTTCAATGTAAATATAACGACTTATCCAAATGAAATGACTTAACACAAGTTTGAACTATGATTTAATTCACTTCTTTCAAGTTTGAAGAGATCACGTGCTACTCATGGCTTCCTCATAAGATGGCGGATGATCATTACGTAATATGATGGATATTCTCCTCCACTAGGAGGCGCTGTAGGTAAGACACTTTACTAGGGGGTTGATGATACGACAGGTTGTGAGGTCCAGTGACTCATTCTCTCCTCATAAACACGTGATCTGCCACGGGAACTTTGTTCGTAAGCGTTGCGCATGCGTTTGGCGTTCTTCCGTTCGACATACAAAATAATTTGATAATTATCAACAAAAAAACAACAGCCTAGAATTAAAAAGTGCGAGATTAGTTTCAGTTTCTCCTGCGTTGAGTTTATAATTTAAAGAAGATGATGATTTATAGTAAAATGTATCAAATGTAATTGTCTATTGTTCTCGTACAATAAAATACAAATGTCTACGTTACGCGCGCGCGGGTCACATCAAAACCGCCATCATCCAGTTTCACTGTCGATTAGATATGCTTATAATGCACTATTTTATCCAATCGACAATGATGATTGACCGATTATGCATCCAATCACTGATAATCGATTAAATCAACTCAAACTTATTCACGATTGTCTTCAGAAACCTAACTTTTATGTAGAACGCATGGATTCAAATTGACTTTAAGGATCCTCACTGGATTAATACACACATATAGGAGTCGTAGAATCTGTAAGGTAGGAACAAATATTGTAAGCTGTAATAACATGTTTTATAGGTTTCGTTACTATCTAATTTTTGATGCGAGTTTTCACACGAAATATATATACATCCCTCTACTCCTCTATAATATCATATAAACTGCGCCCGATATTAAAATTCCTGAAATAAACCACGTGATATACTCGGAGTTTTCAACACTGAAGATTCTGATATTTCTTACTCAACCTGATGCAGGCTTATAGTTACCGAATATACTTTCAATAGCAATGCTTATCCTAATTCTGTCTCTAAAACAAACTTGTATCAGTAAAGCACAACAATATTGACAAAATAGATTCAGCTGATAATTTTTTTAAACGATCGTCCCCAGCTATCGTGACAACCTTATGTGCCGGGGGAATTTCAATAGCGCGTTTATCAATTTCTGTTGTTTTCGTTAAAAACAACTTGCAACTTGAAACGTATTTTTACCAGTAGAGATAGACTTTACTTATTGAATCGTCAGTACACCCGACGATGGCTAATAGTCGAAATAAATAGAGCTTTTTATTTTTGGCCGAATCTATAGCGGGATTTCTCTTGTTGCTTAATGAACCATTTGAAACAATCTGTGTGTGATCTTACGATCCGGCTGGTTCGTCTTAAGAAACACGACTACTATTTCAAAAAAACACAACTCTTCCTTTTCAACTCTATATAATTGGATCTTTTAATTTTTCAACTAAATGCTGTATTATATTAACAATGCGAATGAGCTTCTATAGAGTAAACGGTTCATTGCTAATATTACGGGTGGTCGCAGTATTTAGTTACAGGATATGATCTGATTTTTACTGTAAAGCATTACTTCTGATTTTCCCCACATCGCTGTGTCGAGGAAGATATAGATTGAACAAGTCAAGTAATCATTTTGAACTAAACAATACATTGTTTTTCGAATGTTACTGTAACGAGACAAAGCGATGTTAGAATTAGCCAGTCGAAATTATAATGAAAGTAGTGCAGCAGACGGCTATAGGTCACTGCAACCCCACGCTACTGACGCAGTGCGCTGTCTTCATGTACATTCAATCTTTATGTAGGGCATCACAAAAAACTGGTAATTTTTAGCAAATGTATACTTTGGTCGAATTGTATCCAAACTGTAAACAGAAATTCCAAAAATTAATCTAAAAAATTAAACTTTAAGATCGTTAATTTTAATGAGTAAGCATGAATTCAAAATAATAGTCATTTGTGGCTAAACTTTTTTTTATCAAGTACGAGCATTTGTAGCGTTTATGAGGGTTTCTTAGATATAGATAAGATCGGAGTCAACAAGGAAGCGCGCAATAATTGTGAAAATAGATATATGTAAACACAGTATTATGTATACACAGACCTCTAGCTGATGAATCATCGTGAACATAACAACCACTGCTGCTGAGACTATGTATCAAAAATCCCACAATAAAACGAGAAAGGTAAAGTCAGAAAAGTCTCTTATAAGTTATTAATTCATTCAAAACACTTGCAATTAACTCTAAACACCTTTTTGATGATATATTCGCAATATAATCACACGATGTTTGTGGGAGCAGCACATCGACCTATAGTAACCAATAGAAGCTTACTTTCGAAACAGTTAAAGATGAGTTGAGGATTTAGTTAAGGAATACTTGAGTACTGCGGTTATAATCAAGAGTTCTCCCATTGGGCACAGATTACGGGGTTGCGCAACATCGAATGATTGTTATTATCCAATAACAAGCTGTGGACGTGCAACACTTACTGTGCGCATGCGTGTAAAACGGTAACATCTGATACTCTGAGGCTGTTGCAGCTCGTTGTTGACGCCTATAACTGAACGTTAAGAGACGGTCTACAGGAAGAGAATAAATGTAACTAGAGAGAGATAGAGAAAGAGACAGAACTAACAACTAACAAATAACAACGTGAGTAATCGAATTAAACATTCTACTCCGTATTCACTGTGTAGATAAATGAAGAAGTATTTTGGTAAATTTTCCTGTTCTTGATGTGTAATTACGTGATATTCACCGTTAAAGTTAAAGTTAGCTTGCCCCGCCTTTATTGAATGCCTGTCGATATGCCTTTTATATGGCGCGTAGATCTATAAAGTGTTACTCCAGATTTTGTTTATTGTGATTTTGCTGTTTTATTTTACTATCATCTATAAGTTTTGACAATCTGGGCGAATGATGTAATTTTGGTATATTTCTAAATCTGGAGACTGAATGTCAGTTGTATTCTCGGATCATCGCAAAATAGTAACCAGAGACTTCATTCCTAGACTAATAATTTATTTTCAGTCAGATAACGCTTATTTGTCGTTGTAATTTACTACTAATCAATGCCTTTTATATTGTCTGGTGTTGTTCAGAACGAAATTACGGTTAATCAATCCTAGTTGTGCCTGAAGAGAGGTCATATGCCTATCGAATCGGTTTTTCACAAAATTTCGTCATATTCAATGACCACATGAGACACATTATTACCCAATTGTACAAATGTAATACATCCTTTTGTGTCCTTTTGAGACATTTTCACCATACATGCCATGGCCCGTTGAGGAGGTTGTTCGTATTTTGAATTTTTAAGGCTCTGAGATGCAATTTAAGTACATTTGGCATCAACCCTATCCATCACCTATATGATATATAAAAAGGACAAGTACATCAATTAATCCGACGACAAAACTTACATCCAGTACTTCAAAGCTGACATAGTAATATCAATATAAAGTGGAACCACTCCCAAATCACCAAAAATTGGTGAAATTGGAGCCCCATCATGAACCTGAAAAATCTTGACCGCAGCTTTTGAACTACCCATTTGTTATATGGTAAACCCATATCCGTGAGTGACCCATTTGACTTCTTTAGAAATGACACATAGGGCAACACTCCCCAAACTTCACTACCATACATAACTATTGGTTTGAGCAAACAATTAAAAAGCTGTAGTTGTTGTACAATACATGAATCCTTGAACCCAGGAATTTATCTAGATTGAAAAGCCCTCTTAAACCCTTACTCAACAGTAAATCTTGTAGCAGATTAAATTTGCCATTACAATGGATGTTGACATCCAGATAATTGCAACTTCTAACACAATCTATGACATCATCATTAAAAATGTAGCTATTTGTGCAGTCTAATTTACCTGCTTTGTTAAATTCAACAACACACGATTTAGGGATATTTACTTCCAGCCCCCAGAATTTACAGTAAAGCTCAAGTTTAGCAAAAGACTTTGTTAGGCCTTTGCTCGAGTGGGAAATTAAAATAAGATCATCGGCATACGTGAGACAGGGTACAATATGATCATATAAAACAGGAACGTCACAGTCCACGAAAAGCTGGTTTATATCATTTATAAATATGTTAAAAAGTAAAGGAGTTAAAATATTGCCTTGGTGAACACCAATTCAACAGGAAATTCTTGAGAAACCTTTATCGCACTCGCATCTTTGATTACATCATAAAAACGACCACTTATACCACATTTCATCAATTTAATCATAAGAGCATCGTGAATAACGCTATCAAAGTACGCCGGAAATCAATAAATGCACAAAAATTTCTGTTTACGTTTCTGGGTATTTTTATCAATCAAATGCTTTAGGGTAAAGGGTGATCTGAAGTTCTGGATTTTTTTGAAAACCTATATGGTTCACCGAAAGGATACCATTATCTTTTACATAGGATGTCAGACGATCTTTCAAAATGATACAAAAAAGTTTACTTAGATTACTTGTTATAGTTATACCTCTATAACAAGACACATCGTCTTTATTACCCTTTTTAAATAGCGGAATTATAATCCCTCTCAGCCATTCCTCCGGATATTTTCCAAAAGTTAATATGGCATTAAAATTCATTCAAAATAGAATCCAAACCAGATGCTTTATTAGGTTTCAGTTTTCTCGAAGCTCGTAAAATTTCATCCTCTGTAATTTTTAAATCCAGATAATCGAATGTTGATGGTCTTTCTTCAAGATGTTTAAGGTATTCTTTGAGACAAGACGACGTAGATCCAGCCTTAATGTCAGGAGAACTAAGTGACTTGAAATGATTGTACCACTCATCCATGTTGATGCTTGGAGACTATTTGTTAGCGGGATTTTTAAGGTTGACCAATTTCCAGAAGAACAATCCGAATTCGTTTTGATTAATTATATCATTTAAAATTCGAATTGTGGGACTTCTTCAATTAAACTCTATTTTATGTTCTTCATTTGTCATACTTCAAAGCTCGGGTCCATACATATCAATTGATCCGGGCTGTGGATGATGGTATTTATTACCTCATTTGGTTATTTCAACTAAACTAAAAAATGATTGGATATGGTCACAATGATTATGATAATTTATCGCCCGGGTTGACGATGATGGTATTTATTACCTTATTTGGTAATCTAAACGGATGATGAATGTTGGCCAATAGAATGCTTCATATGAAATGTTTTTAACACGAACTAGAATGAAAAACAATTCATACGCATCATCGCGGTGCATATGTGATAAATATTCCGAGGTGATTAGTTTGGTTCTCTGTATCAGCAATAATTAGACTTTAAGAGTTTAGTGTCTGTGCTGAACCTGTACACTCTTCTTTACAATCGTCTTTGAGATCAAGAGGTAAATATTATTCATATATCTATAATTTACTGTAGAAATATTCTAGTCAACTTTGTGAACGCGGAATTGTGTTTGAACAGAAGGCGATTCTGATTAGGGGGAGGGGCGTCGGTTCATAATACAGATCTTAAACTTTTGCATCGGAAATTGATATTGTATGAGTTTCCATAATCATTGGTGGTTGGTTTATAAACTGATCTAAGGCTTATATCAAAATAACTGGTATAGATTTATATTGATCTCAGCATTTCAGAGTTAATGAGCAAAACCCACAGTTAACGAGTTCATTTACTTGCAATAATTATTTTAACAGGGCCGTCGGAACAGGGGCGGCAGGGGCGGCCAAAGCCGCCCTACTTTTTTGCTTAACAAAATTTTTTTCAAAAGCACGCTGTACCGCGTAGCAGCTCGTCGTTCAACGTACTAGGTGGTTGGCTCACGACTTCTCTTGCTTCTGTGAATGAGACCGTGAAATGCCCCCAAAACGCATCTCCGGCGATTGAATAATCAAAATTTTTCCAGGGGAGCCCCCCAGACCATCCTTCAGAAATAAGCCTCGCCACTGAAAAATTCCTTCCTCTGTTACAGAGGCGTCGGAAGGAATTTTTCAGTGGCGAGGCTGTTTAAACGTGGGCTAATACATCATTACATAATTATGGAGTAACAAATTATTAAGGTTCAGAATACAAGGTCAGGCGCTGACTTCCGTTTGACAATTTGTTGCATTCAATATATATGAATTTCTCATTCTTCAAGTCATAATTTCTAAGCGCATTGTTGGTCAATTAGCTCAGTTGTCGATAAAAGAATTTATCTTTGTGGGTCATACAGCGGGTGAACAATGAAGACAATTTCTGATTCCACGCTGTATAGGGTCTATTTTTTCCTATTTGATATTTCTAAATCGACCGATTCCAATGTCTATGGTAAGTGCGCCAGTACGCAACTAGGCTGATCATATTTGGATACTACGAAGATAAATATGAACGGATACAAAAATCCATGACCCCCTGGCCCTAGACCTGGCCAAAAATAATTGGAAGAGACTGTGGGCTGCACTGCCACTTATGAGGACCAGGTCCGTAAGAGAAGAAGAGAGTAAACCGGGCGAACGCGTCTTTACTGTATCAGCATCATAAGACAACTAACTTTATTTCCCATAATATAAACTACACTAAAAAGAGTACATGTGGTCAAGTAATTACATAGCTCCATCATCTTGACAGCTGCGGTTCAAAGACTACTTCAAAGAATACTTCGGCTATTGCCGACAGAGACTAAAGTTAAACGAAACATAGGTTTCAGTATCGAGAACCGTATTATAAAATGTTATGAAAGTGCTTAGTTTCGGCGGTTCACTGTTAATTTGGCAGTGAATAATTTCGTTTTACAACAGTTGACAAAACGGATAGAAAGATAGTCGACTTGTTTATAGATGTATTACCATAATACCTATGGTAGTCATTCAGCTGGTAGTAACAGATTAAATTCTATATTCAAATAGATATTAGATTGCTATTTCAACTCATCGTTGCAGGTATCTAGCCCTCACAATCGAAGCAACCCAGCATATTTTATCACTTAGTTTATCTAGTGTTTTATCAAATATCCTAACTTGCAATCTAATAAAAATAAGATAAAACACCTGATTAATTTATTATATGTTAACCCTTTCATTTCCAGAGTTGTCAATTAACAACATGAAATGAAATGAAATTGAAATGAAACGAGAGGTATACAGAGGGACATCAAGAAGTATTTACGATTGTATAACATAACGTAAAATATAGAATAATCAATAAATTTAACAGCTACAGTTCACCCCCAAACCTCAAATACGAGCCCATGTGATGGAAACTCAATCCTATCATTGGAGGATTACCCCAAGTCCTAATCAATAACTTGTAAACAGGATAACTTTTCAATCAGGTCTCTTTATTCATTGACAAGATCAACAGTTCAAACATCAAATCTCAGACAATGAAAATACATCTGCCTAAAATAACGAGGAATTCAAATAAACAGAAATACCATGATCTTATCCACTTTTAATTACTTCAAATAAACAGAAATACCATGATCTTATCCACTTTTAATTACTAGTATTTCATACCGGGTGATCTGAATCTAGGTACATTTTAAACTTTGCAATTATCTTGGGTTCATACCTTACTCAGAATAATTTCTTTTCAGGTAATAGTAGTTTTCAGGACCTAAAAATTGATTTCATTGGACGCTGAAATCAACTAGAGTTGATCACACTTTGCCTGCAGAAAATAACTATTTTACACAAATATTTTCTAATGGGTAGCCCGAAGCAACGGCTAAGTCTCTGCGGCGTCTAAAAATAACCTTAGCGTCTAATTCTGATCAGACGGCGTTATGTCAGGCGATGTACGGGGTTCACAGGACACGTGACGATTATTACCTAATATCTAACTATAAAATATATCATGTGACCGGGGTCGGGTTAAACGTCGTCGGGGAATTTTCAACTATCGCAGTCCAGTGGCTCAGCAGAATACTTATTGTGCAGTAGACTTAGTGTATATTCACCTTATAGTTTCTGTAACATCAAGAGGTAAGTTATCTAAACATTCTAGATATTGTAGTCATTTTTGGAAGCAGAATTGCGTTTGAACAGATCGCGATTCTTATTAGACAGTGGGGTTAGGGGATCAGGTAAAAGAAAAGTCCTGCGTCCTCTTTGATACCAAAACTATATTTTTAGGGTACAAAGCAGAACCATTCCAATCTGTTTGGAGGTTTACACATGGACTATTTATAATGTATGCAGGGGCGGATCCAAGAATCTTTAATGGGGAGAGGGGTAGCGGTAAAGAGCGTTGTGTATTTTCTAAGCATCTGAGAGATTCTAGAACGAATTATTTGGAATAATTTACCAAAGTTAGTGTAACTTTCTTTTGGCTGGTTATGAAAATGTTGTCTTAGCAGAAGAGGGTGGAACCTCTGGACCATCTAAATCCACCCCTGAATACAATGATCCATGATGTCAGTACATACAGCGTGTCCTAGAAAAAAATTATTCCTCCCAAGTTAATATAAATTAATAAGTGAATTTTTGTGTACAGACCACACCTGGGTTGCTTCATGATTAGTCTTTAAACCCTAGCTGTGTGTGGTCTACATGATTTATTATCCATAGCATGGTAAAGAAGACACCCTTCTAATTACTAATCCATCACACGAATTCACTTATAGATTAACTTATAAATATTACATTAATATTTCGGAGGCACCATTCTCTGTAACATACAGTAAAAAATGTAATGATATGGTCGCTGAAATGTTATGTTACTGTTTTTGACCTTGATCTCCACTAATGTTATGATGGCTGTTACCACCAGTGCTGTGGTTCTCCGCCAATATTTGTTGGCGAATCTCTACCCGTGATTGTTGATCTGGGTTGGGTTTTCCAAGTAGCGTTCAATATTTACATCTGTTTCTGGATGGTGACCGGTGTTACCAGGAGTTTACTGTCTGTAGTCGTCATGTCTCGTCTGCGTCGCACGTTAGATGCGTGCACCTTCCAGTATCTGGTACCGCTAGGTTTCTCCGATTCGATTTATGTCGTCACTCTTTATGAAATCTCTCGAACGAATTCACACCGTGAATTCGCACTAACACTCAAATGCTAAAAAATGTTTCAAAATTTATTCTTAGTAACTACCAACAATTCCAACATTAGACACCTACACTGTACAGTACCTGCTCTGTTAGCCATCTCATATAAACCATCGTGTAACATTTCTAAATTTATGTCTGGTTTACGCCGAATTGTAACTTGTAAATGTTTAACTTAACCATTTTGCCTATAATGTACTTGTACCTTGGCACTGGAACTTATATTATAATGTATATTAATATTCGGAATAAACATCTTTATAACTGAAAAAAAACACCGTGGTCGGCACCACGTACGGTGTGTACGTGTTCTACACCGTGAACGAATTCACCTGTAGATTTGGAATAGTGCTCAACAATTTTGGAATCAAAACCTCTTCGTGGATTCTGTCGTGTTTTGCTCTCGAACGCAGCATAGCGGTATTGGTTCCTTTGGGCGTCGGGAGACTGGCGACCCGTATCGGTTTTTCTTCATTATGCCGTTACGGAAGGCGTCCAAGGCGTCGTGTACCGCATCAAAACTGTCGGGCGTGGCTTGAAAAACTGGACACTGTTTCAAAAATCGTAGCGCAAATCAAGATAATTCATTCTTACACGACGATGACCATCATCCTTTGGATTGCTTTGATATTTTGGACGGTAGGTGGATTCTGTTGCTCACAAAAGTTACAATGTGCTGCACAAAACGCCTTTCTGTGAAGAGGCTGATTTGTGCAGACATCCGGTAAATCGACCATTGGTATGCCGGATACTTGGTTTTGAAAAAACACGAAAAACAGTTAAAGTCACACCGAATTCCCTTTTCTACAGAAAGAATCTACCGGTATTAGCAATACCCTTACTTTAACTGAAAACATGCAATGAGAAAATTGCGTTTTCCATATTCCATCTGTTGCCCAAAGTTTTCCACAGCCTGAAACAATTATTTTGGAAAAAAGATACACACTACCAAATAAGATACAAAAGCGTGTGTACATCAATCACTGGAATTACTGTACCTCGCATTTTGCAAGCACTTGTACAGTCGCTTGGTGGGTGAGCGTATGTTGTCCTCTTTCGAAGATTATGATGACCATACAATCTTCACGGTCTGCATCTTTGGTGAACTTGAATTTAGTGTGTAGGTCTAGGTCGCGCAATTCTGTTTCAAGTTCCGCCCACCAGAAAGCTTCAGCCCACAAACGCCGATCAATATCTAAAGCAACAAAATAATGACAGATAAACTGAGTGAGTATTTCACGAATTTAATACCTCTAAAACTCACTTTTCTCTAAAATATAAGCATCATTAAAGCTTTCGGCGAAACCTTGAAACGAAACCCAAGAATGGAGGCTAAAATGATGAAAGATTACAAATTAATCTAATAACATATATCATTCTCCTAGTTCAAGCCATGAAATTTTTGTTCAAATTTAAGTTGACTTACGATAACGATCTCTGAAAATTGTAAAGACTGCGGTCAATAATTATCCCATCAGTTGCAACAATTGAGTCTCTCATTTCGTGATAAAATGAATATCCTTTTTCAGTGGAGCCATATTTATCAAAGCCGTAATTAATCTGACAATTCTTACAGCGTAAATTGATCTGGAATAAAGATATCTGAATTAATGAAATAAAATCTACATTTTTCATGTTTAAGGGCCTACCACTTAAGGACAACATAGCCTACCTTATTTTTAGAAATGACTTTTCCATGAGTAACAAAGAGAACATCAATCACTTTGTTGTGCAGTTGCAGTGTACAATAACACTCAAAACACTTTCCTATGTACAAAAAATATTACAGATTCAACATGTGCTAGAGCAATACTAATTGGAGTACAAGAAAATTGTTATACATACCAACTGGAGGTCCAAGGACAGCTAAATGACTTGACTTTTGATCATGATAATCATGAAAGATATTCTTCAACATTTCATAGGGAATAAGTTGTTCTCCGTTCATCTGTGGAAGTGATTTTCGAATTGTCTCCGAAAACCAAAAAGGTATTACATTATGGCGTAGAATAGATCTAGTGACCACATCATGCCCATATTTGATAATGACATGGCACTTCATTATCTCGCTTTTGTTGTTCACTGAGTCTATATCATGATCATGAAGTTGCTGGTAGTGATAGCAAACCTAAAACGACAGAGAACATAAAGCCTATAAATTATAATATTTGTAGATTTTTAGGGATTCATTCATTTATTACGGATATGCACAAAATTTAGACTCACCGATTTGAAGTTCACATTTTCACCATCGATGACGTTAAGTTTTTCGGCTAGCGTCAGACGACGTTTTTTGGAAAGAGACATTGTGTAGATTCAATTCGAGTCAATTATAATGCGCACGCGAGATGAGCGAAATGTTACGTTAATCTGTTACGAAGCGGCTGTACAGAATGATAAATGTTGCGTAAATTTGTTGCGTTTATAAATGTTGCGGAATAAATATCTCGTAAACGGTTGCGGAATAAATATCTCGTAAACGGTTGTGATCTAATTTCATGTGATATTCCAGCTTGAAAAATTTGGATACACTTTTTCTTCTAACGTTACATTGATTTTATTTTATTTTAAAAAGTAGAAAATACTGTGTTGCATTTGCGTATTCTACGCAACATATACCTCGTAGTTGGTATTGCTATCCCTAAATCGTGACCTAAATGCGCTTGTAGGCGTCTGATTAAAACGTTTTGTCGCCCGCGACAATTCAATATTTTGGTTTTGTCACCCGCGACAATTCCGAAATAATTCCCAAATTTTCCGGAAAATTCTATTCTTTGTGTTTCCCGCCATAAGAAGGGTCATCCTGACATGTTATGATGGTTCTGATTTTGATTGATGAGTTTGTATCGTTAAAATGTACTTCACTATCCGCTGCACACACTGCCCGATGAAGCTTTTCATTGCCATCGATAGTGACGTACCCCTCCCTACACCCCTTCGTTTCGCACACATGTTTAATCCACTTTTGTTCTTTTTCTTCAAATAAGCCTACCTTTAATATAACGAGTTAAAAACTGCTAAGCTTATTTTAAAATTAGATCGCAAAGAATCGCGTTATTGTCTGCGATTCTTGAACCATTTCCCATTATTAAACAATCAGCATTTGAATATCAAGACGGCAATTGGTTTATTTGAAGATAGTTTTAAGGGGTTAGGGTTTATAGGAGTGGTGTTTGGGGGTTAGGTCTAAGAGCGTTAGGTTTTATAGGCTAAGGGTTTACGGGGTTAGGGTTTAGTTTTTAAAGGATTAGGTTTTAGAGTTTTAGGTTTTAAAGGGGTTTGGGTTTAGAGGGTTAAGGGGTTTAGTGTTTAGGTTTAAGAGGGTTTTAGAGGGTTAGTGTTTAGAGGGTTAGTTTTAAAGGGGTTATGGTTTATTGTATAGGGGCCAGGGTTTAGTGTTTAGAGGGTAAGTGTTTACGGGGTTAGGGGGTTAGGTTTTAGCGAGTTAGGGTTTAGAGGGTTAGTTTTAAATGGGTTAGGGTTTATTGTTTACGGGGTCAGGGTTTAGTGTTTAGAGGGTAAGTGTTTACGAGGTTAGGGGGTTAGGTTTTAGAGAGTTAGGGTTTAGGGGTTTAGGGGGTTAGGGTTTAGTGGTTAAGGGGTTAGGGTTTAGGGTTTAGAGGGTTAGGGTTTAGAGGGTTAGCTTTTAGTGTTTAGAGGGCTAGGGTTTAGTGTTTAGAGGGTTAGGTTTTAGTGTTTAGAGGGTAAGGGTTTAGAGGGTTAGGGTTTAGGGGGTTTAGTGTTTAGAGGGTTAGGGTTTAGGGGGTTTAGTGTTTAGAGGGTTAGGGTTTAGAGGGTAAGAGAGAAATTAGAGGGTTCAGGGTTAAGAGAGTTAAAATTTAGAGGGTTTTAGTGTTCGGAGGGTTAGGTTTTCGAGGGTTAGGGTTTATTGTTTAGGTTTTAGAGGGTTAGGTTTTAGGAGTTTAGGGTTTATAGGGTTCAGAGGATTAGGGTTTAGTGTTTAGAGGGTTCAGGGTTCGGAGAATTAGAGAGAATTTAGAGGGTTCAGGGTTTAGAGAGTTAGATTTTAGAGGGTTCTAGTGTTCAGAGGGTTAGGGTTTAGAGGGTTAGGGTTTAGGGGGTTAGGGTTTAGTCTTTAGAGAGTTAGGTTTTAATGGGGGGAGGGGGGTTAGGAATAAGGTTTTAGAGAGAAATTAGAGGGTTTAGTGTTTAGAGAGTTAGAGTTTACAGGGTTAGGTTCTTTTCGGTGGGTGGTTATGCTTGAGAGTACCATAGTTTTTAAGGTTAGGGTTAAGATGGTTAGAATCCTAGTTCGTTTCTGTTATGTGGGTTTCTCATAAGTATATGTAGTGTTAACATGGACTCAATGTGAAATGTACGGTGTTGTCATATCGCGGAAAGACGGAATTGCTGAATTTTCCAAAAACGCGGAATTTCTTCATTTTTACTATAAATAGTAAACGGGTTTTCCCACGCGGATACCCACTGTCGGACAGGGCATCGGACCCAGGTTTTCAACACCGGGAATTAGTATTTGATAATTTATTTTATCGCCAGTCAACAACTTAACGATACTGTTCCAAATAATGTAGAACCCAGGCAATACGTGCTTTGCGAATTCAGTGATACAGAGTATCGCTGCATTAACTGAAGGAATACAAATCGATGGTACGTAAATGTAGGATTTGTGATGACACCATGGGATTCTCCAGGACTCAGTTCCGAGTTAAGATTTGACTCTATTGATTCTAAGTAACTCAGAGTTAACTCACAACTGTGGAACTGGATCGATGTCAGACGAAAATAAATAGACATTATGTATATTTCATTCTGGCTTAGGATTGTTCATGCGTGTTGTGTGTCTACATTGTTGTTATAAGGGAATGTGGTTTATCTTTTAGAATTAAATGATATGAAAGATTATAAAATGGTTTTGTTTTTTTTAATGTTTACTGTGTGACTGCTATAACATATGTTCCTATGCTGATTATTTGGATCAAAAGAATCTTATTGGTACCGGTACTGGACGAATTTGACGAAGAAATTTGAACCGGTACTTGTTTGGTCGTAGGATTTCATGTTTGCAACCATCTACAACTACGGTCCGACAGCGCGAACGTGCTCAATATTTATCTAATAATATTCGTTTCTGAAGTTCTCAAAAAGTCGATGAACTTCGATAACCGAAGTTTGCCTAGTAGAAATAGACATTAGGTGCCTCGGTTCCTGAACTTCGCTGAAAAAGCTGAAACACTGAAAAGCTGAAATAAAAACGCTGAAATTTCAGGGAATTTCCGAAAAACGCCGAAATTTCAGGGAATTCCCGAAAAACGCTGAAATCGTGCTAGGTACCGACAATACACGTTTTGAAAATTATTCTGGGCCGGTGTCCGCTGACGAGTCCTGAACCGTGTTTTATGCTCTATCTTCGGTTACAGAGACATGCCTTAAGGTCGTCGTCATGATCGACTTGATCGATTGCGGATTGCGTGGATTGTTAGATGTGTTTTTTGCCATAGTTTTATGTGCATATACCGGTACGATCTAACAATGAAGTTATCACTTCATTTGAATAAATTCTTATTTAAAATAATATTAATTCACAATATTTTTTCTTATGTTTGGTAATTTCTTGCAACTTATCATTGCCAAGTCTCAAACAAGTAGTAGCTGAATGAAAGTACAGTTAGGCTGAACCTGATAACCCAAATTAAGTGCTAGCATGGAACTAATGATTATTTTGATTCTATTTTCGGTGTCATTGAAATTCGTTGATAAAGGTTCAACCGTCATAGTATCCTGTACTTAGCATTGCTACGATTGGGTGCCATATTTCAACAATTTCTACCAGGACGAAGGAGTCTTTAAGTGTCTTTGTTCCCGGGTAGGGTACGGGGTAAAACCTGGTTTACTTTCTCTTTCGACTTGCCGGAGACTATCATCTGCAATGTATTGCATGCTTTGACTTGTCTGGCCTATAGGAGTCGAACGATATTTTCCCATACACAGGCTTGGCTTTAGTGTAGATGAAGGCTAGGCACTGCACATTGTGGATTGACTGGAACTCTTAACTCACAAAATTAAACGAGTCAACAAGAAAGATCCAATAATTGGACGTTTGTCTAACTATATTATTTAACAGCTTGAAATAATACATAACACATTCTGCAAGATTACACAAAGGAAATCAGTTCTTACATTATATCAGAATCAATAGTTCGTTTAACCCTGGCTAGAATTCTGGTTCCATTGCTTCATATTCTAATGAAATCCACTAGCATACCTTAGAATATCGCTTAGCTTAAGACTAAAAATTAGGTACCAGGAAACAGGGAAGAAAAGTGCGTGTACTGTACATCCACAATTGACTTATTTCTCTCTGGTTGAATAGAGTTATTATCGAAATAGCATTCGAATAGCCATTTTATTTTTAAAAATTGTGTCGTTCAGCTATCCTGCTGCAAATTTCGCAGTTGAAGTTTACTGGTGCCATCTGATTTTTCAGTATCTCAAAGAATTTGCACATTCTAAGCCTGAATCTAAAAATAGAAAAAGGTGCATTTTAGTAGGATATAAAAGAATAATAGCTAATACACCCTGGACGATATAGCCTATGGGGTGGGCCTAGTTTGAAAGCACTGCGGTCCGAGGGAACAGCACTTAATAAATAAATACTGAAATTAAACTTACAAAACACCCAGTACTTGAGATGATGTACTTGACAAGAAGTGTCTCCAGCTAAGCAAATCAACTTTGTCTATGACTCCTCCTTTTATAGATTCAGTAGTAGTCTAAAAATAAGAATCGGTACATTTCCTAATAGTTGGTATGTCATTTCTTTCTTTCATTCAAAAACTAATTATTATCACGCCACAGCAAATAAATTATTCACAGTTGTTGAATGGTTTGCCCGATTTAGATTAATTGGTTGACGCTAATCAGTATGACCCATACGTAGGGGTCTACTGCATGCCATTGGCGTCAATCCATTCCATTCCACAGTGAATTAAAAAGAAATTTAGTTAGATCCCTTTTGTCCAAAAGTTGCATCATTTATATAACTAGCTGTCAAATTTAATTTACCTGCTTCAGAGAATACCATATAGTCCGTCGCCCATCAACGTATTGACAAAAGAAAAGTTGCTCCATGTTTTATACATGAACATTCAAATAAGATATTTTGCGTCTTGCAGGGAATATTGAGCATAATGTTTAAGTTGGCTTGCACGGTTTGTGAATGGGTTTTCCTCATTATGCTGCCTGTATGCATTAAAAATCCGGATTTCAAGCGAATTAATTTGTCCAACAAGTGGCCCTCTAGAAGTATACTCAACACATACTGTCCATGCATGTCTCTGTAACCGAAGGTAGAGACTAAAACACGGTTCAGGACTCAGCAGCGGACACCAGCCCGGAAAATATTTCAAAACGTGTATTGTTGGTACCTAGCACGATTTCAGCGTTTTTCGGGAATTCCCTGAAATTTCGGCGTTTTTCAGAAATTCCCTGAAATTTCGGCGTTTTTATTTCAGCGTTTCAGCGTTTCAGTGATTCAGCTTTTTCAGCGAAGTTCAGGAACCGTTAGGTGCCTGGTCTCTTTCACCCCACTTGATTCTGACTTCTTCTACAGGTGGCAGCCAGTCAACGGTATCGTAATATGATAATTCCATATAAAATTGCCTGCAAATAATGGGACTCGCACCTAACTCGTTGCATCGATCGGTCCGGTGCCCGGTCCGACAGTGGGTATCCCCGTGGGAAAACCCGTTTTCTATTTAAAGTAAAAATGAAGAAATTCCGCGTTTTTGGAAAATTCCGCGATTCCGTCTTTCCGCGATATGACAACACCGTGAAATGTAGCAGGAGATCAGTAGCCTATATCTTTCTTGTTAACATTGTGGAACGATTTTCAAAGACTCACCGGCCACGCTTGTTTGCAAATTGCAAATTTAAGTATTTGAAATTTGATATTGGCGTCTTCAGGTTTGGGTAGTTCAGTTTTGATGACCTAGTTATTCTGTACAAAAACCACGCTTCTTCGAGTCTGAGTTCATTCAGGTACCAATTTATGGAATCATTTTGACAATCACTTGTTGGAGTACGCGAAAAGACCGATGAACAGTGCGGTCTTGTTTTGTTCGCATTTTCGTGTTCTTCGTTGTAGGCGTCCGCGAGCGCTGAAAGAGGCACCGAAATGATTTATTGAGACGGAAACATTTTTAAGATAATCAATGGAAAACGCGGTTTGAGATGTTGATAGAAAATAGGTTTCGTTTGGATTTTCATAATAATAACGTTCGTCCTTAATTCCATTTATTGTCACTTTCAAACTGACAATATTTTTTTTTACAAAATCCAAGTAAACTTGGTAAGATAAAATGACACAGATTCAGGACACGTACCAGATTTGTACTTAAAGATTAGAGGAAGTGAAATTACCTAATTACCTATTCCAAGAACATTGATACGCTGTGATTGCACACAATGAGAATGAAAGAAGATCAAACTGATAAATATTAACTGAACTAAGTAAATAAAGAGAAGAAATCCAAGCGATTTCAGACAACAAATTCCAAACACATAATTTAGTAATTATATCAAATGAATATTTAACTGCGGATAAAATGTCGTTATGAGGACTAAAACCGTTATTTAGATTTGCAATCAGTTTTTCCTTGGCATGATTAACTATGAAGGCTGATTCAACAAGGTGTCATTTGATTCTGTCATTAATTTCACCGTTATCAAAATCAGGAAGTACCAGCATCCAACTTACTTATCTAAACATGATCTTTCTTCGAATTGTTTGTTCGTTGAACCTTAGTGAGCTGGATTTTACATAAAAGAACGAGTGGTCCTTGTCAAATTCACCTTCACCGCCATCAAGAGAAGAACTCACTGGAGAACAAGTAACTACTTGGTTTTGGATTTTAAATCCAGAGACCACCAAGATACGTGGCAATCCGGTATTGGTAATATGCTGCTTATATATATTATATCTTTTCAGGATGTCTAGGCTTTTTAATTAAAAATCCGATTATTTTAGGGTCGATTCACTTATTATGCATTTTTGGCTTGTCTTGGACTTTTAATTGGTCTTGACTTTTAACTATTAAACGTCTAATTAAGCATTGGGTTTCGAGCTAATTATTTGTTTTTTAGTCTTGATATAATTTGAAACGTGTAACTGTCCTTTTAGTTTCAAAATGGTAATCTTTACGTCTGATTCTAGTATTTTCTTTTCGGAAGGCTCACAGTTTATTTCCAATTTCTGCATGTCTTTCGTATTTATTCTAACCACTGAACCTAGGCTCAATGATAAAATTTGATCATTCCCGCCCATTGGTCCATCGTTTAGACCAAGAATCAAACAAAATGCATTCAGTCTTATTTCCAGTCGAGTGATTTTTTTGCAAGAAAACTCAACCTGGTACAATACCAGCACAAAATTCCACGTAATTATATTGAATTTTGCTAGGAAATATGGGGGCTAAACCATGCATCAGGTTTTATTGCAAACAAAACATGTTATATTCCAAACAAATTTTCGGATACTTTCCGGAATTCCGCCAATGTCTTATTTGATGCCAACGAACTACGATTAACCGTTAACAATTTATCGCATAGTAAAGTGCGGTGAAAGAGCGGCGGATGTACCCGTCGGATAAGATGATCGTGGTACCTACGACAGTCGCGTACGAATGTGTGTGCACCACCCTTTAGCAATATATGGGGACACCAATTGATTACCTACAATACGCCGTTTAAATCATTTAAATACACCAATCCGCTCCTGAGATATGCCACAAAACGTGTTGTTGAAATACTGTAACATTGGCGACTTATTTTCTAATGATCTGAATGATTTGTCAGGGTAACCAAACATAGTTCGGAAAGGAGGCCATTATTGCACCTATATGGAACTCAGGGATGTTTCATATTTTAGCATGTTTTTGAAAATATGTGCGTCCAACTAAAATCGTCTAGATAATCTTGATTAGTATTTTCACAATTTAACTTTTAAAATGCAAATTATAAATGCGAAATATGAAGTGATTGGGTGCTATGGAGACCTATTGTTGTATGAAGTCCCACTCTATACGATAAAATATCATTGGTTCCCAAAACTAGATGTAATGAGCTATCACACGTACACTGTATCCCTATATGTTTTAATGCAAAGAGACATAATCCTACACCGACTGTAAATGGAGGTAAAACTTATGAGTATGAATTATAGGTCAGACACTTTAGAGTAAAGACGCAGCCAATTACCTCGGCCGAGATTTTCTCTGACTCTGGTATAGCTGGGTTATTGATTTTATTTTGAATGCTTCCCTAAGTAATTTTTTCCAATATTTGTTATTCATAGAAAGATGATGGCAGAATACAAACTTGTTTCTGTAAAAGACAGGTAAGTCATAGTAAAATTTCTTAACCTTGTTATTTCTAATTGTATGATGAATACTTTTAACTATGGTTATTTGAATTGATAAACATTGATAATTAATATGCTATAAACATGGAATGAATGGTAGTTAGCTTTCAACCGAATATGGGGTTCATTCAAATTCGTACATGTGTTAAGGCGAAATTGCAAACTAGCAGCAATGCTTACCAACAATACATCAGACCTTTTTATATAAATATTGCTTATATCTCAAAAAGCTATTCATCTAATCAACATAAAAACAACTGCCAAAGAAGACTTAATGTATCTTTGTAACCTATACTCGTCTTTTGATAAATGGTTATTTTAAGCCTTTCTTGACTCAATAATGAAGCATTGATTAAACAGACATCCTCTTTTATAAACAATACATACAGGCGTCTATATTAAAAACCATTTAACCCTCACCCTCCATTTCTAACACCATATTGTTATGTATATGCCTTCAATGCCATTACTTATACTGTTATATTGTATCCCTGTTGCTTATATGTAATCACGGGCGGATCCAGGGGGATGGGTAGACAGTATTGGAAGGAAATTTAAGGGCACCTTTCTGATCTTAGGGCACAGCCAGTATCCAGGTCAATGCGAGCGCCTAAGGCGCGAAGTCCTTAGAGGGGGGTTTGAAAATATGGTACCATTTAAAGGCTTTTAGAGGGCTTCTAGAGGCTAGCAGAGCAATCCAGAATAAATGAATTCGAGACAAGATTTCAACACATGCGGATAAAAAATGAAGCTGGCGAACCCATGAAAGAATGGTTGTCGCCAACTTCGCCTAGTGCCCCTATAATCTTTAAAAGTGCCCCTTAACAATCATACAGAATACGGCTAAGTGCCCCTTCATTGTTAACAATCGGCAAAAATTGCCTCGTCTTCACATTTATCCTTATGTCGTGTGCCATCTTCCAAACCAAAAGTGCCCCTAAAATTTTAAAAATTAGGCAAAAAAGTGCCCTTTTCGTCAACATTTTCCGCGTATAGTGCCCTCTTCTAAAGTACGAGTGCCCCTTTAGCCCTCCCTGAAAAGGCAAGGAAGGACAAGGTGCCCTCATCTAAAGCATGAGTGCCCCTTGCAAAAGGAAAGTGCCCTTTTTAATTTATCATGATTAAAGTCTTTACAAATATGATTATCTCTCCTCACTTTCTTGGCAGCAGTATATACCGATTAATTTTATAATTATGCCCGGATTACGGACACGGAATTAGCGGTTGCTGAAATAATGCCGTCAAAAATATTGCCGGTGAAATTTCGAAGGGCACTTAAAAATTCTAGACCGTATTGGGCAATACGGCTAATACGGTCTGGATCCGCCCCTGGTAATGCCCATCCAGGGCCATTTATAAGTGTAATATATTTGTATTTGTATGATTATGGCTCTGATAAAATTTGTTGTATAAAAAAAATGTATCAGGAAGTTGAAACATCTTTGCTTTTGGTGAAAATCAAATCGATTCATAATATATTCTTAATTTATATGAAATATGAATTCAAAAGCTGCATGGTCTCTAAAAACAAGATTTCTAAGAATTAGTCATGCATTAAAATACCCTTTGGCACAATAATACACGTGACTTTCTAACGGTGGACCCCTTACCTTTCGAGAATAATCCAAAAGAGATTCGACTATTTGGAAAAAATTGCATAATTTTTTACAATCGCTAGGGCTCTAAAGGGTTAACCAAAAATAGTTTTTGGAAAATGTGTCGATTTTAAAAATTCCTCGAAACAAGACTAGGACAATTTGACGGTGTTTTCGGGTGGGTTAGATTTTGCATCTGCTCCTGCAATAGTGCCCTTTTGTAATTATGAATTTGCGAAAACGCGGAGGCATAAATACAACATCGTGATCTGTTTTTTACATTACGTAAACAGCTGTTTTGGTCAAAATCACCGCTTTGTGAATGAAATCAAACTAGTGGGGTAGAAATAAAATCCCCAGCCTAAAATCTAAAAACTACAACTCGTTTCAGGTTAAGAATTGTAGCAAAGCCTCGTGAATGAGAAAACCTTCACTCGTTGTAGATTTTAGATTCACCCCACATACTCGGTGGAGATTCTATATTTCTTAACCCCAGAACATGTATTGATTATACGTAATTTTGCTCACAGGCATCCTTACAAATTTTAATAAACCAATGATCAAAATACCAAAAAGGGGACTAATTATGAACACAATGTTTCATTAATGGTAATAATCACTGTCCTCCTATGGTCATAATTAAAAGACAAACTATCGCAGCTTCGCCTTAATGCTGTAGCTGCAGTAATATTATTGGAGATGTGGACCAGTTGTCCAAATAACCATTGTTGGATTCTGCGCCGGGATGATGTTACCTATCCATTGATAATAAAACTTGTATGGCTTGTGGATTTAATGGAATTGCCGATTTCGGGTCCTCATCTCCCATACTATAACACAACTCTTGCATTTATTGCTTGTTGGATAAAGTGATTCACAATTTATGGCATATGGAAATATATTCAAATTTAATTTACAGTGAGCTAAATCCAGGTGACCAAATTGCTGTTTCGTGCGGTATTTTTGGCATATCTGCGTACTATCACCATGGAATATTTATCAGCCACCGGAACGGAGTGATTGACCTGGTTGGGGTTCCTCTAGACACAAGAGGCGTCGTGGAATATAAGAGCATCAGTGATTTCAAAGCAGTTGGGGGCGAGCAATTATTCATTCTGAAACGAAGGTTGGGTATGTTACGCGGCACCGGTTCCGATCAAATTTACCGAGTTGACTACAAGTCTCACAGAACCGCAGAAGATGTCGTTATGACAGCCAAAGCCGAATTGCAAAACCCAATACGATGGCGAACATATAACCTGAAAACATGCAACTGCGAGCACTTTGCATCTTTTTGTAAGATAGGACACGCTCAGTCAGTTCAAATAAGCAGCAGGGAAAAGAGTGCATCTGGACGTTATATTGTTGATATTGCTTCTGGTGCATTGGTTAGTAGTGGAAGTTCTACTAGTTCTAGTAGTCATTAGTCACCCTAATAGTGTCATTTCTCGTCTGAAGTCCGGTTTTAGATAAAGATGTGATGACTGTGAATTCGACATTGGACAATGAGAGTAAACATTTATTGTCATCTATAGAAAGGCCTTATAATGATGTATAGAATTGGCCGGAATTCATATTTTTCCCTAGGACAGTCATGTAAATAAATTGTGACACTCTACAACCATGTGTAATCAGATGTATTTTAACCAAAGCTGAAAAGGATGTAAAACAAGATAAATGCTCATCTAAGTGTTACTTTACCTTTACTTTACTATACGATTTAATGTTTATTCGGTCCTAGCATGTTTTTAGTAATTTTGAATTTAGCTTTTAAGGGATCGCCATTGTTTGAGCCAATAAGTTAGCTTTAGCGTGACAGTAAATGATTACTGATTTCCTTCTAAATGTGATTATTGTTATAATTACATCAACATAAATTAGCCTTGTGTTTTTATATCGTAATGTATTAACGAATACAGATGTAAAGAGTTATGTTAATTCACAACTTTGAAATATGATGAACTGAACTTATTATTTGGAAGACTTATTTCCCATTTTTGGTTTGATTGGCGCCATGTTAAAAGACTGTAACGTAGAAATTACCTGCAAACCATCTCAACCCTAACACAAACATAAGGCAAGCAAGAGTCACATCAATTTGTTTGTGTTTTTTATTGCAATACATGATAGCTATATTGAAAAACTAGTTTCTGTTGTGAAAATTGATAGACGAAGTGTAACAGATTGTTATGATTTTAGAAAAATCAAAATCTGACAAAAATATTTAGGAACGATGGTGACAGGCGGTTTATGATAGCTGTATAAGTGTAGAGATAATTACAATTTGTATCAGATTTTTTCGGCTATTGTCTAAAGGCGGACCGTGGCGGACTGCTGACCGTGGCGGAATGAAGAAGACGGTTATTTCCTTTTGTTAAATGATCTTAAATCATTGTACCTACTTCCTTTTGTCGGAAAATCATAGACTTTAAAGGGGGTGTCCCAGGAGTGGGATCGAAAATTTTTATCTCATGGATTTTAAACTTCTTTGCATTGAAATGAAGCTAAGTGAATAGTGAGTGGATCCTGAGATTTTCAGACACCAGCAGTGCCCTTAAGTATTTTAATTGATAACCAAATCTTAGCGAGTAGCCAAATCCGTGTTTTAGGGGGATTCCCCAACAAATTTAGGTACTTTAATTATATTTATAGAGCTGATAATTGCAGGATCTACTCAAAATTATGTAGGGGGCCGTCCATATAGTACGTACGCATGGTCTAGCTAGGACCTGTGGAGCAGATCGTACGAAGTGCGTACGATAGGTAGCAGGCAGCTATCAAATCTGTACGTCGTACTTAATGGACAAAATATGTTGTATATTTCACCCAAATCCCGTATAATAATACAGATAGAAATACATATATCTTGTTGTAGCACTACCAAGTCAGCTGCGAAATGACTCAATCAATAAATTAAATCGATGTGTGTACAAGTAGAAGCAAAAATAAACAGACCGTCAAAATAAAATATTATTGATTAATTTTCGTTTGTTGTTTATGCATACTTTCAACTGTGGTAATGGCTGCCCTTCAGAAGTATAACGACTTCATAGCCGTCTTCAAAGAGGCTTATCCCTCAAAAAAACTGTCCGATGGACAGAATTTATGGAGGTCTTTAAGTGACGATAATAGCAGAAAGCAACACGTAAAAGATATGAAGGGGATTATCAGTAAACGCAAATTTAAAGCAATCACTTTCTGGGGTGCCGGACCAACTACGTCGGTACCAAAAACGAGCAGTACTACGTCAGCAGCCGGTCACATTGCACCCTCATCAGCGGAACCTCCAGCAAAAGTTCCGAGGGTAGATCTACCGACGGTTCAAGCATCTCCGCAGGCATCTGATGACAAAAAAGGTGAGTTTTTTGCTACATCATAGGTGGGAGGGAGGCTGAGATAAAGTCTTGTATATGAATAGCAAGCCATGTTTAATGCTGTAATTTCTTTGAAAGTAAAGTACGCCCATCATTGAACGTGACTGTCGGAGTGTTTAAGAGCTATATTTTTACGGGCAAAGGTTGCAAGTATTAAACCATTGAACAATTTTCAAAAATGGGTAAAAAATTTGGATTTTTTAGATGATCGGGTGGTCCGGGAAAAGCCTAAACAAGATGAACTGCAAGGCCAAATTGATGACATGCAGGGTCAATTGGTAGCTCTATACACACTTGGGGATGCTGGTATTTTACCTGATGACGGCAGAAAAAAAACACTTAAGTCTGACCTTGAGAAAAAAAAACTAATCTACGTCGTCTACAGCTAGAAGCAGAGCGTATGAGGAAATTCCGGAGTGAGAAAAAAGTGTAATGGACGATATCACAAACAAACATCCTGAAGCAGGGGCAAAGTTAAAAAAAGTTCAACCGTCCCGAGTTTGGCAGGCCACGTGTTGAACGTGACCAGCCTGGCTTATTGGGCACAATCATTTCAATTGCTTCTCAGCCTGGTGCAGCTGATTCTCGGCGCAGGTGTGAGGTTTTAAGCTCTTGTAGAACGCTCGATGACCTTACGCTCGAGTTACACAAATCAGGATACACAATATATCGTGCAGCTGCATATCTCCGTCTTCAACCACGGTCAAGTGTAACATCTGAAGGGGAGCGCCATGTGGAGACTGTGCCTGTAAAATTGGCGAAAGCGCAGGGCAACGAACCTAAAAAACATGTTGCAGCAAACTTTTCCTGGACTTTCATTAACCATATTCGGGAAGCCTGTGCAATGATGGGGCCTAATTCAGCTACATGGCTTAGCATGGATGACAAGGCGAGGGTACCTACAGGAATTACCGCTGCCAATAAAAAAGGGCCCTGTTAATGTCCATGGAATATCGGGTTTGCCTACCAGACCACGATTTTGTAGTCGCGGAGAAACATAAATTGATACCATCGGTATATGCAGGGTGTACCATAGCCCCAAATTTGCAAGACAAAAATGCTGTAACATATTCTGGTCCAACTTACATTGCGATCCGTAGTGGAAAACATGACAGCTCCTCTGCATATACCCATGGTTTTGATTTGAAAACAGTGATCAAATCTAATGAATTCAAATCTACTATTATCAATTCAGATGGGCAATTGAAACCAATATTTGTCATTTCGTGCGATGGTGGGCCGGATGAAAATCCACGTTTTCCCAAAGCCCATATTTTAGCTGTGGGCAGATTTATTGAGTACAATTTAGATGTTTACGTGGTTGCTACATTTGCATCTGGCCGCTCAGCCTACAATCCCGTTGAACGTCGAATGGCTTGTCTATCCAAAGAACTATCGGGTCTGGTTCTACCACATGATCATTATGGCTCACATTTGAACAATGGTAAAACATAGACGAACACCTTGAAAAAGCCAATTTCAAAAAGCTGGTACCACGTTGGGCGAGGTTTGGTCAAAATTGGTGATTGACAAGCACCCTGTGACGGCAGAGTACATAAACCCTGGTACTGGTACACTAGATATTGATCCCCTAGCTCTATCTCAAGATTGGCTTGTAAAACACATGCGTGTAAGCCAGTACATGTTACAAATTGTAAAATGTCAAAACCCCGAATGTTGTGTCTGGCGCACTAACTGGCTGGATGTAATGCCCACTCGCTTCTTCCCACCTCCCTACCCCATGGTCCAGGTGAATTCCGGGATAGAAGTCCCTAATCCTGAGGATATTACTGTCAGCAACAAAATGAATTTTGCGAATTAGTGGCAACGTAATGCAATCAAGGTCAATCCCGAGTCGGCAGAAAAGTACATAGAAAAGGGTTGGGAAATTCCATACGACTTGTATTGCCCGGCAGCCAAAAATCTACAGGACCGCATTTGCCAGAAATGTGGTGTTTATTTCCCGAGTCATGCAGCCGTTAATCGGCATAAGGTAATTCACAGGATAGAGCCTCCCTTAGTTGAAAACAATGACGAGGAGTCCCCGGATGACGATATCCCTCTAGAACGTATCGATGACGATGAGCCTTAATCAGGAGAGGATCATCCGGATTCAGGAGATACTTCAGAAGTTAAGAGACAGACACTGATGTCCGTGTCTACCGAAATGTATCTGATGCATTACAGAACCAATGGACCCTATACAACTGAAAAAAATAGGCCATAAATTGTTTTAAACCAATAGTTTATTATCTCAGTACAGTTACACATTCTTTATAGAGCGACGCAACGCGGTACTGGGAATTTCCCGCCTACGATACCGGGTACATGCATAATAGTGTTTAACGTTTATTTGAATAAATGTTCTACCTTTTCTTTCTACAATCATGTCTTAAGTTTATTCGCTGATAAAGAAACGTTGCAAAGATCGATGTCTTACGTTTTGGAGTAAACTGCAGTGATTCATAATATCTAACGTACTCCAATGATTTTTTAATTTTTCACGTACGTAAGGTAGGAGCACAAAACAGATTCGTACGTCATGCGTACAAAAGGAAGGACCACTAAATTTCTGCCATTTTCATGCGTACGTACTTTATGGACGGCCCCTAGGGTTTCATTCAAAATCAAGAAAATAAAAATCCATGACATGACCAAATTCTACCCTGGTTCCTGGGACCTCCCCTTTAACATTTCTATCTCAGAAATTATTGAAATACAACAGCAATTACGCCTATCACCATGTATTAGGACAACAGTAACCATGGAAACGTATATATGAAAATAAAATCACACATTCTAAACAGAGAGAAGAGGCGAATTATCCAAATATTAAGGAGTACTAATTAAACAAGTCCAAATCCAGCAATCGTAAAGCAGATTTACTATTTATGTTTTCTTTGTTCTTACACAACATTGATTATACAGTCAACCCTCGCTATAACACCCACATTGGTACTTAACGCTTTTGGCGGTATAGACAGTATGGTGTTATATCGGGGATGATTTTCATGTATTTAATTAAAAATATCCGAGAGAAAAACATGGCCTTAAGCAGGGGTGCCGCCTAATCGGAGGGCGGTATATTGGGGGTTGACTGTAATCAGCTTATACATGAAATTCGACAGCTTCCATATTGTGAAGATCTCTAGCAAACAATGCTGCATCAATTCCAATTGATGCCGCAGTTCCTCCGCCTGGAGTTGTTGCCGCCCCATCAACAGATGAACATGATAACAGAACTAGATCGAGAATAGCTCCTGAAAATGAAAATCAAGGTTTATCAAAACAAGATTTAGAATATAAAGAATTTACACATAAATTCCAACCTGCATTTGAAAGATCTGGATATAATATGAATAACAGAGGCGCCAGACTTTTAGTAAAAGATTTAAAACTTTTTAAAGGTAAATATTATTATCATTTGGATGGTGATTATTATATTGATATCACTGATCAAAGAGCAAGACTAAATAAAATATTAGCGGAATCAACTTTGCTTAAGTTAAAACCAGATAAAATTAAGTAATAGTAATGAAATAACTGATGTTACACAAGAAGAAAGAAAGGATAATATAAGAGTATTTAGTCAAAAAATTGATGACTTATTTAAAATAATCGATGATAATCAAGAAACAGAAACAACTTCCGAACAAAATATAACTTCCAAAACTAGTAAACTTAAATCAAATAAAGTTCCAATTGAAAAACTTTTACCGAATAAATTAATTGATGCAACAGATCAAGAATTAGAAGATTTAGATATATTTTCTGATAAAGCAATTAGAGAAATTATTAGTATAAGACTTGCATCTGATAAAATTGCGCATGATAAAAGTATAAGAGATTTTAAAATTAGAACTTTAGAAAAAGAATTAACTGATAAAAATAAAGAAATAGAACAATTAAAATTAGATAGAGATAATAAAGTTATTGAAGAAATCGAATTCAAAAAAAGAAATACATATTTAGAAAAAGAAATTTATAATTTAAAAGATAATTTAGAAGTACTGAAAGGTGAAAGAGATATATTATTAAAAGAATATGGTAGTAAATTTAAAAGATTAAAATATGTTTTTAAAGATTTGTTGATAAAACCAGATTCTAAAATATTATTGAAAGATTGAATAAAATTATTATTCCAGTTTGAAGGAATAACAATTCTTTCAATTCTAACAGCTGTAACTATGTTATTTACAACAATTGGTTTAGCTATATGAAATGCTTTGAAATCTACTCCTACTCCCAATAAACCGCATAAACCTCCAGATAATAATTCTATACAAGCTAAAGTTAAGGATGGTTTAAAGAAATTAGCAAAATATTTATGAGAACTATCTAAAAAATCTGCTGCAGCATTACCCGGAATTATTGCATCAATTGTTGGTTTTATATAAAAAAACAGGAAACATTATTAACTTTGCTGCTGAACATATTATTTTATTTTTAATTACAGTTGTAAGTGCTATTATTTTTGGGCTAGTAAACATGATAAAAAATAAATAATTAATTTTTTTGTTAAATAAATAAATGAGTGGGAGTTATATCAATCCTTCTAAGAATCATAGAATATCTAATGCTATTAAATCAGAAAGATCACATCATATAATTACTCATAACCCTTCTAATATTAATCCCGATGAAACTTTATATGTTAGAATTCCGAGATTAACACAAAATACTTTTTATGTTCCAAATAGTATTTATTTATCAGCCGATATAAAAGTAATCGGTAATAATAATAATAATGTTGTTGATAATGTTGGAAGGTATTTGATTAAAAAGTTAACAATAAAGATTGGTCCAGAAACATTAGATGATTATAATTTATTTATGCATTATAAAGATTTATGGTTAACTAAAGAAAATAGAAATAATATGATATTTCAAGGAATCCAATCAGAAAACCAAAATAAATTAAGATCAGAAGCGCATAATGCAATATTAACTAATGCTGTAGATAAATTGATAAAAAGTATATATGGAAGCAAATATAAAATTCCATTAGACTTTGAATTGATAAATAACAATGCACCTTTATATAAATATGCAATTCAAGAAGATGTTATATTCGAAATAACATTTGCTCCTGTAAATGAAATTGTAATATCTAGCGTTAATAAAGATAGGAGTTATAAATTATCGAATATATGTTTAGAATATGATACAGTAACTGATGAAAATATTTCAAGTATAATTCAAACTCAATACAATCAAGGATTTTAATTATTATATGATTGTAAAACTTTAAGATTCCTGAATCCTCCAAACAACCAAGATCGATCCGCAAAGAGACACGTTAGTTTACGAGTATGATGATGATTCCAGTTTATTGACGATAGTGAAAGTGTCGAATCGAGAGTCAGATCGAGAGTGACCCCGAAACCATATTACAAATCCATTTTATACATTTCAATGAAAGTATAAACAAATACTGTGTAGTCATGGAGTTGGTCAACGACTGCCTGATCATGCTAATCGCGCATAATCTGTTTGACCATCTCCATGACTATAATACTAAGACTATAAGAAGCTTAACAAATATATAGTAAATACGGCTTATGCCTAACATAGCCCTCCCCTTTCTTAAAAGTTCGACTCGAACTTACAAATAAAAAAATTACATTAAAATGAAATATACATTATACAAGTTTTATAGTTGAGGAAAGGGTGGTTAAAAAAAGAATTTTAAATACAAAAAAAAAAAACAATTTACATAAACAAAAAAAGGTAATAATATAAAATACATATGTAGATAAAGATAACGAATATGCCAAATATAAAAGAAACTGAGTACCCAAAGACGGATGAAGTAAATTAACGAAATAAGTAAATTACAATTATCATAGATTATCAACAAATAGAATAATGCATAAATAAAATATAACCCAGTATAACTGATACCAAATGCCTTTCAACGATTCCTATACTCTCGCCGTTCACGTCCATAACCTCTACATCCACTTACGGCTGGTGATCGATACTAGATTGAATATCCTTTATTAAATTAAAACTGAATTTTACCAATCATACACTATTAAAGTTACAATAACCGATTACGAGGAAACAAAAAAATTATTAATGATACACAATAAGAAGAAAAATATGAAAATACAAAACGTATAATATGTAAGTTGAATATGGCGTGATTAAAAATAACTGAAACCGCGGTCACACCACTTGTATATCTCGTGTATTAATGTCGCGTATGTCTAATTGAACGTCCATTTTTGGTGTGGCCGTCAAGGACCGAAACGATAGCGCTTGTATCCAGGAAACGGGTATTTGTCGTGGGAGCTCCATTTCTAGATCCGATTCCACGTGAACGACGCGTAGACTTCCCCAGTTACAATCGATCTTCGGACGTGGGCAATAGACGACATTACTTATTTCGATTGGCGCAGTTTCTCCGACTAACTTATAACTATGGACACAACCAGGCAAGGTTTGTAATTTCACATGCACTTGTTGGTCCATTTTTGATGCTCGTAATCTCGTGATCTCGGTACCATGCGCGAATAATTTGATTTTGCAAAGCCTTTTTACCGTCACGACACATTTTGCTATGTCGCAAGCAACAGTTCTTATTACGAATAAAAATAATACAATTGAAAATGCAAGGATGAAATGATCGGTCTTAATTATCTCTATTAACAGATCGTGAGTAGATTTGTCCGAGCTGGGCGTTGTTGTGTAATTCAACGGAACAGTATATCGAAACAAAGAGCTAATGAATATATCGAGCCCGCGGATTGTGAGTAGCATTAAATTGCCTGATGAGGTTGGGGTCATCGATGTTTTCTTCTGGTTCCCAACTATCTTCTGACGGAGGAAAGCCCAGCCAGCGAATCAGATAGTATGTTTTCTTGGCATAACTCCTTTTTGCTAGTATTTTCTCCACGAGAAACTGATCTGGTTCCAGTGTTGCAGGTTTAGGATGATCTTTTATCAGTCTTGACTCAGGCCCTAAAAATTTCTTTAATTTACTGGCATGCTCAGACGATGACAAGAGTTTACCGTCCAATGTTTGTAACTTATACGTAACGGGTTTTAAATTTCCGGCTGGAATTTTATCATGTATAATGTACGGTCCCGTGTAGGGGTGCATTAACTTTTTAGATAGGCCGTTACGACTGATCTTAGGCTTATACAAATAAACTTTTTCGCCAATTTCAAAACTGATATCACGTGATTTCTTGTCATACTGGGCTTTCATTTTATCCTGACTAGTAAGTTGGTTAGCAATGGCTTCTGTGTGGATTAATTGGAATTTTTGTTGTAAGGTCTGTAAATATTCTTCATGGCTGTGCGCTACGAGTTTAGAAGCTGGGAGTAAGAGGGCTGAATCGATAGGTAGGACTGGTTTACGGCCATAGAGCATCTGGAACGGCGAAATTTTTGTAGACATACTGGGGCTAACTCGATAGGAAAATAAAGCTGCCGGTATAAATTTGTCCCAGTCGGTCTGACGGACATTAGCCTGAAATGCTAGCCGAGTAACCAGTGTACCATTAAACTTTTCCACAAGACCATCACATTGGGGATGAAAACTGCTAGTATGGGTTTGAGATGTACCCATTTGTTTACAAACAGATTTAACCACTTCAGATAGAAAATTGGTGCCTCGGTCAGAATGCAAAACTCGTGGACATCCATGCCTGCAAAGAATCTCGTTAAATAGGAGATTTGCAACCTCTGGGGCTTCGATGGATTTCGTTGCGAAAGCTTCGGGCCAATGAGTTAGATAATCCATGAAAACGACGATATACTTTTGACCTGATGACGTCTCTGGAAGCGGACCGACACAATCAACCCCTAATCGGTCAAAAGGTCTTTCGGCGATGGGCATAGGGACGAGTGGTGGCCGCGTGGACCTAGTGGGAACCTTCTTGCTGTTGCACTCACTGCACGTTTCAATCCAATTGCATATATCCCGTGTCATTCCTAACCAGAAATATCGTTTTTGAATGACACCCAAGGTTTTCTTGAAACAATAATGACCACCAATTGATGAATCGTGACATGCAGTGAGTACATCCGGAATAAGGGTCTCAGGAAGGTACAGTTGAATAGCCTTTGGCTCCTTGGTCTTTTTGTGGTTCCACACATGATAGAGCAGCTTTCCATTGCCGACAAAATAATGGTCAGAATGGAGGGCGATATCTCGAGCCTCTTTCTCATCGATGGGGAGGGTTTTTGACTCGAGATACGATAACATTTTTCCCGCCCAATCATCCTTTTCTTGTTGTCTCCGAATATCCGTTACGTCGACAATCGGATCACAAATTGTACAGACCTCAGTGAAACTGCAATGATCAGAATCGGACAGTGCGTTACGACCCGGTTGTTTTAAGGAGACCTCGTTATATAATGATATGGTGCAAACAGAGTTGAAAGGACAGCGTGAAAGGGTGTCTGCATTGTTGTGGATTTTTCCCTTGCGGTATGTGACCGTAAAGTCCAGATCCTGTAATTCCAGAGCCCAACGCCCGATTCGACCAGGAGCATTTTTGTTACTCCTGAGCCATGAGAGGGCGTGGTGGTCTGTAATTATCTCGAAACGATTGCCATGTATATAGGGTCTGAATTTACGAATTCCTTGAACAATAGCGAGGCATTCTTTTTCTGTAGTTGAATAGTTCAACTCTGCTTTATTTAAAGGTCTGCCGTCAAAACATATGGGGTGTTCTTCGCCATCTATTGTTTGTGAAAGGACCATGCCAATTCCAGTATTACTTGCATCAGTATGTATAGAAAAAGGGATATCAAACCGGGGAAAAGCTAAAACTGGTTCCTTCATCAAGGCCTCTTTCAAGCGATTAAAAGCAGATACACACTCGAAATTGAAATCAAAAGGAACGTCCTTTTTCGTGAGCCGATATAAGGGCACGGCAATTTTGGCAAAATTATTTACAAAACGGCGATAGTATGTACAGATTCCCATAAATGTACGTAGCTCGGAGAGTGTCCGAGGACCAGGGTAATTATTAATAATAGCAGTTTTTGAGGGATCGGGCCTAATACCATCTGCAGATACAATATGACCTAGATATTTAACTGAGAATTGGGCGAATTTGCATTTTGAAATTTTGAGTTTCAATCCAGCTGCCCGCATTTTCCGAAAGATTGATTCAATGTCCAATAAATGTTGCTCAAATGTTGGAGAAAATATGATTACGTCATCTAAATAAATTAAACAAATTTCCCACTGTTGTGTCCGGAGCAGGGTTTCCATCAAACGCTGAAAAGTACTAGGGGCATTGCACAGACCGAAGCTTAACTTGTTAAATTCATATAGACCAGAATGAGTTACAAATGCCGTTTTGTCCTTAGAATTTTCATGCATCTCAATGTTCCAATATCCGGACATCAAATCGAGCGTAGTGAAATATTTTGCCTTTTTCTGGCCCAATGAATCCAAGGTATCATCGATCCTAGGGATAGGATAGGAATCCTTTACGGTTGCGTTGTTCAATTTTCTGTAATCAACGCAAAACCTATATGTACCGTCGGGTTTAGGAATCAAAACCGTTGGTGATGCCCATGCGCTATTGCTAGGCCTGATAATATTTGCTTCCAACATCTCTGATACTAATTCCTGCTCAATTTTCCTCATTGGAGGCGATTTACGATAAGGGCTGTGCTTTATTGGTGGATGGTTGTTAACATGAATTTCATGTTTGACTATCGAGGTTTTGCCTAAATCCGAGTTTTTGCTAGCGAATATATCCGAGTATCGGTGTAAAAGATTTTGTAGTTGGTGCTTTTGATTATCGTCTAGAGCTTGGTTAGAATCTATAGTATCAGAGATAGGTGTTGGTTGTGTGGTAATAAGCGGAGTTGGGGTTATAGGTTTCTGTTGAGGAAAACGTTTACCTCCGGAAAGCGCTGAGATACTACCAAGATGTGAGATGGTATGAATGTGTGCAACTGCCATTTCTGTAGACGAGGACTTAGTAACAGAGGAAACAATAACTGGGACAGGTACCTTGCCATCAGTGACAGTGACTACTGCTCTCCCTGCAATGAGGCCATCTGTGTGTAGAGGTAACACAGGAGATGGTTCAATGAGGGCTGTAGTACCGTTCTTTATTTTTCCGTGCACGTTTGCATAAATTAGTTGTTGGGACATAGGAGGAATGCTAATATTGTTTACTGTGCAGACGGCTTTTGCTCCATTCAATGGTACCTGTCGCCGGAGTTTGATAGGCTTGCTACCTTGAATGCATAAAGTACCCTGACTATAATCGAGAATAGCACCATTCAGCATCATAAAATCTATACCGAGAATGAGTTCATACTCCAACGGATCAGCAATGTAAACCGGATGAGACACACTGACTTCTCCAATCAAGATAGGTAAATTAATGCGACCTAAAATAGATAATTTACCGCCGTTTGCTGTATTTGCATAGGCGTAGTCACTGCTTTGGATAGGAAGTGCCTGAAGACCTGGGTTATGATCCAAAAATCGCTTATTGATAACCGAAATAGCAGCACCACTGTCAATAAGAGTACCAACCTGAGAACCATTGACCTTCGAATAAACCATGTTACCTATCGAAGCAAGAACTATTGGAAATTGACTCGACGGAGGATGAAGTTCAGAATTAGACTTATTGTCGGTCTCCGTCGGCTGTTGGGTTGGCAATTTGTTGTGACAGCGGCCTAGATAATTTTTATTGCTGTGACAACGCTCATGGGTGGATTTATGGTGCATAGTATCTTTCCGACTGACTCTACTTTTCACAATTTGATGAGGCAAACAAACATCAGCTTTAATCAATGGGTCTGTCTTTCCTGTAACACTGGAATCTGACGGTAAAACATTAAAACTACATTCTTCGGTAAAACTATTAGAAAAACTACCATTAGAAGCAATAACACCCTCAGAAGTTCGTTTTACAAAATCATCGTTCGATGACAAAAACACGACATGGCCAGATTCCTGTGGGACAGTTTGCGACTGACCACTCAAAACATCATTAAGAAAACTATCATTGGTAATAGTAGAGTCAGACGAAAAACAATCAGCATTAACATTAGTTTCATGTGTCATTTTTTGATCATTATTAGTTAGATTGTTAAACCCAGAAAGCGACACGTGTTTCTGAGCGAGCTTTAGTTTTCCGAATCTTGAGTGTTTTGACTATTTACACGAGGCCTTACGGTGCATTTATCCCAGCGGTGTCCCCGAGAACGACAGTGATTACAATATGGTTCATTAGTGCATTTTGATTGATTATGACCATACTTTTGGCAATTGTAACATTTGACACCGGATTTGTTAGTTTGTATGTTATCGAGTTTTGATGTTACTGATTTAAGTAACTCGATTATCTGCTGATTTTCCGTAGAAGTGTTAGTGTTGTTACTATTGTTGTTGGGAATTGTTAGTGGTGCATTTCGTTTTGAAACAACAGCAATTGGTGGATGTTGGTGCGAAGACCAAGAGCGTTCGCTTTCTGCCTGATGTATAAGACTTTTGTCTTTATTTCGAGCTAACCGTATAGCTTCTGAAAGAGTTTTTGGGTTTGCAGCCATAACGTGCTCCTGTATGCAACTCTCAAGACCGTTTATAAAACTAACACGGATTACATGGTCCGGAAAATTTGCATCTTGGGCCAACCGTTTCAAATCTTTTAGGTAAGAATCGACGGATTCTCCCGGCTTTTGCGTTCTTTTTAGGACATCAACCCCCGACAAACAATCGTCACGCTCATCATGGAAATGAGTGAGAAATCTTGTTTTCACGTTTTGGTAAGTCCACTGACCCTTGATTGTCTCCGAATCTTTCAATTTAAAATAAAAACTTTTCGCTTCTCCTTTAAGGCGACTTGACAACAGTGTCAGACGCTCTTGAATTGGAACACCAAAATTCTCGCAGTGGTCTTCCCAATACATGAAAAATTTCTTAACTGATAATTTGGTATCCCCCTCAAATGTGGGAACTTCGGAAACTACGTTACTAAACGCCATTTGGCGCACAGCCCGCTCAAATTCGCTTGCTTGACTTACTTGCGACTGAGGTGTCTGTGAACGGGGTGGATGTGCGAGTGCATTAAAAGATTGATGTGGTGCTTCAGGATATCTAAGTGAATGAGATGGTGAATGAAAATGAGACGAACTATGGGTATCGGTGACATTATCAGAGGCTCGATTTTCGGCAACGGGGTCCGTAAGACGAGCGTCAGAAGATATATGCAAAGGGGCCTGCGATGGTGAATTTTGAAAAACTACAGATTTAATCAAAGCCATTTCTTGTCCTAAGGACTTTAACTGTTCTGATATCACGTTCATGGTTTCGTTATGCGTAGATAATTTCGACAGTGTACTTTCGGTGGCAAGCCTAAACTGATTAAATTCATGTAGTTGGTCATAGATGTTACTGATGTCTTTTGAATGACATTCAATAGAATTAAGAACGTCCTGAAATTTTGATTCCATAGAATTTTGAAAATCGGAAATAGTATTAATCAGTTCAACGTTTAACGCAGCATTAATTTCAGAACGGTCGTCATTGCTTTCAGGAACAATTGCAACATAATCGTTGTCTTCCTGATTCTCTAGGGTTCTGTCCATAGGAAGTGCACGCGAAACTGTTGGAGAAGTTTCCAACTGTTGCGATGTACCAATCGGCGTATCGAATTGCGGCCTAGATGGTGTTAAATCCACTGGGGTCGGTGGCTGATCGCTAGACCGAGTAGTTCTACGCTCAGGCAGTTGAAACCCAGACCTGGTTTTTGCAGTAGCATTAGTGGTAGATGATTTACCAGATTTGGCTTGGGTACTCATAATGTATTAAATGACAATAAAATGCAACGGGGAAAATATAATGCAACGGGGAAATGGTAGAGCAAAGCAATAAATGAAATAACAAAACAAGGTTGAAAACAGCAAAATAGCAAAAGAAAATGCAAGATAAGAACCCGCAAAAGAAAATTATCAACAATTTTTACAGCACTTGGCTGGGTCAGCTTCGACTTAACTTATGGAATAAACCCGAATGAAAATAGAGATGAAACTTATTGTCGTACCTTTGCGAAGTAGGGTTCTCCACCAGTGTAAAACTTTAAGATTCCTGAATCCTCCAAACAACCAAGATCGATCCGCAAAGAGACACGTTAGTTTACGAGTATGATGATGATTCCAGTTTATTGACGAGAGTGAAAGTGTCGAATCGAGAGTCAGATCGAGAGTGACCCCGAAACCATATTACAAATCCATTTTATACATTTCAATGAAAGTATAAACAAATACTGTGTAGTCATGGAGTTGGTCAACGACTGCCTGATCATGCTAATCGCGCATAATCTGTTTGACCATCTCCATGACTATAATACTAAGACTATAAGAAGCTTAACAAATATATAGTAAATACGGCTTATGCCTAACATGATTATATTGATAAATTTAAAACCGTAACTATTAATGCAAATGATGAAATTATTAATGAGAATATTAACTTCCCAAGAAGATCTATTAAAGGTATATTAATATTTTTTACCATTGCAACATATACTAATGGCGCAATAAATGTTGATAATTATTATAATCCTGAAATAACAAAAGTAGAAATAACTATCGAAGGAATAGCAAATAAAATATTTTGTCAAGGAATGAGAATGATTGATCAATGGCCAGAAATTAGAAAACATTTTATGAATGAAAAAGTGAAATCATCTGAAAATTGTAATATTAATCAAATTGATTATTATACCGATAATAAATATGCATTATGGTTAGATTTTAGAACAACAGAGGATAATTCATTACATGGTTCTGGGAAAAAACTACAAAACACTAAAGATGGAATACAATTATTCATGACAAAGAATAAAGGAATCAAAAATTTTAAAATGCACATTTATATTATATCTGACGCGCAATTAAATATTGTAAATTCTCAATTAAATAGTGTTATGTATTAAAATTTTAACTTTAATAAAAATTTATATAATAAATGGAAGGAGGTAAAGTGTATAAACATATTCCATACATCGATACACATGAAAATAATGATGGTTTATATTATGTAATACCTTGTAATATAGCTTTGATATTTGATCCTATTTTCAATAATTATAAAACTAAACTAATAGAAATAGATAATAATAAAAGTGAAGTTGTTGATAATTTAAGTAATGTAATTGATAATAATGTAACACCTCCTACATCTAATAATGTAATACCTTCTACATCTAATAATGCAATACCTTCTACATCTAATAATGTAATACCTTCTACATCTAATAATGAAATAATATTAAATGTTAGTGAAAATAGAAATTATTGTGGATATTGTAAAAGTGAATTTTCAAACGCTACATCAAATTGGAATAAACATATGAATACAAGGGTACATATAAATAATGTTATAGAACGTGTTGGTTTAAAAGAATTTATAGAACACCCATTTAGATATGTTACAAAGTTTGTTTCAAATCAAAAAGTAAATGGTGAAAAAATATATGAAGATTTATTATTAGCAACACCTAATAAAGATGAATTAGATCTAACCGATGCTAATGAAATATTAAAACCAAACACTGTAAATGAAATATTAGGAGCAAACACTAATAAAGATAATAATGAAAATGGTGCCATACGGCACCCACATGGTGATATAGTTACAGATATTGATAATAAAGATTCTATGAAACATAAAGAAGAAACTATTGATGATGCGGTAAAAAGGATGAAGAATAAGTATAAAAATAATAAAGAATTTGAGAAAGAAAATTCGGTAGAGAATTTGAATAAATTGTTAGGGTCTGATAGTGAAAGTGATTAAAATATTAATTATATTTAACACAAATAATAATATTGTTTGAAAATTGTATAAAATAATAGTAAATAAAAAGGGGGTTTTAAGTATTTAAGGTATTTAAGGTATCTAATACATATCTAATACAATCTAATACATAAAATATCTTATCTTATAAACTGATATTCATATGGAAATTGAAACCTCAGTAATAATAAATAACCTTTATTATTTTCAAACTTATTCATATATTAGTTGAAATAATAAAAATAAATTGGTTGAAAATTGTATAAATAATATTTATTTTTAAAAAGGGGGTTTTAAGTATTTAAGGTATCTAATAGGGTATCTAATAGGGTATCAGGTATTAGGGTATCTAATAGGGTATCTAATACATAGGTATATTTTAAACATATTTCAATATTTATATTTGTATGAGTTAGATTTTTAAACATTAAAAGTGTTAGTAAAGTTTTATTGAAATAATTCATGTATATTCATGAATAACATATAAATGAATAACTTCTAAAATCAATTTAGTAAAAAAATATGTATAATAAATGGAACCAGAACAACCACAAATTATCAATATTACAAATAACACTGGTGTTATAAATATATATTACAAGAAGTGTTCTAAATGTGAATTAGATAAATTAGCTATAACAGAATTTAATAAGCGTAAGATTAGCAAAGATGGTTTTCAATATTGCTGTAAAACTTGTACTAAACTATATACCAAACAATACAGAGAAGATAATAGAGAAGCTTATAATGATTATATGACAGAATATATGAGAGAAAGATATCAAACAGATCTTAATTTTAGATTGAAACAATGCTTAAGATCTAGATTAACACAATTATTCAACAAAGAAACACATTCAGAAACACTATCTAATTTATTGGGTAATACAGATGAATTTTTCATATCATGGATAATATATCAATTCGATGATAAAATGAATATAGATAATTATGGTGAATACTTTCATATTGATCATGTGTTACCAATATCTAAATTTAACATGAATGATGAATACAATAAAAAACTTATTTGGAGTTGGAAGAATCTAAGACCTTTAGAAAAGAAGGAAAACATAATTAAATCTAACAAACTAGATTTACAGTTATATTAAGATCAACTGGATAAAGCAAAGACATTTGTTGAATTATGGAACTCAACACATAATGAAAAAGACGTTGAAGCTTGAGCGCTTAGAAAACGGGTTACTCTCGATCTATGTCAAACCGCCTATATGTAATTGTATTAGGTTGTTTACAAAAGCATCCGTCGCACGTTATCTTCAGTTGAATGGGGTGTATCTCATTTGAATATTGATGTGCTATTTCAGTTGAAAGGGATTAATCAATTACATCACAAAGGAAGAAACATATGTTGCTCAGACAGTGTTAGCTAGTGAATAACTGGCAGTTATAAGGGCGCGGCACATAAGCATAGGAACGCATAGGATATTCTCTCTATAAACACAATTTTAGGAGTTTACAGTTATAAATGTAAGTACTGTTTTTGTTGTTATTATGACTTCGGGAAACGAAATATGTAAACATGTAAATATGTAAACATGTAAAACTTATCCTGGTAAGATGCGCCACAAATGGTCATGTTTAAGTGCTGTAATTAATATTTTACAACTACAACTCCAAGTTAGTTTTATTCTACGTTAGATATTTATCTTTTAGATAACAAAATGAAGACCAATGAATCAAGAAAGTGAAGATAGATGGATGCGGAATCAGAAATTATGGTTATTTCAACTCATGAGACTGTAGCAGTTTAGTCATACTGTATATGCTTTCAATGCATTACGTTTGCCGGCATTTCAATTGCGTCATTAAGCTGTTGTTAATGTCACACACAGTGACAGATGTTATATTAAACTTTATTGATTTCCGCATTCCGCGCATACCTTACCGTGGAATGTGGAAATCGATAATGATTGTAGAATAAAATATATGTGTTTATGAAATAGTATTTCCACCAGTCGTTTCTTTGAATTTATTTTTAGTTTTAGGATTTATTATCGAGAATCCGAAATGACTTATCTGGACAGTTATAATTACTGCTCCTATAGATAAACAATAGTAGTGAGATAATCTAAATCCTAATTTAAATAAAAAGTATTTAAAAAAACAATAACTTCAACTAGCTAGTGAATTCTATTATATTTTTAATACTTTCTTTTCAAAAGAGAATACTTTATATTTTGAATAGATTCAAATAGAAATTCTTTAAATTCAAATAGCTAGTATCAGTAGTCAATACTAGAATTCTTTAACTTTAACTATCTAGTATCAGAATACTCATAATATTTTTCTTATTAAATTTCTCTAATATAAATGTCAAAGAAATCGAGTAAGAATAGTATTGATATTGAAAAAACATTAGATGATTTGGGTATTAGTGATAATAAGGATCCAGTTGTTTCTAATTCTATTCAAGTTAATAACAATATTGATTATGAATACTATTTATATTGTAAGCATCATCTTCAATTATTAATTGCTGGCGGGAAATCTAAGGATTTCTTAGGAAAAATTTTAACTTATCAAGAACTAGATGCTATGAAACCCGATAAAGTAATAAAATATTTTAAGATTTATGAAGAAGCTAGATTAGCTAGAATAAATGATTCTATTTCAGATGGCATTGTCAAATGTTATTCTAAGTTATGTAACCGGTTAATACCAATTGATGATGAAAATAAATTATATAGTGATTTGAAAAATGACTATTTAGTTATGACTGAATTACAAAAATGGGTTGGATATGCTTCATTTCAATTAGGATCGGTTATGACATTAATTTCTACTGGCGTCATAACATTTTCAAACATCAAACCTATGGAATATAAATCAGGTAAGAACGAAACAGATGTACTACAACCAAACAGCGAAACAGAAAATGAATCAGAACACAAATTAACTAAAATAAATGAGTGATGGAGTTAAGAAAAAGGTTAGATCTGAAAAACAAATTAAATGGGCAAGAGAATTAGGTAAAAGATCTGCAGAATTAAAAAAAGCTAAGAAAAAGAAATTAACTGATATAAATGAATCACAGACTTTATCTGATATTGATTCAAGTAATAATCCATCTGATTCTTCTAATGCTGGAAGTAATTATAAATTATATATTACAATTGGATTAGTAACAGTTATTATATTATCCGGTGTAATATATAAATCAAAATTCAAATCTGATGATAAAGATGATTCCAATGACAATAAACCTATCATACCAGAAAATAAGTCAAATGATAAAGTCATTGAAAATAAACCAAGATTATTATTAATGGATTAATAAAATAAGATGAAAAAAGAACAATATTTAAGAGATTTATATTATAACCCAGAAAGTGAAGTATCTTATTCTAACGTTTCAGAATTATGGGATAAAGTTAAATCTGATAATGGTGATATAAAATATAGTGAATTAAAATCATGGTTACAAAATCAACCAACATATCAAATTCACAAGAAAATGGATAAAACTTATTTAACAAGAAAAGTTATGGTTTCATATATCGATCAACAATGGCAAGCAGATTTAATTGATATGAAGAACTTAGAGGAATACAACAAAGGATATTTCTGGATATTGAATGTTATAGACATATTCAGTAGATACGCATGGTCAATTCCAATCAAAAATAAAACTGGAATAGAAGTAACAAATGCTTTTAAATCTATATTTAAAGAAGCTATTCCAGATAAGATACAATTTGATGAAGGTAAGGAATTTTATAACAAACATTTTAAAAAACTATTATCTGATAACGATGTAGTTTATTTCTCAACACACTCAGATAAAAAAGCATCTATTATAGAAAGATTTAAGAAAGAGTTAATAAAACATTGAAAACTAGAATGTGGAAATATTTTACTGCTAATGAAACATATAAATATATCGATGTATTAGATGATTTAGTGAAAGGTTATAATAATTCTAAACATAGTTCTATAAATATGAAACCTATACAAGCTAGAAAAGAAGATAATTCGGAAATAGTTTGGAATAATTTATATGGAGCATTTGTTACACACGATTTCGGTGAACCTAAATTCAAAATAGGACAACACGTAAGAATATCTAAATATAGAAAAACCTTTTATAAAGGTTATACCCCAAATTTTACAGAAGAAATATTTAAGATTAAAAAGATAATATTAACTAAACCTTTTGTTTATAAACTAGAAGATCTAAAAGATGAAGAAATATTAGGTTATTTCTATGAACAAGAATTATCACTTGTACCAAACCCAGATGAAATAGAATACAAAATAGAAAAAGTATTGAAAACAAAAACTCTTAAAGGAAAAAAGTATTCTTTGGTGAAATATAAAGGATACGATGATAAATTTAATGAATGGATTTTATCTAGTAAAATTTAAAGAATAAATGAATAAAGATTTATTTATATTTGAACCGCATAATATGTTAGTTACTGGAGTAACAAACTGTGGTAAAACACATTTCATATTAGATTTGTTAGAAACTATGATTTATAAGAATCATTTTGATAATATAATATTATTTTGTCCTACTTATGAAATGAATAAAACATATAATAGAGATATAGTTAAGATAAAAAAGTTTATTATATTAAATCCTAAAACAGTAAAAGAAAATTTAGATAATTGTATTAAAATAGCAATTGATACTTATAAAGGATCAAAGACATTATTCATTGTAGATGATTGCGCAAATTTACATGATTCAAAAGTGAGAGAAAGTGAGTTATGTTATTTAGCTTTCTCTGGGAGACATTGTGGGATAACAACTTGGGTTTTAAATCAAAAATATAATTCAATTGTTAAAGACTTCAGGGGGAATATAAGATTTCTAGTTTTATTTTATAACAAAGATAAAAAATCTTTGCAACAATCATTGGAAGAAAATCAAATTATACCCACTGAATTACATGATGAATATATGAATAAATTAAAGAATAATAAAGGTTCAAAATTATTACTGAGACTACAATTTCCATATGAATATAAATTTATAAAATAACTATTTATATATCTATTCTATAAGAGCTTACACTTTTATATTGAATAATCTGTCAATTTAAATGTTATTTATTTACATGAATATTTCAAGAGTAATAGGGGTAATAAGCTTTCAGGTTAAAGGTTGAATGGTCGAGTTCATTAAAAACAAAACATTAAAAGTAATTTAAAACTATAATATATTTTCATAACCGTGTGTATTTCAGTTGAATAATAGAATAATTATTATTATTTGAATAAATTTGATTATATGAATTTGTGTATTGTAAATAAATCAATTGGTCGTGGAGCGGAGCGGTAGCGAAGTGGAGCGACCAATTGATTTTATACAATATGATTTTAAAATTCAAATTATTAATATCTTAGAATAAATATTTAGTTATAATATAAAATACACACGGTTATGAAAATATATTATAGTTTTAAATTACTTTTAATGTTTTGTTTTTTAATGAGCTCGACCGTTCGACCTTTGGCTTGAAAGCCTATTACCCCTATTACTACTGTTCCATCGGAATACGTGATAGCAAATTCCATTCGCGACGAAAAATCCAAATCTTCAAGATCCGTGTTCTACAAACAGAGGAATATATAATATATATACATATCCGATATTCTCAAAAAGACGATTTCAAATAGCCCGATTAACATGATTTATGCCAATATTCTAGAGCTTCTCTTTACAGCTCGAATCATTTATTCACTTATGAATTAAAAATACGTTGTAAGTTCTCGAGAAAAATACCTTTATCGTGTTTGTACAGGACAATTTTCGTTTTTCCCGATGCAATGTATTTCACCAGCTCGTTGTTGAACAGGTAACATTCGTCGACGCCGTGAGATTTCGTCGGATCGACGTCGAAACCCCGACAATTCGACCTTTCGCCCAAACAGCGCAGCGCGCATTCACCGCGCGACCCGACTGTCGACTTGTACGGTTTTGCAGACGCGTCGACCGTCATCGTATAGAACTCTTGAAACTCGGACGCGACGCTGACTATCAGACAAATAAACGGGATGAATTTAGCGAACATGTCGTGGAGAAAATATGCTACACGTAACATAAGAACTGTTCTACGTATGGAACTAATCACCAGTTACAGATTCCAGCTAACCGCGTGCGGCATCCTGTGTGTGTCCAGATAATACGTAGTCAACCTCGCATAAATCGCTTCGATACAAGTAGCGAAATCGTTAGGTCGCACGAATTAAGTCCCAGTAGTTTCAAAACCTCTTTCAAATAGTGGTTTATGTATAAACCGCTATTTTAGTCGCCATGTAAAAAATTTGACGGCACGAAATGGCTTCAAAATGATGACTTTAAAAGTTCGTAGCCAATATAATCTACATGTAGAAAGAATAATTGTAATAAATTGTTGAATCTAATTCTGTTTTACATTATGAATTTCTATGTTCGCAATAAAACACTGACGTTCACTGGTACGAAAAACAACCGTTTCTGTTACGAGATTATATATAATTGAGAGGAGACCTCGAAATAACATGAAACGAGTAATTTGAATCTTCAATCAAAAAACCGCATCTTCTATAAATATACCCGAGAAATATCGACAGCAAAACAAACAGCGCGCGCCCGAAATCAGCTCAAATATCAATAAAATAATTCAACCATAAAAAAACCAGAAATCTAGGTTCCACAGGAATAGGACCCGACCGAAACCGGCTGTCTGAACCTGAAACCAGTTGTACGTAAGTAAATGTCATTTGTATTTTATAAGAAGTAGAGTTCAACTCTTCAACTCTTCATCTTACTCAAATCACACTTAACTCACAAACTGTCAAACATTTTAAATCAAGTTTAATTTTAAATAAATGCAACTTTTCCTGTTAAAAAGTTCCACTTGAAATTACAACTGTTTTTTTATATCAACAGCTGAAATTATGTTCTAATTCCCAGATCTATCAACTAACTATTCTAACCTAACCTATATTTTCGGTCTACCCATTCAGGCTAGGGTTTGGGGGTAAGGAGGTGGATACTGAAATAGAGAGACATGTTATACAGGTCACACCGGAATTCTTCAGTCACTCATCATTCAACTTCAGGTTCAATCTTCTGTGACTAGGGGGTCTTGTTCTTTTCACTGAAGTAGAACATACAGGTCATACCTGAATCGGGTCACTCTGTTGTGTGCTGGGGGTGAAGACACGTACTCTGTGGCCTAGTCTTCTGGGCTCTTTTCTCAGCGATGACCCTGAGAAATTGTCACGTTTATTTCAAGTTAAATATTTACATAATAGGCGTTGTCTTATAAAACAATAAATTTGAAAGAAACGGAAATTCGGAAAAAAGTAAAAAACCTGAAAGTAGAGAGAAACCCTGGAATAAAAGAAGCATGAAATACAGGATCCTGAAATAAAGATATTAGACATAAGTAATAAACAACCTGCTATTTCTATCTGTAGACCCAGAGACCCGCAGGACCCTGACGTAAATAACACCCTATTTCCTAACTAACGCATTTCATTTAAAACTGTATTAATATTCATGCATTTCTATAACTTACTAACTCACCGAGTAAGTTCCTAAACTAATTAAACCTATAATTTCAGCTGTTAATGTCCTCTAACTTACAGTTTATCCAATCCTGTGCGTGTAATGTCTGAATCCAATGATAATCATTGAGTCAATTTGAATCCTTGTGTTTTTGATAACAGTTCAGTTTTTTTCACAGTTTATATCAATCCGGAATTACTTTAAGCGCGATTCCATTCCAAATGTATCCTGAACGAGAAGCCAATTCAAATTCCATTTAATTTCCAGTAACAGCTCAGCTTTTGAGAACAGTTTATCTTGGATTTCGTTTCAGCGCCATTCCGTTCATTCAGAATAAATCCTACTATGTTCACAAGAGGTGTCTACTTTATTACAGGAGACAGTTTGAGCACCTTTGTCCATACTGGTAAACCATATACCATCGCGATAACCTCTATGTGTGAGCATACACGGACAACCAAATGTAATAATCTGTGCGATCGACAAGAATTGTCGAACACAATGAAGCTTCATATTTGATATCATCTAACTATCGGGGTCACTGGTCATAATCCATCTTCGCTCTATAAACTGCGCGGCTCTACAGAAATCAATAAATACATAATAGTTTCCATTTTCATTTTCTGTTTCCATTTTCTGTGGAAAAGACAATGACTTCCTCTCAGACCTAAATTCGAACCATACAAATCATGAGAATCAGAGAGTGCAGACTCGACACAATTTCAACCGAAGTCTTCGATGCAAGCTGGTGATGTTACCTTGGATTTTATATTTCCCTCAGCATAATTTCAAAGTGAAATTAGGGTGATTTAGTGATTTAAAAGCAACTGTCAGCTGGTCATTTTACAATAAACGGGCAATATGTAACAATCCGTAGTTTTTGGTTCGACTCCATTTCGTAGTAGAAGAACAAATTATATCAAATTCTTAAAAGTAGAATCTACTTTATTGTTGTTAATTTCATGATTTGGAAATTTCGACATTCGTTTTTCTTCTCACAGTGACATTCGCAAAGATATTATTTCATCGTTTCGAAATGTCTTTTCTAGCTCTTTTCCAATCTATATGATTTTCGACGCTGAGATTGCTTCAAATGATTCCTTACGATTGTAAAGACGAATCTCATCAGAAACAACAAGCGGTTTAAAAACCGATTAATTGACGATTATTGAAATATGTTCCTTTTCTACGGAATTCCCAGATCACCATGACAGTTGCTCGTTGCCAAATGTCATTTACCAATTGCTGATTACTGATCGCTGGTTTTCGGTTATTTATGTGTTTAATTGTTTGTTCGCCAGCTGGCGCCACCTTATTCTCATTAAAACATATCTATAAAACACACTAACATCTCCCCAATATCGGTGACCGATCGTATCAGATCATCATCATTTTCGATCATTTATGCAGGCGTTCCAAAACGGAAGGAGGCAGGAGAAAAAACGGATTTATTTAACACAAACGAAACCTCAAAGGACCGCAGAAAAAAGAACCGAAAATGATTGAAAATTGTGATGAATTTGATACAAATAATGGGAAAATTTTTTTTAAATAGTTTTTGCAAATAACGTAGGGGGAATAAAATACAATTCAGTGTAAGGAACTTTGCTGAATTCTTGGCGCGGATTCGTTCTTCAAGTAATCAAAAGCAATGCCTAACGGACTACGATGTACATATTCTATTGAGTCAAATCTAAAGTTTGAAAGTGAAGATCGGGTGTTTCGGAATTATCAATTTACCTCATTCATTATTGGTTTAACCTATAGCCGCATTCACACTACGAACCAGTTAAACCGTTTTAAACGGGTCCGTGTCCGGAACAGGGCAAATTTAGAACGGTCCGAATCAGAGTGCGCGAGTCGCGCCGGGATTATTCTCCGTTTCTTAATTTGAGCTCCCTTAACTGTTCACTTAATTCTAACGCGTCAGAGATATTCAAATATCGTCAACCCGTTTTCTAGAAGTCCGATTATAACTCCGAAATACGTTATCGGTATTTGCTGCATTTGTTGGCTCGTTATAAGTACAGTTTCAATTCTACCGCTGTCATCGTCGTTACTTGGTTGGTGTTGGTTCTCCGAAAAGTCAGTACCGAACAAGTTCTCACTCGTCACAATCAGATATCAATGCGCTTCAGTTAGCTTCAAACCAGTTATTTTAGGGGACTGTAGAGTAAATTGTCAAAACAGATATTGACGAAGTGTTTTACAGAGACGCAGAATATTTTGAGGTAAAGATAGAAAATGTCATCGAATATTATCACAAACTGAACGCAATTCGGCAGCGACAGTAAATATATTTAGAGAAATAATTGCACTGATTATAAACACGATATATTTAAACACGTCTAAATTTAAAAACCGCGGTTATTACAGCGAAACCGAGAACAGATGAAAGTTTCACAAATACGAGACTGGCGCCAGTTTGATTGGCGGATTTTTTACAAAATAATTGGACTCGATCAATTCGTCAACTACAGACATTTGCGAATTCGTCATTACTTTGCAGCTATTCGAGAAATGTCGCGCGAACTTGGAAATAGTGAAAAATGTGTTAGTTTTGAAGCGTGAATTGTGTTCAATATGCAGCGAATGAAAGCGTTATTCGTAGTTTTACTGATCGCTTGCGGAGACTGTATATTTACGCGGGCTGATCGCGCAAACTCTGTCGAGGAAGCCGAGTCTGTTACAGTCAGTTCATCTTGTAACAACACTCAATACTCCGTCGATTCTACGTCTGGTTACATCGTTTCACCGAACTATCCGTCGTTAGTGCGCGGTGTTGAATGTCGTTGGTTCGTCAACAGCTCTTTACCGGGAAGTTTTCTCGTTCAAGTTTACTACGATATCGAGCCGTCGATATTTTGTAACGAAAACTACCTTCTCGTCGGTGAGTCCGGCAACAAACTCCGCGCTACCGGAAGAAAACAACTAGATATCGGCAGTAACAATTTGATTTCGTTGTTGTTTAGGAGTAACGTCGATGGAGCGCGAGGTAGTCGGGTTTATATCATATATCGTTTTGAAGAACAGAGTCGCTTGAATATCTTACATACATGTCACAAGCATGCAGTAAAAGAATTACCAACTCAAACAGGTTATGAATTCATGATTTCTACCCGGCGATGTAAATTGTTGTTAGAATGGATCGGGATGCCAGACGGGTTTGCAATGAATTTAACGTTTATACAGATAGATTTCAGATTAAGACCAGGTGAGGATCCGATGAAAACTCGTCCTCAAATTTACGACAGATGGAACAACACCAGTGAACCTATAGCTCTTATACGAGAACAAACCGGACATCCACCTTCATCGTTTTATACTAAAACTAATAAAGCTCGTATTGATTTTTTTTCAAGTAGAGTTAAGGCGCTGTTACTCGTGCAAGTTTACAAAATATCAGATTGGAACATCTCTAACCCGTTAATTCAAGTCTATAATAAATCAGGACTGCTCACTACAATTGATGGAATACCACATATAGTAACTCAGTCTAAACACTTATACTGCTGGTCTATCACAGTCGATGTTCTGCAGTACGTCGTCTTCAACTGGACACGTGATCTCGTCTCGTCACCAGTTTTCGTTGGTGTATATAAACAGGAAGGGTTACGTATTGTGAGAACTGATATTTTACTCAGTTTTAACCATCGTAAATCTCTGAGTGTAAAATCAGACGAATTTCTCGTGATTCTGTGCGTTTTAACAACATCGGATTTTTTAAGATCGAATTTGAAAATAGAATTCGGAGTGAAATCAATCACAACATCAGACGTCTACGTCAACAAACCATGGATATGGGTAAGTTTATTACAGAGATTTGTAAATTTGGTTCGTGTAATTGAATTAATGTCAACAAGTTAAGGACACGGGTAAGTTATTACAACGATTTGTATAAATTAGGTTCGTGTAATAGAATCACTGTAAAAGTCTATGATTTTGATGGCGATTTTGACCAGTGAAACTTTACCGAGAAACTTGGAATAACAACGTTATGTGTGACCAAAAACACATGTGGTTTACGTGGAGTAATTATGATGATTTATGGATAATTTCAGGTTATGAGTGGTTTAAAATTGTCGTATCGTAAACGTTCAATGCTGTTATCAATTCTTATATTTCAGCATTCAACCGCAAACTCACTGACAGCTTATCTATTGTTCCCGAGATCAAAGAATACATTGTATCGTGTTACTACATTACAACTAAACTGGAAAGTGAACATCTATGAAGAACAGTTGAAACTAACAGTGCTATCAGAAAACTGTGATCGAGCTGGTTTTTATATATTTGATGGTAGTAATTTCACAGGTAGACGCTATGGTCCGTATTGTCCTGGTTCATACTACGGTCGATCTGTCGTCAGCCTGATTACATCAGGTGGACCGGTTACTGTAGTAGCATACGCTTATTACTATAACAATCAGTTAACAGATGGTGATCCTTTCAGATCATCTCTTCGATTTGCTCCTACTGATTGTGACGGTTACGTTCTACAGGATGAAGAACGTCAGATCAATATGACGTCACTCTGTCTCGTGATTACACCTGAAAATCGACGCCTTCGCTCGAAAAATATTCACATATTATCAGAACACGAATATCAAATTGACCGATGTTTTCTCAAGATGTCATTGTCATGTGATCAGTTTCTGAGTTTAAGTTATCAGTTTCTTAATAACAGTCTCGTATTAAACACTGTAGATTTCAGAGTTAATGAGTTTGGATTCTGGCAGAAACCACTAATAGTTAAAATACGTCGTAAATGTCTAGGAGTCAAAACAGGTGAAACTAATTTTGATTCCCTTATCCAAAGTGCGACTAAAGATAAATGTGGACTCGTGCAGTCACCGAACCACCCGGGTCGGACAGCCAATAGATTGAACTTTATTTCCTATAAATTCAAAAACCCGATACAGAAAAGTATATTCCATTACTACAGATTTCTTGTCAAATTCATTGGATCAGTTTTAACAACACTAAATGTCACTGATAATTGTTATACATATTTCATCTATATTTCGTATTTCTTTATTGTTTATGTCTCCATCTTATTACTCATTGTCCTCTGAGACTGTTTGTCTGTGTCAGAATGTGTTAATTGTTGTTTGTCTCACTGTCATGTCACTACTCGTCACCTTTGTTTTTGTATCATTTTCCATGTCTCAACCTGTCTGAATCTGTGTTATATAAATAGCTATGTGTAAAAATAAAGTCAGTTCCAGTTTTGGTATTCCAAACTGATAGTTCGCTCGTTACTCTTTCGCTCTGTTCCGGATTTCCGACGTCGACCATTCTTCGAGAATAGGACAGAAAATAGCGTTGCTAAACAGTTTCATGCGAGACAAATAACGTATTCAAGTCGGATCCAATAATTCTTATACAATCCAGAAGTTACAACCTCTTTCTTAATGAGGCACTTTTGAATATTGTAAGTACCCAACATGAATTTAAGATATGTGAAAATAACGCGGTTCTTGGACTTGTATATTATAGTTTAACAGATAATGGTTTGCATTTTGAGGTAAAGAATGAGGTCCCTACTTTCCAAATACAATACACTTTACACGAGTCGTTACCGATTAAACATTTCGATGATATCTACTGTAAACAAAAATTTCTGGATTCCGGAATTTCCTGCATCAAATTCATCAGAGATGAACGTCTGAATTGGGAGAACGCTGAAATATACTGCAGACAGAAGTACGCGGGACATCTACTCAGTATCAACACAGAACAGGAAATGATTTCCATCAAAAGATTATTCGCTACAGAACTTCTCCGAATGGCGTACTCATTAAAAGCGCTCATAATGATGATTGGATTAAAATGGAAGGTAAGACTAATGTATTCCAATATGAATTATAATCGAAAGATTTTTAAAGAAGTGATATATTTAATTTTCTTCACGAAACAGAATGATGGTTATTACACGTGGACTGACGGTAAACCATTGAGCTACACAGAGTGGTATAAACCTGTTATTAATGAAACGATACCAGAAGTTATTCGAGGATTGATATCTCCGTTAAGAAAACAACCGATAAATGACGTCAATATGCCGTGTACGGCGATGATACTGAATAACCCACGAGGATCAGCGAACTGGGTTCGATTCCCGTGTCAAATCGAAGAGACGCACACGACATTCATTTGTGAATCTGAGAGAATCGACTTCAAAAACGATTTAAAGATAAACGATGCGAACAATTCAACAAATACAAGCTTGAATAAAACAATAGATCAAATGATTCCCGATGTTACTTTAATTAATTCAACCTGTCCAAGAGGTTTGGTAACTATTACCGGACAATGTTATCAAATACTAACAGACTGGAAAAACAATCGAGGTTTGAATATTCGGAGTGCTAGAGAAATGTGTCACAGCATCCGCGCCGAAATAGTAAGAATCAACTTCAATATAGAAAGTGATATGAAAAATCTGATCAACAAATTTCAATATCGTCATCAATATGGCGCTATACTGACAATGGACCACGACGCATTTAAAGTTATCAAACCACTGGTGACCAGAAATGAAATTACTTATATTCAATCGCTTAAATGGTTATTGAAACCTTTCGATAATAGTAATAGGGATAATGGGCTTTCAGATCAAAGGTCGAAAGGTCGAGCTCATTAAAAAACAAAATATTAAAAGTAATTAAAAAACTATAATATATTTTCATAACCGCATGCATTTTATATCAAAACTAAATATTTATTCTAAGATATCAATAATTTTAAATGCATATTGTATTAAATCAATTGGTCGCTCCGCTTCGCCACCGCTCCGCTCCGCGACCAATTGATTTAATTACAATACACAAATTCAAATAATCAAATATATTCAAATGATAATAATTATTCTATTATTCAACCGAAATACACGCGGTTATGAAAATATATTATAGTTTTTTAATTACTTTTAATATATGTTATTAATGAACTCAATCATTAAACCTTTAACCCGAAAGCCCATTATCCCTATTACTCTTAAAAATATTCACATATATATGAATAATATTTAAATCATTGAACTTCTAAAATCAATTTTAATAAAAAAAATAGTATTAAAATGGAAGCAAATAAATACTACTGCCCAACATGTAATATCGATATAGACAAGTCTCAAAAAGCAAGACACAATAAAACTATAACACATTTGTTTTTAGTCCAGTTGTTTAAAGCAAAGACATTTATCGAATTAAGGAACTCAACACATGGCGAAAAATATGTTGAATCGTTATAAACACCCGATAATACTCAGCTATATAGTTGGTTGTATTAGCTCTAGTAAACATATGTTACCAGCTTATATTTCAATTGTAAAGAGTTAATTAATTTCATTAATCTAAATGCTTTTATTATTTTTTTTTTCAACTTCAACACGTTGTGTATACAGCGAACGTAGCGAATCACAAATCTCATAATTTACAAGTCTCAACACGCTTGTTCTAGATGTTTATACTAGAACATGATTCTATTTGAGCCTATATACATTCAATGTACAGAGCCATAGAATAAATCTATAAATTCACAGCTGTTACAGTTGTTACTATAACGACGAGACATTATTACACGTCATAATCAGGTGCAGAGAGAGAACACTCTAGAACCGGAACTAGATGACGTAGCATAATTAACGACGTGTCATTCTAGAAATCGCCCCGGAAATGGATATACGCTGTAATATTGTGCTCAGGATATTCTATCTTTCGAAACGAAATTAGGAGTTTATAGTTTACAATTATAAATCTAAATGTAAGTACTGTTTGTTGTAGTTATTAAGGCTATTAAATATGAAACCTTTAAGTGCTTTTGACAACTACAACTTCATACAGTTAATTCTATTTTACGTTAGATAGATAATAACTTGAACTATAATAAGTTATAATAATTAGAAACGATAGACTTGAAAATATTTATATCATATAATATCGCGGTTCCTGTTCTACCGCTGATATCTTTTAGTTGAATAAAATGTCGTGTGTATCAAGAAGTACTCTTGATTCTCAGAGCACAACCGAAATAGAAGATGAACCAACCGAAATGGAAGATGAACCAACCGAAATGGAATATGAACCAACCGAAATGGAATATGAACCAATCGAAATGGGTGTTGAAGTAAAAGAATCTTTCGATATAGAAGATGAAACGTTAGAAGAAGTTAAAAAACATTTATATTACCATCAAGAAATGACATTAATTTTAGAAAAAATTATAGAAAACCAGCAATCAAGTGTAACATCATTACCGAAAAGACCAACAACCAATGTAGAAATATTGTTAAGACTAAAAGGAAAAGGAACAAAAACTAAAAAGAAAATGAGCGGAAATGAGTTAAATAAGTTTTTAAAATCAAAATTATCAATTGAAAAAGATGTAAGTTTTAAAGAAATAGAAGGTATAACATCATTTAATGAAATAACTGTTTTATTGAAAAAAAATTATAGGACCTTGTTATTCAAAAAGGCAAAGCATTTATGGGATTATATCATTTTCGGGGATTGTTTAAATAGGGGATTTTTAATGTTTAATAAACAAACTGCGGGGATTTCTTGGACTTCTTGGGTTAAAAAATATATAGGTATTAGTGCTGAGTATGAAAGAAAATTAAGAAGTGTAGGGAGATTAATTACATATAAAAGATTCCAATTTTTAAGTTTGTCATTTTCTGATATAGTAAAATATTTAAACGATATTGAAAAAATGTTTGACAATGATCCAGAAATTGAAAAGTTCTGGTTGGAATTATAAATAAAATAATGTATTAGTTGAAAATATAAATTTTGTCAATACAACGACCGAACAACTTGTATAATGTATTGTGTAAATCTGATTGATGAATTTTTATGTTCCGTCGTTTCTATTCAGAATGAATATATAATTATGATTAACGCATGCGCATTAAGCAAAAGCGCTCCTATAAGAGCGGTTTTGCCTAATGCGAACACGTTTTGATATTTTATGTCGGTCGTTTCTATTTACATAATTATATATTCATTATGTAAATATAATTATGATTAGCGCATGCGCATTGATCAAAAACGCTCCTATAAGAGCGGTTTTGCTTAGTGCATATGTGTTTGAATTTTCTATGTTCAGTTGTTTCTATTTCACAGAATGAATATATAATTATGATTAGCGCATGCGCATTGATCAAAAACGCTCCTATAAGAGCGGTTTTGCTTAGTGCGAACACGTTTTGATATTTTATGTCAGTCGTTTCTATTTTACAGAATTTACAGAATGAATATATAATTATGATTAACGCATGCGCATTAAGCAAAAGCGCTCCTATAAGAGCGGTTTTGCCCAGTGGTATTATTTAGATATCAAGGAATCGAAACTGACTTATCAAAAACAGCGAGGAATGAAAAAGGATTACGTTAGTCGGAGAAATGGAAGAGGATTCTAAAATTATTAACCAATTTAGTAAAAAAATACGTATAATAAATGGAACCAGAACAACCACAAATTATCAATATTACAAATAACACTGGCGTTATAAACATATATTACAAGAAGTGTTCTAAATGTGAATTAAATAAATTAGCTATAACAGAATTTAGTAAGCGTAAGATTAGCAAAGATGGTTTTCAAAATTGTTGTAAAACTTGTGCTAAACTATACACCAAACAATATCGAGAAGATAATATAGAACATTATAATTATTATATGACAAAATATATGAGAGAAAGATATCAAACAGATCTTAATTTTAGATTGAAACAATGCTTAAGGACTAGATTAACACAATTATTCAACAAAGAAACACATTCAGAAACACTATCTAATTTGTTGGGTTGTTCAGATGAATTTCTCAAATCATGGATAATATTTCAATTCGATGATAAAATGAATATAGATAATTATGGGGATTATTACCACATTGATCACGTGTTACCAATATCTAAATTTAACATGAATGATGAATATAATAAAAAACTTATTTGGAATTGGAAGAATCTAAGGCCTTTAGAAAAGAAAGAAAATCAAATCAAATCTAATAAACTAGATTTACAATTATATTTAGAACGGTTAACAAAAGCAAAGAAATTTATTGAATTATGGAATAATAATCCAAATAATGAACAATACGTTGAGTCTTTAATGAGTGGTTAAAGAATAATATATCTCAAATAAAATATAATAAAAATTACATACCTTCAACTAGACATTATTTCTATTTTAATTTTTAATATTTTCTTTTCAAAAAAGAATACTTTATATCACAAATAAAAAATACTAAAAAAAAATAACTAATACTAGAATTCTTTAACTTTAACTAGCTAGTATCATTTGAAGAATACTTATAATACTATTCTTATTAAATTTCTCTAATATAAATGTCTAAGAAATCGAATAAGAATAATATTAAGGTTGAAAAAACTTTGGAAGATTTAGGTTTAACAGATGATAATGATAATGTGGCAACTAAATGTGATAATAAAATTGATAGTAATATTGATTATGAATACTATTTATATTGTAAACATCATCTAGAACTATTGATTGCGAGTGGAAAAACTAAAGAGTTTATTGGTAAAACAATAACTTTTCAAGAATTAGATAATATGAATAAAGAAAAAGTAATCAAATATTTTAAGATTTATGAAGAGTCAAGATTAGCTAGAATAAACGACTCTATAAGTGATGGTATTATCAAATGTTATTCAAAATTATGTAACCGGCTAATACCAATTGATGATGAAAATAAATTATATAATGATTTGAAAAATGACTATTTAGTTATGACTGAATTACAAAAATGGGTTGGATATGCTTCATTTCAATTAGGATCGGTTATGACATTGATTTCTACTGGAGTTATAACATTTTCGAACATCAAACCTATGGAATATAAATCAGGTAAGAACGAAACAGATGTACTACAACCAAACCACGAAACAGAAGATGAATCAGAACAAAAATTAACTAAAATAAATGAGTGATGGAGTTAAGAAAAAGGCTAGATCCGAGAAACAAATTAAATGGGCAAGAGAATTAGGTAAAAGATCATCAGAATTAAAAAAAGCTAAGAAAAAGAAATTAACTGATATAAATGAATCACAGAAATTATCTGATATTGATTCAAATAATAATCCATCTAATTCTTCTAATAGTGGAAGAAATAATTACTTATATATTACAATTGGGTTAATCACAATTATTATATTATCCGGTGTAATATATAAATCAAAATTCAAATCTGACGATAAAGATGATCGGAAACTTAGTTATCCATGTACAGACAATAAACCTATTATACCAGAAAATAAATCAAATGAAAATAAATCTAAAATATTATTAATGGATTAAAATATGATGAAAAAAGAACAATATTTAAGAGATTTATATTATAACCCAGAAAGTGAAGTTTCATATTCTAACGTTTCAGAATTATGGAATAAAATTAAATCCGATAATAGCAATATAAAATATAGTGAATTAAAATCATGGTTACAAAATCAACCCACATATCAAATTCATAAAAAGATGGATAAAAAATATTTAACAAGAAAAGTAATGGTTTCATATATCGATCAACAATGGCAAGCAGATTTAATTGACATGAAAAACTTAGAAGAATATAACAAAGGATATTTTTGGATACTAAATGTTATAGACATATTCAGTAGATACGCATGGAGTATCCCGATTAAAAATAAAACTGGAATAGAAGTTACAAATGCTTTTAAATCCATATTTAAAGAAGCTATTCCAGATAAAATACAATTTGATGAAGGTAAAGAATTTTATAACAAACATTTTAAAAAACTATTATCTGATAACGAAGTAGAATATTTTTCAACACATTCAGATAAAAAAGCATCTGTTATAGAAAGATTTAATAAAACATTGAAAACTAGAATGTGGAAATATTTTACTGCTAATGAAACATATAAATATATCGATGTGTTAGATGATTTAGTTAAAGGTTATAATAATTCTAAACATAGTTCTATAAATATGAAACCTATACAAGCTAGAAAAGAAGAAAATTCAGAAATAGTTTGGAATAATTTATATGGAGCATTTGTTACACATGATTTTGGAGAACCTAAATTTAAAATAGGACAACACGTTAGAATTTCTAAATATCGAAAAACATTTTATAAAGGTTATACCCCTAATTTTACAGAAGAAATATTCAAAATTAAAAAGATAATATTAACTAAACCATTTGTTTATAAATTGTTTGATTTAAAAGATGAAGAAATATTAGGTTATTTTTATGAACAAGAATTATCATTAGTACCAAATCCAGATGAAATAGAATACAAAATAGAAAAGGTATTGAAAACAAAAACTCTTAAAGGAAAAAAGTATTCTTTGGTGAAATATAAAGGATATGATGATAAATTTAATGAATGGATTTTATCTAGTAAAATTAAAAGAATAAATGAATAAAGATTTATTTATATTTGAACCACATAATATGTTAGTTATTGGAGTTACAAATTGTGGTAAAACACATTTCATATTAGATTTGTTAGAAACTATTTATAAAAATCATTTTGATAATATAATATTATTCTGTCCTACATATGAAACGAATAAAACATATAATAGAGATATAGTTAAGATAAAAAAGTTTATTATATTAGACCCTAAAACAGTAAAAGAAAATTTAGATAATTGTATAAAAATTGTATTAGATATTTATAAAGGATCTAATACATTATTTATTATCGATGATTGCGCAAATTTACATGATTCTAAAATTAGAGAAAGTGAGTTATGTTATTTAGCTTTCTCTGGTAGACATTTTGGGATAACAACATGGGTTTTAAATCAGAAATATAATTCAATTGTTAAAGATTTTAGAGAGAATATAAGATTTCTAGTTTTATTCTACAACAAAGATAGAAAATCTATGCAACAATCATTGGAAGAAAATCAAATTATACCTCCTGAATTACATGATGAATATATGAATAAATTAAAAAATAATAAAGGTTCAAAATTATTACTGAGATTACAATTTCCTTATGAATATAAATTTATAAAATAACTATTTGTATACCTATGTATTAGATACCCTATTATATACCCTAATACCTGATACCCTAATACCTGATACCCTAATACCTGATACCCTATTAGATACCTTAAATAATTAAAACCCTTTTTTTATTTACTATTATTTTATACAATTTTCAACCTTTATTATTCAATTTCTGAATCACTTTCACTATCAGACGCTAACAACATATTCAAATACTCTACCGTATCTTCTTCAACATCTTTATAATTTTTTTTCACCTTTTTCGCCTTTTTTACCACACCACCAATAGTTGTTTCATTGTTACGCTTATTGATCCTTTTTATCATATCATCAATAGTTTCTTCTTTATGTTTCATAGAATCTTTAATATAAATATGTTTAACTGTAACTATATCATCATGTGGGTGTATGGCATCATTTTCATTATCATCTTTATTAGTGTTTGATCCTAATATTTCATTTACAGTGTTTGATCCTAATATTTCATTAGCATCAGTTAAATCTAATTCATCTTTATTAGGTGTTGCTAATAATAAATCTTCATATATTTTTTCACCATTTACTTTTTTATTTGAAACAAACTTTGTAACATATCTAAATGGGTGTTCTATAAATTCTCTTAAACCAACACGTTCTATAACATTAGTAATATGTGAATTTGTATTCATATGTTTATTCCAATTTGATGGAGCGTTTGAAAATTCACCATTACAATAACCACAATAATTTCTATTTTCACTAACATCTAATATTATTTTATTATTAGATGTAGAAGGTATTACGTTATTAGATGTAGTAGGTATTACAGATGTAGTAGGTATTACGTTATTAGATGTAGTAGTAGGTATTACAGATGTAGTAGTAGGTATTACAGATGTAGTAGTAGGTATTACAGGTGTAGTAGGTATTACATTATTATCAATTACACTATCATTAACAACACCACTTTTATTATTATTGATTTCTATCAGTTTAGTTTTATAATTTTTAAAAATAGGATCAAATATCAAAGCTATATTACAAGGTATTACATAATATAAACCATCATTATTTTCATGTGTATCGATGTATGGAATATGTTTATATACTTTACCTCCTTCCATTTATTATATACATTTTTATTAAAGTTAAAATTTTAATACATAACACTATCTAATTGTGAATTTATAATATTTAATTGCGCGTCAGATATAATATAAATGTGCATTTTAAAATTTTTGATTCCCTTTTTCTTTGTCATGAATAATTGTATTCCATCTTTAGTGTTTTGTAGTTTTTTTCCAGAACCATGTAATGAATTATCTTCAGTTGTTCTAAAATCTAACCATAATGCAAATTTATTACCGGTATAATAGTCAATTTGATTAATGTTACAATTTTCAAATGATTTTACTTTTTCATTCATAAAATGTTTTTTAATTTCTACCCATTGATCTATCATTCTCATTCCTTGACAAAATATTTTATTCGCTATTCCTTCAATAGTTATTTCTACTTTTGTTATTTCAGGATTATAATAATTGTCAACATTTATTGCACCATTAGTATATGTTCCAATAGTAAAAAATATTAATATACCTTTAATAGATCTTCTAGGAAAGTTAATATTCTCATTTATTATTTCATCATTTGCATTAATAGTTACAGTTTTAAATTTATCAATATAATCATATAATAATGAAAATCCTTGATTGTATTGAGTTTGAATTGTGCTAGCAATATTTTCATTAGTTACTGTGTTATATTCTAAACATATATTCGATAATTTATAACTCATATCTTTATTAACGCTAGATATTACAATTTCATTTACAGGAGCAAATGTTATCTCAAATATAATATCTTCTTGAATTGCGTATTTATATAAAGGTGCATTATTATTTATCAATTCAAAGTCTAATGGAATTTTATATTTGCTTCCATATATACTTTTTATCAATTTATCTACATCATTAGTTAATATTGCGCTATTAGCTTCTGATCTTAATTTATTTTGGTTTTCTGATTGGATGCCTTGAAATATCATATTATTTCTATTTTCTTTTGTTAACCATAAATCTTTATAATGCATAAATAAATTATAATCATCTAATGAGAAAACTGTTTCCGGACCAATCTTTATTGTTAACTTTTTAATCAAATATCTTCCAACATTATCAACGACATAATTATTATTATTACGAGATACTTTTATATCAGCTGATAAATAAATACTGTTTGGAACATAAAAAGTATTTTGTGTTAATCTCGGAATTCTAACGTATAAAGTTTCATCGGGATTAATATTTGAAGGGTTATGAGTAATTATATGATGTGATCTTTCTGCTTTAATAGCATTAGATATTCTAGAAATCTTAGAAGGATTTATATAACTCCCACTCATTTATTTAACAAAAAAATTAATTATTTATTTTTTATCATGTTTACTAACCCAAAAATAATAGCACTTACAACTGTGATTAAAAATAAAATAATATGTTCAGCAGCAAAGTTAAGAATATTACCTGCAGATTTCAATATAAAACCAACAATTGAAGCAATAACTCCTGGTAGTGCTGCAGCAGATTTCTTTGATAGTTCCCATAAATATTTTGCTAATTTCTTTAAACCATCTTTAACTTTATCTTGTATAGAATTATTACCTGGAGGTTTATCTGGTTTATTTGGAGTAGGAGTAGATTTCAAAGCATTTGATATTGCTAAACCAATTGTTGTAAATAACATAGTTACAGCTGTTAGAATTGAAAGAACTGTTATTCCTTCAAACTTAAATAATAATTTTATTCTATCTTTCAATGATATGTCAGAATTTGGTTTTAGTATTAACTCTTTAACAACAACTTTTAATCTATTGATACAATAATCGTATGATTTTAATAATAATTTCATTTTTTCTTTCTGAAATTCTATGTTATATTCTAAATCATCAATTTCTTTTTCTAAATATGCATTTCTTTTTTTTAAATTCAATTTCTTCAATAACTTTAAATTCTCTATCTAATTTTAATTGTTCTAATTCTTTTCTGGTGTCAAATAATTTATTTTCTAAAGGTTTAATTTTATTATATCTAATATGTTTTTCGCGAGCAATTTTATCGGCATCATTTCGTATACTTATTATTTCTCTAATTGTTTTTTTAGAAAACATTCTTAAAGCTTCTATTTCTTGATCTGTTGCATCAAGTAATCCATTCGGTAAAAGTTTTTCAGTTTGAACTTCAGTGTTTGATTTAAGTTTACTAGTTTTGGAAGTTATATTCTGTTCAGAAGTTGTTTCTGGTTCTAAATTATTATTGATTGTTTCAAATAATTCATTAATTCTTTGTTTAAATACTCTTTCATTTTTAATAATTTCTTCTTGTGTTACATCTTCTATATCATTACTATTTCTTATTCTTTTAATTCTAGATAGTAATGAGTCAGACTTAAGCAAAGTTGATTCTGCTAATATTTTGTTTTGTTTTTTATAAGAGATATCAATATAATAATCATCTTTCAAACGATAATAATATTCACCATCTAAAGATTTTAATTCTTGTACTAAAAGTCTGGCGCCTCTAGCATATATATCATATCCAGATTTTTCAAATATAGGTTTGAAATTATAAATATATTCATTATATTCTAAATTTTGTTTTACTAAATCTGGATTTTCATTTTCAGGATTTATTCTCGATCTAGTTCTTCTATCAAATTCATCTGTTGATTGACCTTTAGAACCACTATCTGCTAAATTAGAATTATATGCTGATTCATCATCATTATCAATATTAGTTTCTGCATCATTATAATCATCATCAATATATCCTTCATTATCATTTCCCATTTCTCCCATTTCATAATCTTCTCCACCTTCTACATCCATTTACATAATAAAAAAATTAAAATTTAAAATATAATATTCCTCCGATTACAATTCCTATACAAGTTATAGCTAATTTAGTATTTTCATGTGATTTATTATCATCATTTAGTTTAATTATATCATGTTGAATTTTATCAGTTCTAATATTTTCTGATGTATTGTAATCTTTTATTTTAGAATCATTATTTAATTTAATATTCTTAGTTTTAGTTTCTGTTGATTGAATGTGTTTTTTATTTTTTTCACCTTCCATTAATTTTGGAGCAGTAATAATCTTTTTATTTATATCATTCAATCCAAATGAATTATTTATTGTTGCAGTTTTAATTATATTATTATAACCAATTATGTTTCCCATCTTCAATACTAAATCATTAGAAATAATTAATAGATTAGGGCCTATACAATAATTAAGTCTTACATGAGATTTATCTAAATAATTTTGATATCTTATAATGTTTTCTGGAATCGATCTATTTTTATCATCATGTATGGAATCTTCAAATAAAACTTTAAACTGTTTCTGCGCATCGAATGAAGTGTTATCATTTCCAATTATTTGGGATCTTGTTTCAACTTGAGCGCCTAAAATACATATCAAATAAATTCTAATAGATTGATTTATTCTTTGTATACCTGATTTTGTAAAACCTTCACCATTTTCTAAAATGAAATTAACCCAACCATTATTATTATCAATTTTATAATTATGATAAGCTCCAATTCTATGCATATAATCAATTCTTTTTATTTCAAACTCTTCACCAACACCTTGCAATTTACCATGCGCTCTAAAATCGGAATTAATATTTATATTAAATTCATTACATATTTTATAAAACTTGGATATATTAATATTATTATCCAATTCTTTAAAATATTTAGACCCGGGTAAAGGACATTCTAATTCATTTAATATTATTCTGATTTGAAAATATGTGTGAAATCTAAATATTGTGTGAATTAATTTTAAATCAGAATACTTCAAATTTTTATCTAAGTTATTTAAATGATCATTCCAACTTATTCCACATCCTGTTGTTGCACAATAAACAGCAAAATTTAATTGATTCTGCCAATATTTCATATTAGATTTTACTTTATATATATGATATTCATCTCGAGTAAAAGTAACTTCATATGTATTAAATATATTTTCCATTTTAGAAATAAAAAACTGTGATTCATTAACATAAATTTCTAAATTAGTTAATGAATTTAAAACTATATTTTTATATGTAATATTTTTCTTAAAATCTATTGCCGGAACATTATATTTAATTGATTTATTATATTGGAAAGCTTTTGGAAACCCCATTTATATAATTAAAAAATTAATAATTTATTAATTCTTTTAATAATTTATCTTGTTCTTCAACTGTTATATGACCATTTAAACTTATTATATAATCTAGTGTGTTCTTTAATTTATTAATTTCTTTTATATTAGTTTTGATTTTTTCTTTATTACTTTTTATATTTAATTTTGAACTTATACCAGTTAAAACACTTGAACTTAATCCTAATACACCAATTGATATAGCTAAAGGTGTTAATGGACTAAATATTGCTAGAAATGTTATTACAGAACTAATTGTAACCGAACCACTTATAATCAAATAATATATAATTTTACTTTTTAAATATTTTTTCTTTTTTATCTTTAAGTCACTTTCAAATTCTAATATTTGTTTTTCTAAATATGTTTTTAATTTAGTTTTATTTATATCATGAGGAATAATATCAATACTATCAACTTTATCTTCCATTTATTTAGAATAAAAATTACTAATTAGTAAACTTATAAGCAACAAATATAACAATAACTGTTCCACCTAAAATCCAAATTATTTCATATTTCTGTTGTTCTTTACTCGGGGTATAATAATCTGATAATTTAGGTTTGTATAGATGTAATTTTTCTTTATTTGTTACTGCGTTATATAAACTCATTGCATCATCAACTGATTGAAAATCTCTATGTGAAATCTTCTGATCATATAATTCTTTATTGATGTAATCCATATAGTTTTGTCTTTTTTCTCTATATTCTTCTGCAGCTTTATTGTATTTCTCTAACGCTAAGTTATGTCTTCTTTGTTCTCCTAATGAACTATTTTTATCAATATGTTTAAATAAATATCCACCACCAGTAAATGCTAAAGCGTTAACAATTGCCGATCCTATAATAGTTATAATTGCAGAAGCCATTTATTTAACAAAAAAATTATGCATTTATATGGGAGGAATATATTTTTGTTTTTCCAAATAATCAATAGTTAAATTAGATAAAGTAACTGCTAATGTTAACTTTAAAATATCATTTATATCAAATCTATCAACATTAACACTTCCCATTTTGAATACTTTTTTTAATACCATTGAATAACCAACAGTTCCAACTGATAGTAATGCGCCATTATATAATCCAGTTATTATCCACTTATTATCACTCATTTATTTATCAAAAAAATTACTATCATCAAAATATTTAGTTAACTTATTTATGATTATTTCAACATTTATTTCATTACTAGTTTTATGATTATCATATATTTTGGATAATATGTTTTTAATATCATCAATAATTCCATCTTCATTTAATTCATAATATTCTAAAGGTGATTTAATTAAATCAATTACTTTTTCTATATTATAATTTTCTTTATCAATCATTGATGCATTGTTAAATGATTTACTTTTTATATCAGTAATTACATCATTTAGTTTAATTCTCATTTCTTTACCATGTTTAAAATCAAACCCAAAACATATACTCGGTCCAACAGTTATATTCATTTATATAGTGAAAAAATTACTCTTTACATCTTATAACTAATTCATAAATTACAGGAAAGTTATTTAAATCAATTAAGTATCCATTATGATTTCTAATTTCTAATCTAAAATTATTAAAACGAGGAATGCATGGTTTGAAATCACATTCTGTTAAATTATAATTTATTTGCGTTCCAAATTCTTTAACATTCTTCAATGGTAAAATGTTTAGTAAACCAGAATTACAAGTTATATCTTTAGTTGCTTCGAATGTTTTTGTAGGATCGATTAAATTGCAATAAATATAAAAATGTGTAAAAGGCATTATATTTGGTGTAGCATCAGCATTGCGTATCCTTACATCTGGGGTTATTCCTAAAATTTTAGCTAAGGGTTTTTTAACTAGAAATTGATGTTGATCTTCATTACCTAATTTTATTCTTATTTTATCAGAACTATCACTTTTAATCAGTCTTAATCCAAATCCAGCAGGTGCACCCATTTTCAACCGAGCTCTTCTATTAATTTCTCGAGCTAATGTTTCTAAATTATATAATCCTGGTTTAAGATAAAGATGAAACCATTTACTTTTATTTCTATCATGAATTAAAAAGACTCTATGTTCAATAGACTTATCCGATACATTGTAAAAAGAATTACATAAACTTATATTTACTAATTTTAAATCTACACAATTCTTAAATTCTCTGTCTAATTGTACTAGTAAATTATGTGATTTATAATTTGTAAGCCTTCTAGAATCTATAAATATTCTGTATTCTTTTAATTCCGCCATTTATTTTACATATTTTCTTATTCGAAATCTATTTCATGGTGCCCTTTTTCATTCTTACCTTTGTATACGAAATAGAAATCTCCAGAACATAATTCTTCTAGATCTTCACTTGATAATCTATGAAATCTATCTGGTAAATAAGTTCTGAATTTATATTTATTTCCTTTTAATCCTTCATATTCTAAATGAATTACTAATTTATCTCCATATTTGTTAGTAACTGTAACAATATTTGTAATTAAATATTTCTTGTGAATTGTTAATTCTGTTAACTTTTTGAATTTATAATCTACAGATTTTACATTTGTGGTATCTTTAATTCTATCTAAGAATTCATTGTGTACTTGTTTACTCTCCATTTATTATACAAATTTTTATTGAAATTTATTAACACGTTAGAATCCTTTTCATAATTTCATTTTCTTTTGTTTCTTCTCTTTTGAATTTTATATATTCATCTAAATTGCAACCATAGGCGACTGTGTGGATTCCATCATCTAAAATATATCTTTTATCATCAAATGGGTTTAGACTTATCTTCTCTATCTCTTCAATATACATTTCATGATCTTCAGATCTTAAACATTTCATTTTATGTTTTCTAACTTCTTCATTAAATATACAATTGATGTAATCTTTGAAATGAATATTCTTTTCTACTACATTTTTGGTTATTCCTTTTAACTTTTTAGCTTCATGTTCTTTAGTTTTATATGAATACATTTTAGATCTAATACCAATGAACTCTATCATTTCTTCACCACCTAATTCATCCTTAAACTTCCCTGGAACTTTTTTATTATCATTGCTAAACAATTCATGATTTTTTGGATAGTTACTAAAATCGAAATGATGATTTAATATTTTTAAATCATCTTTTATATTATCACTTTTTATCTTTAATATGTAAGAATCTGTATCAAAGTATAGAATTTCTATATTTTTTTCTCCAAAATGGGGTTGTAATATGTTATAATAAAATTTATACATCAATAGCTTTGATAACTCTAAAACCGATGCACCAACATAAATTGGTTTATTAAATTTCATACTTGTTCTTCTCATTTTAACTGCTGCTAAATTTTCATCAAATATTCTGTTACCTATGAATTTCGGATACGATTGTAAATGCCTTATCCTTTTACCATTACTAACTAACTCAATATCACTTCTATTTCTTATGTTTTCACATGTTTTTCCATAGAACGCATTATTCATTAGTTTAAAGTAATCTTTTTCAAAATCAGTTTTAGATTTAGTTCTCTGTGTAGTATTAAAATCTATATATTTTTCTAACCACTTAGATTGATTAAATGAAATATATCTATGTACTTTTTTTAATATCATTCCTTGATTCAAATAGAATTTTAACATTCTATAATGCACAACGTAATTATATTTATCTTCTTGAGTTACCATTAACTTTTCAGTATGAATATGATTATCGGGTTTAATTCTTTTTTGATAATTTGATAATTCTTCATGTTTAACAGTTTTATGTTCGGGACAATATGCTAGATTTCTAGATTTGAATTTAATATTTTCAGGGTATTCTGAATCTACAACAAAGAAGTAACCAATATCTGAATCATCTGCAATATCTAGGATTCTTTTCTTCCAATCAAATTTATCAATTTGTAAAACTTCAGTTATTTCAAACATCCCATAAGGTTGTGGTTCCATCATTGCCCAACCATAAAGATTATTTGCATCTATGTATAATAATTTATATCCAGGATTATCATTTACATTGAAATATCTATCACCCAATACACCTGAAACACCTCCTCTTATAGATTTTTCAAATAATAGTAATTGATCTATATTTGTTAACAAATCCATTTTTATATCTGTAAATTTTAAACCACAATCCCATGTTAATCCTGGTGATGAATAACAATGACATGGATCAATGTTAAAATATTTTAGGTTTACATCTCTAAACCTTTCGAATATATCGGTTAATAATAATACATCTGATTTTAAATATAAATCTACTAATTGTCCATGATTTTCTATTTTGAAATGATTCCAAATATTCAATGTTCTATTATAAACTTCATCTTTAACATATTCATTTTTTAATTCATCATAGAATTGTTCTTTCAATAATTCAGTTATTTTAAAATCATTATGATTTTTATAGAAAGAATATGGAATTGCTCCTTTATATCTCATTAATTTAAAATCATCATAATTTGGGTAATATTCTTTTAATATCTTTAATTCATCATCAACTAATGATTTAGATAAGTTATCTAATGAACTATTTAAAAATCTATATGAATCTATAAATCTTAAACAACCAAATTGGAATGATATATAATTCTCAGATGTTTTAGCTAACATTTTAAATTTATAAGTTGGTATTTTATCTTTTGATCTATTTGAATTTAATATTTCTATTTCATTATTGATTTCTTCTATTTTATAACATAACTGTTTGATAAATAAATGTGCATCATATCCTGATAGATTATGAAATATAACTGGTACAAAATTAATTTTCTTAGCTTGTAAGTTACAATTCTCATGTGCAGCGCCTCTAAACTTTCCATTCAAATGATCATGGTCTCTTACTTTTTTATCTTTATAATTAAATATCTTTTCACAATAATAACATTTATCTGCAAACGCAAATTCTTCTTTATCTTCTTCTGTCATAATTATTTCTTTATTTGTATTCAATAATTTACTAAATCTTATTTCATATTCAATTAATAAGTCACAAAAATGATTGATAACATTTTCATTTCTATAATTATAATATTCACTTTCGATTAGTTCTGGATAATTAGATTTTATATATAACCCGAAAGCTGCAGCTGATTGATGAATCTTTTTAATAGTATTTGTTTTTGGTGGTTCTTCTGAATAATCACTTTCATTAGAATTTAATTTCTTTCTTTTATAATATATATCTTTTCTATCTTGATCAGTTAATTCTTTATTTAATGATTCAAAATCTCCATATATTATAAATGGTACTTTATTTTTGTAATCATATTTTTTGAATTCTAATATTTTATCTTTTTCATTTGGTAAAACTAATTTACAATAATCATGATTATCACATAGTTGTTTATGATTTAATAATGTACTTTCATTACTAAATTTATGTAAACATTTTCTACATAGATATATTTTATGGTGATCATTTTCTGATTTGAAAAATAAATCTATTTGTTTAATCCACATATAATGATTCTCATAATATAGTATATCTATAACATCGTTTGAATCATAATCTTTTGATAGGTATAAAGGTTCTAATGTATAATGTTTAATATTATTTCCTTTTGTATTTGGTAATTTGATTAAATCAAATACATTTATCTTTATATTATTATCTCTTTCTATTTTTGGGATGTTTCAACATCTGTAATTATTTTTATTATTTCTTTCATATTTTCTAAATGTTTTTTATTTTCTTCTAATGTTTTACCTTTATGAAATTTAAACTCGATAGCTGCTGGACCAATATCACTTTTAAATGCTTCGGTTATCTCTATATCTTTTTTATTATCTAATGAATTAATATAATTTCTTACATCTTCCATGTATGGTCTTTTATTGTTTAATTTATTTTTTATTCTTTAAATTGTCTTCTGTTTCTTATCGTTATCATTATCAAAATAATCTTCACCTAAAATATCATTATTCTTATTTCTAATATGACTTATAGATTTTAAATGTTCTTTATAATATCTTTTATCACTGAATGATTGATTACATGTATCACATTTATATGTTTCTTTTTCATTCTTTAATTCTTCTAATTTAGTTTCTAATATATCATCCTTATATTCTAGTTTCAATTTATTCTCTAAATGTGTTATAGTTTTATTGTGTCTTGCTTTTTGAGACTTGTCTATATCGATATTACATGTTGGGCAGTAGTATTTATTTGCTTCCATTTTAATACTATATTTTTTATTAAAATTGATTTTAGAAGTTCAATGATTTAAATATTATTCATATATGTGAATATTTTAAGAGTAATAGGGATAATAGGCTTTCTGGTCAAAGGTTGAACGGGCGGGTGAGTAAAAATGAAAATAATAATAATTTACAGTTGAATTAGGAGTGTGCGCGACTAATTCAACTGTAAATTATTATTATTTTCATTTTTTACGAGCTCGACCGTTCGACCTTTGGCCTGAAAGCCTATTATCCCTATTACTGATAATATAACAGATAAAGTGCATTCCGTGTTGTGTACCTATAATGTAACTGGTGAAGAATCAGCTTCTATAAGCGGTTGTAAATCATGGCAGTTTGAATGTAGCGATCAAAGATGTATCAGCGACCATCGCGTATGTGATACCAGACACGACTGTCAACACGGTGAAGATGAACTCGATTGTACGGATATCAATTTACACAGTCAGTTCCGCTGTAACGATGGACAGGTTATATCGATAAGCGGTTTCTGTGACTTTATGAGAGATTGCGTCGATGGCTCGGATGAGAACTCGTGCTATCATCCACCGTGTTTATCTACGCGATATCGCTGTTCCAATCACCAATGTATCGATAGTTATAAACGATGTGACGGACTAGCCAACTGTAAAGACGGTTCCGATGAGATCGGATGCAATTCCGAAATTTGTCTGGGGTTCTCATGCGCGGACGGTGAATGTATTAGTTCTCAGTTGTATCGGGATGGTGTCGTGGATTGTAGCGGAAGTCTCGAAGAAGACGAATTGGTCACTAATATGACAGTGAATCCCGAGGTTTACTGTAATAATGACAATAACTGTACGACTCGTTTCACAGATCTGTGTAAGGAATCGGATGAACAAAGATGTTCGTTCAATTCTCCTCGCTGTTATTCCCGACACGAAAGGTGTATTTTAGAAAGGATGCCGATTGATTTCCCGGTATGTAGAAATCTTGAACATATACTCGCGTGTAATGACTTCGAATGCGCGGCTGGTACTGTAAAATGTCCGGCATCTTACTGTATACCGATCAGACACGTTTGTGACGGTCGATCCGATTGTCCTAATTCAGAAGATGAACGAAACTGCGAGACTTGGTCGTGTCCGGGAATGTTTAAATGTGGTCAGGAAAATCGATGTATTCCGCAATCTGAAGTTTGCGACGGCGTCGTAAATTGTAAACATTACTCAGATGACGAGTCATACTGTAAGGTCACGTGTCCTGAACGTTGTAATTGCCGGGGTCATTTCATCGATTGTGAAAATGCTCTTTTATCAGATATTACTGGTCGTTTTATAGAATCAACTCGGGTTTTGATTTTGTCGAATAACCGAGTCGTATTTAACGAGTCGACCTTCAACTCTTTCATTTATCTTCGTTTTCTCGATATTTCGGACAATAATTTGTCTTACATCGTTCCAAACGCGTTTTATAATCTAAGCAATCTATACACATTAGACCTTACTCACAACCGCATAACATCATTATCTGCTAATACATTCGCAGGTTTGATCGGTTTAAAACAACTATTTCTTATCGGAAATCCGCTGCAACATTTAGAAGATGGTAGTTTCCGAGGTCTGACGTCACTTACTGTTCTCGATCTTCACGGTCTTTCTATATAGGTTCTCGGTGAAAATGTATTTAAAGGTTTATCCGCATTACAGTCGTTAAATATCAGCAGTAACAGAATCCATTATATTTCCAGCTATGCATTTTCTGGATTGGTTCGACTTGAAATTTTAAACCTTGTCAACAATTTTGAAGTAATATCCGTACAAAGAAACGTTCTTGGCGATCTTACATCATTGAAATACCTCGCTTCGGATGCTTACAAATTTTGCTGCATGGCACCGAATGTTGACCTATGTCTTCCCGAAGCTGATCAATTTTCGACCTGTTCTGACCTGATGGGTAACGCTGTACTGAGAGCCATCATCTGGATGATCGCAACTTTCAGTTTTCTCGCTAACAGTATCGTTATTTTATTCCGCGTTCAAGCTTTGCGGATGGAATCCTCCGGAACACGTAACACATCTTCAGACATCCTCATTATAAATATTGCCGGTTGTGATTTTCTGATGTCGGTCTATTTGTTTTTGATCGCAGGAGCTGACCACGCGTTCAAAGGCGTTTATTATCTGAATTCTGAAACCTGGACGGATAGCTCATTATGTCGTCTCGCCGGGGTTATTGTCACCGTTTCGTGCGAAGGTTCCCTGACTTTTCTCTTAATTCTTACGCGTCAGAGATATTCAAATATCGTCAACCCGTTTTCTAGAAGTCCGATTATAACTCCGAAATACGTTATCGGTATTTGCAGCATCTGTTGGCTCGTTATAAGCACAGTTTCTATTCTACCGCTGCCATCGTCGTCGTACTTCGGAGACAATTTTTACGGTACAACCGGAGTTTGTTTATGAATTTACTGACGATCGACGTCAATGGCTGGCACTATTCATTCGCTATTTTTGCCTTGTTTAATGCGGCCATATTGGCTACGATAATGACGACGTACGCTCAGATGTATAGACTCGTATCTGGAAGTAGGTCGGGCTCGGGTAGAGCCGATCCTACCGAACTGGTTTTAGCACGAAGGAGTTTAGTAATCAATCTTTGTAATTTATTTTGCTGGCTACCGATAATAATCGTTCAGTTTTGCGCCGTATTTTCGGTCGAGATACCGAACCAGGTGGCCGCTTGGCTGGCCGTTCTATTTTTACCGATCAATTCGTCTCTGAATCCGCTTCTTTATACAATACTATCTATCGATATGAAATCTATTCGTGAACGCAATAAACGACGACTAGGATTGACGACATCCAGTAAATAAACAACAGTTTGACAGGAGTCCCTGTATAATGTTTGCCTATCTATAAATCGGGGTTGAAACTCGAAATCCTAAAACTTAATTGAGTTCGTTTGAAATCGCATGACCGAATTAGTTTAATTTTTTTATTGTGTCATTCACAATAAATAAGTTTCCAGTTTCTAGGCGCCATTTCGTGGCGGTCCGTCGAGATCCTCATTGTTGCGATAAATTTGCGCTCATTTTTTGAAACATAAGTTTTTATACAATATCATACAGCTCTGCAGTGTATTGAAATTAAATCATGGTGATTAGATAATTCGACTCCACAAAATGTCTACTCGCCATGATCCATGTGACGTGTCGAGCTCCTTAGTTTATTCCGGAAGAGTTTGAGTCTTCCTGTCGCGATTTGGGTTGGTTTAATCGAAACGGTAGCAAACATGTCCCGAGAAAATGGCGAAAGGGCATCATTTAAAAAAACCAATATTTGAAGTTCTCTCGGATGATTAAATGAGTGACGATGATAGTTTGTATATCAACCCTCGTCACGCGTGAGTGAACACGAAATACCCTAAGATTAAACCTAACCTCAGTTTCCTAGAGAGAAATAATTTATAATTTCTACTCACCGATTTATGTGAGCAGTTTTTAGATTACCATTCAGCTCACAGGCGTCCTCTATCAGACCAGGTTGTTTTAGTCAGCACACACTTGATGCAATCAGGTCCTGATGAAGTGAGCAAGGTCTGGAATCTGGAAACTGTATTTGTCGGTTTAGTCAACACGCATTGGCAGCGATCAGATCCTGCACAGGAAGGTCTTCTCTGAAAAAGCAACTTAAAGTGTTTAATGAGACTTGAATCAGCTTGAATCCGACCTAACTTAAGTTTGACATTTAGAATTGAAATTAAAATGTCCGCTCACCGATTCATGTGTGGAACTGCATGGATTTCAATCTGTTATCGTTTCCTTGGGAGATGTGACACCCGAGCTACAGCACTAATATCTGCCCGGCCTTGTTGGTTTAGTCAGCAAGCATTGATAGCAATCAGGTCCCGAGAGAAGATGAGCTTACCTAAAAAAGAATATTGATCTCAATGATAATTTTTAATTCGACTCGATACATGTACATTGTAATCTGTTATATACAGTAATAAACAACCACAAATCTACCCACCACCTATTTCTGTGCGGAGCATCATGGATTAACTAGAAAGGCCTGGAGTCCACAGCGTCGGTTTAGTCAGCCCAGCGTTATTGATAGATCATATCCTGAGTGAGGAATGGCTGATCTGAAAAACAACAATTTCTTATTTCAGTTCTGACTGGTAGAATCAATGTTTAAGTTTAGGTTGGATTCCCGAGTGAGATTCCAGAGACAGAGAGTCAACTAGACTAATTTATCCACGAGATGTGAACTATCGAAAGCATCCCTCAGCAACTTCGCAAATCAGTCATTTAATTAGTGGACCTAATAATTGATAAAAAGCTTATAGATCTCCCTTTTTACTAACCTAACCTCACGTATAAGGACTGGACATATATGCGCGTGTATAGTGAATTCAACGTATGTTTCGAATAAGTATTCAATTATTTCAAAAACCGAGGACAATAACTGGACACAATATAAACTAAGTTTGGCATAATATGCGGTTCAACGGACAAGAGAACCACTGGCTAAATAATACCGGACTGACCGTGTTAATATGTTTAATATGTCAACTTCAATTCCCTAACTAATATAGTATAGTATAGTATAGTATAGTATTTATTTCTGTCAAAGTTGTTTACAAACTTGTAATGACAATAAATAAAAGATAATGATACATATGACGGTTTATGCGATTTAGAGATTATCGTCCCTGAGTAGCAATTTTCTTCTTTTCAATAATTGATATAAACACTTGCCTAGTTTTATAATGGTGGCAGGAGAGTTGGAAGATAATAAGTTAATAAATTTGAAGACAGATGGATGGTGAACATAATAGTTCGAAAGAAGATTGCTTCTCAGGGCACTGTAAGCATTGCAATACGTGGTACTCATCTTCTACTTGGTCAGTGTTACAAAGGCTACATATACGCTGTTCTCTGGGTGTGATGGGTCGGGCCCATCTTCCAGTTTCAACATGCAGGTTATGATTACTACACCTAAATTTACTTAAAATGTTAACCAAATGATGATCGCTGATATCTAAATATCCCTCATATTTGAACATAGTTTTGAAATTTTTATAATAGATACATTTGGAGCTATTCTCCATTGAGCCGTACCAGTTCTGGATAAACATATCTTTAACTTTCTGTTCCACTAATTTTAAGAACTACAGAGTTTTATTGTATATAGCCTAGTCTAGCCAAAAATTACCTAAACCTAGGCGGTTCAACAAATGTCGCATATCTGTTGCCCAGTTTTTTGCATTTGGAACATTATTCGAGTCCATTAGTAACAGATCGTAAGTTTTTCTCAAGCTTGTCCAGGCAGGTGAATCTAATATTTTTACCCAAAACTTACAAACAGAAATAGCAACGTCAACGCTAATGGGATACCTGCCTAGTTCTCCATAGACCATTACATTAAGAGTAGAACGTCTTAGTCTTAGCACATATTTACAAAATTTAAGGTGTACAGATTCAATAGCCTCTAAGTTCTGGAATGCCCATACCGGAGAACTATACATTAAGACTGATTTTACAAGTTTATCAAAAATATCCCCCTTTACTTTTGGGGTCAAGAGTCTTGCACTTAGCAAATACTTCTCCATTGCAAACATAGCATTTAATCCTTGATCAGCTAAAGATTTTATTGAATGTCTGAGACAGCCATTACCCTGTATAATTAATCCTAGATATTTAAACATAGATACCTCGTCAAGCTGATTACCATCGTAGACACACCTATGTGGTTGCAATGCAGACCTACGATAGCATACTTTCATGACTTTGGTTTTTTCAGTGTTAACTAATAGTTTCATTTTTGTACAATATTGGTTAAGTATATCTAGAGATCTCTGCAGCTCTGTGGGTGACAGTGTCATCAGCACAGAGCAAGAGGTATATTCTAATGAATTCAAAATCTACACCAGTGTGACCGTTTTCAATAAAGAAATTTTCCATATCATTTATATAGAGATTAAAAAGAGCTTGTGAAATGCATTCCGCCTATCTCACTCCAGTATCGGAGTTAAAAAACCGAGATAGGAAACCGTCACTTTTTACACAGGATCTATTACTAGCATACATTGAGCGCAAAATATTATAAACTTTGCCTGTAATTCCCGATTGGATTAATTTCTTCCATAATATCTCATGATTTAGAACATCGAAGGCCTTAGAGAAATCAATAAACGCAAACCACACACCTTTCATTTTCGACTGAAGACAATGGTTAATTAAGGATGATATCACAAACGATTGTTGCGTAGTACCGTTGTTTGGCCTAAAGCCAGCCTGACATTCGTTTATGATATGATATATGTTTCTGTCCACTGAATTATACGAGTGTTAATAATGATAGAAAAGACCTTTCCGAAACAGCTTAGATCAGTTATCACTCTATAGTTATTGGGATCTGATACGGAGCCCTTTTTATAGATCGGAGTGATACAACCCTCACACCAGTCGCTTGGGTACAAACCGGTTTCTAAGATGGCATTAAAATATATAGTCAGGGAAGGCGCCAAGGTATCAACTGCTGCTACAAACATAGTACAAACGAAGTATATTATCTAATCCAGGCGATTTTTTGCGTTTCAGTTTTTTTATTGCAAATTTCACTTCCTCTATCGTAACAGGAAAATCTAAATCATGTGGCTCCTGCGACTTTAATTGGTCTCGATTATTAAGTTGGAGGTCGGGATCAATAGTAGCATTGTTCACAGATTCGCCCAGGCCGGCAAAATAAGTTTCGAATTCATTTAATGTCGGTTTATTACCCTTTCTTTCGTTTTTTTTCCTGGGTGGAATTTAGAATACGCCAGAACGATTTTGCGTCGTTTCGCGCAAGTGCAATTCCGAGTTTCGAAGTAGAATATATGAAGTAGATATAATATCAGATATTCTCTAACAGTCCTCGTTAAAATGATAGTTCTATGCAGTAATTTGAATCCTTTCAAAATCGAATTGAAAGAAAAATCAGTTTGCAACACAATTTATCAATCACATTTCCATTATTGAATTGTCACTCGAATTGTCACAGGAATCAAGCACGAATCTTAGCACTATTTGCAATTGATTATTTGATAAGATAAATTAAGACGATATCATCATAGGAAATATGCAATAAATTCAATTAATCAAATCTTCATTGTCTGTAATATAAATAACATTTTCATTGTCTATAACTCGAATTGAAATTACTCGTCACTGAAATTAAAAACGAATCTTATCATAAACAAATAAAATTAAGACGATATCATCATAGTAAATATGCAATAAATTTAATTAATCAAATGTCCATTGTCTGTAACTCGAATTATCACTGATTTCGAAGAAATTTCTTAGAACTATCTTAGCAGCAGCGGCGGTGGCGGCGGCAGCGGCAGCAGCAGCAGGTGTAAGCAATGACGTTATATGTATTTATGAATTCTACTCATCAAGAGTGATAAATAGAGGCTGCTTTAACATATCTCTCAATTCTAAATATCGTATATATCTAAATATCGTCAATCCGTTTTCTAGAAGTCCGATTATAACTCCGAAAATACGTTATCGGTATTTGCTGCATTTGTTGGTTCGTTATAAGCACAGTTTCTATTCTACCGCTGTCATCTTCGTCTTACTTGGTTGGTGTTGGTTCTCCGAGTCAGTACCGAACAAGTCCTCACCCGCCACAATCAGATATCCACGCGCTTCACTTCACGCTTCAACTCAGTTATTATATTGACTGTAGAGTGTGAATCGTAAAAACATGTTGACGAACTGTTTTAAAGAGATGCAGAATATTTTGAGGTATAGATAGAAAATATTATCGAATATTATCACAAACTGAACGCAGTTCGAGAGCGACAGTAAATATTTTTAGGGAAATAATTGCACACGATTATAAACACGATATTGAAACACGTCTAAATTTAGAAACCGCGGTAATTACAGCGAAACCGAGAACAGATGAAAGTTTCACAAATACGTGTCTGGCGCCAGTTTAATGGGCGGATTTTTTTACAAAATAATTGGACTCGATCAATTCGTCAACTTCTGACATTTGCGAATTCGTCATTACTTTGCAGCCACTCTTTAGAGAAATGTCGCGCAAACTTAGAAATAGTTAGAAATGTGTTTGTCTTGAAGCGTGAATTGTGTTCAATATGCAGCGAATGAAAGCGTTGTTCGTAGTTTTACTGATCGCTTGCGGAGACTGTATATTTACGCGGGCTGATCGCGAAAACTCTGTCGAGGAAGCCGCGTCTGTTACAGTCAGTTCATCTTGTAACAACACTCAATACTCCGTCGATTCTACGTCTGGTTACATCGTTTCACCGAACTATCCGTCGTTAGTGCGCGGTGTTGAATGTCGTTGGTTCGTCAACAGCTCTTTACCGGGAAGTTTTCTCGTTCAAGTTTACTACGACATCGAGCCGTCGATATTCTGTAACGAAAACTACCTTCTCGTCGCTGAGACCGACAACAAACTCTGCGCTACCGGAAGAAAACAACTACATATCCGCAGAAACGATTTGATTTCGTTGTTGTTTAGGAGTAACGTCGATGGAGCGCGAGGTAGTCGGGTTTACATCATATATCGTTTTGAAGAACAGAGTCGCTTGAAAATCTTAGACACATGTCATAAACGTGCAGTAAAAGAATTACCAACTCAAACAGGTTATGAATTTATGATTTCTGTCTGGCGATGTAAATTGTTGTTAGAATGGATCGGGATGTCAGATGGGTTTGCAATGAATTTAACGTTTATACATATAGATTTCAGATTATATCCAGGTGAGGATCCGATGAAAACTCGTCCTCAAATTTACGACGGATGGAACAGCACCAGTGAACCTATAGCTCTTATACGAGAACAAACCGGACATCCACCTTCATCGTTTTATACCAAAACTAATAAAGCGTTTGTGAAATTTGAAAGTGTCATTCCAATTGTGTCGTTTAAGTCGCAGTTACTCGTGCAAGTTTACAAAATATCAGATTGGAACATCTCTAACCCGTTAATTCAAGTCTATAATAAATCAGGACTGCTCACTACAATTGATGGAATACCACATATAGTAACTCAGTCTAAACACTTATACTGCTGGTCTATCACAGTCGATGTTCTGCAGTACGTCGTCTTCAACTGGACACGTGATCTCGTCTCGTCACCAGGTGTCGTTGGTGTATATAAACAGGAAGGGTTACGTATTGTGAGAACTGATATTTTACTCAGTTTTAACCATCTTAAATCTCTGAGTGTAAAATCAGACGGATTTCTCGTGATTCTGTGCGTTTTAACGACATCGGATTTTGTAAGATCGAATTTGAAATTAGAATTTGAAGTGATATCAATGAAAATATCAGACGTCTACGTCAACAAGAAAAGGATATCGGTAAGTTTATAACAATGATTTGCAAATTCAGTTTTTCTTACTTAAAGGCAATACTCAATACTATTATCAATATCGTTATGTGTTTTAGGCAATAAAGACTGTAAAACCATTAACAATTGCTCACATGTTCCCGCGATCAAAGAATACATTGTATCGTGTAACTACATTACAACTAAACTGGAAAGTGAACATCTATGAAGAACAGTTGAAACTAACAGTGCTATCAGAAAACTGTGATCGAGCTGGTTTTTATATATTTGATGGTAGTAATTTCACAGCTAGACGCTATGGTCCGTATTGTCCTGGTTCATACTACGGTCGATCTGTCGTCAGCCTGATTACATCAGGTGGACCGGTTACTGTAGTAGCATACGCTTATTACTATAACAATCGGTTAACTGTTGGTAGCTCATATCTTCAATTTGCTCCTACTGATTGTGACGGTTATGTTCTACAGGAAGAAAAACGTCAGATCAATATGACGTCACACTGTCTCGTGATTACATCCGGAAATCGACGCCTTCGCTTGAAAAATATTCACATATTATCGGAACACGAATATCAAATTGACCGATGTTTTCTCAAGATGTCAAGGCGATGTGATCAGTTTCTGAGTTTGAGTAATCAGTTTCTGAAGAACAGTCTCGTATTAAACACTGTAGATTTCACAGTTAATGAGTTTGGGTTCTGGCAGTATCCACTAATATTAAAACTACGTCGTGAATGTCTAGGAGTGAAAAAAGCGCATAAATTTGGATTTGCCGGTTCCCGTCTTCCAGTTACTACTAAAGATAAATGTGGACTCGTGCAGTCACCGAACTACCCGGGTTGGGCAGGACGTACATCAAAATCTATTTCATATAAATTTGAAAACCCGATACAACAAAATATATTTCAATATTACAGATTTATTATCAAATTTATTGGATCAGTTTCATGTGAAACAAACAACGCGGAAGCGAATGATCCGATCATTTTGATACAGCTGGTAAAGTACAACCTCTTCCAAAATGGAAAACTGTTCAAAATTATTAGGACCCAATACGAAACTTTAATATGTGATAATAACGCGGTTCGTGGACTTATATTTCATAGTTAACAGATAATACTCTGCGTTATGAAGTAATGAATAATATCCCAACCTTTAAAATACAATACACTTTACGCGAGTCGTTACCGATTAAACATTTCGATGATTTCTACTGTAAACAAGGATTTCTGGATTCCGGAATTTCCTGCATCGAATTCATCAGAGATGAACGTCTGAATTGGGAGAACGCTGAAATATACTGTAGACAGAAGTACGCGGGACATCTACTCAGTATCAACTCAGAGCAGGAAATGATTTCCATCAAAAGATTATTCGCTAGAAAACTTCTCCGAATGGCGTACACATTAAAGGCACTCATAATGATGATTGGATTGAAATGGAAGGTAAGACTAATGTATACAAATATGAATTAGAATAGAAAGTTTTTTAAAGAAGTGATATATTTTCATTTCTTCACGAAACAGAATGATGGTTATTACACGTGGACTGACGGTAAACCATTGAGCTACACAGAGTGGTATAAACCTGTTATTAATGAAACGATACCAGAAGTTATTCGAGGATTGATATCTCCGCTAAGAAAACAACCGATAAATGACGTCAATATGCCGTGTACGGCGATGATACTGAATAATCCACGAGGATCAGCGAACTGGGTTCGATTCCCGTGTCAAATCGAGGAGACGCACACGACATTCATTTGTGAATCTGAGAGAATCGACATCGAAAACAAACACAATTCAACGATAAACGATGCGAACAATTCAACTAATAAAGAATTAAATAAAACCATAGATCAAATGATTCCCGATATAACTTTAACCAATTCAACCTGTCCAAGAGGGTGGGTAACTATTTCCGGACAATGTTATCAAATACTAACCGACTGGAAAAACAATCGAGGTTTGAATATTCGGAGCGCTAGAGAAATGTGCCACAGCATCCGCGCCGAAATAAAAAGAATCACCTTAAATACAGAAAATGACCTGAAAAATTTGGTCGGCAAATTTCAATATAAACATCAATATGACGTTATACTGACAATGGGCCGCAACGGGTTTAAAGTTATCAAACCACTGGTGACCAGAAATGAAATTTCTTATGTTCAATCAGTTAAATGGTTATTGAAACCGTTCGATGATACAAAAGATAAAGTGCATTCCATTTTATGTACCTATAATGTAACTGCTGAAGAGTTAGCTTCTATAGGCGGTTGTAAATCGTGGCAGTTTGAATGTAACGATCAAAGATGTATTAGCGACCATCGCGTATGTGATAACAGACACGACTGTCAACACGGTGAAGATGAACTCGATTGTAGGGATATCAATTTACACAGTCAGTTCCGCTGTAACGATGGACAGGTTATATCGATTAGCGGTTTCTGTGACTTTATGAGAGATTGCGTCGATGGCTCGGATGAGAACTCGTGCTATCATCCACCGTGTTTATCTACGCAATATCGCTGTTCCAATCACCAATGTATCGATAGTTATAAACGATGTGACGGACTAGCCGACTGTAAAGACGGCTCCGATGAGATCGGCTGCACTGCCGAACTTTGTCAGGGGTTCTCGTGCGCGGACGGTGAATGTATTAGTTCTCAGTTGTATCGGGATGGTGTCGTGGATTGTAGCGGAAGTCTCGAAGAAGACGAATCGGTCTCTAATATGACAGTGAATCCCGAGGTTTACTGTAATAATGACAATCACTGTACGACTCGTTTCACAGATCTGTGTAAGGAATCGGATGAACAAAGATGTTCGTTCAATTCTCCTCGCTGTTATTCCCGACACGAAAGGTGTATTTTAGAAAGGATGCCGATTGGTTTCCCGGTATGTAGAAATCTTGAACATATACTCGCGTGTAATGACTTCCAATGCGCGGCTGGTACTGTAAAATGTCCGGCATCTTACTGTATACCGATCAGACACGTTTGTGACGGTCGATCCGATTGTCCTAATTCAGAAGATGAACGAAACTGCGAGACTTGGTCGTGTCCGGGAATGTTTAAATGTGGTCAGGAAAATCGTTGTATTCCGCAATCTGAAGTTTGCGACGGTGTCGTTAATTGTAAACATAACTCTGATGACGAATCATACTGTAAGGTCACGTGTCCTGAACGTTGTAATTGCCGGGGTCATTTCATCGATTGTGAAAATGCTCTTTTATCGGATATTACTGGTCGTTTTATAGAATCAACTCGGGCTTCGATTTTGTCGAATAACCGAGTCGTATTTAACGAATCGATGTTAAACTCTTTCATTTATCTTCGTTTTCTCGACATTTCAGGCAATAATTTATCTTACATCGTTCCAAAAGCGTTTTCTAATCTAAATAATCTATGCACATTAGACCTGACTCACAACCGCATAACATCATTATCTGCTAATACATTCGCAGGTTTGATCGCTTTAAAACAACTATTTCTTATCGGAAATCCGCTGCAACATTTAGAAGACGGTAGTTTCCGAGGTCTGACGTTACTTACTGTTCTCGATCTTCACGGACTTTCTATATCGGTTCTCGGTGAAAATGTATTTAAAGGTTTATCCGCATTACAGACATTAAATATCAGCAGTAACAGAATCCATTATATTTCTAGCTATGCTTTTTCGGGATTGGCTTGACTTGAAATTCTAGACCTTGTCAACAATTTTGAAGTAATATCCGTACAAAGAAACGTCCTTGGCGATCTTACATCATTGAAATACCTCTCTTCGGATTCTTACAAATTTTGCTGCATGGCACCGAATGTTGACCGATGTCTCCCCGAAGCTGATCAATTTTCCACCTGTTCTGACCTGATGGGTAACACTGTACTGAGGGCCATCATCTGGATGATCGCATCTTTCAGTTTTCTCGCTAACAGTATCGTTATCTTATTTCGCGTTCAAGCTTTGCGGATGGGATCCTCCGGAACACGTAACACATCTTCAGACATCCTCATCATAAATATTGCCGGTTGTGATTTTCTGATGTCGGTCTATTTGTTTTTGATCGCGGGAGCTGACTACGCGTTCAAAGGCGTTTATTATCTGAATTCTGAAACCTGGACGGATAGCTCATTATGCCGTCTCTCCGGGGTTTTTGTCACCGTTTCGTGCGAAGGTTCCTTGACTTTTCTCTTAATTCTAACGCGTCAGAGATATTCAAATATCGTCAACCCGTTCTCTAGAAGTCCGATTATAACTCCGAAATACGTTATCGGTATTTGCTGCACGTGTTGGCTCGTTATAATCACATTTTCTATTCTACCGCTGTCATCGTCGTCTTACTTCGGAGACAATTTTTACGGTACAACCGGAGTTTGTTTGCCTATGAATTTACTGACGATCGACGTCGATGGCTGGCACTATTCATTCGCTATTTTTGCTTTGTTTAATGCGGCCATATTGGCTACGATAATGACGACGTACGCTCAGATGTATAGACTCGTATCTGGGAGTAGGTCGGGTTCGGGTAGAGCTGATCCTACCGAACTGGTTTTAGCACGAAGGAGTTTAGTAATCAATCTTTGTAATCTATTTTGCTGGCTACCGATAATAATCGTTCAGTTTTGCGCCGTATTTACGGTCGAGATACCGAACCAGGTGGCCGCTTGGCTGGCCGTTCTATTTTTACCGATCAACTCGTCTCTGAATCCGCTTCTTTATACAATACTAAATATCGATATGAAATCTATTCGTGAACGCAATAAACGACGACTAGGATTGACGACATCTAGTAAATAAACAACAGTTTGACAAGAGTCCCTTTATAATATTTGCCTATCTATAAATTGGATTTGAACCTCGAAATCCTAAAACTTGGTTGAGTTCGTTTGGGGTCACGACCTGATAAGTTTAACGAATACAATGATTCATTGTGTCATTCGTAATAAAGAAGTTTCCAGTTTCTAGGCGCCATCTTGGGGCGGTCCCTCGAGGTTCCCATTGTTGCGATAATTTGCGCTCATTTTTGAAACATAAGTTGTTATTCAATATCATATAACTCTGCAGTTTATTGAAATGAAATCATGGTGATTAGACATTAGATTCATGTGACGTGTGGAGATCCGTAGCCGGAAGAGTTTGAGTCTACCGGTCGCGATTTGGGTTGATCCCGAGAAATGGCGAAAGTGCATCATTTAAAAAACCAATATTTGAAAATCTACTGGATGATTCAATGCGTGACGATGGTAGTTTGCATATCCACCCTCGTCACGCGTGAGTGAACACGAAATATCCTGTTAAAATTAGAATTAAACCTTACCTAACCTCAGATTCCTATAGAGAAAAAATTTAAAATTTCTACTCACCGATTTATGTGAGCAGTTTTCGATTATCTTTTCCTCGAAGAGATTTATCATTCAGCTCACAGGAGTCCTCTATCAGACCAGGTTGTTTTTGTCGGCACACACTTGATGCAATCAGGTCCTGATGAAGTGAGGAAGGTCTGGAATCTGGAAACTGTATTTGTCGGTTTAGTCAACGCGCATTGGCAGCAATGAGATCCTGCACAGGAAGATCGTCTCTGAAAAAGCAACCGAAGTTTAATTAGACTTGAATCAGCTTGAATCCGACCTAAGTTAAGTTTTATATTTAGATTTGAAGTTAAATTGTCTGCTCACCAATTCATGTGTGGAACTGCATGGATTATTTCGATTAGTTATCGTTTCCTTGGGAGATGTGACACTCAAGCTACAGCACTAATATCTGTCCGGCCTTGTCGGTTTAGTCAGCAAACATTGACAGCAATCAGATCCTGGAGAGAAGTAGAGCTTATCTGAAAAACAGTATTGATCTCAATGATAATTTTTAATTCGCCTCGAAACATGTACATTGTAATCTGTTATAGCCAGTATTAAAAACCTACAAATCTACTCACCACCAATTTATGTGTGAAGCATCATGGATTATCTCAAAAATGTCTGGAGTTCACAGCGTCGGTTTAGTCAGCCTTGTGGTATTGACAGCAATCAGGTCCTGAGAAAGGAATGGCTTATCTGAAAAACAACGATTTCATATTTCAGTTCTGACTGGAAGAATCAATGTTTAAGTTTAGGTTGGATGCCCGAGTGAGATTCCAGAGACAGAGAGTCAACTAGACTAATTTATACACGAGATGTGAACTATCGAAAGCATCCCTCAGCAACCTCAAAAATTGGTCATTTAATTAGTGGACCTAATAATTGATAAAAAGCTTTTACAGATCTCCTTTTTTTACTTAACTAACCTCACGTAAGGACTGGACATATATGCGCGTGTATAGTGAATTCATCGTATCCCAGTAAACACGCGACCTGAAATCAATGTTGATTCAATGTTCATGTTGAGATATCAACGTTGATTCCATGACACCAGCTCTATTTCAATGTTTATTCCATATTTTATTATGATATTTGAGATAACGATGATGAATCAATGTCCCAATTTGCAACCGTTGCCACTTTGATCAAAATTCAACCTAGATTAAACATTGCTTTTTAAATGTCGATTCAATGTAATTCAAAATTTGTTTATTTTCTACATATAAATAGTTTATGTTGTTTATTTTCGTGTCTACTTTACCGTGCGAGTATTTTGTGTGTATAATATTTGCTAGAAAATAGCATGCTGGTAGTTTTTTTGAAAAGCTTAAGCAGGATTCGAACCCATCTAGAACATGCCGTCTTCGAGGTGAAACTGAGAGATCTGAATTATACCACACCTTGCAATAAGCTGATCATCCAATATGGCGTCTAACAGCGACGTTTCTTGCTCATCAAGGACAGTAAGTTAATCCACCGCCATCCCGGCGTTCAAGAATTAATATTAATACACAGTTTTTATAAATGATTGGGAGATTAACGTTCGAGCCTATTTTGAGTTTCCTCAACTCTAGGGCCTATGCCGTTCAGCAGTGCATGCCATCCCATGCGGATTTATTTATATTTGCCACGCCAAAATTAAAAAGGCGGCGCTAGTAATGCGGTTTCCGGTGTTTAGTAACCCCACATGAATTTTTTTATTTCATCGTAAGATTTAGGCCTATCAAGGTTTAAGTAAATCAAAATTTTTGATAATTTTTTCAATATCAATTAAAATCTATTTTATTGAATTTGAATTATAAACGCGAATCAAAAATTATAGGCCTACTGAAAATTATAGGCCTAATAATTGACAATTGTCACGCTGTGTACCCGCACGTGACCGTAGGCCTACTATTCAATTCAGTTTGTTATGAGTAGGCTATATGATTCATTCTGGGCATGCTTTGACTTAAAAAATTACTAGAAGCCTGAAGTCCAAAGCTGCGCCAACACTAACCGTCCTGGATTCGCCGGTACAATGACGGATTCATTTGTCACAGACATTTACTGGTTGTCCCGGTTACCCCTTCATAAACATCCCGGCGATATTTTTGTTTACCTATTCTGGGTTTTAAAACTTTGTGGTTTCGTAATGTTCTACCGGTATTTCATCATCGTCCCATGCAGAGCGACTCCTTATCTGCCCATGTCACTCAGTCCCAGATTTCTTTCAGGTTTATGGGTAATTTTCACTATATCTGCACAATTTAAAATCCTTGTTGTAATTCTTTTTATGCATTAAATGTTTTTGAATATGAAAACACTCGTGCAGTTGAGTAATTTCCAACAATCAATAATTTGTACCATGCTCTCGTCTATGCGTATCATTGCAACATAGTTAGGGTTGTTGAAGTGTTTGAATCGCGGCCCGTGCAGCGTCCCCAGTTTTCATAAAATCTTGTTATTTTCAAACACGCCATTTTACCGAAAAGACGGGTTTTGAAAACCTTGCAATTAAAGAAGGGTTTGAACCCGCGTTCGAACCGAGCTCTGCGATTTTATTGTGTGTAGATGGTGGAACCCGCGTTCAAACACGGCTTTGCATGTGAAGCGTGTGAACTGTATGTGGGATGCCGTTATCAAAATAAACAATGTCTATTATTATACACTCTAATGGAGGTGTAAGATATCTCGTGTGTAGACGCTACAGCATTCAAACACGGATTATAAGCAGAACCCCGGTCCGAGGAAACCCGCATTCAAACACAGGTTTACGCGCTAGTAGGCTATAGACAAGGCTTATGTTTCAGACTAATTTTGCACTGATAACTGTAGAATTAGGGGGTATGGAAGTGAATTAACACCAACCTTCCCCGATTTAAGTCTACAGCCACACTGAAGTACACCATTCTGCAAAATTGACAGTCTGGAAGTCAATATGTCCTTGATTAGACGCAATTATCAGTGTCTTAGATATGATAATCAATCATACAATAAAGCTCGAAAGATATAATCCCTCTCGTTGGGATTAGATCTTTCAGTCCTTATTATAGGATTATCAATCATATCAAATCAATGTAAAGAATTTACTTTCTTGTTCTTAATTTTCTTACAGTAATCCTGATTCAATGGCCTCAGGACGCCAAAGACGCTGGCGATTTGTTGACAGACAGCTTGAGAACTTATTATCTCATAGTGAGGGGGAGTTACAGTTATCATCAATTGATTCTGATACTGAGGAATACTCTGATCATGAAATAGAGTTTAATGAACCTGATTTGTTAGATCAGAATGTCGTGTTATCTGGTAATGATGAAACTGAACCTCTTTCTAGTGATGGTGTGGATGATACAGCATTCAAACACGGATTATAAGCAGAACCCCGGTCCGAGGAAACCCGCATTCAAACACAGGTTTACGCGCTAGTAGGCTATAGACAAGGCTTATGTTTCAGACTAATTTTGCACTGATAACTGTAGAATTAGGGGGTATGGAAGTGAATTAGCACTGAAAGCCACTGAATTGTTGGCCCATAGTTCTGTGATCAGTCAATATTGTAATCAGACAGTATGTCTTTTATATGATTTTATTTTTACAGGTTTTCAACAATAAATTTTAATTTTAGTTCATATGAATCTTAATACTTTGTATTGATGTCGGAGTAACGTTTGTTTAATGTTGGTGTATGAATGTTGAATCTACATCATGAGGAGATGGTTACCATGTCGACATTGAATCGATGTGCGAATTGATGAATGTTGTAGTAATGTTGGTTGTCACAACTTACTTATACACCCAAAAATCAACTTTAATTCAATATCAGGATTTAACATTTCATTAACATTGTAATAACATTGACATGTTTACTGGGATGTTACGAATGAATCATCAGAATTGGTTCAATTAAAATCGAAACGTATTCATCAATTTCAAAGACCGAGGACAATAACAGGACACAATATGAACTGAGTTTGTCATTATGGGGTTCAATGGACACGAGAACCACTGGCTATATAATACCGGACTAACCCGTACATATTTCAACTTCAATATCCTAACTAATATATGAAGTAGATATAATATCAGATATTCTCTAACAGTCCTCGTTAAAATGATAGTTCTATGCAGTAATTTAAATCCTTTCAAAATCGAATTGAAAGAAAAATCAGTTTGCAACAATCAATCACATTTCCATTATTGAATTGTCACTCGAATTTTCACAGGAATCAAGCACGAATCTTAGAACTATTTGCAATTGATTATTATAAAAGATCAATTAAGATGATATCATCGGCAATTTGACCGTCCTAAACGGGTCCGTGTCCGGAAGGGGACGAATTTAGAACGGACCGAATCAGAGTGCGCGAGTCAGATTCTCGCCGGGGTTATTGTCACTGTTTCCTAACTAAAGATTCCAAACATTTCCGTTTCGATTGTACCGCTGTCATCCCCGTCTTACTTGGTTGCTATTGTTTCTTCAAAACAATCTGTACCAAACAAGACCTATTACTCACCACAATCAGATATCCATGCGCTTCACTTAGCTTCAACTCAGTTATTATATTGACTGTAGAGTGTGAATTGTCGAAACAGATATTGACGAAGTGTTTTACAGAGACGCAGAATATTTTGAGGTATAGATAGAAAATGTCATCGAATATTATCACAAACTGAACGCAGTTCGGGGGCGACAGTAAATGATTTTAGAGAAATAATTGCACACGATTATAAACGCGATGTATTGAAACACGTTTAAATTTAGAAACCGCGGTAATTACAGCGAAACCGAGAACAGATGAAAGTTTCACAAACACGAGACTGGCGCCAGTTTGATGGGCGGATTTTTTTACAAAATAATTGGACTCGATCAATTCGTCAACTTCTGTCATTTGTGAATTCGTCATTACTTTGCAGCCACTCGAGTTTGAGAAATGTCGCGAAAACTTAGAAATAGTTAGAAATGTGTTTGTTTTGAAGCGTGAATTGTGTTCAATATGCAGCGAATGAAAGCGTTGTTCGTAGTTTTACTGATCGCTTGCGGAGACTGTATATTAACGCGGGCTGATCGCGCAAACTCTGTCGAGGAAGCCGCGTCTGTTACAGTCAGTTCATCTTGTAACAACACTCAATACTCCGTCGATTCTACGTCTGGTTACATCGTTTCACCGAACTATCCGTCGTTAGTGCGCGGTGTTGAATGTCGTTGGTTCGTCAACAGCTCTTTACCGGGAAGTTTTCTCGTTCAAGTTTACTACGACATCGAGCCGTCGATATTCTGTAACGAAAACTACCTTCTCGTCGGTGAGTCCGACAACAAACTCTGCGCTACCGGAAGAAAACGACTAGTTTTAGTTTAGTTTAGTTTATTGCTCCAAAAAAGATATACAATTTTTCCGAGCATAACAAAATAGTATGAATAGTATAAATATAAAAGCTGGCAAATTTATACATATTAATAGCCCTAGCTATAACAACCGTGTAGCAGTCGTAATGTATTTAGATAGACTGTAATACAGGTTTTCATTACTGAGCAATTGCTTGAATTTATAATGATTTGCGCCAATTCTATATCTGTTAGGTATATACAAAATTCTAAAAGCGTTGAAAAATTCGCACTTCAGTATGAAATGATATTCGTCCCCAATAGTATTCTCGTTACATTTATTACAAACTCGTTCGTTCCGTGGTTTGTTTTCATATCTACCAGTCTCTATTGGTAATTTATGGTTGGAACATTTAAATCTACATAGTGAGATTCTTAAACTTCGTGGTAGTGATGAAAGATATTTTTCTTGTCCCCAATCAGTTTTAAATATTCTATACGTATCTAATTTAGAGGATAGTACCATCGATCCATGCCGTGTCTGTTTAAATTGATCTTCTAATCTAAGTTTTACGAGTTCCCCAAGGTAGGGAATATTCGGAAAAGTTTGTTCCAACCATATATTACCAAGACCACAATTCTGTAAGATTGATTTGATACAGGATATCCATTTACTTTGCGAACCATTTAAATGACTATTATAAAGAATGCGGTACATTTTACCAGAGTATGTCTCTTCATGCAGGATCAAGTGTCCCCAAAATTTTACCATACGAACTTTGATACGAATTTCAAATGGAAACCTTCCTGTCTCACCGTATATCATCAAATTTGGTGTTGACCTCTTGAGGCTTAGCAGATATTTACAAAATGTTAAATGAATTTTTTCAATAACATCAAAATTTCCAAAGCCCCACACCTCACAACCAAATGTTAAAATCGATCCAACCATTGCGTCAAAGACTTGGAAAGCAGTATCAAAGTCAAGAGAAAAATGTTGAACTTTCTTAAGAACAAATATAAGCGCCTTCTTTGCGTGTTCACAAATCAGCTTTTTACATTTTGCAAAGTTTCCTGTATAATTAAAAAGCACACCTAAATATTTAAATTCAGATACAGTTTCGATTAATACTCCATCGATATTAAATACGGGTTGTCTAATAGACTTCCTTTTTTGAATACAATGGCTTTAGTTTTACTAATATTGATTACTAATTTCCACCTTTTACAATAAGCGACCAACATATCGAGGTTTTTCTGAAGTGCACTTGCACTATCGGCCAATAAGATCGTATCATCTGCGTACAGCAGAACTAGTAGCTGAACCCATAGATCTTCGTTTTCGAAGGGAGATGAAATCCCTTGACAACCTCTTTCAATTAATGGAGCCTCAAGGTCATTGACAAATATAGAAAAAAGCACTGGCGATAAATTTTTCCCCTTGTCTCAATCCTATGTTACTAAGAAAACAACCTGAGGATTGACCCTGCACGTGAACCATGGATTTGATATGTTTATACATATTATGAATTACGTTTAGGATATTTCCGGTGATACCTGTTGAGATAAGTTTGTGGCACAGTGCCTTTCGCCATATTGTATCAAATGCCTTTTGGTAGTCAATAAAAATACAATAGAGCTTTCGCTTCTTACTAAAAAGGGTGTCAATTACTGAGTGAAGGGTGAAAATGTGATCCAAAATGCTATGATTTTTTCGAAATCCGGCTTGATTTCTATTCAGGAGTTCATTTGATTCAAGGAATTCATGGAGACGATCGTTTAATATACTTGTGAATAACTTACTAATACAACTCAGTAATGTGATTCCCCGATAATTGTCCGGATCACGTGGCTCGCCTTTGTTCTTAAAAATAGGTGTAACTTTACCAATTGTCCAGTTCTCAGGGATAATCCCAGTTTCCAGGACCTTATTAAAGAGATTGACTAAAGTGGGCATTATTATATCTTCAGAGGTTTTAAGGAATTCGTTCAGTATCTCGTCACATCCAGGTGCCTTGTTATTCTTAAGTTTCTTTATACATTTAGAAATTTCCGATTCCGTAATGACTCGATTGAGGGCGTCGTCATTGTCAACATCGATAAAGTTATTTACATCAAAATAATTACTATCATCGTCGTCGTCTGTTGGTATTTGATTTAGTTTTGAAAAATGATGAAAAAGGTCAGATAGGGAGGCTTTACAAACATTTTGTTTGGCTTTAGAAAAAAACTTCCAATAAGCTCTTGGATCGGTTTTCGACAGTTTTTTCAAAAGGTTATTTTGATCCAAAAGGTATTTTTGTTTCACTTTTTTAATAGCCAAATTGTATTTCCTATAAGCCAAATTCATGTGTGTTCTTCGTTGTGGTGTTGGGTGTCTTTTACAGCTCTTTCTTGCTCGCCTATAACATTTTCGGTGTTTTAAAACTTCAGGGTCAGATAAAAACGGCTTTTTACGATTATTTTTTGAAACAATCTTTTTTCTACCCATTGTACGTTCGGAAGCTCCAATCAATGTCTCCGTTAAAATATTATTCGCAGTTTCACAATTTATTTTGTTATCGTTTAGATCAAGATTTAACTGACTTAATTTCTGTTGGTCAATAGCATTCCTAAAGAGACCCTCTTTATCTTTTGACCACCGGATTTTGCCCTTCTCTCTGGGTGGTAGAAACTCATTCCTTTCAATATTACAATCTGAGGCTAGAGTACAATAAATAGCACAATGAACATCGGACAGTATACGGTCAAAGTCCATAACATTAAAATCAGAGCATTTCGTGAAAAGTTCAGCTGACATTAAAATATAATCCACAACATGATGATTTACGCCCTTTACACAAGTAAATTCTCCAACGCCCTGATCTTTTCCTAATCTTCCATTTGCTACAAATATATTATGATTTCTACACAGCTCTAATAATCGATAACCCCAGTTATTCACGTATTTGTCCTTATTTTTTCTGCTTAAAAAACCACCATTTATCATTACAGCTAGACTATTAGCAGATTCATGGAATATCTCATTTATAGCTAGAATATTAATCAAATTTTCATCATGCACAACGTAATCCGGTAACTCTTTAGTATATGCATTAAAGACTAGATATCCGCAGTAACGATTTGATTGCGTTGTTGTTTAGGAGTAACGTCGATGGAGCGCGAGGTAGTCGGGTTTATATCATATATCGTTTTGAAGAACAGAGTCGCTTGAAAATCGTACATAAATGTCATAAACGTGCAGTAAAAGAATCACCAACTCAAACAGGTTATGAATTCATGATTTCTACCTCTCGATGTAAATTGTTGTTAGAATGGATCGGGATGCCAGACGGGTTTGCAATGAATTTAACGTTTATACAGATAGATTTCAGATTAAGACCAGTTGAGGATCCAATGAAAACTCGTCCTCAAATTTACGACGGACGGAACAGCACCAGTGAACCTATAACTCTTATACGAGAACAAACCGGACATCCACCTTCATCGTTTTATACTAAAACTAATAAAGCACGTATTGAAATTGAAAGAAGTTGGAAGTCGAAGTTACTCGTGCAAGTTTACAAAATATCAGATTGGAACATCTCTAACCCGTTAATTCAAGTCTATAATAAATCAGGACTGCTCACTACAATTGATGGAATACCACATATAGTAACTCAGTCTAAACACTTATACTGCTGGTCTATCACAGTCGATGTTCTGCAGTTCGTCGTCTTCAACTGGACACATGATCTCGTCTCGTCACCAGGTGTCGTTGGTGTTTATAAACAGGAAGGGTTACGTATTGTGAGAACTGATGTTTTACTCAGTTTTAACCATCTTAAATCTCAGAGTGTAAAATCAGACGGATTTCTCGTGATTCTGTGCGTTTTAACGACATCGGATTTTTTAAGATCGAATTTGGAAATAGAGTTTGAAGTGAAATCAATCACAATATCAGACGTCTACATCAACAAGGCAACGTTATTGGTAAGTTTATTAGAGTGATTTGTAAATTAGGTTTGTGTAATAGAATCACTGTAAAAGTCTATGATTTTGATGGCGATATTTACCAGTGATACTGTTCCGAGAAACTTGGAATAACAACGTTATGTGTGACCAAAATTTCAATATTTTTGGACGCACGTCTCAACGCAGAGTAATTATGATGATTTGTGAAAGAATTTAAGTTAAGATTTAATTGAAACATTTTGAACTATTATCAAAATATCGAGGTCGTACAGAGTTTGAAATTGTCGTATTGTAAACGTTCAATTTTTTAATCAATTTTCTTATACTTCAGCATTCACTCACAAACCCAACATCAGCTAATCGATTGTTCCCGAGATCAAAGAATACATTGTATCGTGTAACTACATTACAACTTAACTGGAAAGTGAACATCTATGAAGAACAGTTGAAACTAACAGTGCTATGAGAAAACGGTGATCGAGCTGGTTTTTATATATTTGATGGTAGTAATTTCACAGCTAGACGCTATGGTCCGTATTGTCCTGGTTCATACTACGGTCGATCTGTCGTCAGCCTGATTACATCAGGTGGACCGGTTACTGTAGTAGCATACGCTTATTACTATAACAATCAGTTAACAGTTGATCGTCCTTCCAGATCATATCTTAAATTTGCTGCTACTGATTGTGATGGTTATGTTCTACAGGAAGAAGAACGTCAGATCAATATGACGTCACAATGTCTCGTGATTACACCTGAAAATCGACGCCTTCGCTTGAAAAATATTCACATATCATCAGAACACGAATATCAAATTGACCGATGTTTTCTCAAGATGTCATTGTCATGTGATCAGACTCTGAGTTTGAGTAATCAGTTTCTTAATAACAGTCTCGTATTAAACACTGTAGATTTCACAGGTGGGTTTGTTTTCTGGCGGCGACCACTAATAGTTAAACTACGTCGTGAATGTCTAGGGGTGAAAAAAGCGGATAGTTTTGGATTTGACAGTTCATTTATTCCAGTTACTACTAAAGATAAATGTGGACTCGTGCAGTCACCGAACTACCCGGGTCGGGCAGGAAGTACATCGAAATATATTTCCTATGAATTTAAAAACCCGATACAGCAAAATATATTTCAATATAACAGATTTATTATCAAATTTATTGGATCAGTTTCATGCGAAACAAACAACGCGGGTGAGAATGATCCGATCATTTTGATACAGCTGATAGACTACAACCTCTTCCAAAATGGAAAACTGTTCAAAATTATTAGGACCCAACACGAAACCTTAATATGTGAAAATAACGCGGTTCGTGGACTTATTTTTTATACTTTAATAGATAATACTCTGCGTTTTGAAGTAAAGAATAATATTCCAACCTTCCAAATACAATACACTTTACACGAGTCGTTACCGAATTCTTTATCTGTGAAATTCCCGCATCGCTAGACCGTCTGCTATATTTCTTCGAAACGCATTTCGGATTACGTCACGATCTATCTGAGGATGAACTATTGGTCATGCGTAAAGTAGGGATACTGCTCAGCGTTTTAGACTCTTCCGCTAATTTTTTCGTCTACTGCGCGACAAACGGTGCCTTTAGAAAAACAGTTAAACAGATTTTACTGATAAACTATCTGTTTGATTCTAAATAGCATCTGAAAAAAACAATTTCTGTCATTTCCTGAAAGGATCGGACCAAAGCAATACTATCTATAGGCTAACTCAGCAAACTGTTAGTTGATAAACCCACCCATAGTAAGAAGAAAAACTAAGAGACGTTTCGACTAAATTCTATGAGCCATTTAAGAAAAAAAAATCAAATTGTTCATCGTCCAGAATTAATGGATAGATGAACCGATGACCGAAAATGTAACTGTGGTGAGCTACATCGTATCTTTGTGCGTAAAAAGTTAGACGTCGCCGACAGGAATTATAACCCGAAGTATATTGGCAACGCCGCAATATACTCGAATATAGTCAAATTGTGAATACGAACTAGACTACCTTGAAAAGAAGTATGTCCCTCAAAATTTGATATGTCTGCCCACACGAGACAATGATGATTATCCTAATAGCTTGTTTAGTAATCGCTGATGTAGTAACTTATCAAATGCTATTTCAAATGCTGTAATCCGTAAATACTATAGGCCTATCAGTCGATTTTCCAGGGTCAAAGCATCTGTTCTAGTCACCCATGGTTTAAATAAAGTAGGCCAGATTGACTGTTTGTAGACCTTCTTTTTATAAAACCGTGTTGGCCGTTGAACAGGATTCTAAATTCCCTTGATTTTCAATAATATGATGCGGATGCGTCAATCATAAAACTAGTTTATTTGTTGATTGTAATCTGCTTGTAATTGTTACATTTTACATCCATCCGCCTTTGATCTAATGTTATTTGTTGTATGAATCTGTATGCGAGGGGAATGAATGATGTGTGATTGTGTGTGTTTTTAAGGTAGCCCAATGCTCCAAACAAGCATTCTTGCTTTCGATTGGGCTATCCTTCACTAGATATTATAACATCTTGTCGACACTTTATTCATATTTGAACAAGATAAGCAGAATAACTAATGAAAGGGTGCGGAAACTTGCAGACTTGTTCGCCACAGACACGAGGACAATGTAACTCAGTTGAATTCACGATTAACGCCATGATGATGAACTGTGTTGTGTTTCGACGAAATCTTTCCTCACATATGGAAAACTAATCTAAACTGATAGAAAAATAAAGAGATTTATTTGTGATTTCTATTCGTCATTCGTCATATATCTATCTGAAGTCACAAATCATTCTTGACATAAATCAATGGACAATACTCACAAACCCAACCCAATTCACTCGTAATTTGTCAGGATAGTTGATTGTGTTAAGTGTTCAAATACCGGTATATCGAACAGATTTTCTCATTAATAATACAATTCTACGTTGAACATAAAGGAAACGTCGAAATAGAAATATTTTAGAGTGTGAATCTGCTAGCCATAAACAGTCCATCATACCGTTACACCTAAAACATTCAGGGAAGTAGCAAGGATGCAGTTTACGCCGATACCTACTCATTCCAACAGTGTTTGTTCATTTTCTTCGATAGGGAAATGAAAAATGTTCAAACTCGTATAGTCTTATTGCCCTTATCAACACATATACCACGACAACCTTAGAACATACCACGTGCTTTACCACATAATACATTCATGTTAATCAAAACAAAAGTTGTGATCATATCTAAAAGGGAACATTCCCTGTGGGTAAATTAGTTTAAAACAATAAACGGTAATATTTAGTAATTTAGTAAGAATATCTGAATCCAGATACGGTATCAATTCATTTTCAATCATATGATATCGTAACAATGACGTAAACTCGCTTCAATAATACGCGCTGTTACGGTGATTAAAGATTTAACTGTAAAAGAAAATTATACTGCGGCACAGTAGACATTACGATATAAATAAATATCACCTGAATCACTAGATTATCAATTATTAACAGATACCCAATAAAATAACATATTCATTAGATTACACAGACATTGAAATTCAAACCTAAACGTAAATCAACAAGAAAAGCAAGTTTTTCAACCTAAAGCCATGACAAGTTCATGATGAATTTTGGAAAATAAATTGATTTGGTGGACGATTACTACAACAGTACCCGGAACCGTTTATAAAAAGCGCTTTGTTTGCATCAGTGTTTTGCAAATTTGCGAAGTCATAATAAGGACATTTCATTAAGTGGAGCTACGTGTTCAGACAAATTGACATTTTCGCCGTTTCGGTAATGCGTTTGAGACATATCAGTAGTCGAATTCTATAGGAAAATTATTTTTAAGTTTAAAAAATGTGAAAAAAGTTATCACGAAGATAACAATAGCATTTCCTACCGATTGGACAGAACGCCCCAATTAATCATTCCTTGTACAGTCGACAGTGCCCGAGTCGGATAACCGTTCAACTTTGATGTTTGTTTGAAATATTGTTTGTGACATCCAACTCGGATGTCACTCAAGACATATTTTTACGTCCCAAAAGATCTGACTTAATTGAGAGAAATCTTCTGTACGATCCTAATTCTGGCTAAAAACCTTCAAAGTACTGTGTACACATCCATCCTATATTTTGCTGGAGGGGGTACTTCATTGTGTCAAAATCCCTCGATGTATATGTACACATTATGTCTAGTGCATATCGATACCGTGCAAGTCCAATTCATTCATTCAGGGAATTCTAAAATATTCTCGAATACGTTTTCTATTCTGAATCATATATATGTGTTACAGAAATCGAATTTCCTATTATGTTCGTCTCTAATGCGACAGGGAGATATGAAATAATTGTCCATGTTAGAAGCATATTTAACAATGGGAGTTAATTGAATACAATCCTTTTCAAACTACTTAACAATGGAACCTGTAGAACGCGTAAATAGTCTCTCTGATCAACTCTACAGAAAATAAGTGAGACCAAATTGACGGCTTTACAATGTCTGAAACTAATCAATCTACCACAACTCACGAGTGTTTGAGTCAACGTTTCTGGGATGATGCCGAACACCGAATACATATCAGAGCCATCGGTGGCACAGTTGTCTGTGCGACTGGTTTGATTTGTAACTATTTGAGTTTTATCATTTTAAGACGCATGTACTCGAGCGTGGTCGCTACATACTACTTGCTCAGTATTCTAGCTGTTGTTGATTCTATTTATCTCGTTCTCAGTTTTTGTTACTACAACCTTTCAGATTTGAATGGACTTTGGAAATTCGGCTTCATAAATTATCACTACCTGGATCCCGTTTTGCTCGCCCCTTATCCTAGGTATTACACGTCAGTGGCGCAGTTGACGGGTAAAATGTATCGAAACTGGTTGATAGCTATGATCAGTATTGAGCGCTGGTTACAACTGTCGTTCCCGCTTAAATCCAGGGCTTTAATTACCCCAAAAAGATGTAAGTTCGCTGTTGTGGGTTTGTTTTGTTTCTGTTTTATAACGCACGCGTATCATTGGCATTTCATCATCCTAAAATCTGTATACAATGATTGCCCGTTGTTTAATCGTATGATGCTCGGCCAGGCTGTTCATTCCGATGGACAGGTGATCAGTCGTTTGATGAACATCACATTCATCGTCGCGATGCCGTTTATATTCCTCTCGATTACTAACATCGCATTAATCCGAATCCTAATCAAAGCAACGTCACGACGTAAAAAGATTTCCCAGTCATCCTCGGTCGGTACTGGTGACATGCAGGCTACAATGTTAGCCCTGTCCTCGGTTATCATCTATCTTATCTGTGAAAGTCCAACAATAGCTGACCGCATTCTTATCATGGTAGGCATCCGGAACATGTATCTGAGCCCTTTAAAACCCGTTTTATCACAAGTTGACTCGTGCGTAAATTTTTTTCTGTATTGCCTATCAAGTGCAAAGTTTCGGCGTATTTTTAGCAATACATTTTGCAAATATCGATAAAAATGAACGAAAAAATTAAACCTTTCATTTGCAATCATGTAATCGATAAGCTACCAGTACATCAAAATCACGATTTACAATCAATAGGCATATATATATATATATATATATATATATATATATATATATATATATATATATATATATATATATATATATATATATATATATATATATATATATATATTAATAGGACATTATTTACGATAACCCGTTAATACTGGTATGAAATGATGATTTTAATGGGGATTTCTCAAAACTTGATTTTTTTTAGTTCGATAGGACTCGATAATATATAGAGATACACTGTTTGATATCGATTAGAAGATCAGTCAAAAAGCCGATGGAGTGCAGTGGAAGAAGCCCTGACCGTGCGCACAGTTACTAAACTAATCCCTAGGAATTGTTAAAACATGTTTAAATATGAAATTATCAGATGAGCAGAGTGGATTATACAGTAACATGTTCGTCCCTGGACAATTGTGTATAGAGATACCAGGTTTTCTACGTCACTGGTTTAGAAATGGCGTACAATGAAGTTTCATTAAAATCAGTATTTTTCAGTTCGATAATTACTCATAAAAGTGCAAGCTAGGGGCCAAAATATGTAGGCCTATTGCAAATGTGAATACAAGGTAGACAAGCATAAATTTACACATGAGAGCGTGATTTGTACTTCTTTCATGATAATTTTAAAGCGTTTAGGATTTTTAAGCATTTCATGATAAATTTTGACCAGTAAAGTCCGGACTCAGCTTTTACAGAGTCCAAATCCGTATTTGTTTGACCCCGGATTGTGTGGGGGTTCTTTTGTTCTCCTTTGGCGAGCTCTAAAAGAAAGAAAGCGTTAGGTGAATCTCGGCGTGATCTTTGGTTATTTTAGAAGTTCTGTGGAAACGATAATTCCCCCTTTTCAAAATAGACGACGGATGAAAAGTGAACGCAATAGTCCGCTGATGGGACTAAAGTCCCAAGTGGTCTAGAAATGAGTCATAATAATAACGGAGGGAATAACAATAGGGTTTTCTACCATATTGGTCAGAAAAGTATAATGAAGAATGAGTTTTACCAGTTTTTGATGCGATGCGGAGTTTGAACGTTTGTTAGTCTGAACGAAAGGTGGAACAACTTAGCAAGATTTCTCTGAAGTTTTTAAATAGAACTAAATAGAAAAGTATGTGGTGGTCGTCCTGCCAAAAACAAAGGATGTTTATAAATAAATCAATAGAATTTAGAGTATTGACATTTTTTTTTTTTACAAAAGGCAAAAAATCAAAATTATTCAGCCAAACAATCTGAAAAACTGAAAAAGTGTAGGAATTGCCTTCGTCAATTAATAAACACCAAATTCCATGATTAATATTTGCAGCTTTTCGTTTTTAATAATAAACTAATGATGATTAAATGGTTTTATTACACTCTACAGGAGAAGTAAATTTTGTAATTAACTTAATTAAAGTTAATTACGTTTTGTGAAACACCTAACTCGATTTAATCATGATAATTCAAACATGATTAGTGATTTAATCATAATTAAGGGTTAATTACGGTTTGTGAAGTCGGCCCCGGGGCTCAGTATTGTTCGAGCAACAGCAACATTTATACGATAAACCTCGAAAATGCAAAGTCTCTTGTCTGAAGGACGTGTTTTGCGATGCAAAAGTGGTGCTGTCACATCAGTCAGAAGAATGGTGCTGCATACTTTGGCAGAAGTTCTGGTCATGTGGTGCCATCTGAATATTATGTTATGTACGGGGGAATTCCCGTTTACAGGGACGCGTGTAAACTGCGGTTTATTTACCGGATGTCATCAATCCTAATCGTCGTTTATTGCGTTCACGAATAGATTTCATATCGATATTTAGTATTGTATAAAGAAGAGGATTCAGAGACGAGTTGATCGGAAAAAATAGAACGGCCAGCCAAGCGGCCACCTGGTTCGGTATCTCGACCGAAAATACGGCACAAAACTGAACGATTATTATCGGTAGCCAGCAAAATAGATTACATAGATTGATAACTCAACTCCTTCGAGCTAAAACCAGTTCGGTAGGATCGGCTCTACCCGAGCCCGACCTACTTTCAGATACGAGTCTATACATCTGAGCATACGTCGTCATTTTCGAAGCCAATATGGCCGCATTAATCAAGGCAAAAATAGCGAATGAATAGTGCCAGCCATTGACGTCGATTGTTAGTAAATTCATAGGCAAACAAACGCCGGTTGTACCGTAAAAAATGTCTCCTAAGTAAGACGACGATGACAGCGCTATAATAGAAACTATAACGAGCCAACAAATGCAGCAAATACCGATAACGTATTTCGGATTTATAATTAGTCTTCTAGAAAATGGGTTGTTTCAATAAAGTTACATTGTATAACACAATTAAACTGATCGTTTGTGCTGAAATCAGCTATGTGTCTGTCCGCTGCGCATCCAGTTTTAACCCGTCCATATAAACATAGCTCTCAATGAACGTGTCGCGCAACGAAATCACGAATTTGAAAGAAAAAACAATTTCACGAAACCATAAACAACACTGATAATATTTCGATGGCGCATGTTCTCATTTCTTCTATTATCAGTCCTTCGCTCCGAGGTAAGCGAAGTCCGAGATAAAGGTCGTAAAATATATCAGGAAATCAGAAAATGATTTTTGTTGTAGCCAGGATTCGGGGTTTACTGTATATCTGAAATGAACAGATTACGATACAGATTCAATGACCTTCAGTAGAAAATGAGAAAAGTCACGTGAAATGTGTCAAATGCACACGTTACGCGCGGGTCGCATCGAAACCGGTTTCATCCAGTTCACATTATGCATATTTCGTACCAATTAGCCAATCATCGACGAGTATAACTAATTATGCGTCCGATCACAGATGAGAATGTTTTGTCAGCACGGCCTGGTGTTAGCGGCATCATCAAATTTGATTTTTAAATTTTTAAATCAAATCATTAATTGCTATTAGATATTTCTAGTATCTGATTCATACTATATGGATACATACTTCATGCAGTTCAGAATGGATTGATTTCTGTTGAGCCGCGCAGTTTATAGAGCGAAGATGGATTATGACCAGTGCCCCCAATAGTTAGATAATATGAAATACGAAGCTTCATTGGGTTCGACCATTTTTGTCGTTCGCACAGATTATTACATTTGGGTGTCTTTTATATGTTCACACCTAGAGTTTGTCCCGATGGTATATGGTTTACCAGTCTGGACAGAGATGCTCAAACTGTCTCCTGTAAAAAAAGTAGACACCTCTTGTGAACATGTATGGAATCGCGCTGAAACGAATTTAAGATAAACTGTTCTCAAAAACTTAGCTGTTACTGGAAATTAAATGGAATTTGAATTAGTCTTCTTGTGCAGGATTTAGTTGGAATGGGATCGCGATCAAACTAATTACCGGATTTATATAAACAGTGCTAAAAAAACTGTTATCAAAAACACAAGGATTCAAATTGACTCAAGGATTATCATTGGAATTAGACATAAAACACACGGAATTGGATAAACTGTGTTAGAAAAACATTAACAGCTGAAATTATGTTTTATAGGTTTAATTAGTTTAGGAACTTACTCGGTGAGTTAGTAAGTTATAGAAATGCATGAATATTAAAACAATTTTAAATAAAATGCGTTAATTAGTAAATGGGGTGCTATTTACGTCAGGGTCCTGTGGGTCTCTGGGTCTACAGATAGAAATAGCAGTTTGTTTATTACTTATGCCTCATATCTTTATTTCATGTTCCTGTATTTCATGCTTCTTTTATTCCAGGGTTTCTCTCTATTTTAAGGTTTTTTTTTTTTTTACAGAATTTCCGATTTTTCAAGACAACGCCTTTTATGTAAATATTTTACTTGAAATAAACATGACAATTTCAGGGTCATCGCTGAGACAAGACCCCAGAGGACTGGGCCACAGAGTACGTGTCTTCACCCCCAGCACACAACAGAGTGGCCCGATTCAGGTACGGCCTGTATGTTCTACTTAAGTGAGAAGAACAAGACCCCCTAGTCACAGAAGATTGATCCTTAAGTTGAATGATGATGACAGAGTGACTGAAGAATTCCGGTGTGACCTAGTGTATATCATGTCTCTCAATTTCAGTATCCTCCTCCCTACCCCAAAACCCTAGCCTGAATGGGTAGGCCGAATATATAGGTTAGGTTAGAATACTTAGTTGATAGATCTTTGAATTAAAACATAATTTCAGCTGTTGATATAAAATACAGAATTTGTAAGTTTAAGTGGAATTTTTTAACAATAAAAGTTGCATTTATTTACAATTGAACTGAATTGAAAATGTTTGACAGTTTGTGAGTTAAGTGTGATTTGAGTAAGATGAAGAGTTGAACAGTTGAACTCTACTCCTTATGAAATACAAATGACATTTACTTACATACAACTGGTTTCGGGTTCAGACAGCCGGTTTCGGTCGGGCCCTATTCGTGTGGAACCTAGATTTCTGGTTTTATATGGGTGAATTATTTTATTGGTATTTGAGCTGATTTTGGGCGCGCGATTTTGTTTTGATGTCGATATTTCTCGGGTATATTTTTAGAAGACGCGGCTTTTTAATTGATGATTCAAATCACTCGTTTCTTGTTATTTTGAGGTCTCCTCTCAATTTTGTATAATCTCGTAATGGGACTGTTTGTTGTCGTACCAGTGAACATCAGTGTTTTATTGCAAAAGATAGAAATTCATTACAGAAGACAGAATTAGATTCAACGATTTATTACAATTATTCTATATGTAGATTATAGTGGCTACGAACTTTTTTTAAGTCATCATTTTGAAGCCATTTCGCGCTGTTTTATTTTTGTCACGGTGACTCTAGGTAGGTAGGTCTCTGTCTATTGTTATCCCACGGAGTCAGTTCCTCCAATTTCACAACCCTCTCGTTGTCAATTCGCTACGATACTTATTATATATCACACAATTACGCATATACGCTTGAATTCATACTGTGAGCAAATATCACAAAGTATCGCAATTTGCTTATTATGTAATAACTAAGACCGTCGGAGATAGTGATACTGTGACATAAAGTGCAAGAACGAAGGCAATCGGGTTAATTGGATCCATATAGAGATTTGATGTTCTAAAAAAAATTAATTAATTAAAAAAATAATTAATGTACGCAGTTTTAAAGATACCTTCAACAGTTCTTTTAATAAATTCGCAATGACAACATCCATTTCAAAGTACCTGGCTCATGTTGCATTAATCATTATCTTTATGTTCCCAGCAACTTTAAGTATCGAGAGTGATTTTTGCAAATTCAGTTCCATCTTTGTAATTAACTAGTTTAGTGATCAAACGGCAATCACACATTTTAAATTCTCGTCAAAAGTGGCGTAGGGGATGGGGCTCTGAAATAAAAAAAAAACCCGGACGGATCCAAAATATATCTGTTTCGCTCGACGGATTTTAAATTGGCCGCCTTCTCAACAGTTTTATTGCAGTTTCTCTAAAATTATCGTTCGCTAAGTAATAGATAAAGAAATTTACAGACGAGTTCAAGGTCGGTAAAAGATCGGTAAACAGTACTTGAAGCATATAAATGGTGGTAGAGTATTTAATAGGTGGCATTTTGAAGAAGCGACCTATGAAATCGTTATAAGATCGGAACGAAGCAGGGATTTCACAGACGATAAACAGAATAACAATAGCTACAGCTATCCTGATAGCTTTCACGTCTAGCCTTTGTTCGCCTTCGTGTGTCATTTCTTTTCTCCTAGAACTTATCTTTCTCAGAGTCCATATCAGATGGCTGTTGAAAATTATTAGCAATAAAGCAGGTAGGATTTCTTTATACAAAGGACTAGCAAAGTGATCAATCCACGTAAATATTTCAGTGAGAAAGTATCTTCGTATGGGATCGCTTGCTCCGCGGATGGATTTTATGACGACTTTATTACATTCGTCATAAAACCAGATACCTACTGTAGTACCGATAATCAATGGAGAGCCTAAGATACCAAAAATAATATAGAGACAACAAACTACAATTCTTACCCTTGGTATTGTGGAATGAGTTCTAGCGAAGAATGGCCTAGCGATAGAAAAAGACCTTTCTAAAACTACCAGTACAGTTATCCAGTTCCTTGTCACTTGCGCTGAGGTTCTCGGTAACCAAGCTACCCGATAGATCCATGGCCGAACACCCCAACTCATACTCGTAGGAATCAGGAACATATGACTACCCTGGGTCAAACTGGAGACAATGAAACGAAAAGGCTCTTGAATTATGTGAAATGTAAGAAAGATTATGTCAGCCACTGCCAGACATCGCAGAATGTACAGCGATATGTGATTTGAAGTTTGGCGACGTAAAATCACAATGCTGAAATTATTCAAAATTATTCCGACGATACTGATAGGAAAACCTCCAGCTAGTTTTACGCTGATTGACAATACGTTTTGGAATACGTAAGGTGTGCAGGGATTTCTAGTAGTTGTAGAGAGTAGTGAAGTCGTCTGCGAACTGAAATTCATCGTGAGAGAGAAACCTGTAATCTATGAAATGGAACACCTACCAATGCGTCACGTAATATGCACATTCTATGAATGCTTGTATGTATATATTTTCACGATCTCTCTCTTTTGAAAACCTCAACCGTTCGGAATTTCTGGACCGCCACGTTGTTCGTCAATCGCTAAACGTTATCCGCTATTGGTTAATCGTCATACGTTATTCGCTATTCGTTATTGATTCGGTGGTACCGAGTAGTTTCTTCATCGCAACGCGCGTAAAAGTCATCGAACAACTGTAACACGTGTAGACGACTCAAGTTTAGTTTTACACAATGGATGAATTCAAGCTTTTTAGAGACGAAATGTATAAACGTGAAATTATTTATTACATTGATATCTTCAACGGTAAAAAAGCCTTTGATTTTATAAACCTAGTTCTACAAAAAAAAACCATCTGTTAGTGTAGCAGCAGTGGTGGTTTCATAACGATATGTATCATGTTGATATAGTTGTAAGTGTTTGGAATTCTCGATTCTTTAGGTTAACGAACTCTTCGAGATCGGCCTACTGACGAATTCTTGAATTACTCCTGGATTATTTTGGTTCAACATATGTTCATGAGACAGAATGTTTATCCAAACTAGTTTCTACTTTCTAGAGAGCTCACAGAACAATATTAAAATACTCTCAAAATCGGAGTATTTGTAGTTTTTGAAAAATTAGTTGAGATTATTTGAGATGATGATTTTGATGATTTCATTGCTCACGCGAATCGTTTTGTCCTTAAATAACATTATCAAATTTTTCGGAATATCGAAACGTTTTATTGAATCTTATTCGTAGAAGAACAATTAATTAATGAACCCAAATATAACCTTATATTGTCACATTTACACGTGTATTATATTTACGTGTATTATGTTTGTATATATTTGTATAAGATGTTGTTTCCAAAATAAAATATAAATCATGTTCAGTTTCACAACATAATAGTTTACGTGGAGCAAACCCGTCCAAAAACCCGGTTGGCTTACATGTTAAAATCGATTCGAATGAGTCTAAGTTACACACAGTCAACAGTTGGGTCGGAATTAAAGAAACCAGAATCATGCATCTTTAAGCGTCGATTTTTCAGATCAGGCTATAACCAGTACTAAGTCTTCGCCTAAGTTTCGTCCGACATGGTTCGAATCCGACTCTGAAGGACCATTTTTTTAATATTTTGGAACTCATTCATTAAGGAATATGGTTGCTAATATAAGGTTTACTCACTGTAAAAACTGTTATATGCAGAAATAAACGTAAATAAATAATCGAATGTGTACTATTTAAATAAGTAACATCAGTTTTTGGTTGCTCGTGGCTTGTATCATCTGTCTGATGCGCGATCGATTAACCCTATCTAATTCTGTAGCCGGGAAATCCCCTGGTCAGCATTCACATGTCGGGTGCCACCTCGCATGCCAGCAATCGTTCTGCTGTCAGTGTCATTTATCCGGGATTCGAACCCACCCGCAGAATTCATTTACTGTTTCGAACGGTCAGCGCCGGCCCTACGAGCATTATTGGTCCGGTCACAAATTGTCATTGAATTTACTAGGGGTTAAATAATACTGGTTAGACCAATGGTCGTTCAGAATATACGACTTAGCCGCAGTAAGTAACGATAACGATTGAGACATTGCTACGAGAATACGAAAGCATTATTTCATATAGGAAACTGAATTTTTTTCTTATATTGCACCGAGTTGAGCGGTTATATACGACTCGGCCAGATCCGACTTAGGCAGAGTTTACTGTACTACTATTCAATGGCAGTCGTGCGGTTCGGTTTTATTAAAAACTGCTGTTGCTGCTGTGACAACTGCCTCCTGTCAGATAATTATAGAAAATACAGGAATGTTATTTGATGACGGATCTCAGAGGTCATTCATAACCCAATCATTATAAGTTGATCAATTTCAAGACGAGAGACGAGAATTTTTCTGGTTTTGGTGCTTGATCATCAGGATTCAAAGAAGTTGATAATTATTACTTTGAATGTTATTTTTGTCGAAGAGGAACGTTTTGAGCTTGATGCGTTAGTTGTCCCTGTTATTACTAAACCTATGTCAGTTCAAGTTACATCCTATTCTAGAATTCCTGAGTTCAAGGGTATAACATTAGCACATAGCGTGAACAGTGGTTCAAATTCTTTCAATGAAGCGTTATTAGTCGGTTCAGATTTTTACTACCAGTTAGTAGATAAATCTAATGTTATACGGTCTGAATCTGGCCCAGTTGCTGTAAACAACAAGTTAGACTAACCGGTCCTTGGTTGGGTATACCCGGTGGCGACGTTCATAGGCAATTATATTTTTTTCTGGAAATGATTATTTGAAATGGCGAAATATCGAGTCGGGTCGTTCGTGCCCGAGAAACAGGGTTTTCTTTTGCAGTGGCCTTACCCACTAAGAATAGAATAACCTATCCGTATGGAATTTCATTTAGTTATTTTAAACTATCTGTGAGTTAGAGCCCGGAAATGAATTTCACAAAATGGATTTCTGCGACCTTGACCTTGGACCTACAGGACCCAAAATCTAATCAGATACTGACCAAGGACAACACAACTCTTTGAATTTAAAGAAAGTCTGTCAAAGGGTTTAGGTGCTAGGGCACGGAAAACACTGCGGACAGATGGACGGACGACGAAGTGAATACAGCATGCCCCAACAACGCGTTGTGAGGGCAACCAAATCTAGAACCTATATTTATGATTAATCTCTCTTTATGTATGATCGTGACCATTTTCCATGTTTTTGTTTCGGTATGATGTCCGCGACGTTATTACGCCGATCGAATAATTTTAGTCGAAAAGAACTTTGTTTTTAACCCACGTCGATAAAACATTGAAATTAACTAGTAAAGCGACGCCAGCTTACAACAAAAAAACCATCGACGTAAATCCACGTTAGTATTTCGACATCACAGTCTTCAACGCAGGATCGACGTCGAAAATTCGTTGTGTACCTGCTGGCACTACCGGTTTAATTGTTTCATGATCAGCAATCAACATTAACTTTAAAACATTACATTCACTGGTGCAGTCATTTACATGTTATACGTGTACCTAACGTAGAACCCAATATTGATTGGATTACAGAAAATATCATGTCCATATGACCAAGTGGTACAAGGTAGTAAATTCAACTTATCAAAATTTGAAAAGGAACATATATTTTTTTCATAGAGATGTGCCTGTTCCTATTGACTTCCATAATTTACTTTGTTTTTTCTTAGCTAGCGTTGTGGCTAAAGTTTGAAAAGAATTTAGAATTAATTTGTCAAACGTTAAAGTTTATATGAGGAGAGAAAAAACTTTTCCCACTGCCTGTTCCTATTCACCCCGTTTTACGGTAACGAGTAATACATAACTAAAATCAATTACGTACCAGATTAGATCTTAAATCAACACATTTTCAAAACCTGGTCGATATGACCTGACGTTACAATGGTGAATATTTCCAGGGGTGCTGGAGATGGATACCTGTATTTCTGCCTATTTCAGACGAAAACTTCTGAATGCCAAATGTTAAAATATGACAATAAGAATATGACAATAAGAGATCATTTCGTGACATTAACGTTGCAAACATTTATTCATATTTCCAACGATTCTGATTTTCTTTTACATCGAGTAAATATACATTTCGTGTATATTCATTGAGACGTGCTAAAACGTTGTACATTCATCTGCTTCCACGTCAAACACAATATCGATGGCCTTTAAGGTTCACTAGCATTAATAGCGGGTGTAGGAGAGTCCGTTGTCTCTTTGGACTTAATTTTGTTATTCATTCGATCCCTTAATCGGATGTTGCTACGAGTGCCATCTGTCGACCAAATAAGAAACTTTTCAGCAAACGCTTCCCTCACCTTTCGACTGGCCAATGCGTAAATGAGGAAATTGACTGAATAGCTTATTTCTGAAAGAATGACGGATATTGAACTCGATACCAATTGCAGAACTTCTCGTAAGTGTGGGAGCACGGTAACTAGAGTGAGAGAAACTATAGTAGGAAATAACAGAACGAGAAAAACCAGCATTACGAGAAGCATAAGACGAGTAACTCTGTTATTGGTTAATTTGACGGCGGCGATCGGCATTCTAGCACTGCGGAGTCTCAAAACTGCAACTATACTCACGCAACAAAACGTTATAATGATAAAAGGCAGGTAGCCCATCATTAGAGTCCCTAAAGCGCGTGAGTCGTGGCGTCGATTGGGTATCCTACAACTGGTGTCGTAGTTCATCCATGGACGCAGGGAACCGTCGATTAACACTACGCAAAGGACGCTAAGAACCGTGCAACAGGTGGCGCCACGGGCCGATCTACGGCGACACAAACGCGACGCTGACATCGGAAAACAGACAACGATAAAACGTTCAATACTTATCAATGTTACTAACCAACTGCTCAAAGCGGCAAAATACATACTTATGTATTTCATAAAGCTCTTTGCGAACCCTCCAAAGACCACGATGACCAACGGTCTACCCGAAAGGGCGCTGATGTAATTAATCCAGAAAATACTGTGCAGTATCAAATTACCGCCGTCGCTTATGGCTAGAGCTGCCAGGTAGACCGCGAACGAGCTCTTGCGCATTTTCGGCATCATCATAACGATTAATGATACGATATTCGTCATCAGACCGAAGACAATAAAGAACGAGGTGCAAACAATGTGTACCCACTTTATCGACCGGTTCATAGTGTTCACCAAATCCACTGGATAGACAAAATAGAAGTAGCAGGACGCGCCATAGAGGTGTCGTTCTTGGGGATAAGTTTCATTCGCGTAATTTGAAGTCGAGTTCATTTCTTTATCGACGTATTTGTTTTAACTCGTGAATATATCTCATCAAAGTTCAACTAATTGATTGGTATTTTCTTCTTGTTCGCGTGATTCACGATCCACACACGGCTCCTTCACGACGGATCTTGGGTAAAAAGTTTTTATACACCGTTTTGAAATCAATTAGAAACTCTACGATGACGGCGCTGCAAAGAGCACACAATGTAAATTCCCGTTCTTATAGAAATAGTCAGCTTTCGAAAATGCAAGTTTTTGGTTCTCGATCCGTTATAAATAATCCGATATCGTCAGTAAAAGTGTTTGTCATGGACCAAATTGCGGCGGTAAGAATCTTCTGGTGATTTTATTTACGATGGGAGATACGCCAGCTGCGTGTCACACATCAATCTGATTGATAGTAGTGTCACGCCTCTTCCGTAGCCACGCCTCTCTCCACCGAAAGTGCCGCTTTTATAAGCATATCCACAGAAATGTTTCTTTGTATTAAAATAACGATAAAACAGAGTAATTGCCTAGTCACCACTCCGACCAGTACGTCAGTGACCTATGGTCTGGTAGCATTGTTTGCAAGGCAGCATTTTATTTCGATGCATTGAACAAGTGTTTTGGACGACTTGCTCTGTATAAGCCCGAGTTCTGAATAGTGTCATCTAGTGGATCTCCGATTACCCAAACAACTTTGACTGCCCCCACTTCATGTGGGCACAAAATATCCCGGCAGCCCATGTCCAGGTATTCTGCATTTTAATATATTTCATAAATTAGACATTCGACGGTCATTCACAAATTTGTAAGGTTTCACGGTTAGATAAAAAAGAAAGATTCGACTTTTCCTGGATGTGCAACGTGAGGCATAGGAATATGTATTAGATGATTACTTGAAATACAGGATATTTGAGGGTGGTATATTGGGGGTTAACTGTATTGTAAAACAAATAAGTCACATAGACCTACCATTCAATCCAATCATCCACACTGAAGGTACTCTTCTTCTCCCGGGATAGTGTCAATGACAGGTACATACACTGCACTCACTCTGTTCGCTTTTCCATTTTTTTAAACTAACCGTTGTTAATTCGTTATTTTATTGCTCATGCTCCATTGCTCTAGAGATAATATTATATATACTTGCAATGCGGTTTGCGTTCACAGGCAAAAGTACACTGTCCTTTTAAATACAAAATCCTCTAGAAAAATAATCAAAAGTACGCCACATTTTGATCTCGCCTTTGAGATCATGATGATCTCTAGGGTGAATTCTAGGTCGTGTTCTTTTAATTTTTGATTAGATAAATTCTCGATTAAAAAAAAAAAATTGTAACGTGTAGATAGTGGGTTCTTATTATTCGTTCAGCGCGTTTGAGTGCGTTTATTCTACTGAAGGAGTAAAGGATTTTGTATCAAAGGCGTTTCTAAATACTAATTGGAGAAAAGAATGATCTGGGAATCTGTGCATTTTTTCACGGAGATCAGGGCGTTCCAAAGGGTCTTGGTTTTAATTGAACCTTTCAAATTCATGCATTATTATTTCATCAATTATCTAACACATAGGTGTATATCACAGTGCAATAGGTCACACCTCATGTGATAACTTTCAATTGTCATAATTTGTCGTTGTGAAATTGTGTGAGATGTAATTACGTTCATCCTCAGTTATGTGGATAAACAACACCCTTGCAATTCAGCTAATCAAATTCCCATCCTCTGCGATAACCTTTAACTTTTACAACTGTTCCTAAATCACTTATATTCTCAACCTCCTGATCATCTTCATTGACTTTTCTACTCTTGTCTTGTTTCTAAATGCAATTTTAGAGGTTTAATTCAGAGTAAGTAACTGGGAATAACAAATAAACTAGTTTTCTCAAATAAATGTGATTTTGTCTATTCCGGGTTACAAAATCGGAATTAATCTCCGAAAAATCGCTTTTAACTAAGGAAACTAGTTTATGAGTTACTGACTCGCAATAAACCTCAAAATGTTTTTTGCTTGACCACCATAAGCCCTCTTTCTCTCTTTTTTACTTGATCATCTTCAAAGTAATATATGAACCCTTTCAGTGCGCTTAACGATACGATTGATCATAACATTTGTCTATAGGAACGACTCCAAATTGTGCGGCGACGGTGACGACCGACCACCACAGAACAGACAACGTAGAGTACGATAGATTTGACTTTAATTCCCCAAAATAGTATACATTACGAGATATTTATAGAAAGCACTGAAAATACGATTCGGTTGATCGGTTTTCGACACGGATTAACGTTGGTGACTACGACTGTTCTCGACGACATTCTTCTACATCGACTTAAATCTGTGTATGGTTTTGGAAACACACTCACAGCTCTTGTGAGTTCCTATATTATAAACCGTATTTAAACAGTAATCGAAGGAGGTGAAAGTTCGGCTTCTAAACCTTTAACCTGTGGTATTAAAAAAAAATAATATCCGGTGATTCTATTCTAATGTTTACACAAATCACGCAGTGCTTGTTTCGTGAAAATCGTTTTTCTGTTAGACGTTTTGTGTTACCTAAATACCCGGTAACTACCGCAACTACCCGGAAATTTGAACGGAACAATGTCTTCTGTGATGTGATTTTCTTGACGAAATAGAGGAAAGATGCAGCTGTTCATGTTATAATGATAATAACAACAACAACAACAACAACAACAGCAGCAGCAGCAGCCAGCAGCAGCAACAGCAGAGGCAGCAGCAACAGCAGCAGCAACGATGTATATAGACGTGATCCTTATACATAAAACGTGCCTCGGGGTATACTGATTAAACTAATATTCAAGATATCATTCCTAATTCATTGATGGATACTAAGTTTAACGGTGAGTTCAACGGCGATGAACTAGTGGAATTTTTTCGTAGTCGTCGGCGAATTCTGAAATCTCCATAATCTTAAAACTTACTAAAAAATCTAGTTTAGCTACAAATGACTTTCATTTTGAATTCATGCTTACTCATTAAAGTTAACGATTTTAAAGGTTAATTTTTGGAATTTCTATTTACAGTTTGAATACATTTCGACCAAAGTATACATTTGCTAAAAATTACCGATTTTGTTGTGATGTCTCTACACAAAGATGGAATGTAAATGAAGACAGCGCACTGCGTCAGTGGCGCGGGGTTGTAGTGACCTACATCCGTCTGCTGCATCTCTACACTAACGAAACGGTGGATTATGATGAAATGAATTATTGTTGCAGTAAATTAAATGTTCTTCATTTCACAAATGCCGAAACCATTACAATAATGATGTTAACACGTTATTACGTTTTGTATACGTATTATCGGTTGTTGTTTGTCCAGTGGCACCCTCTAACGGAATGTAATCACACGTTTATTCAACAGTAGCGTAAGAATAAACATCATCTGCCATAGGTTCATCGGTGTCCTCCGTTAACTGAAGATACGTGGTCTTCAAAGCTTCAGGATTCATGTATTGATCTGTGTCTGTATCTTCCCCGGCGCTGGGAGTTGTGTGTATGCCAATCGTGCCTTCAGTACTCATGTAGGTATCTGCCTCGATCCCGGGTCCCATATCCATATAAGGAGTTGTATCTTTGCCATGTCCACCTTCGGTATTCGTGTATATATCCTTGTCTATACCGGGTCCCATATCCATATAAGGAGCTTTATATTCAACAGAAGCGTAAGAATAAACATCATCTGCTACAGGTTCATCAGTATCCCCCGTTAACTGAAGATACTTTGTCTTCAAGGCTTCAGGATTCATGTATTGATCTGTGTCTGTATCTCCTCCGGCGCTGGGAGTTGTATGTTTGCCAATCACGCCTTCAGTACTCAAGTAGGTATCTGCCTCGATCCCGGATCCCATATCCATATAAGGAGTTGTATCTTTGCCCTTTCCTGCTTCCATATCCATATAAGGAGTTGTATCTTTGCCCTGTCCACCTTCGGTATTCGTGTACGTAGCTTGTTTTTTAATTTTGGGATTTGTAAGTCGCCTCCCTTCCCTCCAGGGAAAGCCCTTTAAAAATCGGACCTAAAAAATCAATCCAGGGGACAGTTGCACAGTCGTGACTTAAGTCCAAAAGTGGTCTTAAATCTTAAGACTGGTCTTAACTTGTTAGATTGGCTATAGAACTAAGTTGGTCTTAGACTGGTCTTAAGTATAAGCCATGACTATGCAACCGGCCCCAGAGTACACTGAGGTAGGTGGGACTTGAATCCAATGAGTTCCTCCATTTGTATATTATATGGATCAATACAAATTAAAGTTCAAGTTCATTTGTTGATGGTATAAAATCCGAACAATACAGACGAAACGAAAAATAGGAACCTGGTTTTGAGTCATCTGAAATAGCCAATTCCTGTGGACCGGACCAATTCAATTCAATTAAGAAAATGCGTACCGGTACAATAAATAAATAAACCGCTGTTGATTTTTCGAAGTATTGATATCCACGAACATAATTATACTATTATAGAATGTTTAAAAGGAACTGCTTTTAATAACAGTATGAATAAACTTACTTCACAAACAAGGAAGTACATTTTTAACTTGTGAATGGTCGAACCCCAGTTATTCACAGTAACCTGTGATTTGGATATTCTCGGAGCTTTCCTTCTTTATTTATTTATGAAATGACGTCACAAACTTTCAGTTTCGCGCCAGTATGCGCGCCATGATTGATGATTGCTATTTCCACCGGTGTTATCTTTAAGTAACTTCAAGTTTAAAATAGGAAGCACAGTACACCCATAGAAACTACGCGCAGAAAGAGACTGTTATCTTATTATCAGAGTTTAACATTTCGTTTCAAAGTTGTTAGTATTCAAATCTAATAGAAGATGATTTTTATGTGACGAAACTCAGTGGAAAATATGTCAAAATAAAAATCAGCAGGAATCCTACTGACTTTAAGTTACAATTTATATTTATATTCACTATTGTTGCTTATAATTATCCTTTGGTTTGCTTCCCTTTAATATATTTAAGCGTGTAACTGTTTCTACGTTAATTCTCTTTAGTTTGTATCATCTGTGATTAATTGAATTAGTCTCTTTGTCTCTGGATTGTATACATATCTCATAATTTTAGCTGTATCTCGTTATTCCTGAAGATGAATATTAGGATATAGTCGAGACGCTGAATAAGCTTATATCTCGAAGTTACATTTTCGGACTTTTTCCTTATCATTGTGGGATTCTCTCTACATCGCGTCAACACGGATATAGTGTTTTATCAATCGTGATCGTGCTCGTACCTACCCGTTTGAGCCGGAGAGAAGCTGAGAAAGTTTTTCACACACTGTTCCCGAAAATCGACGGTTCATGAATTTACATACGCTACACATGTATGTCTATACATAGATTTTACCCATTCCCTTAACGGAGAGTAATTGATAGAATCATCTTGTTATCCATTGATTATGAGAAATCAACAATGGATTCCATAAAAAATCCCCAATCCATGAACCATGACTGTTCGGACCAGTGACATGAATGTGGTTTAGTTTTGATAATAATAAGAGAAACAATAACATTTATTTTTCTATAGCGCTAAATCTCATAATGACTCAGAGCTTTAAACTTTACACAAACTATACGTAATTTTTATTAAGGCTTTATTACTGAATGTTTGACACTGACGAAAATCGATGATTGTTCGGAGAAATCTAGTAGGATATTGAAATATTTACGACACGTTCTCAGCGAGACCTTGTTATATTCGATGAAAATCGTCGGAAATTCGTTTTCCCAAATCTACTTATCTGCAACCAGACCATCTTCCCCCGAAAGGGATTCGAACCTGAAGGCACCGAGATTGCCACCCTACGAAACCACGCTAGAACGAGTGCGCAGCTTTACGCAGCTTCACGCGAAGCTTCACGCGCAGCTTATATGATGTCATTATTAGCAAATCAGAAATTCCGTTTCATTTTAGCCCGGGTTTTCCCATTTATGGTTCTTCCGTGGAATTTGCCTCAGCGATTATGCAACGAGCAATCTGATTGGTCCCGCAAGTTTTCGCCTGCGCACCCGGTCTAGTGTGGGAGGGGGGTTCGTGCCGTGGCTGAGTGAAGCGATACCATCAGGTTCGAATCCCTGCCGATGGAGGATGCAGCCAGATTTGTGAAAAAAAACAGGCTAATAACAAATTTTGTGATTAAAAAGTGAACGCGACTTTTCTTTGAAGAACTTTAAATAAAAGTTTTCGAAGTTTATTCATGAATCGTAAGTTCACTTCGTTCTTTCCCTGTCAAATTATTTATTAGCTCAAGACGCTCAAGACGTCGTTATCTTATTTTCATTCAAAATGGTTGGCGTGTTTTAAACAATTTTATCTTTTCTTATCATTTTTAACCTATGAAAACTATATATATTCTTATTCAGAATGATTGAGAATGTGGTTTTTGGGAATTTGTTTACCTCTGGGGTGTAATCATGCCCCTCCCCAAATATAGGTCAACCAATGCTCAAATTCCATAGAAATGAACTTTTTTCTAGAATATTGGGCCAAAATAGATAAAGATCGTTGTTCTACTACAACTGTTCTATCAAAGATAACAACGTCCTTGGTCCATTAGCAATTTTAATTTTTGAGCCAAGATATGGTCCCCAGGGCTGGGTCATTGGTGACCCAAATCCGAATGTTGTCCGATTTCGCCCATTTCCTGTTCTTATGCGTTTCCTCTCCTTTTTGCCTTTTGCTGTCCATCCAATAAGTATACTATATCTGTACTGCATTTCATTTCTCCATTTGATGGATAAGGCCGGGGCCACCAAAAAATGAAAAAAAGCATTTGAACAGTTTATATAGTCCTACAATAGAATCAAGTACCACGTCTCTGTATATGTAATTATCTTAACACTAAGAAATCACGCTAGAAAGCATAGAAAAGCATAGAACCAATGTGCCATCTAGCATTAAGAACTGTCGAAACGTAAGTTACGGCGGATTAGAAGTGATTATTCTTGTCATGCTCTACAACCAGTTGAAAAATTGAGAAACAAGGCATTCGCAAAATACGTGACCTCGACGCTGCTACAACCAGCCTTGCTTTTTCCTTTCTTTGCTGCTAATTTACATGATTACGTAAATTTCGTTCATTTAATTCAGAGTTCGTCTGGTTACTACCAAAGAAGCGGTTCGCTCGATAAACGGGGTAATTATGAATTTAACTTATAATATCAAACTTTCGCGTGAAATATAGTCGCCGGATCCAATGCACAATTAATACCCACTTAACGTGGGGTAAAACAAAAGACACTTAGGAATGATTAATAAATTAATCATAAGATACGCAATACCACAGCCACAATACCATTGAAATCGATTCATCATGAGGAAATACCATGATTTCTGTCAGTTCACCTTAATTGGAAAATGTCACTTACGATCTCTGTTTAGGGACCTTCAAATTTAGGGGGGATCCGGACTTCATTTAAATTTTCCCGATGCACAAATGCACAAACAAGGAAGTAAATTTTGAACTTGTGAATGGTCGAACCCCAGTTATTCACAGTAAGCGGTGATTTAGAAATTATCGGAGCCTTCCTTCTCTATTTAGCCTATTCATGAAATGATGTCACGAACTTCCAGATTTGCACGAGTCCACGCCATGATTGGCGATTGCTATTTCCACCGGTGCTATCTATCTTAGAGTTATCTTTTAAGTTTAAAATAGGATGCACAGTACATCCATAGAATTTACGCGGAGAAAGGGACTGTAATTTATTATCAGGGTTAAACATTTCGTTTAAAAGCTGTTAGTTGTGGAATATGATAGAAGATGAATTTTATGTACGAAAAAAAGTGGAAAATATGTAATTATAATAATCAGCAGGAATGCAATAGGGTTTCAGCGAAAGCAGCAGAAACCCTAATAATAATTTATTTCTTAAAAGCTTTACGTGATTAAGTGATCTTGTACTTGAATAACACGCTGATGCCTATTTTACAGTTTGTACGTACTCTTGAACGTAGGAACGGGTCCAACATATACATGTTAAATTCGCTGACCAGTTCTGAATTTTAAATGGTACTTTTAGGCTAATAGTTGTTAGTTCGTGGTAGTAATATATCACATTTGGCAATAACTTAATGAAACTTTATTTAATCATTATATAGCCGTAAAAACGATTACAAAATGCTCGATATATTGGCAACTATTGTGCGTCATCTAAAGTGGAAGTGCACTACATCTTTAAAGTCGTTTTTTCTTTGGGGTATTTCCATGCAGTTATAAATTAGAATGTCGCGTGAGTAGCTGCGCAATATTTGCGTTAGACTGGAGCAAGTGAATTCAATTCAAGATTGTTGAGATTTGCAAATCGAATATAATTACAGTTATATAATTACAGCTCAATATCATACGTCATGTTTTGGTCTGATAATTTTGGAACTAAAGATATTGTTGTTTTTGTGGTTCTATATTAAGATCACAGGTAATTTATTAGCAAAATCTGCTTAGCTTTCTTCCTAAAGGCACCGTTTGTTGCGCAGTAAACGAAGAAATTCACGGATGAATCTATAACACTGAGCAGAATTCCAACTTTACGCATAATCATTTTTTCATCTTTAGTTACATCGTGAGCTAATCCGTACTTTCTTTTGAAGAAATTCAAAAGGCGGTCTAGCGAAGCAGGAACTTCAAAGATGAAAAACAAAGATACAATTATAAGAACCAATTTTAATATTCGGAGTTCGGTAGATCTATTTTGAGGTTTTTCACTTTGCGCCGCTACGTCCGTGTGAAATTGTTTCCTTTGGTTGCATTTTCTAAATACCATTACTCCAAATAAAGTTAGGTTTATAACAATTAAAGTAATAAAAGGTGCAAGAACAGTCATGAAAATATAGGAATTAGAAACAAAATGTGTTGCGTGATCAGCCCTATATTTAAAAGGTGTTCGAATTGTTTTGGCTTTAAATGATCCCATCGTGAAAAAGAGTGTGTAACAAATTCGCCTGGCTTTTCCGGGTAAATTTCGCGGGAAATAATACGGCCAAAAACAAACAGCAGAAGATAATGCGTTTAACACCGATAGAAAAATTATCTGCTTTTTGTTCCAGAATCGTCTGAAATACAGCGGACTCGCGACAACCAAAAGTCTTTCGAAATTTATAATAACTACGGCCCAATTTTTTGCCATTTGAAACGTATGAAACAGCGGTAGAACCCAAATAATGATTTCGTGCCCAAAAAGCCAGTCAGGGAAACGTCCGAGAACTTTATTCCCGTCGTTCACATAGATAATGAATATTCGGAACGGATACAGAAGAAACACTGAAAAAACGAACAAAAAATCAAACCAGGCAAGAATGGATATAGTGCGATAAACAACACGACCGATCTTTCTGAAGACAATAATAGAAACAGCATTCAGAAACATTCCTAAAACCGTAGCCGGGAAATATCCGCAGATATAAATTCTATAGCTGAATACGTGCTGCCATTGTTCTGGTTGTAATTGGCTGGCGCAGAACCCAAGTGTAGTGGTTGCGATTGTAGAATTCATGTCGAAGCTAAAACCATAACCTGTAATCAGTGACTCGGTAACAACTAGTTTCCTTCTGATTCATCCAGCTATCAAATGCGCGCAGTGATGATGGCGAATATACACGCGAACATCTATATATGATAAAAGCCTCATTTTCAGAGTATCTCAAAACAAAGCAGATTTTACAATGCATTGAACATGTTTTGCAAAAATGTTTCTCAAGAAAACAAGGAGACACATTTGCAGATAATTACGTTACCAAATGGCCACCAGTGTACATTAATTATATTTAAAATGCGAACGTGTCATCTAAGGGTATCTTCTATACAGAGTAGATTTGACGATACCAATACCCTCTTATATCTGCAACCTTTACTATGCGTCTTAGAGGGCTTATCGTAGCTCGGGCATATCTCCAGGTTTTAGTCCAGTAAAGATACGCTCAGAAAAGCTTAACCAGAATCAAGTTGCAACAGAAGATCAAATTGCTAATCTTAGTCCACTGTGAACTTGTTGTATCGCGGCTATTGACAGCAATTAGGCCCCAACGATATAAGGCTTATCCGAAAAAAATCGCCATGATCACCTGTTGAATTTAATTCGATCCATGAATATCACTATAGTCCGTTATAACCAGTATTGAACTACGAAAACTCACCACTAATTTATGTGAAGAGAATTCGACGGATTTCGTCGATAGGTCTCGAGTCAAAAGTGTCGGTTAGTAATAGGGATAATAGACTTTCAGATCAAAGGTCGAACGGTCGAGCTCGTAAAAAATGAAAAACATAAAAATAATAACAATTTCTACTTGAATTACTCGCGAAACTCATAAAAATGAAAAATAAATTCTCACACGCTCGAATTTATTTTCCATTTTCTACTCACTAGAAGAAAGTGTGAGTAAAGTGTGAGTGAAATAGTTTATATTTTAAACATATTTCGAGTAAAAATATTTGTATGAGTTAGATTTTTAAACATTAAAAGTGTGAGTAAAGTGTGAGTGAAATAATTCATAAATCATTGAATATTTATATGCGTTGGATTCATTTTGATAAAAATTTTGTTATAAAAATGAAGAAAGAAGAAGAACCCAACTTTAAAATCGAAATCAATGAAACCAATAAATCATTTTCACAGTTTTACATTAAAAATTATATTTCAGCAACAAATTTAGTGTCTGCAAGGTATTATAAAATCGATAATATTACTATGATTAATCAAATATTATCAAATGAAACATATTTACTTACTGAACTAGTAGATACTTTTGATAATGGCGTTAAAAATCCTAAAATATTCAATACAGTTTTAAATTTTAAAGGAACTTTAGATGAAAACATAATTAATATTCTTAAAACTCCTTTCAATGAAAGAAATGATGATATAATACTTTCTAAAGATTATAATGATTTGATTAACTTAAGAATTGAAAAAAGACAATTATATTATTTCAATTTTGATAATAAACAAATTATCTATAATGAAAATTCATTTAAAGATATTGCAGTTCAATGTGAATTAAAAAACCATAAGTTACTTTATCTAATACTAACTTAGTATTAGATAAAGTAACTTATGGTTTTTTCATTTAAATCTTTTTGATTTCTATTCGCGCTATTGGTTAACAAGAATTGACTAGAATTCAAATAGATTTAACAAGAAATTCAATAACTTTAACTGTTAGTATCACTCTTGTATTATTTCATTGTTTCTCTTATTGAATAAGCCAACTAACTAATATCACTCTTGTATTATCCTAGACAAGTGTAAAGAATTTACAATATCATACTTGAATGAATTAAAACATAAATTACTTCTGTTACTTCATTTTCAGAAATAAAGCATAATATGTATTCAATACCATTAATACGTATTTAATACCATCAATACGTATTTGATACGTATTTAATACATGGTATTAGGGTATCTGATAGGGTATCTAATACATTGATACCTCAACCCTCATACATTTCAACTAATATATTTTATATTTTCAGCTAATTTAACAGTCGATTTCTTATTTTGATTCATATAATTTTTCATCAAGTTCATGAATATACATGTGATTTCTCAAACTCTTTTTATTTTTATATCTTTTATTGCATATTTCACAGCATTTAATATTATTCAATCTATCTGAAATATAATTCATATTTTCTATTAATTCAGTGTATCTAATTTTACAGCAATCATAGAATTCTAACAACTGTTTTATACTATAAATTGAAAAAGAAAATAAACTTGTAAGCATAATAATTGATTTAATATTTTGTTGATTTTTATATATTAGATGTAATAAGTTTAATATATTTTCACTCATTTTTATAGTCAAAATATATGAAATTAAAAGATGCTGTTTTAATCCTCTAAATCATTTTCTAAATTAACTTTTTTATTCTTTTTATTTCTGTGATTGTTTCCATTTAACTTCTTTAATTTTTTACTCAATTTATTATTTTCATTCATCAAATCTTTTGAAATATTTTCATAGTAAAAGTATAATGCCGCCAATATTAAACCTCCAGCAACTAAATAATGTTTCAAATCACTTTTCCCAGTTGGAATGAAACCATCCATTTATTTAAGAGAAAAATTAAACAGTTTATAAAATATTTGCTAGTTTTTAATTAAATATTTTATAATCATTTTAAAAATATCAAACTTTTAAATGATTAAATCAAATAACAATTAAATTTACAGCCGAACAATTTATCATTTCAACTGTCAAACAATTTATCATTTCAACTGTTAAACAATTTATCATTTTAACTGTCAAACAATTTATCATTTCAACTGTCAAACAATTTATCATTTCAACTGTCAAACAATTTATCATTTCAACTGTTAAACAATTTATCATTTTAACTGTCAAACAATTTATCATTTCAACTGTCAAAATATTTATCATTTCAACTGTCAAACAATTTATCATTTTAACTGCCAAACAATTTATCATTTCAACTGTCAAACAATTTATCATTTCAACTGTCAAACAATTTATCATTTCAACTGTCAAACAATTTATCATTTTAACTGCCAAACAATTTATCATTTCAACTGTCAAACAATTTATCATTTTAACAGTCTATTAGATATTTAAATCATTTAACTCAATTCAATAATTATAATGTAGAATTGTTACTCTTTACACCAGTTTTTATGTTTAATTGTTTCATAATGTTTTGATTTATGTGATTTTAAATATTTACCTCCGCAATAACAATGCACTTTTTCATTAGGATTGAATTTTCTAAATTCATCATCTAATTTACATTGAACTGCAATATCTTTAAATGAATTTTCATTATAGATAATTTGTTTATTATCAAAATTGAAATAATATAATTGTCTTTTTTCAATTCTTAAGTTAATCAAATCATTATAATCTTTAGAAAGTATTATATCATCATTTCTTTCATTGAAAGGAGTTTTAAGAATATTAATTATGTTTTCATCTAAAGTTCCTTTAAAATTTAAAACTGTATTGAATATTTTAGGATTTTTAACGCCATTATCAAAAGTATCTACTAGTTCAGTAAGTAAATATGTTTCATTTGATAATATTTGATTAATCATAGTAATATTATCGATTTTATAATACCTTGCAGACACTAAATTTGTTGCTGAAATATAATTTTTAATGTAAAACTGTGAAAATGATTTATTGGTTTCATTGATTTCGATTTTAAAGGGTAACTGACACTTTTTAAAAGATTTTCTACTTTTTACACTAAACGATATATTATAGTATACAATAAGGCTAGGTGATTTCATAATTGGACAAATCTTTTCAATCTAGTCAGAATTGATGATTTTGATGTTCATTGCTTCTGCTGAACGCGTGGTACTGTGTCTATTAATAGAACTACGTCACTAAAGTAACGGCTTGGAAATGATGTCTATAGAAATGAATAGGAAATAAGCTACAAGAGCAATTCAACTTAATTTTATACCTATTTGGCATTCGAATTGAGACAAAATGCCTCTTGATTTTGAAAGTCTACATATTAATGATTATACTTAACTGTTGAATGGACCATATCCGTTCCAACTAAGCGCAAAAATAGGATTTGAATAGCAATCCATGGCATTTTCTAGTAGACAGCAAGGAACACGGATGTTTAAATCATCGTTTTGTAATATCATTTAGTGATAGTAAGTAAGATCATGGTTAGATCTAAGAATATTTTGACTAATGAACTGATGATGAAACTTAGACAGAATTAGCCGCAAGAATAATTTCAATTCTTTTCTTGAAATATACCTCGTATTGGTAGCGGCTTTGGTCACAAAATAAGAATATTTCCTCATCCATCCTATTTTAAAACTTAGAAATAACATTTGTGAAAGATTTGTGATGTAATCTATCAAAACTCTTCTGCAGCGTGAAACTTTAATCGAAAAACATTATTCCTTTGAATATTTGTTGTAAAGCTGTAGAAATTTATGAAAGTTTTTGTAGAGTTTTGAAGTGTTAGTTTTAAAACTAGGCCTACTTAGTCTTAAATGACTTTGAAAAATAGTAAACGAATATGAATCTATTTATTCTTTAGCGAGATCGAAATCTGTGATTACATAAGACACTGTAGTATGCTTGTGGTGCTGAACTATAGGTGAACTATGGAGCAGCAGTAACAGTGCTGAGAGCTTAGCATAGTGTACTTTAAAATAGCTTCATAGCAGCGGATTGAAATCTGCATCTTCAATTTGATCGATTTAGCCTATTCAAATTACTCATTGATTCTTTGAAATAGGTTTATGCAATAGACAATAGATCCTTTTAACTCCCTGGCCAGTTTCAAAGCTGTAAAACAATCTGGCATTGAGATATAACAGAAAATACACGCAGTTTCCTCAAAATTCAACACATTTCTATAGACGCTATTTCTCAGCTCTGCCTGTAATGACGTTGCAGCGCGCACCTGCTGATTTAGCCGACGCTGAACAGTAAGCGATGTAAACAACGAAATGAGGTCAAAAATCTTGTTACAAAATCACAAATTGCGCGTTAACTAAACATTTTGGAACAGAACGGTTGAAGATGAGTGTATAGATCAATAGAATACATCATATTTTGAAATAAAAAAAAAAGTGTCAGTTACCCTTTAAAGTTGTGTTCTTCTTCTTTCTTCATTTTTATAACAAAATTTTTATTAAAATGAATCCAACGCATATAAATATTCAATGATTTATGAATTATTTCACTCACACTTTACTCACACTTTTAATGTTTAAAAATCTAACTCATACAAATATTTTTACTCGAAATATGTTTAAAATATAAACTATTTCACTCACACTTTACTCACACTTTCTTCTAGTGAGTAGAAAATGGAAAATAAATTCGAGCGTGTGAGAATTATTTTTCATTTTTATGAGTTTCGCGAGTAATTCAAGTAGAAATTGTTATTATTTTTATGTTTTTCATTTTTTACGAGCTCGACCGTTCGACCTTTGATCTGAAAGCCTATTATCCCTATTACTTCGGTTTATTCAGCCACAATCGGCGGCAGAGTAAGGAATTGCTGATCTGTGTGTGTGCGTGTGTCGGCAGCACATGAAACCAAATTTGCACCGGTACCAGATAGAAACAATATATGATATAAGAGGACTGTATTGATGTTAAATGAGATATATGGACCTTTAATAGAAACAGAAAACTTACAAAGCCTTGTATTTTAAGAATACAAACAAAATGTGCACATTACAAGTTACACTTACAACAAATTTAAAGCTCACGAAATCAAACGATTCTACACACGCGCGCGAGGCTTCCGGAACGATATTATTTAGCGAAAAGCGATTTAACGGAACTCACGATATTAACGAAACGATCAACGCAAATCAACACCAATACGATGGAACGCCATCGGTTAGCGACGAACAGAGATTACGAACGATCACGCAGCAAAAACGACATCATGCTGATCCAAACTTTCACAGATCGATCCACGATTGTACGGCTCGCATTCCGCCACGATATTTGTCTCTACCCACGAAAAAACCGAAGACCTGCCACGAGTACAAAAGGCAGCCTCTTCCGGTTACTAATAAACAATACAAATACACAATACAAATACAACAATTTTTCCCATCAAGAATTAACAGTGCGTGTGCGTGTGCGTGTGTGTATAGTGAATTCGATGTCAAGAATTAATCCTCGAAACGGTTCAATTCAAATCGAATACGTATTACATGATTTCAAAGACCGAGGACAATAACATGACACAATATGAGCGGAGTTTATCATAATGCAGTTGCAGTTCTACAGCGGACAACCGCACCACCGGCTACAGATTAACCCTGTATACATTTTGAATATACACAGTGATTATGTAAGATATTCTATATGTCCTTATTGAAATGATATCTTCAAAATGGTTGTTCAATGAAATCATGGACCAGTTTGCAATGCAAATCAAAACTACATTTGTCTCGTATTATCACTGAATTTGATGGACAAAATCTTCTATTTCTTAACTATTTCTGACGGGTTAAATGAAATATTTCTTGCAATACGATACCTGGTTGTTGACGCCTATATTCCCCATTTCGAAAATTAAAAAAAAAACAATTCTCGCTCTCGTCACTTTTGGAATAAGGCTTTTTAGTGATCTCTTTTAAAGGGACGTAAAAACAGAAGAAGACAATCTGTGCGGGCCTTACAAAGCATATATTGGCCGCTGAGCGTTAGCACTCTAGATAAAAACATCAGGAATTAACAACCTTCTTGTCGGCACTATTGTCAAATATTAATCTGAATTATTTTATGAATTGTAGGGATTCACGCCGACATTGTTATACGATCCAGATTGGGAGGGGTTTAGTGAATGGAGATATCAAGATCCAGTCACTGGATTTTGACGAATGGCTGAATCATTAGGGTTTACCGTTAAATGGTGTACATTGAGATTCGATGATTACACTTTTCCCGACCGTCGTAGTGCTAATGGTATGTTCGATTTACCGGTACTCGTTCAATAATACCGCTGCTTTTGCATATGTGACAATGTATATTTTCTAGGTTGGTTCAGCGCAGTCCTGCCTATGAAGCAAATTCCAGACTCAGGAGCGTCTGAATTGTTAGACGACGCTCTAAATCTCTACTTGGAAAGTTTACCATTGGACGAAAATGGAAAGATTCACCCTTTCAATGCAGCAGCTGCATTCAGTTCATATGGAAATCAATTAAGACATTACGCTATGCTTCCTACAGTTCGAACTTCGGTTATCGGAGTAACTCGACTATTTGCGATCTAAAGCCACATTCACACGGCAACTAGTTAGACCGGACTGAATGGGTCCGTACCTGGTCCAGTCCAAATTTAGACCGGACCATATTTTGGTGAGCGTTCACATGGCGTTTTGACACGCGTTGATAAAATCGCATGTCACCGGACCCATGAGATGTCACCATCTGCTAAGTAATTAACTGGGCCTGGATGAAGTCTTGCTTCCAGATTCCAAGTAGAGCAAGACACCAATTTGATCCTCTGTCACGTTTAGACATTTACCCGAATTCGATTTTATTCTATCACGCCGTAACTCGTAAGTTTAAACACGGTTCACAACTCGAAAGTAAAACGGATCATGATAGCGACACGAATACGAATACGCTCCAAACATTTCCATGGTAGGGGGTGGAAAGACGGTACTTAAAAATAATTACATAAACGTTAATTAAAGCGTTTAAAACTTCATAAACTGGACTCACATTCTACTGCAAAGGTCTCGACATCTACCGCAGAGATTCAGAATTACGATTTAGACCGGACCTGGTACCAATTTCTGTCCACACACACACGTAGATTCAGACTGGTCCAAAATTTGGACCAAATCTGGTTCGCTCTTTTAGAACCAAATTTAGACCGGTCTAAATTTTGTCTTGTGAACGCGCCTTATGATAAACCGAATTAGTCTTGGGTCTAACGACAACCTTTCCTGGTTATACTCCCAAATAGGCATTTGGTCGGGAGCACTCGGAGATCTTCAATGATGATGAAGAAATGCTTCGAAAATATTAACAGAAAGAAAAAGTATACAACGACAAAGAACGATATTTTATTATTTCAACAGAAAATCCGTGGACACACATTTCATGGGGTCGTGGGTGGTCGTGTACGTACGGAAGTGGATACGTAATGTCCTATCTATATGAGGTACAACCAAAAATTATCACGATTGATCAGGATTCGCAATTGAGATTCACTTGGGGTAAATTGATGAATATGTACGAACAAACTACATTTTAACAATTGACTTTACCACTATATATTTGACTACAAGTAACGTATGAATATATCTATATCGGACTATTTTACACTACTAGGCTACTATATCTGTTAGGCCACAAAGAAATACCCTAGTTTCTCATCAGATTTTTATCTGGAAAGTGACGAAGGCGGGCGAATTTTATTTTTATTCCTTTTTTCGAATAAAAAAGTTGAAATAAAAAGCTAAACCTGAGACTTATAGAACAGACGCGGGAGGGAAGCTTTTATTTTACCAATGCCAAACAAATACCATTAAATGCAAGTAGAACATATGCAAAAAAAAACTTTATTTAGAATTAAGTAGCTCCCAAAAACCTATAAAATCAAACTATATCGACTCATTTAATGGAAACTAATTTTCGCAAGTGTCACGCTTCCTCGTAATAAGGAAAATGAAACGAACCTGGCGCTGTTTTTGTCACCGTAAATGTTGATTACATGTACGTCGAGGATGAGCATATTAACGCCCGCAGATAAAAATACCACTGTCGTGGACACTATACAGCTACGCAGGCGAGCGGGTTTTAATTTTCATCAAGAAAGCGCATTTGTCTTTTTAGTCTTTATTAGGGATTTTTTCATGGCGCGGGTGGTATTTGACTTTCTTGAGAAACTAGTTTGTTTCTTCGTGTAGTCTTAGACTACCAACCGATGACTACTACGATCGTACTTAATGTGGTCGCTCACTTAACGCCATCGTGTTTCAGGGAACAAATCTGCCAAATCCAACACAAACGAAAATGCTTCCGTATAAGATGTCAATTTTGTTATAATGCGGTGTGTTCAATTGGTCCCAATAGTGGCATTTAAAGGACTTCTACTGTATATCCATACGACACTACTTTAGGTATTTGACTACATCTATATTATGAACATAAGTTTAATGAATCACATTTGACTAATGCCCTACCGTAGCAATTTGTTTCGAAGTTCGACGATAAGTAGATACTGTTTCTTTTTTAATTGTGTCTACATTTTCCGAAGCTAGCTTTCTACGAGTACATTTAAACGACTGTAAGACATCTCTAGAGAATGCTGAGCAGCAGGTTTGACTAGTTTGCCATCTAGAGGTAATACAAGTTATTAATCTGTCTTCAGTCTGGTAACCACGCCCATACCTATTAGATTACATCGTCCCGGGCATGAGACCATCGGTCAACAAGCCGACAGACGGCTTCGTCGGTACCCAGGAGTCGGTATCCCCGTAAACAGCCGTATCCGCGACATCTACGCGTTTCCTGGTCAAATATTTCGTTTGTTTCCGAGCAGAGAAAGTCTTTCGGCGCCCACGTGATGACGGGCATTCCCGCAGTTCGAAATTCTACGCCGTTCGCGAGACTGAAATCGAGTAAGATATTCAAACCGAATGTTTTTTGGCCGGTTAGATCATCATAGTTACAAACTAAGGTCGATTCGTTTAAAACGCTGTCACTCGGTTCACATTTCATGCAGAAATAATTACGGTATGTTTTCACCCGTCCACCGACTACGGCTGATATCGGGTTAAAAACCCGTCTGCATTTAGACCTTAAGTCTTGATCTGCTGACTCGTTGCAGTGTGACGTCACGGGTAGGTTACTGCGCATGCACGGCTGTAAAACCATGCGAACTTGCCTGTGATGCGCGTAAGATAAACGACAATCTTCGGCAGTCGAACCTTTGCGGTATCGTCGCTTAAAGACGCGTTGCGCACGCTCGTGATGACGTCATCGATTCGTGTGGTGTTAGTGCACTGCAGGACGAGACTAGCCGGTTTGTATCGAGTGTCGTTGAACCCGTGACACATCGCGCAATACATATTCTTAAAGGGAAGCCAGTCGTCGATGTAGACGGGAATCGTCGTAGCTAGATTACTGGACGGCGATTCGCAATAGCGACGCACGTCTGAATTTAAGTCGAAATCACTCGGGCACCGACTGATCGCTATAAAACCATTTGACTGATACGTCTCGATTCCGATTCCGTATATACAGTCGGTCCATTGAATTTGTTGTATCGTTTTGTTTCATCTCAATTCGTCCGCGTCGCTTCTTATGACGCACTTTCCAATCAGGTCACAACAGTTGTTGAACAGTGCGCAAGTACATAAATTAGCCAAACAACCCGTGACTGGACAAACTCGAACTAAATCCCCATCTTCATCTATTTGCTCTGATGCCACCTTGTAATCTCCGATCAATTGGGTGTTATTTATGTCGCCTCTTCCGGGAATTTTTCGACCAGGCATCTCACGTGTGATACTCGTTATCCCAGATTCGGGATTCGACATTCCAGATTCAGGAAAACGTTCAGGAGACGCGATGAAACGATCTGAAATAATCGGGCTATAGTTACCTTTCATATAACATATAAACATATAACGAACTCCAGTTTTCTCCCTGCCAACTACCGTCGTCATTAAATGATCCTAAACTGTACTTCAAACGCAAGTTATACACAGATAAATATGACGCCATTCAGCGCAAACAAATTTTGGGTAAATTTGCAAAATCGAACTAAAAATTCGATGAAATTACAATTTCTTGTAACCGCGTGCTCCCAAATGACGACATGTTGATTGGCATGAACCGCACGTAATAATCAGGCTTCATTAGTTACTAGGATTGTTTTCCATTTTTCTCTTCAACTTCACTTAATTTTTTAACATGACAAAAAATTCCTCCCTCAAAAGTTTCAATCTAAGGATTTGCAGCCCTAGCTTCAAAGTTAGGTTCCTTGATTTTAAGTCAATTCACCAACATATTTACTGCTCTTTATTTTTCAATTTAGGAAAAAAAATTATGTATTATTCATATTTTTCCCTGTTTCATTTCTTTCGATTTAAAACACCTCTAATAAACAATCTTTTTGGAAACTATTTTTCCTTCTTCCCTCTCATTTATAAACCTTCCAATGTGCGTTAAAGAATATTTATTCCGGTTATCAAAAAGGCTAAAACGAATCCTAAATTGACCATAAGTCCTTTCTTTACGGACGGTTTAAAAGAGTTTATACTCGTATTAGCATGAGAGAATACAATATATAAATCTTTGGATGATTAACATTTCCCTGTACGATACAAAATGATTATTGAATTAGACCAGCCGACAAGCCATTCCTATAATTGACACAACGAGAAATGACCAATTCGAAATTTTAGAACGGATCTTATTTGATCTTCGCTTGGTCCGTTCTATTTGATCACGGAATAAATCTCCAAACGAACGTTCTGTATCCAGTTCCAGAGTTCTAAAATTAATTCGACTCTTCAGTTAGAACATCGAAAATGAACTGATTTTAACTCTAAGTTAACTCTATCTCACAACTGTGGACATGTGCTCTGAATAGTTAAGTGTGAAAAGCTGCTAAATATGGTTATTTCTTCCACGTAAATAAATTAGAAAAAAAAAACATTTGTTATTATTTTGTTCTGACGTTTCGGCAGGATATTACTTCCACCCATATTCAGAGAATTCTTCGAAAGTGAGATTGTGGGTGAAATAACTACAATCCAGACCGAAAATAGACTCGAATATCTACAACCATTATAACCACGCTGTTAGTATCGAGGCTTCTATAAAAATGTACAAAGAGCAAGAGACTAAGAGAGAAAGAACAAGAGATTGCCAACGATTGGTAGAACACTATATCCGTGTTGACGCGATGAGGAGAGAATCCCACAATGATAATAAAAAGTCCGAAAATGAAACTTCGAGATAGTAGTTTATTTCAACGTTTCGACTATATCCTAATAGTCATCTTCAGGAATAAAGTTATTCCTGAAGATGACTATTAGGATATAGTCGAAACGTTGAAATAAACTACTATATCGAAGTTTCATTTTCGGACTTTTTATTATCATTGTGGGATTCTCTCCTCATCAAGAGATTGCCAAGAGAGCAAAAATATATTTTCCATTATTCTTGTTTCTCCCACAATTTCCTTTCAAGGGTGCGTTGCTTTTGGCCTTTGCTTGACGGTAGTTAAAATACCGTCTCAATTTGTGTTCTGTTTGTAAATATTGTTAACGTACTTTCTTATGAAATGAATTTAAATTAACGATTAGTTCAATTCGACTTACCGGTGCAGACGATCAGAAGAAGAAATCGACTTACGAAGGATTGGCGCCACATCTCAAACCGATGCAGAGAAAAGACACGACTGCGAATCGTAAATGAAATTGAGCTGAACGATTCTCAACTTAGATTGATCGTGTTTGGATGAAACAAGAAGCTGATTGCGTGAATCAAAAACGGTTGGTAGTTTCAATGGACGTGTGTGATTTTAATGAGCTTTTATACACAAACGTTGATATGCGCTCAATTCTAATCTATATGAACATACTTGACAGGTGTAACATTAATTCAGATAGAATTTCACAAGATTCAATAGTAAGAGCTGATCACGCACTGCGAAACCTCATTAATATTTGTATGGGTTGTGATTTACTGATACTAAATAACAGATCTCACGACGACAAAAAGTGTGGCAAATACACTTTCCGCAAGCCGAAAGGTAAAAGTGTTATTAATTATGTACTTTCAGGCTTTAAATTTGATGATCCGAACAATTTATTTTCCACGTTTACAGAAACCCGTCATATAACAAAAATATGTGAAAATAACGCAGTAGCAGGACTTGTATTGTACAGTCTACTCGGGTATGACTTGTATTTCGAGCTGTCAGATTTCATGCCAATATTTCGAATTCAATACACTTTAGAACAATCGCCTTTACTGAAAAATCGAATTAATGGCTGCCGAACAGATTTCCTAGATTCAGGCGTCTCGTGTATCAGATACATTAAACGTGAACGTCTGAATTGGGAGAACGCTGAAATTTACTGTCAACAGAAATATGGAGGACATCTTCTCAGTATCAACTCTGAACAAGAAATGATGGCCGTGAAAAAGCTGTTCGCTACAAAACTGCTTCATGAGGCATATTCACAGGCGAGGCTTATTGTGATGATTGGATTGAGATGGCAGGTAAAATACATATCAAATATTAATCATCTAATTGAGCTTTGATGATTATGATCAATGTTCTTGCCATGTTGAAAAATATTAAATTGTTCCAAAAATGGCACCGAAAAAATGAAAAATGAGTTTTCAGCAATGTTTAACAAGTGTTTGTTTATTTGTTTTTTAATTAAAGGAGTCCATTAGTTATTACTCGTGGTCTGATGGGAAACCGTTCAGTTACACAGAATGGTTTAAACCTGCTGCTGTTAATGAAACGATACCAGAAGTTATTCGAGGATTGATATCTCCGCTAAGAAAACAACCGATAAATGACGTCAATATGCCGTGTACGGCGATGATGCTGAATAATCCACGAGGATCGGCGAACTGGGTTCGATTCCCGTGTCAAATCGAGGAGACGCACACGACATTCATTTGTGAAACAGAAAGAATCGATTTTAATGCATCTTCACAAAACGATACAACAGGAATAAAGCGGAAAAGCTTTGAACGATTTAACTCCACTTGTTTAAGTGGGTGGATTCGTATAGAAGCGCATTGCTATCAGATACTTACAGACTGGCAAACACTCCATACTGAAAGTTTAACAATCCACAAAGCTAGAGAAATGTGTCTTACAATCGGTGGAGACATAGGTATAATAACATCTAGTATTGAAATTCAGTATTTGATAAATGTTTTCGACTATCAGCATCAATACGGCGCTGCGCTATACTGACTAATCATACAAGCGGAAGAATTGTGGTAATAAAACCAGTTGTAATTAGAGATTGGATAACATATTTTCAAACAGTGAAATGGTCAGTGACTGCCTTCGATAATGTCACAGATGAAGCTCATGCCGTGTTATGTACCTATAATGTAACTGGTGAAGAGTTAGCTTCTATAAGCGGTTGTAAATCGTGGCAGTTTGAATGTAACGATCAAAGATGTATCAGCGACCATCGCGCATGTGATACCAGAAACGACTGTCAACACGGTGAAGATGAACTCAATTGTACGGATATCAATTTACACAGTCAGTTCCGCTGTGACGATGGACAGGTTATATCGATTAGCAGTTTCTGTGACTTTATGAGAGATTGCATCGATGGCTCGGATGAGAACTCGTGCTATCATATTTCATGTTCCTCTGATCAATTTAAGTGTAACGACGGACAATGTGTGGGTAAATATAAACGATGCGATGGACTGGTTGATGGTCGAGATAAATCCGATGAGATCGGCTGCTCTTCGGACGAATGTAACGGGTTATTGTGCGTAAATGGCGAATGTATCAGTTCTCTGTTGTATCGAGATGGTGTTGTAGATTGTGGCGGTGACCTCGAAGAAGACGAAATAGTAACGACCAATGTAACAATCAAACCACAAATTCACTGCACTACAGAGAACTACTGCACGACCAATTTCACTTCACTGTGTACAGAATCGGATAAACAAAGATGTTCATTCGATTCTCCTCATTGTTACGCGAGAAGAGATAGATGTATTTTAGAAAGAATGCCGACAGGTTTTCCTGTTTGTAGAAGACTCGAACATTTACTGAATTGTAATGAGTTTGAATGTCCAGCTGGTATAGTGAAATGTCCATCGTCTTACTGTATACCGATTAGACACGTGTGCGATGGTCGATCAGATTGTCCCAATTCAGAAGATGAATTCAATTGCGAAACGTTTTCGTGTCCGGGAATGTTTAAATGGGGTGACGAACATCGATGTATTCCTCAGTCGGAAGTTTGCGATGGCGTCGTGAATTGTAAACATAACTCGGATGACGAGGCTTACTGCGACGTCACGTGTCCTAACTATTGTAAATGTCAAGGTCGTTTCATCGATTGTGAAAATACTTTTTTATCGGATATTTCTCGAATTTTTGCCGCGTCGACTCGAATTTTGATTTTATCGAATAACCGAGTTAGATTCAATGAATCGACATTTTCCTCTTTTCTGTACCTTTTCTTACTCAATATTTCCCGTAATGATTTATCTGACATTGTCTCCAACGCGTTTTCTAATCTACGCAATCTAAATACATTAGATCTGTCGTATAATCGCCTAGTATCACTACACGCTGATACATTCACTGGTTTAAACAGTTTGAAACAACTTTTACTCGCCGGAAATCCGCTGAGATATTTGAACGATGGAAGCTTCAATGGTTTGACGTCACTTCCGGTTATGGATCTCCGTGAACTCTCTATATCGATTCTTACTCGTAACGTATTCCGAGGTTTACCAGCGCTGAAATATTTGAATATCAGCAGTAACGTAATCGAATCAATATCCAGATACGCGTTTACTGGGTTGAGGTCACTGGGAGTTCTAGATTTCACTAACAATTCTCGGATCATTACTACGGAAAATAATATCTTCGATAATCTGACGTCTTTATATTTTCTCGCTTCGGAAGCGTATAAATTCTGTTGTATGGCGCCGAATATTGACCGGTGTCTCCCGGATCCTGACCGATTCTCATCGTGTTCAGACCTCATTGAGAACACTGTCCTCACAGCTGTTATCTGGATCATCGCTTGTTTTACTTGCGCTTCCAATATTACCGTTATCTTATTTCGTTTTAGGTCGATTCGAGTTTCGTCAGAAACGCAAAATAGATCGTCGGATATCCTCATCATTTATATCGCGCTTTGTGATTTGCTGATGTCTGTTTATCTGTTTCTGATCGCTGCAACTGATCACGTTTATAAAGGTGTTTATTTTCTGAATTCTGAAATTTGGACTCGTAGTTCATTATGCGGTGTCGCCGGAATTGTGGTGACGATATCTTGCGAAGGCTCTTTAACATTTCTCCTTCTCCTCACGCGTTTCAGATATTCGAATATAATCGACCCATTTTCCGGTAACCCGGTTTTATCCTCAAATATCATTTCGATTCTATCTTGTTTATGCTGGATATTTCTGAGTTTAATCGCCTTTCTGCCGCTGTCTCGGTCGTCGTATTTCGGTGATAATTTTTATGGTAGTACGGGTATCTGTTTACCTATGAATTTAATATCTATAAATGTCAATGGTTGGCAATATTCGTTCGCTATATTCGCTGTATTAAACGCGATCATTCTCACTCTGATAATGATGTCGTACGCGCAGATGTACAAGTATGTATCCGGAAGCAGGTCCGGTTCGGGTAGAGCCGATCCTACAGAACTCGTTCTAGCTCGACGCAGTTTAGTCATCAATTTGTGTAATTTATTTTGCTGGTTACCGTTGATAATCGTTCAGTTTTGCGCCGTTCTTTCGGTCGAGATACCGAACCAGGTTGCCGCTTGGCTGGCCGTTCTTTTCTTGCCGATAAACTCAACTCTGAACCCGCTTCTTTACACTATTCTAACTATCGATATGAAATCCATACGAGCTCGAAATAAACGCAGAAAACGACAACCAATAAAATGATGATAGTATTGATGAATGATTATAACTTATTTCCTCTACAATGTAGCTTAAAAGATAACCGCTTCACTTAACAAAAATCACGTTCAGATATAACACATAATACGATATTTCAAAATATCAGGATGAACCACAGTTCAGACAGCGCCTACCAAACAGGACTTCTTTTATCGCGTACCCCGAGATTGCAGACCATCGTCACCCGGCTTATCCGGTGTGAATATATTGAAATTATCCGATTTGGGATGAAATTCTCGGTTCGTAATGACTGATAAATCTTTATATCCGAACTCGTTATAACAAGGTTAAAAAAACGTACAATTACTATAGCCGCCATTTTGTTAGGGCACTTTTGTCCTGTATCACGTTTCTTTGGTCCATTGATGGAAGTTGACAGTTTTAACAACATTTAAACCGTATGAATCTATAGTTTTCAAGGATGCAAAAAACATCTCTCAAATTTGCCACTGTAATGGGACATGGGAGCGATATGAAAATCTGTGTTCAGTTTAAAGCGCGCATAAAAATCCAGGGTGCTTAACTGCATTATTTTCAGAAATGATTTTCTGATTGTCAGTATGATGAAAATAACTTTGAATTCGATAAAAGTCAATTTTCAAATTGCACCTTTAACATTCGAAGTTGCAACAAAAATTTTGATTCTTTCACTGACTACATCAATTGTATAAAATCCGATTTTTCTATCATAGAACTTACTGAGACTTGGAGTAATGATAATGCCCATAACAATAATCTCCTGACTACAATAGTATTTTCAAAAGCCACTCGAATGATGTAAAGGGCGGTGGCATTGCCCTTTATTTCTAAGATGATTACGATCATCTATAATACGGCCAGATATTTCCGGTAAGAATGAGCAACTGCAAAGTCGTTAATTGCAGATAGTTCACTTTTCAGCAGTTAAGATATCATCACATTAATATAATAAAATAGTTCTTAAATAATTATCTTTATCAGTTTTTCAGTATGTTTAGTCCTCTTGGAAAATTGGAAGTTGATATTCTAAAAATGGGATTCGAACATACAAGCTCGAGTGCCGGCTTAGCAACTTTTAACTATACTTACATTCTTTACCTATTATTTTTCCCGTTAAAACACTAATACTAAACCTAAGCCTACTCGAACCCTAACCTAACTCTGACCCTTTGGACCCTAGTATAAACCTCATGCCCTTATGCTCCGTACTCTCTATAGATGGAATAACAACTATCAAAAAAGCCGCCATTTTCTATCGACAATCAAAATAGGGATCGTCTGATAGTCGTGGTGTTTATTACTGTGCATGCGCTGGTCTCTTGTGAAAAATAACTTTGCAGTGCGGTAACCCAGTGCCACTAGCGACACCTGGAGGATTATCTCTGAATCCTGGCTTGCCGCAGTAGCGTTGTCGGTTTACCACTGGACGGAGGACGTTTCTAAATTGTATGTATAAATATATAAATATAGAACAGCCTATGCACTGAATATCGAATGAGATTTTTAATCTCGTTAATCATTACTCGGTTTCGTAGATTATCGAATTTAATTTTTAGTGAGCGCCGTGTAGTCTGACTCATCCTCTCTACCGCTCTCTCTCTCTCACTCACACGGAGACGCCCAACATTAATTGGATTAAAATCTATTCGCTGTGTTTAGAGTTAAACTGATCGAGGAGAATGTCAACATGACGCGCAGTCTCTTAACGTTATTACTCATTCTGCTAATGAAATTGTCGTCGGTTCAGACGACTGATCGGATCTCTACCGATCAACCGTCTGTAACTGTCAGTTCACGGTGTAACAACACGTGGTTTTCACTCGATTCTACGTCCGGTTACATCGTTTCACCGAATTATCCGTCGTTTACGCGCGGTGTTGAATGTCGTTGGTTCGTCAACAGTTCTTTACCGGGTACCTTTCGCGTCCAAGTTTACTACGACATCGAGCCTTCGATATTCTGTAGAGATAACTATCTTCACATCAGCGATTCTGATAACTTACTGTGCGGTGATGGAAAACAATTAGATATTTACCGCAGTTATTCATTAACGTTGATGTTTAAGAGTGATGTAAATGATGTTGTGAAAGGAAGTCGAGTTTATGTTTTTTATCGTTTGGAGGAAAATCATCTAAAAACTGTTCACGACTGTCCCTCAAATAGGATAAAACAATCACAAACTTTTGAAACTGGTTACAAATTTGCCATCGGCATGAATAGAATATGTCATTTCCTGCAGCTCGAGTGGTCCGGGTTACCAGAGGGTTTCGGCATGAATCTGACTTTTGAGAAAATAAACTTAAGTTTAGAACAACCAGGTTTAGATTTGACCGTTCAAATTTATGACGGATGGAACACAAGTGAACCTATAACGAATATACGGGAACAAACCGGACATCCGCCCATCTCTATTTACACGAAAAGTAACAGAGCTGTCGTCACTTTTTCAATGAAACAGGCCGGATTAAATCTCAAAACTAATCTATTTGTAAAACTGTATAGAATATCAGATTGGAATATTTCGAAACCATCGATTCCGATCTGTAAAAACAAATCCGGAGTGCTCATTCCTGGTGATAGGCCGCACGTAATAACTCAGTCTAAACGCTTATACTGCTGGTCTATCACAGCTGAAATACTGCAGTACGTCGTCTTCAACTGGTCACGTGATCTCGTCACTTCCGGTGACGTCATCGGTGTTTATAAACTGGAAGGTTTAACGGTTGTCGGAACTGATATTTTACTCGGCGAAAACTACCTGGAATCGTTAGGCGTAAAATCTGACGGATTTCTCGTGATATTGTGTTTACTGTTATCAGAGAATCTTTTCGGAAAATCGTTGAGGAATTTAACATCGATCGAATACAAAATAGAATCATTGAAGGAAACAGACGTCAAAATGGAAGATGAAAAAGTGAGTTGAAACAGCATGAAAATATATTTTAAATTTTTTATATTGTTTTGAAATTGTTTGACAACGATGAAATAATGTGTAAAATTCACATGAATCGTAATTTTTTGAAATCAAACCTGAACGAACATAAGCCATTGACCCTTTAACGACAGAGTCGCAATATTTTCCGGTTAAGGGGCAAACGAAAAATAAGACATGAATGATAATTGAAAACCGATGATTTACTCTATGTTTGCATCTATTGTAGGTTCGAAATGCTCATTCAGTGTACTATCACAGTCTGTTCCCCCGTTATCCGAAACAGAAGTTACAATATCGTATCAGTAGATTTGCACTCAGCTCGAAAATCGACATCTATGAGTATAGATTAGGAACTCAGGAATTAAAACTAACAGTTTTATCAGAGAAATGTGAGAGAGCTGGTTTTTATATATTTGATGGTAGTAATTTCACAGCTAGACGCTATGGTCCGTATTGTCCTGCTGGTGGTTTGGGAAACTACGGTCGATCTGTCGTCAGCCTGATTACATCAGGTGGACCGGTTACTGTAGTAGCATACGCTTACAACGTGGGTGATAACCTAGTAACTGGTGGACTCAAGTTTGTCCCTACTGACTGTGACGGGTATGTTCTACAGGAAGGAGAACGTCAAATCACTATGACGTCATACTGTCTTGTGATTACACCTGCAAATCGACGTCTACCGATAGAAAACATAGATGTATTATCAGAACACGAATATCAAATTAACAGATGTTATCGTGGAGCTACGAATCCCTGTTCAGTGATAAGTCTCACTAGTCACGTGTTAAATACCAGTCTCGTATTAAACCATGTGAAATTGTTACTCACTAAATATGAATTCTGGAGGACACCACTAATGATTGTATTACGACGTAAATGTCAGAAATTAAAACAAAGTCAACTGAATCCAGGTTTTATTGGTGGAAACACAAAGAACGCTGTAGATTGTGGACTCGTGCTGTCACCGAACTTCCCTGGATTATCAACCTCATCAACTGTTAAGGTGTTTGGGTCCGCTGGACCGTTAGAGGCTGGGCAACACAGCCAGTTCCACGAGGGTGTAGCAATATGTACACATTAGTATGTAGTTTAAATATCCACAGTAGAAAAAGTTGTATTTAGGTCCGTAAGACTGTTAGAGGCTGGGTGATGCAGCCAGTTCACGAGGGTGTAGCAATGTAACAATTATATCATTCACAGTAGAAATAAAAACGAGTAATTCATATTGAGAATGTGAGGAACACATTGTGTTGTTTCTTTTATATATAGTAAACCGGCGTCGGTGTATGACTGTATTATATTGCAAGTTATTGCAAATAGTACTGATAGCCTAATCAGATAGATGGCGTGTGTATCAGCAACACATTCGAGGCCTTACGGTGGCGGGTAGTGGTGAGAACCGATATGGATGTTAGATTTTTGCAAAGGTGGGACGGGCTTTCCTCGTCTCGTGTGGAGAGTACTTTCCGTCCTGTCAAAACAGGGTCCGTTGGTGTTGCGAGGGTAATCGCACCGATCATCTGTCGGCGTATGTATCAACTACGTCTATATTTCAATCTGTTGGATTGAGGAGGTTCTTAAAATCATCGATCTGATGTGATCTGAAGCGATTTTTTGTGTGACCGCCGGGCGGTATCGATTCGACCAGGTATTCCTTGGTTGTCGAATATTGATATAGCGTTATGTTGATAAAACGACACGTCGGGAGTAAATTGACTGCCCTTAGCATCAGTCCGAGCGGCTGTATATCGAGTCCTGAGAGTGTCTATACATGAGCGGAACGGAAACTGATTTAAACGGTTTTCACCTTATTTTGCATAAATCTTGATTGAAGGATTCGTATGAAGCACATAAAACCGACTATTATTACGGTATTGAGGTTGAGATGGTGGTGTGCCTTACACACATCTCGCGCGGACTAGAATGTCTCAAAGATTTTTGCCGCGTGTAAATAGTATTCTAGGAGGTTCCTTGAATATTATTCTCAGAGTCGCGTTCGATTGGATTATCTTCCAGTGTTTTGTAAGCGACTGACGGATATTATCCGTGTTCGGATGGTATTTGGTGATCAGTGAGATTGAATCAAATGAGCGCTTTTTTGTGCGCGTGTGTAAGAGATCCGTACGATATCGTTGGTCCGCTTTGTAGATTTGAGCGCGGATTTCGCGAGCACTATAGCCTCGGGCCCGGAGGTAACCCTGTAGTTTTTTACATTGTGAGCGGTATTCGCTTTCGTCCGAGCAGATTTTCTTAAATCTGAGAGCCTGTGCGTATGCAATGTTGTTGCTGCAGTGAGGCGGGTGACACGATTCTTTGTGTAGGAGCGAGTGTGCGTCCGTGGGTTTTGTGTACACCCTTGTTGAGAGTTTACCTGAGTTCTCAAAATCTTTCCCTTTGTAGACTTCAACGTCTAGGAAGGGTACCTTCTCCCTTGATTGTGTCAGTTCGTATTGGATGGTACGGTGTGATTGGTTCATATGTTCGAAAAATTCGAGTAGTTTATCTTCACCGTGGGTCCAGATTGAGAATATATCATCTATATATCTCCAATATAACATGGGTATAGTATTGTTCGGTGCCGAGCGGAGACATTTAGTCTCGAGATAATGCATGAATATGATCGCTAGACTCGGGCTGACTGTTGAACCCATGGCGCAACCCTCTATTTGAAGGCGGTGTTCGTTTTTCCCGAAAGAGAATTCATTTCTCTTCAGTATGAGATTCAGGAATTGAACGAAGCGTCTTTTGTCTGGACGGCGAACTGCGTATTGTAGCGGGAAGTCATCTAGACTTCTTAAGATGCTACTGATGGCTTCTCCGTGAGGGATGTTGGTGTATAGACTTTTGACATCCATTGTCACCAATATCGCATCTTTGCGGAGGGGAGGGAGGGAATTGATTTTGTTGAGAAAGTCATTGGTATCTTGGATGTATGTTGATACTCGACTCGCGATTGGTCTCAGAAAATAGTCCAGATATTTGGATATCTTTTCCGTGGGGCCATTGTTGCCGCTTAGGATCGGTCTCCCCGGGTTGTTGACCTTGTGAATTTTCGGTAGAAGGTAGAATTCGGGGATTTTGATATCAGATCCCGGTGTTAGATATAGCCATGTAACATGGTCTATTTCTTGGTTGTTTTTCATATCGTCTATGATTCTTTTTATTTCACTTGTGACTAAAGTAGTGTCGGGTGGAGCGATTGACCGGTAGCTGTTGGTGTCATTTAGCTGTCTCAGAGCTTCTTTTTTGTAAGAGTCTTTGCTCATGATAGCTATGGCTCCCCCTTTGTCACAGGGTTTTACAATGAGATCTTTATTCCGATTTAGTTCGTTGATCGCTTTCATCTCGTTTCTCGATAAATTGGATTTGAATTTTTGCGTGAGATTGAGTTTTTTTGAGCTCTGTACGCGTTAGTTCAATATAACGTTCGAGCCGGCGATCGCCTGATGTAAGCGGATTGAATTGGCTTATCCCTTTGAAGGGGTGCAGTGAGTTTTTCTCACGGTTAAAAAATATATATTTCAACCTAAGGCGGCGGAAGAAAGCTTCGGCGGCCGTGAGAAGTTCGTCCTTCTGTGTCGGTGCATTATTGGGTACGAATTTCAGACCCTTGCTTAATGCATTAATGGTGGTTTTGCTAACCACGTGGTCTGATAGGTTGACCACAAATCTGTTGTGCTGGGAGGCAGTTGTAGCGGAGGGTTTACCTCGGCTGATGCGTGACCCAGTTGAGTGGTTTTTCCACTGGTTGTTTTTCCTCCTACCCATAAGGGGAGTAAGATTGGAATGTGAGTGCGTGATACTGTGAGCAGAGTTCCGCGTGTGTCGTCTGGTTAGATACACTGCTAGATTAGCCGAGTAGATCGGTATTAAACAGCTGTAGAGCAAAAGGGTTTAGCTGTTAGTGGCTCTATGAGTGTAATCAATAGGTGGATAATCGACCTAGTCGTGTGATTAACACTGTTCTCTGTATGCGGGCGTGTTTTGTATACATATAATGTATAATGCACGATGGCGGCTCGTGTGTATTCGTTCTGATGGAAGAATAAATAAATAGAAATAAAAAATGAATTCCCATTAAACTATGAATACATGTATATGAGCCTTGTTTTTAGACACGCGGACGGTTAACGTCGGAGTGCGGTTCAAGGGAACGACTGTTCAGATAGAAATCTATTGCAAACATTTGAATGGGTTTGCGTCGGACTGAGATGGACTAAGTCTGTCTTAGACATAGGGGTAGTCCTGATAAGGACTGTTGAGAGAGTGTGTGTTGTTGTGAGAGAGAAAATGGATTATTCTCTTCTCGGTCGCTTGCCCCGGTAGTTAGAGCGGCCGCCGGATTGGTGACGTCCCCTACTCGGGTGACGTTTCTTCGGTGCCGCCGTAGGGTCCTCTTCGTTCACCATTGGTGTCGGTTGAGCCGGAGCTGATTTCGGTGTGACCGCGCTAGCTTCTGCTTCTTTGAGCTGGGCTTCTGAGGCGCCTGGTAACTTTAAGATCTCAGCTGCGATCGCCTCTGCTTTGAGGCGGTTTTGGTCGGCCATCGCTTCGTGGTGGCGGGCCGAAATCTTCATCAGATCTAGACTCGTCTGGTGGAGTCTGCGAATCCAGTCTTTTGTAACGTCTGGATTCCTGTCTGCTTCCATCAGTCTGATGGGTAAGTGGATTTTGAAGTGTTTCGGCACTTCGCCAGCGACCAAACCGATTCTAAGTAGCGAGCCGTGATGTTGGTGTTGCAGTACCCTCCGTCTCGAGTCTTCATACATCTTAAGAGCCGAATAGTGTTCGGGTCTTGTTGAGTTGGTCTCGGTAGACGGGTGCGGCGGTTCCGATGGCGGCGTCGCGGTAGCGTTGGTTGAGTCCAGGTCTCTCATCATCTCGTCGATTTCGGTTTCTGTGAACATGTCGTCAAGAGCCATAATACTGATACAGAGCGAGTCAATGTAGTGCAGTTAGTGATCAGTTAGTGAATAGCTAACTATTTATACTCTCTGGGTGCTCCCGCAGGGCACCAATCGGAGAGTTTGTTGTTTCACAGGCTAATTATCACTGTTACGCGCTGATTGGCTAGAAAATCATTGAGTCACTTGACGTCGTGTAGTACACATCCGGTGGTGTGTTGTGTGTATATATTGTGATTTGCTAATTGCGTGATCGTTCTTCTGTGTATTTATCAGGTTTTCCACTCCTTCAGTGTATGAGGGGGTGATTCTGTGTATAAATTGTGTGGACCGTGATGTTCACGGCAAGTTCTGTTACCCACACGGGATCGTTCGAGTTAGCGATCTACTGGTATTCCTCAAGTAATTCCGTGCCGTAGCAGGGACCAGTTAACCGTATGGTTGGTTGTAAATAGAACCGATATTGCTATTCTGCTACCGATGTGGGTGGCTGGACACACCGTCTATGTTGGCCATTTTCACGTTGAAACAACGGCTTCTACCCGGGGGTAGGAAAAAGAAGACATGTTAAGGTGTTTGGGTCCGCTGGACCGTTAGAGGCTGGGCAACACAGCCAGTTCCACGAGGGTGTAGCAATATGTACACATTAGTATGTAGTTTAAATATCCACAGTAGAAAAAGTTGTATTTAGGTCCGTAAGACTGTTAGAGGCTGGGTGATGCAGCCAGTTCACGAGGGTGTAGCAATGTAACAATTATATCATTCACAGTAGAAATAAAAACGAGTAATTCATATTGAGAATGTGAGGAACACATTGTGTTGTTTCTTTTATATATAGTAAACCGGCGTCGGTGTATGACTGTATTATATTGCAAGTTATTGCAAATAGTACTGATAGCCTAATCAGATAGATGGCGTGTGTATCAGCAACACATTCGAGGCCTTACGGTGGCGGGTAGTGGTGAGAACCGATATGGATGTTAGATTTTTGCAAAGGTGGGACGGGCTTTCCTCGTCTCGTGTGGAGAGTACTTTCCGTCCTGTCAAAACAGGGTCCGTTGGTGTTGCGAGGGTAATCGCACCGATCATCTGTCGGCGTATGTATCAACTACGTCTATATTTCAATCTGTTGGATTGAGGAGGTTCTTAAAATCATCGATCTGATGTGATCTGAAGCGATTTTTTGTGTGACCGCCGGGCGGTATCGATTCGACCAGGTATTCCTTGGTTGTCGAATATTGATATAGCGTTATGTTGATAAAACGACACGTCGGGAGTAAATTGACTGCCCTTAGCATCAGTCCGAGCGGCTGTATATCGAGTCCTGAGAGTGTCTATACATGAGCGGAACGGAAACTGATTTCGTGGAACTGGCTGTGTTGCCCAGCCTCTAACGGTCCAGCGGACCCAAACACCTTAACATGTATTCTTTATTTTCTCTTATCCTACTGACAAAAATATAAATCATTACATCAGATTCCTGTTTAAATTTATCGGACAAACATCATGCTCCGAATCAATTGGTACCCGCTCAAGGGGATCAATAGTACTAACACAAATTATCAAAACATTCGAGGATCCGAACAATTTATTTTCCACCTTCACAGAAACCCGTCATACAACAACAATATGTGAAAATAACGCAGTAGCAGGACTTGTATTGTACAGTCTACTCGGGTATGACTTGTATTTTGAGTTGTCACAGTTCATGCCAATATTTCGAATTCAATACACTTTAGAACAATCGCCTTTACTGAAACACCGAATTAATGGCTGCCGATCAGACTTTATAGATTCAGGCGTTTCGTGTATTAGATACATCAAACGTGAACGTCTGAATTGGGAGAACGCTGAAATTTACTGTCAACAGAAATATGGAGGACATTTTCTCAGTATCAACTCTCAACGTGAAATGATGGCCGTGAAAAAGCTGTTCGCTACAAAACTGCTTTCTGAGGCATATTCACAGGCGGCGCTTATTGTGATGATTGGATTGAGATGGCAGGTAAAATACATATCAAATATTAATCATTTAATTGAGCTTTGATGATAATGATCTATGTTCTTGTCATGTGTAAAGATATGAAGTTATTCCAAAAATGATTAGAACACAGAAAACAATCCAAAAAGAGTTTTCTGCAATGTTGTATAACAAATATTTGTTTTTTGTTTTAAAGGAGTCCAGTGATTATTATTCGTGGTCTGATGGGAAACCGTTCAGTTACACAGAATGGTTTAAACCTGCTGCTGTTAATGAAACGATACCAGAAGTTATTCGGGGATTGATATCTCCGTTAAGAAAACAACCGATAAATGACGTCAATATGCCGTGTACGGCGATGATATTGAATAATCCACGAGGATCGGCGAACTGGGTTCGATTCCCGTGTCAAATCGAGGAGACACATACGACATTCATTTGTGAAACAGAAAGAAACGATTTTAATGCATCTTCACAAAACGAAACAACTGAAATAACGCGGAACAACTCTGAACGATTTAAATCCACGTGTCTAAAGAGGATGGATTCATATAGAAGCGCATTGCTATCAGATACTTACCGCCTGGAAAACGCTTTATACTGAAAGTTTAACAATCCAGACAGCCAGAGAAATGTGTCTCACAATCGTCGGAGACATAGGTATAATAACATCTGATATTGAAATTCAGCATTTGATAAATGTTTTCCACTATGAGCATCAATATGGCGCTATACTGACTAATCATACAAGCGGAAGAATTATGGCAATAAAACCAGTTGTAATTAGAGATTGGATAACATATTTTCAAACAGTGAAATGGTCAATGACTGCCTTCGATAATGTCACAGATGAAGCTCATTCCGTGCTGTGTTCCTATGATGTAACTGGTGAAGAGTTAGCTTCTATAAGCGGTTGTAAATCGTGGCAGTTTGAATGTAACGATCAAAGATGTATCAGCGACCATCGCGTATGCGATACCAGAAACGACTATCAACACGGTGAAGATGAACTCGATTGTACGGATATCAATTTACACAGTCAGTTCCGCTGTAACGATGGACACGTTATATCGATTAGCGGTTTCTGTAACTTTATGAGAGATTGCGTCGATGGCTCGGATGAGAACTCGTGCTATCATATTTCATGTTCCTCTGATCAATTTAAGTGTAACGACGGACAATGTGTGGGTAAATATAAACGATGTGATGGACTGGTTGATTGTCGAGATAAATCCGATGAGATCGACTGCTCTTCGGACGAATGTAACGGGTTTTTGTGCGTAAATGGCGAATGTATCAGTTCTCTGTTGTATCGGGATGGTGTTGTAGATTGTGGCGGGGACCTCGAAGAAGATGAAATAGTAACGACCGATATAACAATCAAACCACAAATTCACTGCACTACAGAGAACTACTGCACGACCAATTTCACTTCACTCTGTACCGAATCGGATAAACAGAGATGTTCATTCGATTCTCCTCATTGTTACGCGAGAAGAGATAGATGTATTTTAGAAAGAATGCCGACAGGTTTTCCTGTTTGTAGAAGACTCGAACATTTACTGAATTGTAATGAGTTTGAATGTCCAGCTGGTACAGTGAAATGTCCATCGTCTTACTGTATACCGATTAGACACGTGTGCGATGGTCGATCAGATTGTCACAATTCAGAAGATGAATTTAATTGCGAAACGTTTTCGTGTCCGGGAATGTTTAAATGCGCTGACGAACATCGATGTATTCCTCAGTCGGAAGTTTGCGATGGCGTCGTTAATTGTAAACATAACTCGGATGACGAGGCTTACTGCGACGTCACGTGTCCTAACTATTGTAAATGTCAAGGTCGTTTCATCGATTGTGAAAATACTTTATTATCGGATATTTCTGGAATTTTTGCCGCGTCGACTCGAGTTTTGATTTTATCGAATAACCGAGTTAGATTTAATGAATCGACATTTTCCTCTTTTCTGTACCTTTTCTTACTCAATATTTCCCGTAATCATTTATCTGACATTGTCTCCAACGCGTTTTCTAATCTACGCAATCTAAATACATTAGATCTGTCGTATAATCGCCTAGTATCACTACACGCTGATACATTCACTGGTTTAAACAGTTTGAAACAACTATTACTCGCCGGAAATCCGCTGAGATATTTGAACGATGGAAGCTTCGATGGTTTGACGTCACTTCCGGTTATGGATCTCCGTGAACTCTCTATATCGATTCTTACTCGTAACGTATTCCGAGGTTTACCAGCGCTGAAATATTTGAATATCAGCAGTAACGCAATCAGATCAATATCCAGATACGCGTTTACGGGGTTGAGTTCACTGGGAGTTCTAGATTTCACCAACAATTCTCGGATCATTTCTACGGAAAATTATATCTTTGATAATCTGACGTCTTTATATTTTCTCGCTACGGACGCGTATAAATTCTGTTGTATGGCACCGAATATTGACCGGTGTCTCCCGGATCCTGATCAATTCTCATCGTGTTCAGACCTCATTGAGAACACTGTCCTCACAGCTGTTATCTGGATCATCGCTTGTTTTACATTCGTTTCCAATATTGTTGTTATTATATTTCGTTTTAGGTCGATTCGAGTTTCGTCAGAAACGCAAAATAAATCGTCGGATATCCTCATCATTAATATCGCGCTTTGTGATTTCCTGATGTCTGTTTATCTGTTTCTGATCGCTGCAACTGATCACGTTTATAAAGGTGTTTATTTTCTGAATTCTGAAACTTGGACTCGTAGTTCATTATGCGGAGTCGCCGGAATTGTGGTGACGATATCTTGCGAAGGCTCTTTAACATTTCTCCTTCTCCTCACGCGTTTCAGATATTCGAATATAATCGACCCATTTTCCGGTAACCCGGTTTTATCCTCAAATATCATTTCGATTCTATCTTGTTTATGCTGGATATTTCTGAGTTTAATCGCCTTTCTGCCGCTGTCTCGGTCGTCGTATTTCGGTGATGATTTTTACGGTAGTACGGGTATCTGTTTACCTATGAATTTAGTTTCTATAAATGTCAATGGTTGGCAATATTCGTTCGCTATATTCGCTGTATTAAACGCGATCATTCTCACTCTGATAATGATGTCGTACGCGCAGATGTACAAGTATGTATCCGGAAGCAGATCCGGTTCGGGTAGAGCCGATCCTACAGAACTCGTTCTAGCTCGACGCAGTTTAGTCATCAATTTGTGTAATTTATTTTGCTGGCTACCGTTGATAATCGTTCAGTTTTGCGCCGTATTTTTGGTCGAGATACCGAACCAGGTTGCCGCTTGGCTTGCCGTTCTTTTCTTGCCGATAAACTCAACTCTGAATCCGCTTCTTTACACTATTCTAACTATCGATATGAAATCCATACGAGCTCGAAATAAACGGAGAAAACGACAACCAATAAAATGATGATGATACTGATATGATAATCACTACCGGGTATTTCCTTTTTAGGATAATCTCTACATCATTTTAGGATAATCTCTATACTATGATGATAATAATGATAAATAATGATTATTTATTTCCTCTATAGTGCAGCGTTAAGGATAATCACTCTACTTAATACAAAAGTTACGATAAGAAATTACACATAAAACGATATTTGAAAATATGAATACATTTCGTCGACCCACAGTAAAGACTGCGCCGACCGCGGAGCCAATAAAGAAGTTTCCAGTTTCTAAGCGCAATTTTGTGGCGGTCCCTCGAGGTTTCTCGAGGCTTCTGATTATCTCCTAACCCGTGATTGTATACCATCGTCCACCCGACTTCGCTCTACCTCTGAGAAAATATATTCTTTTCCCATTATGAATTAATTTTTTCAATTATCAATAATTAGACACTGGTGAGATTATACTGAATTTATTTTAGAACTTAGAATTTCATTTCATTTATTTTTCATTTCATTTATTTTACAAACCTATGATGATTTATAATACAAGGACAACAGGTTATAACGTTATAACATACGTTTGTCAGGGGATTCAAAAAATCCGATAGGATTGTCCAGTTGAATCCCCGAACATAAAAAAATTAAACAGTTGTTCACCAAGTAAATAAGGTAAGAAATATACATCTTTACGTATGTGAGTTTACAAGTATATATAGTGGCGATGGTGACATAAAGTGATTACACCCTATTACAATGATTAGAGAACACAGAAGGCAACGCAGAAGAGTAATTATAGTACATCAATATTGAGACAAGAGGAGGCGCTTATAGTGAAATTTGAAAGATTGAACAGAGGACTTATTCCTTATATCAAGTGGAATATTGTTCCAAGTTTTTGGACCTATGATACTAATAGAGAACGATCGCTTAGTAGTACGAGAAAATGGAACACTCAAATCATTACGGCTCCTTAATACTCTAGCTTGGTTTGAGAACCTGAAGTTACAAATATAATTAAAATTATTTGGTAAATGATTATTAACGAGTTTATACATAAAGATAGCTACCTGTACTTATCATATCAATTGAATTAAGTATTTTACCTTTTTTTAAGTAAAGGGGCAGTGTGAGCAAGATACGGAGCATTAAAAATGAGACGAACTGTCCGCTTAAGCAAAGTACTTAGATGATGTAGCCGTATAGAATAGTTGGCACCCCATAAGGTAAAACTAGAGAATTAAAAATGGTAGGGAGAATATAAGCTGGTAAGGATTTACGTACTTTATATAAGATGCCAATAGCACGCGATACTTTGTTGGACGTCATTTTAATATGGGGAGCCCAAGTAAGATTGTCATCCACTATAACACCAAGAAACTTGGATTCTTGACACCTTACAAGGGTGACATTATCAATTTTGATACGAAAATCATGAGGAACACGGATATTGCCGAAAATTACATAATTAGTTTTACTTATATTAAGAGATAACTTGTTAGCTCTAAACCACATGACTAGGTTTCTCAATTCGGAATTAATGATGGCATTTAATCAAATTGGGTCCTTATCACTAAAAAAGATAGTTGTGTCGTCTGCAAATAGAATAAAGTTGAGTAGATGAGATGTACGGATAATGTCATTAATGTAAAGTATGAACAGTAGCGGACCAAGAATAGAACCTTGAGGCACTCCGCAATTTATTGGAAGTGTTATTGAAGAACAACTATCATAAGAGACAAACTGATATCGATTAGATAGATAATTACTAAACCAGGCCAACGCAATCCCGCGTATACCGTATCGTATCAGCTTATCTAAAAGTATGGAGTTGTCAATAGTGTCAAAGGCCTTTGACAAATCTATGAAAATACTCACTGTTAGATAACCGTCTTCTGTAAGTTTCGAAATGCGATCAGCGAAATCGAGTAATGCCATTTCTGTGGAACGGTTCTTACGAAAGCCATATTGGTTTGGACAAAGAATTCTATTTTTATCAATATGCGAGATAAGACGGCAATGGGTTAGGCGTTCAAGAATTTTAGAGAAACATGGCAGAACAGAAATTGGTCGGTAATTAGTAATATTATCAGTAGCTCCGGAGTTAAATAAAGGCGCAACCCTGGCTATCTTAAGTGCATCTGGAACTATACCTGTAATATAAGACCTATTAAATATATGCAGTAGTGGAGACACGATTTCATTAATTGAGCATTTAATAATTTTAGGTTTTATATCATCAGGACCAGCTCCTTTGTCAGCATCTAAAGAGTTTACAATAGCAAAAATGTCTTCTTGAATAATCGGCCTGAAAAATAAACTATCGGGACTATCGGTTGGTAGATACTGAGTTGGTAAGACATCAGCCCTGGGAATGTTTGATGCAAGCCTTCTCCCAATATCAATAAAAAAGAAATTAAATTTATCAGCAATTTCTTGTGAGCTTAATTTTCGCCCATTGTCAGTCTTGAACTCAGGAAGAATGAGGTTTTGCTTAGCAGTACCAATGACACTTATTAGGACATCCCATGTTTTTTTCAAATTATGTTTCACATTAAATAAGGATTCCGCATAATAACGCTTTTCAGCAACTCTAAGCAATCTATGTAACTTATTACGGTATACCCTATATTGTTCGAAATGACAGGGTCGCTTTGTTCTTTTATATTTTCGGTAGTATTTACTCTTAGTTCTGATAGACCGAAGAAGACCTAATGTTAGCCATGGCTTGCGGGTATTTCGTTTGATAGTTTTAGCACGAACCGGAAATACTTGGTCATATAATAATTTATATTTATCTAAAAATAGGTTGTACGATTTATCCGGATTGGCCTCATTATAAACTTCCGTCCAGTCTACACGACTTAGCAGATTATTAAAATTATTTATTGAGTGCTCATTGAATGACCTATAACGTATACTATGCGCAGTATTGACTTTAAAATATTGGTTATGGATCGTAAAGGTAGAAAAGTGGTCCGAGATATCTGTCGTTAGAATTCCGAGGTTAGACAGCCGTTCAGCGTTAACATTCGTGTACATATGATCAATACAGGTAGCAGAGTGTTCCGTGATCCGTGTCGGTTTAGTTATTAAGGGCTGAAGCGATAAAGATACCATGTTATGCAAAAAGTCTTCAGTATGATGGTCCGTGTTGTGTTTAAGTAAATCAATATTAAAATCACCCATAATAAATGCATTGTCTCTCGGCAATTTTTCTAAAGACACATTTAACTCAGTAACCAAATCTTCAATAGAATGACCGCTTTGCCTGTAGAGAACACCTACAAAAATGCGTTCGTTTTTAGATAGGAAAAGCTCGCATATAAGTAATTCAAATGTGTCACTCTCAATTGACAGGTCGTCGCGGAATTTAAAATTAATCCGATCATCCACATAAAGCGCAACGCCTCCAGCATGATTAAAATGACGATTAAAAAACTTACTATTATAACCTTCCATATAATATAAAGTCTCATTATCGTTACCATCCGTGGCCCAGGTTTCTGAGACACCAATGAACATAGGTAATTTATCTGAGCTTTGTATAGTGTCATATAGAACATTAAAATTTTTATTGATACTACGAACATTAGTATGGAAAGAGAGAATAGAATTAGCATCACAAGTGCGAAATAATTCATTAACAGTATTTAATGAGTAATACTTATCATTAGGAAAGTCACCATGGCCACCCGTTTCACCAATAAAATGATGATAATATTGATGAATGATTATAACATATTTCCTCTACAGTGCAGCTTAAAAGATAACCGCTTCACTTTACAAAAATCACGATCAGACATTACACATAATACGATATTTGAAAATATTACGATGAGCCACAGTAAAGACAGCGCCTGCCAAACGGGGCTTCTTTTAACGTGTACCCCGAGATTGCAAACCATCGTCACCCGGGCTTATCCGGTGTGAATATATTGAAATTATCCGATTCGGGATGAAATTCACGGTTCGTAATGACTGATAAATCTTTATATCCGAACTCGTTAAAACAAGGTTCAAAAAACGTACAGTTACTATAGCCGCCATTTTGTTAGGGTACTTTTGTCCTGTATCACGTTTCCTTGGTCCGTTGATGGAATTTGACAGTTGTAATAACATTTAAACCGCATGAATCTCTAGTTTTCAATGATGTTCTTTGCATCTCAAATTTTCCACAATGCGACATGGGAGCGATATGAAAATCGGTGGTCAGTTTTTTAAAGCGCGCATAAAAATCCAGGGTGCTGAACTGCATTATTTTCAGAAATGATTTTCTAATTGTCAGTATGATGAAAATAACTTTGAATTCGATAAAAGTCAATTTTCAACTTGCACTTTTAATATTCGAAGTTGCAACAAAAATTTTGATTCTTTCACTGACTACATCAATTGTATGAAATCCGATTTTTCTATCATAGCACTTACTGAGACTTGGAGTAATGATAATGCCCATAACAATAATCTTTATAAACTACCTGGCTACAATAGTATTTTCAAAAGCCGCTCCAATGATGTAAAGGGTGTTGGCGTTGTTCTTTATTTCAAAGATGATTACGAATCTACAATACGCCCAGATCTTACTGGTAAGAATGAGCAAGTGTAAAGTCGTTTATTGCAGATAGTTCACTTTTCGGCAGTTAAGATATCATCACATTAACATAATAAAACATTTCTTAGATAATTATTATCTTTATCAGTTTTTCAGTATGTTTCATCCTCTTGGAAAATTGGAAATTGATATTTTGAAAATTGGATTCGAACACACAAGCTCGAGTGAAGGCTAAGCAACTTTTAACTATACTTACATTTATTACATTTTTACCTATCATTTTTCCCGTTAAAACGCTAATCCTAAACCTAAGCCTACTCGAACCCTAACCTAACTCTGACCCTTTGGACCTTAGTGTGAATCTTATGCCCTTAGAAAGAATAAATACTATCAAAAAAGCCGCCATTTTCTATCGACGATCAAAATTGGGATCATAAAATAGTCGTGGTGTTTATTGCTGCGCATGCGCGGGTCTCTTGTGAAAAATAAATTTGCAGTGCGGTAACCCAGTGCCACTAGCAACACCTGGAGGATTATCGCTGAATCCTCGCTTGCCGCAGTAGCGTTGGCGGTTTACCACTGGACGGAGGACGTTTTGAAATTGTATGTAGATATATAAATATAGAAATGACTAGGCACTGAATATCGAATTAGATTTTTAATCTCGCTAATAATTACTCGGTTTCGTAGATTATCGAATTTAATTTTTAGTGAGCGCCATGTAGTCTGACTCATCCTCTCTACCGCTCTCTCTCTCTCACTCGGAAACGCCCAACATTAATTGGATTAAAATCTATTCGATGTGGTTAGAGTTAAACTGATCGAGGAGAATGTCAACATGACGCGCAGTCTCTTAACGTTATTACTCATTCTACTAATGAAACTGTCGTCGGTTCAGACGACTGATCGGATCTCTACCGATCAACCGTCTGTAACTGTCAGTTCACGGTGTAACAATACGTGGTTTTCACTCGATTCTACGTCCGGTTACATCGTTTCACCGAATTATCCGTCGTTTACGCGCGGTGTTGAATGTCGTTGGTTCGTCAACAGCTCTTTACCGGGTAGCTTTCGCGTCCATCTTTACTACGACATCGAGCCGTCTATATTCTGTAGAGATAACTATCTTCGCATCAGCGATTCTGATAACTTACTGTGCGGTGCTGGAAAACAATTAGATATTTACCGCAGTAATTCATTATCGTTGATGTTTAAGAGTGATGTAAATGATGTTGTGAAAGGATGTCGAGTTTATGTATTTTATCGTTTGGAGGAAAATCATCTAAAAACTGTTCACCACTGTTCGTCCAACCGAATAAAACAATTGCAAACTTTTAAAATTGGTTATAAATTTGCTATCAACATGTTTGGAATATTTTGTAGTTTCCTGCAGCTCGAGTGGTCCGGGATATCAAAGGGTTTTGGCATGAATCTGACTTTTGAGAAAATAGACTTAAGATTAGAACAACCAGGTTTAAATCTGACCGTTCAAATTTATGACGGATGGAACACAAGTGAACCTATAATGAATATACGGGAACAAACCGGACATCCGCCCATCTCTATTTACACTAAAACTAACAAAGCTATCATCACTTTTTCAGCCCGGCTGCCTCTCAAAACTAATCTATCCGTTAAAAAGTATAGAATATCAGATTGGAATATTTCGAATCCATCGATTCCGATCTGTAAAAACAAATCCGGAGTGCTCATTCCTGGTGATAGGCCGCACGTAATAACTCGGTCTAAACGCTTATACTGCTGGTCTATCACAGCTGAAATACTGCAGTACGTCGTCTTCAACTGGACACGTGATCTCGTAACTTCCGGTGACGTCATCGGTGTTTATAAACTGGAAGGTTTAACGGTTGTCGGAACTGATATTTTACTCCGCGAAAACTACCTGCAGTCGTTAGGCGTAAAATCTGACGGATTTCTCGTGATATTGTGTTTACTGTTATCAGAGAATCTTTACGGAAATTCGTTTAAGAATTCAACATCGATCGAATACAAAATAGAATCATTGAAGGAAACAGACGTCAAAGTGAAAGATGGAGAAGTGAGTTAAAATAGCATGGTAATATATTTTAGATTTATTGTATTGATTTGAATTTGTCTGATGACGATGAAATAACGTGTAAAAATTATATAAATCGTAATTTGTGAAATTGATCGAACATAAGTCATTGACCCTTTAACGGCAAAGTCGCAATATTTTTCGGTTAAATGACAAAGGGAAAGAAGCAATGAACATTAATTGAATACCGATGATTTACCCTATGTTTGCATCTATTGTAGGTTAGAAATAGTCATTCAGTGTTCTATAAGAGTCTGTCCCCCCGCTATTCGAAAGGGAAGTTACAATATCGTATCAGTAGATTTGCACTCAGCTGGAAGGTCGACATCTATGAGCAATTCATTAAACTAGCAGTCTTATCAGAAAACTGTGATCGAGCTGGTTTTTATATATTTGATGGTGGAAATTTTACAGCTAGACGCTATGGTCCGTATTGTCCTGGTTCATTCTACGGTCGATCTGTCGTCAGCCTGATTACATCAGGTGGACCGATTACTGTAGTAGCATACGCTTACAACATGGATGATATACTAGTAACTGGTTTCCTCAAGTTTGCTCCTACTGATTGTGACGGTTATGTTCTACAGGAAGGAGAACGTCAGATCACTATGACGTCATACTGTCTAGTGATCACACCTGAAAATCGACGCCTACAGATAGAAAACATTGATGTATTATCAGAACACGAATATCAAATTGACAGATGTCATCGTACAGCTATGAATCCGTGTTCAACGACAAGTCTCAATAGTCAAGTGTTAAATACCAGTCTCGTAATAAACCATTTGAAATTATTGCGCACTAAATATGAATTCTGGAGGTCACCACTAATGATTGTATTACGACGTAAATGTCAGAAATTAAAGATAATGCAAGTGCTTCCAGGGTTTATGGGTGGAATTTCAAGGAACGCTGTAGATTGTGGACTCGTGCAGTCACCGAACTTCCCTGGATTATCAACCTCCTCAACTATATTCTTTAGTTTTTCTTATCCTAATGACAAAAATATCAATCGTTACATCAGATTCCTGTTTAAATTTATCGGACAAACATCATGCTCCGAATCTGTTGGTACCAGCAAAAGGGGATCAATATTACTAACTCAAATTATCAAAATATTTGATGATCCGAACAATTTATTTTCCACGTTTACAGAAACCCGTCATACAACAACAATATGTGAAAATAACGCAGTAGCAGGACTTGTATTGTACAGTCTACTCGGGTATGACTTGTATTTTGAGGTGCCAAGGTACATGCCAATATTTCGAATTCAATACACTTCAGAACAATCGCCTTTACTGAAACATCGAATTAATGGCTGCCGATCAGATTTTATAGATTCAGGCGTTTCGTGTATTAGATACATTAAACATGAACGTCTGAATTGGGAGAACGCTGAAATTTACTGTCAACAGAAATATGGTGGACATCTTCTCAGTATCAACTCTCAACGTGAAATGATGGCCGTAAAAAAGCTTTTCGCTACAAAACTGCTTCATGAGGCATATTCACAGGCGGCGCTTATTGTGATGATTGGATTGAGATGGCAGGTAAAATACATATCAAATATTAATCATCTAATTGAGCTTTGATGATTATGATTTTTGTTCTTGTCATGTGTATATATAAGGGATTAAAAGCTATTCCAAAAATTTTTAGAACACAGAAAATAATCCAAAACAAGTTTTCACCAATGTATGTAAAACAAGTGTTTGTTTTTAAAGGAGTCCAGTGGTTATTACTCGTGGTCTGATGGAAAACCGTTCAGTTACACAGAATGGTTCGAACCCGCTGCTGTTAATGAAACGATACCAGAAGTTATTCGAGGATTGATATCTCCGCTAAGAAAACAACCGATAAATGACGTCAATATGCCGTGTACGGCGATGATACTGAATAATCCTCGAGGATCGGCGAACTGGGTTCGATTCCCGTGTCAAATCGAGGAGACGCACACGACATTCATTTGTGAAACAGAAAGAAACGATTTTAATGCATCTTCACAAAACGATACAACTGGCATAAAGCGGAACAACTTTGAACGATTTAACTCCACGTGTCTAAGAGGATGGATTCCTATAGAAGCGCATTGCTATCAGATACTTACAGCCTGGCAAACGCTCCATACTGAAAGTTTAACAATCCAAACAGCTAGAGAAATGTGTCTTACAATCGGTGGAGACATAGGTATAATAACATCTGATATTGAAATCCAGTATTTGATAAATGTTTTCCACTATGAGCATCAATATGGCGCTATACTGACTAATCATACAAGCGGAAGAATTATGGCAATAAAACCAGTTGTAATTAGAGATTGGATAACATATTTTCAAACAGTGAAATGGTCAGTGACTGCCTTCGATAATGTCACAGGTGAAGCGCATTCCGTGCTATGTTCCTATGATGTAACTGGTGAAGAGTTAGCTTCTATAAGCGGTTGTAAATCGTGGCAGTTTGAATGTAACGATCAAAGATGTATCAGCGACCATCGCGTATGCGATACCAGAAACGACTGTCAACACGGTGAAGATGAACTCGATTGTACGGATATCAATTTACACAGTCAGTTCCGCTGTAACGATGGACAGGTTATATCGATTAGCGGTTTCTGTGACTTTATGAGAGATTGCGTCGATGGCTCGGATGAGAACTCGTGCTATCATATTTTATGTTCCTCTGATCAATTTAAGTGTAACGACGGACAATGTGTGGGTAAATATAAACGATGTGATGGACTGCTTGATTGTCAAGATAAATCCGATGAGATCGGCTGCTCTTCGGATGAATGTAACGGGTTTTTGTGCGTTAATGGCGAATGTATCAGTTCTCTGTTATATCGGGATGGTGTTGTAGATTGTGGCGGGGACCTCGAAGAAGATGAAATAGTAACAACCAACATAACGATTAAACCACAAATTCACTGCACTACAGAGAACTACTGCACGACCAATTTCACTTCACTCTGTACCGAATCGGATAAACAAAGATGTTCATTCGATTCTCCTCATTGTTACGCGAGGAGAGAAAGATGTATTTTAGAAAGAATGCCGACAGGTTTTCCTGTTTGTAGAAGACTCGAACATTTACTGAATTGTAACGAGTTTGAATGTCCAGCTGGTACAGTGAAATGTCCATCGTCTTACTGTATACCGATTAGACACGTGTGCGATGGTCGATCAGATTGTCCCAATTCAGAAGATGAATTTGTAGTTACTACGAAAATCAGAAGCGTCGGCGTTATTTTTACTACGACTTTCGAACAATTTAACTAGCATTGGCATGACGTCATAGTTGTCAAACGATGCCAAAAACGTTAAGAGTTTGCGGCAAGCGAGATAACCAATGAACTATTAACATAAAAAGTGACTTTTCTAACTTTATCTTTCTCTTCTTTTGGGATTCGTTACACACAGTTGATGCCAGCTGTAATTTTCACGATGGTTTTTTAGCACAAAGTCTGATTGTACATAATACTATATTATATCTATTTACATATCTGTTCGACAATTATATCTATTTTGTGTCTATCCTTGTTGAAAATCTTTTTTATCTATGTAAAGCATTCCTTGTCTTATAAACATTATCAAATTTTCGACAAAGCTCATACTTGCTAAAAAAAATCTAGTTAAGCTACAAATGACTATTTGACTTCATGCTTACTCTATTTAAGGTAACGATTTTAAGATTAATTTTTGAAGATTAATCATTGGAATTTCAATTTACAGTTTGAATATAATTCGACCATAGTAAACATTTGCTAAAGATTAACGATATTTCTCGGTGATGTCCTTTTTAAAGGGAGAATGTTATGGACAGCCCAGTTCATCAGTCGCGTGGTGCAGTGATGTGGACGGATCTGACACCCCATCCGTCTGCTGCACAAGTCAGAGACTCAAACCAAACTAGACACCTGGTTGATTATCATATGCTAAATGTGAAATCAATTATTGTTGCGATAAAGTAGTTAGTAGATTTCATTTAGCAGATGTTGTAACCATTGAAACGATATATTAAAACCTAGTATGTTTCGTGTATGTACAATCAGTTACTGTTTGTCCAGTGGCAGCCCTTAAGGGAAATTGATCATGAGCATATTCAACAGAAGCGTAAGAATAATGTTGAATATCATCTTTCACAGGCTCAACAGTATCTTCCGTTAACTGATGATACGTCACGAAAGGTTCGGGATTCGAGAACTGATCTCTATGCGTGTCTCCCCCTGCTCCCATATCCATATAAGGAGTCGTATATTTGTTGTTTGTGGCCTCAGTATCCACGCACGGATCTGTAGTAACTTTATGATTGCTGGTGTGTGGTATGTCAGTTTCGTTACCCGAATCTATGACATCATTCAACTCGTCGTTGACTCCATGCACCATCTCGAGTTGTTGCTGCGGTGTTGTAGACTCGGGTGTAGTGTCCACACGATCTCCACTGGAAAGTCGCCTGCGTCTGAAAAATGGGTAGTTTTGCGCTGAAGAAATCGAGCGAGAAAGAAATGTTGAAATAATGTAAGATTTTGATCAGAGATCATACTGTTCAGATCATTTACCGCAAAGCCCGCATCTAGAAAAACTTCTTGAAAAGAAGAGTTAACTCCGTATAAAAAGCTCGTGTATTGGTCCGTCTCTGCAATTCCTATGAGTTTATCTAAGTCGTCATTACTTTGAAGAATAATTAGAGAAAATTGGAACTCCGACATTTTTTATTGGAATTTGAACAGTTCAATGTACTGCCAGTAGGCCTACCTTACGAAAACCTGTTTTCCGATTAATTAAACAATCAAAATGCTTAATCACGTTCGTTACCGGCTATTTGTTGTGACAAAAAGCCAATGTGACTAGTTTTTTTGGTTATCAGCCATTTTGTCAGGAAAGCCCACAATATAATAGCAACATTTGTCGTGTATGTTCGATTCGAAGTAAGTAGACACGCGCGCGGTTACGTTATCATTTATACATGACGTCACCGACAAACTCGACTTGGAACTAACGACAACCGCTTATCATTAGTTATAGAGCTCTACAATCGACCTTGATATTGAACTTCGGTCCAATCAGACATAGTTATAATCTCTTCAGAAATCTACCGTGTTTGTTTAGTAAATACCTGCAAACGATGACTACGATAATAACGATGATGAGGAGGAAACCGATAACTCCACTAATGATGTAAACTATCGACATGGTCCAGTCATGTGTGGTCCGGTCAGTGTGGCCCAGTTTAGGCTGGACGGTTGGGTCAGTCTGAGAAAAAAAAATGAATTTTTGAAAAAAAGTTTGTTTTGTTTTACCCTACGTTAAGTGGGTATTAATTGTGCGTTGGATCCGGGGACTATATTTCACGTAAAAAACGTATGGAAGTTATATGAAAGTTTGATATTATAAGTTAAATTTATAATGACCTTGTTTTTCGAGCAAACCTTTTCTTCAGTAGTAACCAGGCGAACTCTGAATGAAAAGGACGAAATTTACAATCAAAAAACAAATTACCAGCGAAGAATTGAACAAAAGTAGGGCTGGTGGTAGCGGCATCGATGTCACATATTTAGCGATTGCCTTTTTTCCCAAATTTTCAGCTGATGGTAGAAAACGACATGAATAATTAGTGAATGTCCCAGTTTTTATTACAATTCCGGTTTCATTGACCCCGACACATCTAAACATCAGCATCTTAAATACACCAACCAGCACGTGATTCTTGTTCAGAAACCAGAGACAAGCGAGATATCGAATCAAGTTATTTTTACAAAACACATAGACCGCAAAGCAGAGTGTGATACGTAGTCTAGTATCAGCCGTTGTTACGAAACAACAGGAACCCGTACATCGTCTAGGAACCTTTTCCGTCGGACATTTTTAGCTCGAAATGAATACTGACCCGAATGTAGTGGTTTCAGTCGTCGGGATTTGAGTGGAACTTGAATCATCTGAAATGAGAGAAAAAAACTACATTTTGAAAGTAACTTTCACTGCGTGTGGCTTTGCTTTCAAAGTAGCCTGGAAAAAAGTGTTTTCCGTAATGAACAAATATGCATTTAACGCCGTAGTAACGCCTAATAGTAATTAACTATCACTGGTCACATGATGTCATACCTCCTCCTAGACCCACCCAGCTTTTAGCCATTTTTCAGCCATTGGTTTCCACCCGTCACCTGATGAAGTTAATGATGTTAGGCAATTTTTTCACTCTTTTGACTGTGCAAAAAATTCTAGAAAACCTTATGCTAGATCTTCGCGTAAACTAAGTATAGTACCCGGAACGCAAAATAGCTGATTTGTAAATCAATGTGCCTTTTCGCATAAAATGAACAACAAACACGAAATGAGATCCGTTATGAATGCGGCGCCAAATAAAGAATACTTCCTGCGTGGCCAGTCAGACAACAGTGCTTCAGCATCCAGTTCCACAGTTCTGAGTTAGCGTTAACTTGAGTTAATTTAGTTCATTTTCAATGAGTTAACTCTGAGTCAACTCTTAATTCACAACTGTGGAACTGGGCCCAGACAGTGAAATCAACGAAATCTAACTCTTAAATCTGAGAGCCGTAAAATGGTTGACACAAAATTTATTCTTGTACGGAGATGAACGGACGGAATAGATACATCAACGAGGAGGCAACAAACCGCGGTCCAACGAAAATAATCCGTGAAAACAAAAGTAAATTCGATGTCGAAACAGATGATATTTACATGAGATTCTTTAAAAGAATACTTTCAAAAATTGGTCGTCCATTCTCCGCATGTGTTCAGCACTTGACCAGGGACATTTTTAAAAGAAAATGAAACTACGGATGAAACAACAAACACCAGGCATTGGACATTTTATCGGCACAATTTGACTCTTTGATATTTGTAGGAAAACCAAGAAAGCAAGTTTTAATGTTCTAAGTTGTTTAACTATTTCAATTAGCTATACAAACAGTTACTTACCTGTTCGATTAACTAGTACGATTAGATCAAACTGAATAGGTTCCCGATCTGTTGGGCTTTCCTTTACTAGACATCTAAAAGACGTTCCATTGTGCAGTTTGAAATCTGCTTGGAATTTTAGCTCAACGGAATGGACATTCTTTTTGCTAGCTCTGTGAAGCTTGTCGTCTGGAATTGTTTCCCATTGTTCTGAAGCTCTTCTCTTCTCTTGGAATGTTAATGTTGCATTAAAATTTCCGACAATTTTACAAGTGTAATATACAATTTCTCCTTGTGTTTTACTGTCGGGGTTTCCTTTGAGGTCTGGCATTGGAATGATTTCTGAAACGAATGAATATAAATATATAGCACAGTACACATTAAATAGCCTTCCCCAGCACAGTACTCGGTCAAACTTCGAATAACTTATCAGAAGAAAATCCAAGGAGGGGGGTGGGGTGTTAGAGGGTATCGAACCCCTCCCATGCTTCGTGTTCAGATTATTTCTGATAGTGAGATCAATCATTTAATGATGGAACTAACCACAATTAAAATCTACATCGATTGATATTTGTAGCGCCTAGGTCAGAGGACGACCATCTTGAGTCCTATCGGCCAAATTTTTCTCGTGCTGATGGGCCCTTTGGGGGATGAAAACATTTACGAAAGACCACGATAATTGATAAAAGTCTCTTCAAAATTTCCCTTAAAAACTTGAAAAATGTGGAAAAAGTGCTGATTTTGGCGAACAACAATGGCTGCCAGTCTTGAAACTTCGTCAAAATAACTGGATTCCGTCTACGGACGAAAAGTGAACGCACTAGCCCGCTGGGACTAAAGTCCAAAATGGGCTAAAAACGAGCTCTACAAACACCAGATATCAGACATTTTATCAGCTCAATTTGACTATATGATATTTCTAGGAAAACCAAGAATGCAAGTTAATGTTCTAGATTATTTGATTATTTCAATAAGCAACACAAACTGTTACTTACCAGTTCGTTTAACTACGATCAGATCAAACTGAATAGGTTCCGGATCTGTTGGGCTTTCATTTACAAGACATCTAAATGAAGATCCATTGTGTAGTTTGAAATCTGCTTGGAATTTTAGCTCAACCAACTCAACATTCTGTTTGTCTTTAGTTCTGTTAAGCTGGTCGTCTGGAACTGTTTCCCATTGTTCCGAACCGTTTCTCTTCTCTTGGAATGATACTGTAGAATTTCCGCCAATTATTTTACAAGTATATCGAATCGTTTCTCCTTGCGTTTTATTGTCGGGTTTTGCATCTCGAGCAGAATGAGGCGTCCTGTAAATTGCTGAAACAAATGAATATAAACATCAATCATATTAATGATAGAATAAACCACGATTCAAATCTTTATCGATTTCTGTTTCGCGGCGTCTGCCGGAAATTACTGCACACGGTTAATTTATGAATGTATTTTTCATTGAAATATATAAGAGATACCTGGGAAAAAACTGCACTTGACCCCTCTACTCAAACGTCTGACTCCGCCCCTGGTTAGTGAGGTGATTATATACGCGACTCGTTTTTTATCAAACCAGACATCAAGATACAAACTTCATGCGAAATTAAGTCAACCAGATGTGTTCATAGTTTGTTGTTTTGTCAGGTTGCATTTAGGGCCTGTAGAAAATCTATTATTTAACAGGTGACGTCATCGAATTCGCAAATCTGACTGAAATATAATCACAAAGTCTAGTAATGGCTGCTGCAGTAACTTACTTTCAGCTCCAGATGTTTGTGTAATGTATAAATTTCCCAGTTGCAACAAAACTGTGCAGATTATAAAGAACAGACGCGTCTTCATCGTCGTGATATAGAAAGTATTGATTCACCTATACCCGTATATACATAGCCAAAACAATCGCTTTGGTTGAGGAAGTTTAACAGATTTAGATGGATCGATAAAAGAGTAAATATATCCTCGTGTTATAGATAAGCAAATGGAGGAAGATAAAAATGTGAAATTTATTAGATGAAAAAATCAGCGGACCTTCCTGACCTGATCAGCCCTATGGGCGACAATTCCTTTCAAGGAGTCAAGAACGATATTGCCGCTAGACGTATCGGCCCCACTCCGCGCGGTTGCGCCACCGCGCGGGATTTACGCGAAGCAGCAGAACACAAACATGGCCACTCTCTCAATTTTCAATGATAGAAATCGTGTGTGCATTTCAATTAAGGTCGGCTGTTAGGGTTTTAAGACACAATAGAAGTTGATGATGTGATATGGCGATGTTGATTAATGATAATTCCACAGTGAAGCTAGTCACGAACGGTGCCGATTGAGTGTACAGCTGCCAAAAACACGTGCGTAGTTGCGTAACTATTTGCAGTGAATTGCAGACAATGTACGAAGCCATAACGGCCTTTAAAAAAAAAATTATACCAATCGCAATTGTAAAATAAAAATGAGATGGAACCTAAGTTAAAATTCTGGCCATTTCTAAAATTTTATTAATTATTATTACTAATTTTTAGTCAGTGCAGAACGTTTAGTTTTCCAACAATAATGAGGGGTGGTAGGTAGTCATGCAATTCAAGTCATCATTTATTACACGTTACTTTCGTGTTGTTGAAAATCTCGTGAGTTCTGGACCAAACCCCAATGAAAAATGTGATCGGTGTGCTGGCCACAAATGCACACAGATCGCACTACACTACCCATTACACACTCCAGTACCCACAGCTTTCATCCATCCAAATATTCAGTGTCTTTCTTCCTGGATTTCCGGGGCTGAAGTCAGCCATGTCTTCGGAGGGTGGATTTTCACAGAAGTGATGGAACTTTTATTCCTAAGAAGGTGGAACCATTTGTAAGGTTCCCGCGTAAACATCGGGTCCGCTGAGTACTTACGTAAATCATCCAGTTTATGCATATTTCGTACAAATTAGCCAATCATCGACGAGTATGACTAATTATGCGTCCAATCATTAATGAGGAAGTTTTGGAAGCTGGTTTTAACGGCAATTTTAATAATTCAATTTTCAAATTAAATCATTTTGCTATCAGAGATTTATGATTTATACCGATATAAACTTCATGCATTTCAGAATAGATTGATTTCTTCACTAGAGTCGCCGCGCAGTTTATAGAGCGAAGATGGATTATGACCAGTGACCCCAATAGTTAGATAATATGAAATATGAAACTTCATTGTGTTCGACAATTCTTGTCGTTCGCACAGATTATTACAAGTGGGTGTCTTGTATATGTTTACACCTAGAGGTTATCGCGATGGTGTATGGTTTACCAGTCTGGACAGAGGTGCTCAAACTGTCTCCCGTAAAACAAGCAGACCCCTCTTGTAAACATATCAGGATGTATTCTGGATGGACGAAAGATAAACCGTTCTCAAAAACTGAGCCGTTACTGGAAATTAAATGGAATTTGAATTGTATTATTGTTCAGGATTTATTTGGAATGAAATCGCGCTCAAACTAGTTCTGGATTGATATAAACTGTGCTAAAAAATAACTGTTATCAAAAACACAAGGATTCAAATTGACTCAAGGATTATCATTGGATTCATACATTACACACACAGGATTGGATAAATTGTAAGTTAGAAAAACATTAACAGTCGAAATTATGTTTTATAGGTTTAATTAGTTTAGGAACTTACTTGGTGAGTTAGTAAGTTATAGAAATGCATGAATATTAATACAATTTTATATAAAATGCTTTAATTAGTAAATAGGGTGCTATTTACGTCAGGGTCCTGTGGGTCTCTGGGTCTACGGATAGAAATAGCAGTTTGTTTATTACTTATGCCTCATATCTTTATTTCATGTTACTGTAATTCATGCTTCTTTTATTCCAGGGTTTCTCTCTATTTTCAGGTTTTTTTTAATTTTTACAGAATTTCAGATTTTTCAAATGTATTGTTTTATAAGACAACGCCTTTTATGTAAATATTTTACTTGAAATAAACATGACAATTTCAGGGTCATCGCTGAGACAAGACCCCAGAAGACTGGGCCACAGAGTACGTGTCTTCACCCCCAGCACACAACAGAGTGGCCCGATTCAGGTGCGGCCTGTATGTTCTACTTCAGTGAGAAGATCACGATCCCCTAGTCACAGTAGATTGAACCTTAAGTTGAATGATGATGACAGAGTGACTGAAGAATTCCGGTGTGACCTGTATATCATGTCTCTCAATTTCAGTATCCTCCTCCCTACCCCCAAACCCTAGCCTGAATGGATAGGCCGAATATATAGGTTAGGTTAGAATACTTAGTTGATAGATCTTTAAATTAAAACATAATTTCAGCTGTTGATATAAAATACAGAATATGTAAGTTTAAGTGGAACTTTTTCACAATAAAGTTGCATTTATTTACAATTGAACTTGATTGGCAATGTTTGACAGTTTGTGAGTTAAGTGTGATTTGAGTAAGATAAAGAGTTGAAGAGTTGAACTCTACTTCTTATGAAATACAAATGACATTTACTTTCGTACAACTGGTTTCAGGTTCAGACAGCCGGTTTCGGTCGAGCCCTATTCCTGTGGAACCTAGATTTCTGGTTTTATATGGGTGAATTATTTCATTGGTATTTGAGCTGATTTTGGGCACGCGATTTTGTTTTGATGTCGATATTTCTCGGGTGTATTTTTAGAAGATGCGGTTTTTTAATTGATGATTCAAATTCACTCGTTATTTGTTATTTTGAGGTCTCCTCTCAATTTCATATAATCTCGTAATAGAAGCGGTTGTTTTTTCGTACCAGTGAACGTCAGTGTTTTATTGCGAACATAGAAATTCATTACAGAAGACAGAATTAGATTCAACGATTTATTACAATTATTCTATATGTAGATTATAGTGGCTACGAACTTTTTAAGTCATCATTATGAAGCCATTTCGCGCTGTTTCATTTCTGTCACGGCGACTGTAGATAGGTAGATCTCGGTCTATTGTTATTCCACATCAGTTCCTCCAATTTCACAACCCTCACGTTGTCAATTCGCTATGATACGTATTACATATCACAGAAAGCCGCATATACGCTTGAATTCATACTGTGAGCAAATATCACAAAGTATCGCAATTTGCTTATTACGTAATAACTAAGATCGTCGGAGATAGTGATACTGTGCAAGAACGAAGGCAATCGGGTTAATTGAATCTATATAGAGATTTGATGTTCTAAAAAAATTAATTAATTAAAAAAAGTAATTAATGTACGCAGTTTTAAAGAGACCTTCAACAGTTCTTTTAATAAATTCGCAATGACAACATCCATTTCAAAGTACCTGGCTCACGTTGCATTAATCATTATTTTTATGTTCTCATCAACTTTAAGTATCCAGAGTGATTTTTGCAAATTCTATTCCATCTTTTTAATTCAACTGGTTTAGTGATTAAACGGCAATCACACATGTTAAATTCTCGTCAAATATGGCGTTGGGGATGGGGCTCTGAAATCTAAAAAAGCCTGGACGGATCCAAAATATATCTGTTTCGCTCGACGGAGTTTAAATCGGCCGCCTTCTCAACAGTTTTATTGCAGTTCCTCTAAAATTATCGTTTGCTAAGTAATAGATAAAGAAATTTACAGACGAGTTTAAGGTCGGTAAAAGATCGGTAAACAGTTCTTGAAGGGTATAGATGGTGTGAGAGTATTTAATAGGTGGCATTTTGACGAAGCGACCGATGAATTCGTTATAAGATCGGAACGAAGCAGGGATTTCACAGACGATAAACAGAATAACAATAGCTACAGCTATCCTGATAGCTTTCACGTCTAGCCTTTGTTCGCCTTCGTGTGTCATTTCTTTTCTCCTAGAACTTATCTTTCTCAGAGTCCATATCAGATGGCTGTTGAAAATTATTAGCATTAAGGCAGGCAGGATTTCTTTGTACAAAGGACTAGGAAAGTCATCAATCCACATAAATACAGTGAGGAAGTATTTTCGTATGGGATCGCTTGCTCCGCGGATGGATTTTATAACGACTTAATTACATTCGTCATAAAACCAGATACCTACTGTAGTACCGATAATCAATGGAGAGCCTAAGATACCAAAAATAATATAGAAACAACAAACTACAATTCTTACCCTTGGTATTGTGAAATGAGTTCTAGCGAAGAATGGCCTAGCGATAGAAAAGGACCTTTCTAAAACTAGTAGTACAGTTATCCAGTTCCTTGTCACTTGCGCTGAGGTTCTCGGTAACCAAGCTACCCGATAGATCCATGGCCGAACACCCCAACTCATACTCGTAGGAATCACGAACATATGACTACCCTGGGTCAAACCGGAGACAATGAAACGAAAAGGTTCTTGAATTATGTGAAATGTAAGAAAGATTATGTCAGCCACTGCCAGACATCGCAGAATGTAGAGCGATATGTGATTTGAAGTTTGGCGACGTAAAATCACAATGCTGAAATTATTCAAAATTATTCCGACGATACTGATAGGAAAACCTCCAGCTAGTTTTACGCTGATTGACAATGCGTTTTGGAATAAGTAAGGTGAGCAGGGATTTCTAGTAGTTGTAGAGAGTAGTGAAGTCGTCTGCGAACTGAAATTCATCGTGAGAGAGAAACCTGTAATCTATGAAATGGAACACCTACCAATGCGTAATATGCACATTCTATGAATGCTTGTATGTATATATTTTCACGATCTCTCTCTTTTTGAAAACCTGAACCGTACGGAATTCCTGGACCGCCACGCTGTTCGTCAATCGCTAAACGTTATTCGCTATTGGTTAATCGTCATACGTTATTCGCTATTCGTTATTGATTCGGTGGTACCGAGTAGTTTCTTCATCGCAACGCGCGTAAAAGTCATCGAACAACTGTAACACGTGTAGACGACTCAAGTTTAGTTTTACACAATGGATGAATTTTAAGCGTTTTAGAGACGAAATGTATAAACGTGAAATGATTTATTACATTGATATCTTCAACGGTATAAAAGCCTTTGATTTTATAAACCTAGTTTTACAAAAAAAAACCATCTGTTAGTGTAGCAGCAGTGGTGGTTTCATAACGATATGTATCATGTTGATATAGTTGTAAGTGTTTGGAATTCTCGATTCTTTAGGTTAACGAACTCTTCGAGATCGGCCTACTGACGAATTCTTGAATTACTCCTGGATTCTTTTGGTTCAACATATTTTCATGAGACAGAATGTTTATCCAAATTAGTTTCTACTTTCTAGAGAGCTCACAGAACAATATCAAAATACTCTCAAAATCATAGTAATTTGTAGTTTTTGAAAAATCGATTGAGATTATTTGAGATGATGATTTTGATGATTTCATTGCTCACGCGAATCGTTTTGTCCTTAAATAACATTATCAAATTTTTCGGAATATCGAAACGTTTCATTGAATCTTATTCGTAGGTGAACAATTAAATAATGAACCCAAATATAACCTTATATTGTCACATTTACACGTGTATTATATTTACGTGTATTACGTTTGTATATATTTGTATAAGATTTTGTTTCCAAAATAAAATATAAATCATGTTCAGTTTCCCAACATACTAGTTTACGTGGAGCAAACCTGTCGAAAATCCCGGTTGGCTTACATGTTAAAATCGATTCGAATGAGTCTATTAAGTTACAACAGTCAACAGTTGGGTCGGAATTAAAGAAACCAGAATCTTGCATCTTTAAGCGTCGATTTTTCAGATCAGGCTATAACCAGTACTACAGTCTTCGCCTAAGTTTCGTCCGACATGGTTGGAATCCGACTCTGAAGGACCATTTTTTTTTAAATATTTTGGAACTCATTCATTAAGGAATATGGTTGCTAATATAGGGTTTACTCACTGTAAAAACTGTTATATGCAGAAATAAACGTAAATGAATAATCAAATGTGTACTATTTAAATAAGTAACATCAGTTTTTGGTTGCTCGTCGCTTGTATCATCTGTCTGATGTGCGATCGATTAACCCTATCTAATTCTGTAGCCGGGAAATCCCCTGGTCAGCATTCACGTGTCGGGTGCCACCTCGCATGCCAGCAATCGTTCTGCTGTCAGCGTCATTTATCCGGGATTCGAACCCACCCGCAGAATTCATTTACTGTTTCGAACGGTCAGCACCGCCCCTACGAGCATTATTGGTCCGGTCACAAATTGTCATTGAATTTACTGGGGGTTAAATAATACTGGTTAGACCAATGGTCGTTCAGAATATACGACTTAGCCGCAGTAAGTAACGAAAACGATTGAGACATTGCTACGAGAATACGAAAGCATTATTTCATATAGGAAACTGAATTTTTTTTATATTGCACCGAGTTGAGCGGTTATATACGACTCGGCCAGATCCGACCTGGCCACAGTTTACTGTACTACTATTCAAGGGCAATCGTACGGTTCGGTTTTATTAAAAACTGCTGTTGCTGCCGTGACAACTGCCTCCTGTCAGATAATTATTGAAAATACAGGAATGTTATTTGATGACGGATCTCAGAGGTCATTCATAACCCAATCATTATAATTTGATCAATTTCAAGACGAAGAGACGAGAATTTTTTAACTTTTCTGGTTTTGATGCTAGATCATCAGGATTCAAAGAAGTTGATAATTATTACTTTGAATGTTATTTTTGTCGAAGAGGAACCTTTTGAGCTTGATGCGTTAGTTGTCCCTGTTATTACTAAACCTATGTCAGTTCAAGTTTCATCGTTTTCTAGGATTCCTGAGTTCAAGGGTATAACATTCGCACATAGCGTGAACAGTGGTTCAAATTCTTTCAATGTAGCGTTATTAGTCGGTTCAGATTTTTACTACCAGTTAGTAGATAAATCTAATGTTATACGGTCTGAATCTGGCCCGGTTGCTGTAAACAACAAGTTAGACTAACCGGTCCTTGGTTGGGTATACCCGGTGGCGACGTTCATAGGCAATTATATTTTTTTCTGGAAATGATTATTTGAAATGGCGAAATATCGAGTCGGGTCGTTCGTGCCCGAGAAACAGGGTTTTCTTTTGCTGTGGCCTTACCCACTAAGAATAGAATAACCTATCCGTATGGAATTTCATTTAGTTATTTTAAACTATCTGTGAGTTAGAGCCCGGAAATGAATTTCACAAAATGGATTTCTGCGACCTTGACCTTGGACCTACAGGACCCAAAATCTAATCAGATACTAACCAAGGACAACACAACTCTTTGAATTTAAAGAAAGTCTGTCAAAGGGTTTAGGTGCTAGGGCACGGAAAACACTGCGGACAGATGGACGGACGACGAAGTAAATACAGCATGCCCCAACAACGCGTTGTGAGGGCAACCAAATCTAGAACCAATATTTATGATTAATTTCTCTTTATGCATGATCGTGACCATTTTCCATGTTTTGTTACGGTATGCAATGGCCGCGACGTTATTACGTCGATCGATTAATTTTAGTCGATGGTGTTCGAGTCCCGCAATTCGAAGTCCGATTAAGCTCAGTTCATAACACAATGCAATTTTATAGCATTACCATCGTCGTTTTCTAATAATCTCAGATGATTAAATCGTTGATAAAGAGGAAAGGTCACACTGATGTCTGAACGGAAAGTCTTCCACATTTGCCGTGGAGTATGACGGTGATTGATTATTAAGGACCATTTGAGCACATGGGTTTTCAAATGAAGAAACAGATATTGTCAACAATGATTCATTTAGTTTTTAAAAGAACTTTGTTTTTAACCCACGTCGATAAAACGTTGAAATTAACTAGTAAAGCGACGCCAGCTTACAACAAACAAAACCATCGACGTAAATCCACGTTAGTATTTCGACATCACAGTCTTCAACGCAGGATCGACGTCGAAAATTGGTTGTGTACCTGCTGGCACTACCGGTTTAATTGTTTCATGATCAGCAATCAACATTAACTTTAGAACATTACATTCACTGGTGCAGTCATTTACATGTTGTACGTGAACCTAACGTAGAACCCAATATTGGCTGGATTACAGAAAATATCATGTCCATATGACCAAGTGGTACAAGGTAGTAAATTCAACTTATCAAAATTTGAAATGGAACATATATTTTTTCATAGAGAAGTGCCTGTTCCTATTGACTTCCATAATTTACTGTGTTATTTCTTAGCTAGCGTTGTGGCTAAAGTTTGAAAAGAATTTAGAATTAATTTGTCAAACGTTAAAGTTTATATGAGGAGAGAAAAAAACTTTTCCCACTGCCTGTTCCTATTCACCCCGTTTTACGGTAACGAGTAATACATAACTAAAATCAATTACGTACCAGATTAGATCTTAAATCAACACATTTTCAAAACCTGGTCGATATGACCTGACGTTACAATGGTGAATGTTTCCAGGGGTGCTGGAGATGGATACCTGTATTTCTGCCTATTTCAGACGAAAACTTCTGAATGCCAAATGTTAAAATATGACAATAAGAGATCATTTCGTGACATTAACGTTGCAAACATTTATTTATATTTCCAACGATTCTGATTTTCTTCTACATCGAGTAAATTTACATTTCGTGTATATTCATTGAGACGTGCTAAAACGTTGTACATTCATCTGCTTCCATGTCAAACACAATATCGATGGCCTTTAAGGTTCACTAGCATTAATAGCGGGTGTAGGAGAGTCCGTTGTCTCTTTGGACTTAATTTTGTTATTCATTCGATCCCTTAATCGGATGTTGCTACGAGTGCCATCTGTCGACCAAATAAGAAACTTTTCAGCAAACGCTTCCCGCACCTTTCGACTGGCCAATGCGTAAATAAGGAAATTGACTGAATAGCTTATTTCTGAAAGAATGACGGACATTGAACTCGATACCAATTGCAGAACTTCTCGTAAGTGTGGGAGCACGGTTACTAGAGTAAGAGAAACTATAGTAGGAAATAACAGAACGAGAAAAACCAGCATTACGAGAAGCATAAGACGAGTAACTCTGTTATTGGTTAATTTGAAGGCGGCGATCGGCATTCTAGCACTGCGGAGTCTCAAAACTGCGACTATACTCACGCAACAAAACGTTATAATGATAAAAGGCAGGTAGCCCATCATTAGAGTCCCTAAAGCGCGTGAGTCGTGGAGTCGATTGGGTATCCTACAACTGGTGTCGTAGTTCATCCATGGACGCAGGGAACCGTCGATTAACACTACGCAAAGGACGCTAAGAACCGTGCAACAGGTGGCGCCACGGGCCGATCCACGGCGACACAAACGCGACGCTGACATCGGAAAACAGACAACGATAAAACGTTCAATACTTATCAATGTTACTAACCAACTGCTCAAAGCGGCAAAATACATACTTATGTATTTCATAAAGCTCTTTGCGAACCCTCCAAAGACCACGATGACCAACGGTCTACCCGAAAGGGCGCTGATGTAATTAATCCAGAAAATACTGTGCAGTATCAAATTACCGCCGTCGCTTATAGCTAGAGCTGCCAGGTAGACCGCGAACGAGCTCTTGCGCATTTTCGGCATCATCATAACGATTAATGATACGACATTCGTCATCAGACCGAAGACAATAAAGAACGAGGTGCAAACAATGTGTACCCACTTTATCGACCGGTTCATAGTGTTCACCAAATCCACTGGATAGACAAAATAGAAGTAGCAGGACGCGCCATAGAGGTGTCGTTCTTGGGGATAAGTTTCATTCGCGTAATTTGAAGTCGAGTTCATTTCTTTATCGACGTATTTGTTTTAACTCGTGAATATATCTCATCAAAGTTCAACTAATTGATTGGTGTTTTCTTCTTGTTCGCGTGATTCACGATCCAGACACGGCTCCTTCACGACGGATCTTGGGTAAAAAGTTTTTATACACCGTTTTGAAATCAATAAGAAATTCTACGATGACGGCGCTGCAAAGAGCACACAATGTAAATTCCCGTTCTTATAGAAATAGTCAGCTTTCGAAAATGCAAGTTTTTGGTTCTCGATCCGTTATGAATAATCCGATATCGTCAGTGAAAGTGTTTGTCATGGACCAAATTGCGGCGGTAAGAATCGTCTGGTGATTTTATTTACGATGGGAGATACGCCAGCTGGGTGTCACACATCAATCTAATTGATAGTCCGTAGTGTCACGCCTCTTCCGTGGCCACGCCTCTCTCCACCGAAAGTGCCGCTTTAAAAGCATATCCACTTGAAACACAAAGAAATATTTCTTTGTATTAAAATAACGATAGAACAGAGTAATTGCCTAGTCACCACTCCGACCAGTACGTCAGTGACCTATGGTCTGGCAGTATTGTTTGCAAGGCAGCATTTTATTTCGATGCATTGAACAAGTGTTTTAGACGACTTGAAGATTGGAATTTAGCACAAATTGCTCTCTATAAGCCCGAGTTCTGAATAGTGTCATCTAGTGGATCTCCGATTACCCAAACAACAAACGACTGCCCCCACTTCATGTGGGCACAAAATATCTCGGCAGCCCATGTCCAGGTATTCTACATTTTAATATATTTCATAAATCAGACATTTGACGGTCATTCACAAATTTGTAAGGTTTCACGGTTAGGTAAAAAAGAAAGATTAGGCATTCTACTTCCATTCGACTTTTCCTGGATGTGCAACGTGAGGCATAGGAATATGTATTAGATGATTACTTGAAATACAGGATATTTGAGGGTGATATATTGGGGGTTAACTGTATTGTAAAACAAATAAGTCACATAGACCTAACCATTCAATCCAATCATCCACACTGAAGGTACTCTTCTTCTCCCGGAAAAGTGCACTGCACTCACTCTGTTCGCTTTTCGATTTTTTAAATTAACCGTTGTTAATTCGTTATTTTTTTTGCTCATGCTCCATTGCTCTAGAGATAATATTATATATACTTGCAATGCGGTTTGGCATCAAAATCGTTCACAGGCAAAAGTACACTGTCCTTTAAAATACAAAATCCTCTAGAAAAATAATCAAAAGTACACCACATTTCGATCTCGCCTTTGAGATCATCATCCAGGAGTTTGAACGCCTGGCGATGATCTCTAGGTTGAGTTCTAGGTCGTGTTGTTTTAATATTTGATTAGATAAATTCCCGATTTAAAAAAAATTTTAACGTGTAGATAGTGGGTTCTTAATATTCGTTCAACGCGTTTGAGTGTGTTTATTCTACTGAAGGAATATAGGGAAAAAGTGAAAAATAAAGGATTTTGTATCAAAGGCGTTTCTAAATACTAATTGGAGAAAAGAATGACCAGGGAATCTGTGCATTTTCTCACGGAGATCAGGGCGTTCCAAAGGGTCTTGGTTTTAATTGAACCTTTCAAATTCATGCATTATTATTTCATCAATTATCTAACACATAGGTGTATATCACTGTGCAATAGGCCACACCTCATGTGATAACTTTGAATTGTCGTAATTTGTCGTTGTGAAATTGTGTGAGATGTAATTACGTTCATCCTCAGTTATGTGGAAAAACACAACACCCTTGCAATTCAGCTAATCAAATTCCCATCCTCTGCGATAACCTTTAACTTTTACAACTGTTCCTAAATCACTTATATTCTTAACCTCCTGATCATCTTCATTGTCTTTTCTACTCTTGTCTTGTTTCTAAATGCAATTTTAGAGGTTTAATTCAGAGTAAGTAACTGGGAATAACGAATAAACTAGTTTTCTCAAATAAATGTGATTTTGTCTATTCCGGGTTACAAAATCGGAATTAATCTCCGAAAAATCGCTTTTAACTAAGGAAACTAGTTTATGAGTTACTGACTCGCAATAAACCTCAACATGTTTTTTGCTTGGCCCCCATTAGCCCTCTTTCTCTCTTTTTTACTTGATCATCTTCAAAGTAATATATGAACCCTTTCAGTGCGCTTAACGATACGATTGATCATAACATTTGTCTATAGGAACGACTCCAAATTGTGCGGCGACGGTGACGACCGACCACCACAGAACAGACAACGTAGAGTACGATAGATTTGACTTTAATTCCCCAAAATAGTATACATTACGAGATATTTATAGTAAGCACTGAAAATACGATTCGGTTGATCGGTTTTCGACACGGATTAACGTTGATGACTACGACTGTTCTCGACGACATTCATCTACATCGATTTAAATCTGTGTATGGTTTTGGAAACACACTCACAGCTCTTGTGAGTTCCTATATTATAAACCGTACTTAAACAGTAATCGAAGGAGGTGAAAGTTCGGCTTCTAAACCTTTAACCTGTGGTATTTAAAAAAAATAATATCCGGTGATTCTATTCTAATGTTTTCACAAATCACGCAGTGCTTGTTTCGTGAAAATCGTTTTTCTGTTAGACGTTTTGTGTTACCTAAATACCCGGTAACTACCGCAACTACCCGGAAATTTGAACGGAACAATGTCTTCTGTGATGTGATTTTCTTGACGAAATAGAGGAAAGATGCAGCTGTTCATGTTATAATGATAATAACAACAACAACAACAACAGCAGCAGCAGCAGCCAGCAGCAGCAACAGCAGCGGCAGCAGCAACAGCAGCAGCAACGATGTATATAGACGTGATCCTTATACATAAGACGTGCCTCGGGGTATACTGATTAAACTAATATTCAAGATATCATTCCTAATTCATTGATAGATACTAAGTTTAATGGTGAGTTCAACGGCGATGAACTAGTGGAATTTTTTCGTAGTCGTCGGCGAATTCTGAAATCTCCATATGATTAAAAAGTTGGAACGGATTCATTTTTACTAATTAGATAAATTTGAAACGAGGAAAGAAAGACCGAGAGTTAAAATAGTCTAATTTAGCGGATGCAGATTTTCTAAATGATTAGATTAGTTAAATGGAAGACAGGGTGGGTGCTGATATAGACTGCAGCGAGGTAATCGATTTTTTATAACGACCGTCTTGCCACCGGGTGAAGAGTATTATACGATTTTGGATATGTCTACAGCTATATTTCGTGGCCGCGTTCACGACGGTTTCTTTGCGAAGCACAAACTCCGCAATTCGTTTCTGATCTCTTTTCCCGTCATCAGATACAAGTAGAGATTGAACGAAAAGTTTATCATTAGAATATCGGTGAGGGCGGTGAAAATTTTTTTTAATCCCGCATTAGTCCCGACGTGAGGGCTCACTAAAGTGGCGGGGAATGTCGTAACCATGAAGAAAACGCACAGTACCAGAACCAACACGGTTACCTGGTTTGAGTATTTAGATGCTCGGGTTGTTCCTGAGTCTCCCCTTTTGTTGAATAACGTGATGGAAGTTATGGCGGACGTGATCGCTAACGAAATACACGGGCCGATAGAGATGAGAATCGACGACAGCAAAGGCTTGGTAAATGTGAGCACATCTTTAAAGGTACAACCGTTATCACTAACGTCAATAGTTACAAATAGAAAACTGTAGATCAGCGCTATGAAGCAGATTACGGAGAAACAGAGTTTCGACGCTGTATTCGGGCTCCAGAAACGAGGACCTCTAAACGGAAAACAAACGACGCACATTCGCTCGGCGGATACGAGGACCAGCGTCCACGGACTGCTCGAAAGTCCAACCGATATAAAATACTCAAAAAGTATACATTGAATTCGCGTCGACGGTTTGACCAGTAATTTTCCATAAAATGCATATGATATAACGTTGATATATTTGGCGAAGTAACCGATGAGAACCAATGTGTCGCAGACGGCCAGCTGAACGAACATGCGACTGAATGAACGTCGCCATAGATTACGTCGCAGCATAACTATTAAGATGAGGAGATTGCCGCCAAATCCGAGCACGAAACAAAGACTGGCGAATACGAGGTAACACCACAGATAGGTTCCGTTTATCGTACTCGCTGCGAGTACGACGCTTGTGTAGATATTAGTGGGATTCGTGCGGTTCCGATGAACTGAAGTTGCAGCCATCGCGTCGACCAATCAGACTTCACTCTCAATTACGGCTCGCTGATTACTATGAAACTATCTCGAAAGTTATATAGATTTCCCAAACGTCCTCGCAGACTTCTTTCGTGCGTCAATTCGAATGACCTTGAATTCTATATACTTTTACGTTATAAGTGTGTAAATCATCGTATGGATTCAATGGAGAAATAGTTACCTGTTCCTCAACGCTCGAAACATTTGTACGTTTAACAAAGCATCATCGATATTTCGAAGTTGATACATTTATATGATAATAATCTGTTTTATAAGTTTAAACAAATCGATATCGATGATGATGATTCTGACAATTTTCTTCCAGACGAGTAGGCATTTGTTGTTGTGTTCGCTGATTGGTTCATTTACCGAGAAATCCGACGGAAGCCAAATGTTGGATTTGGTATACGGTAAAATCTTCCGAAAAGAAATGTCCTGGAAAATATGTCAATGGGAAAAATGTCCCCAGAAAAAATGTCCTGGAAAATATGTCCCCTCAAAATATCCCAGTCTATCATTACTAACTCGGTAATGTAAGTTAATTTCATAATAACGCCGGGAACAAACTTGGTAATACATTTAATCATAATTTCATACGAACAATTATTGAAAATTTATAACAAATAATGGGTCCACTAAGATTTAAATATTTGTATTATAAATTTATCTTCTCATATTTGACGTAATAATTGAAGTATGAACATACAAACCATAGACCTTGCTAGAAAAATCGTAGTAGGTTTTTGCGGCAAAAATTAAAACAACGGAATTTCTAACTTTTAAATGCGTTTTATTCTTTAATCCGATGGGAATTTTTCAAACATTACCAGGTATTACCTGAAAATTAAGCACTAATCAGAGCCTGATATAAATTTTTCCGAAAGTGGCCACTTTTCAGAATTCGTCAGACTCACTACATACAGTCCCTGCGATTAAACCGAATATTCGATTAAACAGGGTGAGGGGTACAGGCCCAAGTCCGATATACGACATTGTAGTGCAACGTGTAGATATACTTTTGGAGTAAATCGGGGAATTAATGCGCAAGCTGAAATGTAAAAGCGTAGTAATACGCCTTACGTACTAGGGTGATGACTCTAAATGACGGTTGACAGATGACACCCTACACGCAAGTTAGGTGACGACTCCACAGGACGGTTGACAGCTGACACCCTACATAACAGTTAGGTGATGACTGCACAGGACGGACGACAGGTAGACACCCTATACGACAGTTAGGTAATTACTGCACAGAACGGTTAACCGGCAGACACCCAATACAACAGTTAGGTGATGACTGCATAGGACGGTTGACAGGTAGACACCCTACATAACAGTTAGGTGATGACTGCACAGAACGGTTAACTGGTAGACACCCAATACAACAGCTAGGTAATGACTGCACAGAACGGTTAACTGGTAGACACCCAATACAACAGTTAGGTGATGACTGATGCCTGAACGTTACATTATAAAGTTTCACGAACGTTTCCGAATGTTGTATGGACGTTGTGTGCTAGCTGGAACTTGTCTCTTTTCCACGATAATGTTCCATCGGAGCCTGGCGAGGTCCACACGTGTCTAGAAAAGTTATTTGAAAATATTTTTCGAATTCGAAAAAAGTCACATCAATACATGAGAATAAATGAGACCCAAATAACGAAATTTCTGTAGGAATGCTTTTTCATTGAAATACTGCCATTGAACCCTGAATCTCACAATATGACTTATGTTATTTCCATACTCTTGTTTCGACATCTTCACTATTGCCATCTGGTAAGATTCAGATGGCAGTCTACTGTAGACGGCGGAATAAAAGTTGTAAATAAGGTCTCTTTAGTAAGTTGTAGAATCGTGTTTCTCATCAGAACAGTTTTATTTGTATTTCAAATGTGATGAGATTGGATACATAAACTGTACTGTATATAAGAATTGAAATATACTGTAAACGTGATCACAAATAATCAATACGTCTCTTACCTATCGGTAGTTTGGTTCCAGTGAATAAACTGAAGTTTAAAATCAAAATCATGCACGAAACCAGCATTTTAACAGGATATATCTGTAAGCTCGGCCGCGTTCACAAATATCATTTGTACTGATTTGTATCGTTTTGATTATGTAACATGTAAAACCCAGCAGAGCAATAACATCAAATAATGTCATTGATATACTGCATGATCAGCAGATGCGTCACGCCTCAAAACGCTGAGTGTCTTTAGCAATAACTGTTTAAATTAGAAATAACCGTACGGCTTACTTTGCAATATTTACAGTTCCATCCACTACTGTCACTTTTTTTCCAAATCTCACAAGAACATGAGTGAATTTCTTTATGGCTAATTTGCAAAGTTACAAATGTGTAACTTCGTGGTAAATTTCTACATATATCTTTTACCGGGACGAGAAATTCGTGGAATATTTCTGTATGAAAATCCGCTGCAGAAATTTGGTCAGATAACTATTGATTTCAAGTTTCATACAACATTTTTGTTCGTTTAGTAACATGTAAAAGACAGACAGTATTTTAGTCTTATCTAGATACGAGCTTTTGCAACAATAGCAGCTTCAAGCAGCTTCATCAGATAAAGAAGTCCCTGTATGAATAACCCATAATGCGACTTCTAGATCCAGTTTTACACATGTGAGTTACTGTTAACTCTGTTTACTGTTAACTGTTAAGAGTAAAAATAATCAATTTTCAATGAGTTAACTCTGAGTCAAATCCTAACCAGAACTGTTGAACTGGGTCTCGTGTTATAGGTTTTGTTGATTGGACAGAAGGTTAACATAGGCTCCTCTACAACCCTCATTATAGTTTATATAATTATTTATTATAATTATGTTAGTGCGTGGCTCAAGAGAAAGCAGAACTCTTAATATCTAACTACAAATGCACATGCTCAAACACTTACTTCGATGACGTGGTGCACATAGACTCGCACAGAACCCTTCAAACTAGGTATCAATGTATATAAAAATTATCGTAACTTTTTTTTACGGCGTCGAAATACTCCTGCACTTGCTTATTTCTTATTTCTTAATCAGAAATTCTACATATAGATTTCGACCATTTCTCAATTTCTTTAAAATCATCCACTGCCCGCGCCTCTGATCCACGACTGTATTGGTTTGCTGAACGGACAACGACTACTATTTGAGAGTATTTTCTACTATTTCAAATAACTTTTAAATATCTATAATAACTCTCAAAATCTGGTTCGGTTCGTCTTCAATTAAACTATTTTTTTCGAAGTTGAAAAGACCCCCTTTTTCCATATTTTCAGATTTGACTTCAAACTCATATTTGAGAGTAGTGGGTTTCTGTTCTTAACTATTCCGAAGCATATGAAACGATTCTAAAAAACAAGAATCCGGAGCGCGTCCAGTTCTAACCCGTCCATATAAACACGACTCTCAATGAACGTGTCAAGCAACGAAATCGATAAAATCACGAATATGAAAAAAAAAACTATAATAATTTCACGAAACCACGAACAACAATGATAATATTTCGATGGCGCGTGTTCTCAATTCTTCTTTTATCAGTACTTCGCTCCGAGGTAAGCGACGTCCGTACCGCAGAACGAGGGAAACTCCTTCAAATTAAATACATAACAACATCCAATAATTTTCTTTGACAAACATAGTGGAACTCGGGATTTTGTGTTCACACTCAACGCAACAGAACAAAGTTTATGTCTTCCGATACAGAAGTCAAATGTGCCAAATGCCCACGTGACGCGCGGGTCGCATCGAAACCGGTTTCATTCAGTTTAGATTAGGCATATTTCGTACCAATTAGCAAATCATCGACGAGTATAACTAATTATGCGTCCGATCACAGATGAAAATGTTTTGTCAGCACGACCTGGTGTTAGCGGCATCATCAAATGTGATTGTTAAATTTTCAAATCAAATCAACTGCTAGTAGATATTTCTAGTATCTGATTCATACTATATTGATACATATTTCATGCAGTTCAGAATTGATTGATATCTGTAGAGCCGCGCAGTTTATAGAGCGAAGATGGATTATGACTAGTGACCCCGATAGTTAGATAATATGAAATATGAAACTTCATTGTGTTCGAAAATTCTTGTCGTTCGCACAGATTATTACACCTGGGTGTCTTGTATTTGTTCACACCTAGAGGTTGTCGCGATGGTATATGGTTTACCATTCTGGACAGAGGGGCTCAAACAGTCTCCCGTAAAAAAAGTAGACACCTCTTGTGAACATGTATGGAATCGCGCTGAAACGAATTTAAGATAAACTGTTCTCAAAAACTTAGCTGTTACTGGAAATTAAATGGAATTTGAATTGTCTTCTTGCGCAGGATTTAGTTGGAATGGAATCGCGCTCAAACTGATTACCGGATTTATAACTGTTATCCAAAACACAAGGATTCAAATTGACTCAAGGATTATCATTATATTGGATATACATTAAACACACAGGATTGGATAAACTGTAAGTTCGAAAAACATTAACAGCTGAAATTATAATTTATAGGTTAAGTTAGTTTAGGAACTTACTCGGTGAGGGATTAAGTTATAGGAGTGCATGAATATTAATACAATCTTAAATCAAATGCGTTAATCAATAAAGAGGGTCCTATTAACGTCAGGGTCCTGTGGGTCTCGGGGTCTACAGATAAAAATAGCAGTTTGTTTATTACTTATATCTCTATTTCAGGATCCTGTATTTCATGCTTCTTTTTTTCCAGGGTCTCTCTTTATTTTCAGGTTTTTAACTTTATTTTTTCAGAATTTCCGATTTTTCAAATTTATTGTTTTATAAGACAACACCTTTTATGTAAATATTTTACTTGAAATAAACGTGACAATTTCAGGGTCATCGCTGAGACAAGACCCCAGAAGACTATGCCACAGAGTACGTGTCTTCACCCCCAGCACACAACAGAATGGCCCGATTCAGGTACGGCCTGTATGTTCTTCTTCAGTGAGAAGAACAAGACCCCCTAGTCACAGAAGATTGAACATGAAGTTGAATGATGATGACAGAGTGACTGAAGAATTCCGGTGTGACCTGTATAACATGTCTCTCTATTTCAGTATCCTCCTCCCTACCCCCAAACCCTAGCCTGAATGGGTAGGCCGAATATATAGGCTAGGTTAGAATAGTTAGTTGATAGATCTTTAATTAGAACATAATTTCAGCTGTTGATATAAAACACAGTTGTAATTTCAAGTGGAACTTTTTAACAGGAAAAGTTGCATTTATTTACAATTGAACTTGATTGGAAATGTTTGACTGTTCGTGAGTTAAGTGTGATTTGAGTAAGATGAAGAGTTGGAGAGTTAAACTCTACTTCTTATAAAATACAAATGACATTTACTTACGTACAACTGGTTTCAGGTTCAGACAGCCGGTTTCGGTCGGGTCCTATTCCTGTGGAACCTAGATTTCTGGTTTTATATGGTTGAATTATTTTATTGATATTTGAGCTGATTTCGGGAGTGCGCTGTTTGTTTTGATTTCGATATTTCTTGGGTATATTTTTAGAAGACGCGGTTTTTTAATTGATGATTCAAATCATTCGTTTCATGTTATTTTGAGGTCTCCTCTCAATTTTATATAATCTCGTAATAGAAGCGGTTGTTTTTCGTACCAGTGAACATCAGTGTTTTATTACAAACATAGAAATTCATTACATGAAACAGAATTAGATTCAACGATTTATTACAATTATGCTACATGTAGATTATAGTGGCTACGAACTTTTTAAGTCATCATTTCGAAGCCATTTCGTGCTGTCTTATTTTTGACATGGCGACTCTAGATAAAATAGCGGTTTATACATAAAGCACTATTTGAAAGAGGTTTTGAAACTAATGGGACTTAATTCGTGCGACCGAACGATTTCGCTACTTGTATCAAAGCGATTTATGCGAGGTTGACTACGTATTATCTGGACACACACAGGATGCCGCACGCGGTTAGCTGGAATCTGTAACTGGTGATTAGTTCCATGCATAGAACAGTTCTTATGTTACGTGTAGCACATTTTCTCCACGACATGTTCGCTAAATTCATCCCGTTTATTTGTCTGACAGTCCGCGTCGCGTCCGAGTTTCGAGAGTTCTATACGATGACGGTCGACGCGTCTGCAAAATCTTACAAGTCGACAGTCGGGTCGCGCGGTGAATGCGCGCTGCGCTGTTTGAGCGAAGGGTCGAATTGTCGGGGTTTCGACGTCGATTCGACGAAATCTCACGGCGTCGACGAATGTTACCTGTTCGACAACGAGCTGGTGAAATACAGAGCATCGGGAAAAACGAAAATTGTCATGTACAAACACGATAAAGGTATTTTTTCGAGAACTTACTACTTTTTTTCAATTCATAAGTGAATAAATGATTCCAGCTGTAAAGAGAAGCTCTAGAATATTGGCATAAATCATGTTAATCGGGCTATTTGAAATCGTCTTTTTGAGAATATCGGATATGTATATATATATATATATATATTATATATTCCTCTGTTTGTAGAACACGGATCTTGTAGATTTGGATTTTTCGTCGCGAATGGAATTTGCTATCACGTTTTCCGATGGAACAGTAACGCTTATAAAAGTGCGACCGTCACAGACGCGGCAAGTTTCTGTACCTATCACGGTTGGATACTTGCCGAACCCCGCACTTCACAATCGAGGGCTGCCTTGAGGAAATATCTCATCGACAAAAATGGTATGTCTAACTTCATATTGATTGATTCTAAAGCTAGAATAAAATCATACCTTGTTTCTCCTAATCGACCGAGTAAGTTTTGTAAACTGCCATAAAATTTGTAATGAGTTTCTATTACTATTACTATTACTGTCGGGTCTGTTATTGTTAGTTTGATCATGATTAAAAAAGTGATGCACGGTAGATTGGGTGACCGGCCGGGTCAACTTTTAAACTCTACAGAAATAAGAAACAAAGTATAAACATTTTTGTAGCCAAATTCCTATCATTAAACGAGTTTGAATTAACTTTTCGGTAATAATGCCAGGTTGTCGATTTAGATGTGGGATTGCGAAACATCGCGGAGTCTAAATCAACACATATTATCTGAAGCTCTTAGGCCATTTGCTCTGGTTAGTTACTGCCATGCCGTATCTTCAGTTTTCACACCATAAATCAGTTATCCTTTTGAGTTACCGGCTCAAAAGGCGCCACCCTTAAAATGGAGTGCACAATTATTTCTAAAATTAATATTTCTTTTTCAGAAGTCGTTTATAAACCTATGTTAGGTGGATATGATTTGCAGACGAATTCCGGGTCAATGCGCGGCCCGTGGGTTTGGAGATCAGATAATACCATTATCGCAATCCTACCCTGGCACAACGGGGAACCGAACTATCGGCACGAACGCTGTATTCAGTGGTACATCGATACAGATAGATATAATGATATTCCTTGCAACAATCACAACGACTTTTTATGTCAGTACAACCCGTGAGAAACACATTTCATAACTGTAACACTTCCGATTTCATCATTAAATTTACAGTTGAAATCATTGTGCGAAAACGACATTAAAACCGGTGATGCGTTAAATATCGTGTCGTGACAATTACTATATAGATCAGGAGTGAATTATTAATATGTTTATGGCGGTTTATGACGCTTCACTAATTTGTCCTATTTGTACAAGAATAATAAAACCGCCAGATAGTAACAGTAGGTAATATATACATTCATTAAAATGGATTTCGATATTACTTCGGAACATCAAATTTCTTTCATCGTTTACTGTTGATACACTAGGTTCAGCAACTGCCAAAAATCTAAAACTGTCATCAGAGAAAACTCAGCCAAAATTCACTAACCTCCAATTCGTGATGCCTTTCGGTCCCGGCTGGTTGTAACAAGTTTATCCGAAAAAGAGGTTTTTACAACGGTATAACATCGTACTACACGTCCTTAGTACAAACTACTAACTATAAATGTATTTCGGTGTTGCAAATTCTATTTCCATGTGTCCGTCTTAAGACTATGTAAAGCCTTTATAATTCCCACGGCATGGGAATCAAGGGCGACGAACAATGAGCGAACAACTTGAGCAGACGACAGGCCATCAACAGTAACAGCGAGGACGTATAACTAATTACTTAGCAAACCACAAAAATACCACACATGGTATTTTCCTAAAATGAACTGTCCAATCAATCCGTATCCTTAATACCGGTAACTGATCGTTATTACCTTCTGTAGTTAATGATTATCAAATTAACTACACTTTGAAAACGAAAGTACGAAAAACTAAAATGCGAGAAAGATGACAAAGAAATTTCGGATATTTTCAATCAAGGTTGCGCCAGGACAAAAGTCCAAGTGCCGGTTCAACCGCTAGTGAAAATATTTAATTTAATATACTATTAATCCTGTTCTTACTATGGCTGATTCTAGAAATTACTTAATTATGTTCGTTGCACCGTTCGTCTTTTAGTTCTGTCGAGATTGGTAGGAATACAGTGACGTGGATGGTAGCGCAAATACTGCAAACGCGACTTAAACAGCTTTTTTTGTACTCTGTGATTTTGTAGTTTTCTTTTCAGAAGAAATAATTTTTGATTTCTTGAATAACTGAACTATTATAACAGAATTCAATAGAATTATGAAAGATAACGGTAGAATGTAAGCGTAGATAACATTCATGGCGAAATATTCTAATTTATATTCTATATAACAAGCGGCCACCTGGTTCGGTATCTCGACCGAAAATACGGCGCAAAACTGAACGATTATTTTCGGTAGCCAGCAAAATAAATTACAAAGATTGATTACTAAACTCCTTCGAGCTAAAACCTGTTCGGTAGGAACGGCTCTACCCGAGCCCGACCTACTTCCAGATACTAGTCTATACATCTGAGCGTACGTCGTTATTATCGTAGCCAATATGGCCGTATCAAACAAGGCAAAAAAAGCGAATGAATAGTGCCAGCCATTGACGTCGATCATCAGAAAAATGGTGATCACGGGTTCGAAAAGTATATTTCAGAACAAACATGCGGCGAGACAATTCGGTCGAAAAGTGCAAAAATAGGGATGTAAAGTAAAATTTTCTGATTTCAAAATACGGCGTTCAAATTTCGGCCGTGAAAAAGACTGGAAAACGGATTTCTTTGGAAACTTTAGACAATTTCTTTGGTAGCAGTTAGAGTTACGAACCGGAAATATTTCCGGGACTCGTGTATACAGCGGATAATCGAATAAAATGCATCGTGCATAACGGTGGAACGATCATCTTGACGGGGGCTAGAAATGAACGAGCGATACAAGATGTGTACTGACTAACATTCTTTTAAATGCCCTTCTCAGACGCGACTAACTCATAAAAACGGTGCCCTCGAACTTTATAAACGCGTGGTGATAATGATGACGGAAAAAAATTGTGAGATTTATATCATACGGATTATTCGATATGACTCACGTATACGTGATATTAATACCTAGAAATTATCTAGACGATATCAATCGTATGGTGAAAACTTTCGTCGAACAAAAGCTTCAAAATGATTTTACAGGAACTCGATATGTCGAGTAATTTATATCGTAGAATTGTAGCCGCGATATTTTGTATAAAACTGTCTAAAACATTACCCGCGCAGAAGTACGTTTTAAAGCAACTTTATATGATTTTTTGAAATATAGAAATATGTTCAAACCTAATTTTGTGTAATTAGATTTTCTATCAAACCTAAGTTTTTTCAATCGGAAATTTCATCGAACCTTTTAGTATTTTCCCGTTTTAATTTGTAAAACAGGAAATTGACGTCATCAAAATGTATTCCAACCGAAATAGAATTATATGTGATTTATCACGAACGTGGTTTGATATGAGATCCATTAAAAGAGCACGTACCAGTATTGAAATTGTGTTGCTGTTTAACCGATACAAATCTAGAGTTGAATTGCAAGGTTAGTAAAGTGAATTGCATCTCCTCTTGTTGTCGTGGTAACACAATCTCACCGGAACATAGATATCTTCTATTTGACATTTGCACTCAGTTCCATGTTTGTAACTTTGTGGTAAAATTCTACATATATCTTTTACTGGGTCGATAAATTCGTGAATTTTTCTGTATGAAAATCCGCTGCAGATATTCAAATAAGCAGTAAAACAAATAACCCATTAACCCATCAATCTTTGCCAGATATTCAGCAAACCAAGAAAAAATTTTCAACTAACATTTGTACAATTACTTTATATAATAAACAATTGCATTTTAATTTGACGAGCTTATCGGCAAAGATGGCAATCTGTAAATTACAAATGACGTCATTGTTGGAGCTGGAGATCATGTCACCTGTCTGTGTAGAGAGTTATAGAGAGTGTTGTAGAGTACATTTTCAATCTTTTCTATGGACAGATTTCCCAATCTCACTTCAATCTCGAGCTGTTGACCACTGTGCCTAGCCACGGTGACTAGGGGGATACGTAGATGGCGCCTCGGTGAATATTGCAGAAAACATGTACGTCAGTATATTAAGTCATGGGCCTCGTAATTGGGAAAAAAATCAAATATGTTTAAATTAGCGTTAGGTGAATATATTAGGGAAAATTTGTGACGGATGGTCCGCAAAATGACGACAGTGGACCTCCGATTGGAAAAAGGCTTCGACACTACAATCATTTTAAGTTATCGAACGTTCATTGCACGGTAAACGGTAGCGATCGTTTATTTGAATTGATTCAGTTTGAATTCATTCAATAAATATATTCATCTATTACATAAGATATCTAAATAAATGTTTTACGGCAAATTAAGGTTTTTTTCATTTTTAAGGTTAATTTCATGGCGTTATGGGCTTTTCCGTTAAACAAGCCGATGCCATTGTGGAAAGCGTTTTTCTGAAGTTTCTATCAAGTATGACGTATATTAGGAAGTTTATACAGGAATTTAACGAAGTAGTAAAACTCCCTACAATAAAGAACATCGGCCAGATATTTGCACCGACGACGTTTCTGGCTGTTCCAATGAATATTTGGGGAAATTCTAATATCACATACGCCGAACAAACATAAATGACAATGAGAGTCGCTTTCGTTTGGGAGTTGGATTTCGCCTCACCACCGGGCGGAACTGCCGACGGTTGGTTCAGTAGTGACCGCCGGCGCCTCGTATTAACGGCGAGAAAAATTAACATGATTAAATCCGATAGCAAAGTCACGAGAATCGGTACTAGAGTGAAGGAATAACGTTTAACGATCGCTGGAAATTTATTTTCATGCGGTATCATGTAGTTCAGACTGATGCACCCTGTGGTGATATGTATCGGTATGTTGACTAACCAGGCAAAAATAGTCAGCAGTAAAAATACAAAACTTATTAATGCGCTACATATAATTAAACGGCGCGGTGTGATAACGATTCTGGCTTTTAACGGAAAAGCTATGATAAACAGGCGTTCGATTTGAATTAAAACGGTTACCCAGTTACGAGTGGCGTGCAGCGTACCGTTCGGTATCAATAATGCACGATCCATGCGTGGAAAAATCAGTTTACCAGGTATACCGAAAACATGTCTTCCGTATATGAGGCGAAACGCTAAAAATCTTAGTGATGCCCTGGGCAGCTTGTTTATTAAGAACGCGGTCTCGATGATAGCCAGGATCCATAACGCATTAACGGAACGGCGCGCTTTACGCAGACGACCTAATACAACAACCGTTATCACGTTCAGAATGATACCGATAACGCATAGTGGACCCATACCGTAAACCTTCACATGGTAACGAACGTATTCTATCGGTATAAACTTCGGTTCAGGACACAACCATACCGTCACCGATCTATTGTTCGCCATTCTGGTCTCTTCTGGTTTGGCATCAAATACTGCATTTCGATTCAGCGTTTCAACATAAAATGAATCCATCGCAATGTGTCCCAGGAAGATCGAATCAAATTCATTTGACAAATTGAATTTAGTCTTAATGTGGCGACTATACATCTGCAATGCCTAATATGATTATATACCTATTTACTGCTAGAAGAATGTAAATGGTTTTCTATCCAACTTTCCATTACTATTCAAGGTATAGTTTTGTTCGTGTTAGGTCAGATTTGGATTTCAACATTTGCACAAAATATCAATTTACATAGAAATATAACAAAGGCGGCGACAATTCATGAAAAATATATAATGCCTTCAGTCATATGTATAGTGAGTATTTTGAAGGATTCAATACTAAAGGACTACGTGACTCGATATGTTAGGGGGGGGGGGGTCAAGATGCTGTTATTTCCAATTACCGACGTGAAAACTGGTCGACAATTCGGGAAGAAGTTCGGCGTTTTTTCTTTCCTAAAGGTCGAACACATGGCTCCAGAGAAAACATTTCTCCAGAGAATAATATATCCATTTTGTCGGATGAAAAGCAAGTAAGTTTCGGGCGAAACATACCCGTTTGGAAGGCCATTTAGAAGGTTGCTGAGTATCGTATGTATCATTTTGGTGCAACAATCACCTATTGGGTAAGTTTTGGTCATTCGACCGGAAATGCATTGGTCATGTCGTCACGTGCTGTGACGTAGCCGCATAGCAATGCAACCTCTTGAACCGTATGCGTAAGATCTCTGCTAAGCAACTTTTCCCTGGGTTCAATCAATATGAGTTCAACACAGCGATAAAATATGTATAGAAATACAACCAGATACCGTTACGATTTCTAGCGTCGATTTGCGGCATCTATTTCGGTATTTAAAGATTTCGATTCCGAGGCACTTAGAGTGAAAGTCAACTCGGGATTAAAACGCAAACGATATACCATTTCACCGAGTCGAAACCACTCTCCTTCAGCGGTTTTATTCTAATGCGAATTCTTCTAAATGAAGGATTAGCTTTTCGCAATAAATCATGAGATTTATTTTAGTGCGAGTAATATTTCTCTCGAATCCCAAGCCGTCGTCGTGACTTCTATCTTATAAATCAGGGTATCAATTAACAATTTTATTTTCAAGTTGAACACGATAAGAAAGAAGCTATAAGCTAACACAGAGCTGATATAACACTTTTCAATCTACCTCAGTATTCAGCGTCTAGTTCTACAGTTCTGAGTTCAATTTCACTCTACAGTTAAAACATTGAAAAGAACTGATTTTAACTCAAGAGTTAACTCTAACTCACAACTCTGAAACTGGGCGCAGATAACATATATACAAGGGCTATTTATCATACCTCAGTATTCTGAGTAAATACCCGGGCTATTTACTACGGAAGCCCCTACTTGACATACAAGATAATTTTTTCACAATTTCGACTTATAAAGTCGAAGTTCGACTTACTATGACGAATTTTGTGTTATTTTCATGTAGACTTATTATCTCGGAATTCGACATAAAACAACTCGAATTTCGACATGAATAAGTCGAAATTGTGAAAAAAATATCTCGTATCTCACCTAGGGGCTTCCGTAATTTACAGTAGGTCTACAGTCAAACTACACTTTGGAACCTTAGGTATCTATATATAAAGATCCATATTGGTTCATCGCACATATTAAAAAGTACAATGTAAATTAGTAAAGGTTAATTATTTGTTTTTAATTCCAATTCAATTCTAAATATTTTCACGATTTCTCTCTCTTTGTAAACCTCAACCGTACGGAATTCCTGGACCGCCACGCTGTTCGTCAATCGCTAAACGTTATTCGCTATTCGTTAATCGTCATACGCTATTCGCTATTCGTTGTCGATTCGGTGGCACCGAGTATTTTCTTCATCGCAACTCGCGTAAAAATCATCGAACAACTGTAACACGGGTAGACGACTCAAGTTTAGTTTTACACGATGGATGAATTCAAGCGTTTTAGAGGCGAAATGTATAAACGTGAAAATGATGTATATCATTGATACGGTACAAAAGCCTTTGATTTTATAAACCTAGTTTTACAAAAAACCCATCTGTTAGTGTAGCAACAGTGGTTTCATAACGATATGTATCATGTTGATATAGTTGTAAGTTTTAACTCTCGGCTTAGGCCCAATTTTTTGCGCGGATCGTTAACTTTGGAACTCTACGGGCCTGTCATTAGTTAATCACTGGAGAGGGACTTCTGATGATCCCGTCTGTTATAATCTAGTGTTGAATGATTTTTCTGGGTATCCGTTTGTACGTAGGTTGATACTGTCCAGAGATCGGACTAATGATCGTTGAATTCTGGATACGCTAAAGCCGCTCTCAGACTGATACAACTAGCCATTCTGGTACGTATTCGACATCCCAGTATCGAATATGACCCGATTTTAGTCTATCGCTTGATAATAAGACATTCGATCAAACTCAAACGTTTAATTCTAATTCAGTTCATCTGCAGTCTGGGAGAACCACCTTCAAAATATTCAACCGGGTGCGTTCACACTCTACCGCTAGTTAGACCGTTCCAAAGATCAATGTGAAGGATCAGTTTTTGAAAGTTTGTTTAAAATAAAGCATGTACAGTATAGTTAATCTTCAATTCAAAATGTCTCAGGTGAAGTTCCGAATACTTGTGACTTCACTTGATGGTCTGAGAGCTGCAGGATCTACAGGCTTCGGATTGATAAATAGTTAGATTCGCCCGAGCACAAACTGAGTCGTAGGATTCCTGAAGCATCGCTTAACTCCTTAATCAAATCTTCATTGTCTGTAACTCGAAACATCACTGAATTCGAAGAAGTTTCTTAGAACTATCTTAGAACTATCTACCTGTCGCAACACGGAACCTGAAATCACCAATCACCACACCTGAAATCACCAGTCACCACACCTAAAATCACCAGTCACCACACCTGAAATCGCCAGTCACCACACCTGAAATCACTAGTCACCACACCTGAAATCACCAGTCATCACACATAAAATCACCAGTCACCACACCTGAAATCACCAGTCACCACACGTGAAATCACCAGTCACCACACCTGAAATCACCAGTCACCACACCTGAAATCACCAGTCACCACACGTGAAATCACCAGTCACCACACCTGAAATCACCAGTCACCACACCTGAAATCACTAGTCACCACACCTGAAATCACCACTCACCACACTTGAAATCACCAATAATCACTAGTGATCACACTTGACTGATTACATACCGTGTCAGTCACCAGAACTTGGCAGCGGGTAAGAGGTGCACAGGTTCAAATCCCGAGTTCTGATTCCACGTCTTTGTCTTATGAACAAAAGATAGAAAAATTGCATTAAAGGAACGCAGAATTAGAGCAGTTGAGCCCTTGAGAACTCCTAGTTACTGTATTGCGTGGCTGGTTGAACTAGTTGAATCATAAACTGATGCTATTGACATGTAATGATTTTACGATGAATTCTCGCACGTTGTTTATTTTTATTTGACTAAGTTGAATTTTTATTTCACGCAGTAAGTTTCACAACATACCAGTAGATTGTGCTAGATTTCGGAGAATAGATTTTCTATTCGCTGTTAAGAATAAATCTTACAGGACAGTTAGTACACTTCCATTCGATTCTAAATTCGAGCCTCATGAATTAATGAAATCTACTCTAATGCAAATTGGTCGAACTTATATCAGTTACATCATTATCATATCTGTAGCGAACAGGTCCGGAGTCTACCGTACTGTATCATAGGCCATTCTGCCTAGTGCACTGTTCTTGTTTGGAGCATTTTGAAATTCAGCTACTTTCCTAATGATAATGATAAGTCGCAGATTCCACAGTTTATCTTAAACTAACTATCTGATCGTATTGTCAATCAGTGATTGTATGTACTGTATCAGTTTTACGCTGATGCCCATTTTACAGTTTGTTCTCTTGCGCGTTAAAGATGAACAAAATTCATCATGGATACACTGATCAGCTGTCAAATCTATGAATTTGTAATGATACTCGCAGCAAGCAATAGTTCGTGGTTTATAATAGTGATATCTCTAGAACGTCCGAGATTCGCTAGATTTACTATGTTGATAATCACTGCAGTGAATTCGCTGGTTCTATATCCTCTTCCTACTTTGTCGATACATTTCACCGGTCAGTTTTTCGGATGTTACCGCGAATTATTTGACCAAAATAAATTTTTTCCTCATAATTGTCATTCATATTTACATTTTACATTTAATTCGTATACTAACATCAAATTCCGTTGAAATATTTCAATTATATTTAGAGGTTCGAAAATTGGTTTCGTCCGATCAGAAATCTACAAAATCAAAACGCACGACAATAATGCTTGTAACAGTTTCACTCGCATTCACAATATTTACACTTCCTTCCACTATTACTACATTTTTACAAGCCTCACAGAAACACAGATAATTTCTGTATGACTTATTCAAAAAATGCAAAGTTTCAAATGTGTAATTTTGTGGTAAATGTCTACATATATCTTTTACTACGACGAGAAATTCGCGAATATTTCTGTATGAAAATCCGCTGTAGAGATTCAGTCAGATAACCACTGATTTCAAGTTTCATACAACATTTTTGTTTATTCAGTGAAATGTATAAAGACAGCGTAGTGTATTTTTGTCTTATTTAGATACGAGTTTTGCTACTAGTATAGTAGCTTCATCGGGTAAACAAGTCCCTGTGTGAGTAACCTATAAAGTGACTGTGTTTTACGTTTTACTAATTGTGAGGTTAACATAAGGCTCCTTGACAACCCTGATTCTAGTTTATATAATCATAGTGTAGGGCTCCAGATTAAGCCGGCATCTTAATATCTAACTACAAATGAACATGCTCAAACGCTTACTTCGATGACGTAGTGCACATCGAATCACACAGAACCCCTTATACTATATCAATGTACGTTAAACATTATTGTAACAGTTGTTTCGTTGTCAAAAATGAAACTCCCGGGCTTGGGTCAAAAAACTAGTTTGAAAACGTTTGCTTACTTCACGGTATTTTCCAACGTTCAACTCTTATTTCATTTATCATTGGCTTCTTTCAAATCTTAAAATCTTTTTAAATCAAAAATTCTACATGAAATGCAGATATCGGCCTTTCTCTTTAACTTCTTTAAATCATTCACTGCTGACGCGTCTTAAACACGATCACCAGTTCAACTCGGAGGCCGACGAGACGAGTCACCTGATCGACAACCCGGTCACCTCAAAAACAGTATTCCTGCCACTCAGAGAAACAGGACATTACGAGCCGTCCACGATCAACGGGTCCCGGGTTCGAACCCGTGACGAAACTATGACGGGACGGAGATAGATAGGCCACGAAATATGAATCCAGTAAATTTCGTTTAAAACAATGAACCGCACTCCTTTGATCTAAACCTAGAAATACAGAATTGAAGATTTCTGGTTTGTTAATATGTTGTTGTTGTTTTCTTTGGAAATGAAAAAAAAAGATATCCAATCGTAATCGCGTCGTAAATCATTACCAGTCAATGTATAAATTTCGATATGAGTGTTTTCTAAGACGTTTTCATTTAGCACAAACGATTAGGTTCACTGAAAAAATACACTTGCTCAGACTGGTACGATCGAACTGATTTGATTTGGTTTGTAGATCAGGCCTGACTACGACTACTATTTGAAAGTAGTTTCTGCTACTTTTAAGAGCTTCTCGAAAAATAATTAAAAAATTTCGATATCTGGTTTAGCTCATCTTCAATTAAACTACTTTTTTCGAAGTCGCAAAATATCTTTTCCCTCTATTTTCCGACTTGACTACAAATCCTATTTGAGGTTTCCATTCTCAACTACTCCGAAGGATGTGAAACAATTATAAAAAAGTAGAAATAATATCTGGTTCATTTTCAATTGAAACTACTATTTTTGATGTCAAATTATTCTCATGTTATGTGAAAACCACTAAAGGTAGAGATATCAGGCCATCTGTAGGGGATATTTTTTTAGTTGAATAAACAGTAACTACACCGGATTTTTAAAAATCAAATCGACTTGAGTTACTTTAAATACGCACTGCATGAAATCTCTTTTATTCCAAAAGAACATTAATTGATTCGAGAAATTTGAATCGCTTTCGAAAGTTTTCGGAATAAGGAAACGGTTTCAACGAATCGAATTCGTACGTGAGAAATTTAACATTGAACATAGACGCAGCTTTATATTGTTTATTTACCGGATGTCGTCAATCCTAGTCGTCGTTTATTGCGTTCACGAATAGATTTCATATCGATAGTTAGTATTGTATAAAGAAGCGGATTCAGAGACGAGTTGATCGGTAAAAATAGAACGGTCAGCCAAGCAGCCACCTGGTTCGGTATCTCGACCGAAAATACGGCGCAAAACTGAACGATTATTATCGGTAGCCAGCAGAATAGATTACAAAGATTGATTACTAAACTCCTTCGAGCTAAAACCAGTTCGGTAGGATCGGCTCTTCCCGAGCCCGACCTACTTCCAGATACTAGTCTATACATCTGAGCGTACGTCATCATTATCGTAGCCAATATGGCCGTATTAAACAAGGCAAAAATAGTGAAAGAATAGTGCCAGCCATTGACGTCGATCGTCAGTAAATTCATAGGCAAACAAACTCCGGTTGTACCGTAAAAATTGTCTCCGAAGTAAGACGACGATGACAGTGGTAGAATAGAAACTGTGCTTATAACGAGCCAACAAATGCAGCAAATACCGATAACGTATTTCGGAGTTATAATCGGACTTCTAGAAAACGGGTTGACGATATTTGAATATCTCTGACGTGTTAGAATTAAGAGAAAAGTCAAGGAACCTTCGCACGAAACGGTGACAATAACCCCGGCGAGACGGCATAGTGAGCTATCCGTCCAGGTTTCAGAATTCAGATAATAAACGCCTTGAAACGCGTGGTCAGCTCCTGCGATCAAATACAAATAGACCGACATCAGAAAATCACAACCGGCAATATTTATGATGAGGATATCTGAAGACTTGTTACGTGTTCCATAGAATTCCATCCGCAAAGCTTGAAATCGAAATAAAATAACGATACTGTTGGCGAGAAAACTGAAAGATGCGATCATCCAGATGATTGCCCTCAGTACAGTGTTACCCATCAGGTCAGAGCAGGTTGAAAATTGATCAGCTTCGGGAAGACATCGGTCAACATTCGGTGCCATGCAGCAAAATTTGGAAGCATCCGAAGCGAGGTATTTCAATGATGTAAGATCGCCAAGAACGTTTCTTTCTACGAATATTACTCCAAAATTGTTGACGAGGTCAAGAATTTCAAGTCCAACTAATCCAGAAAAAGCAAAGCTCGAAATGTGATGAATTTTGTTACTGCTGATATTTAACGACTGTAATGCGGATAAACCTTTAAATACGTTTTCACCGAGAACCGATATAGAAAGTCCGTGAAGATCGAGGGCAGGAAGTGATGTCAGACCTCGGAAACTACCGACTTTTAAGTGTTGCAGCGGATTGCCGAAAAGAAATAGTTCTTTTAAACCGATCAAACCTGCGAATGTATTAGCAGATAATGAAGTTATGCGGTTGTGAGCAAGGTCTAATGTGTATAGATTGTTTAGATTAGAAAACGCGTTGGGAACGATGTAAGACAAATTATTGCCCGAAATATCGAGAAAACGAAGATAAATGAAAGAGTTGAACGTCGACTCGTTAAATACGATTCGGTTATTCGACAAAATAAAAACCCGGGTTGATTCAATGATATATCCAGTAATATCTGATAAAAGAGCGTTTTCACAATCGATGAAATGACCCCGGCAATTACAACGTTCAGGACACGTGACCTTACAGTATGACTCGTCATCCGAGTTATGTTTACAATTTACGACACCGTCGCAAACTTCAAATTGCGGAATACATCGATTTTCCTGGCCACATTTAAACATTCCCGGACACGACCAAGTCTCGCAGTTTCGTTCATCTTCTGAATTAGGACAATCGGATCGACCGTCACAAACGTGTCTGATCGGTATACAGTAAGATGCCGGACATTTTACAGTACCAGCCGCGCATTTGAAGTCATTACACGCGAGTATATGTTCAAGATTTCTACATACCGGGAAACCAATCGGCATCCTTTCTAAAATACACCTTTCTTGTCGGGAATAACAGCGCGGAGAATTGAACGAACATCTTTGTTCATCCGATTCCTTACACAGATCTGTGAAACGACTCGTACAGTGATTGTCATTATTACAGTAAACCTCGGGATTCACTGTCATATTAGTGACCAATTCGTCTTCTTCGAGACTTCCGCTACAATCCACGATACCATCCCGATACAACTGAGAACTAATACATTCACCGTCCGCGCACGAGAACCCCTGACAAAGTTCGGCAGTGCATCCGATCTCATCGGAACCGTCTTTACAGTTTGCTAGTCCGTCACATCGTTTATAACTATCGATACATTGGTGATTGGAACAGCGATATTGCGTAGATATGCACGGTGGATGATGGCACGAGTTCTCATCCGAGCCATCGACGCAATCTCTCATAAAGTCACAGAAACCGCTAATCGATATAACCTGTCCATCGTTACAGAGGAACTGACTGTGTAAATTGATATCCGTACAATCGAGTTCATCTTCACCGTGTTGACAGTCGTGTGTGGTATCACATACGCGATGGTCGCTGATACATCTTTGATCGTTACATTCAAACTGCCACGATTGACAACCGCTTACAGAAACCAACTCACCAGTTACATCATAGGAACATAGAACGGAATGCGCTTCATCTGTCACATTATCAAAGGCAGTCACTGACCATTTCACTGTTTGAAAATATGTTATCCAATCTCTAATTACAACTGGTTGTATTGCCACAATTCTGCCGCTTGTATGATTAGTCAGTATAGCGCCATATTGATGCTGAAAGTGGAAAACATTTATCAAATACTGTATTTCAATATTAGATGTTATTATACCTATGTCTCCGCCGATTGTAAGACACATTTCTCTGGCTGTTTCGATTGTTAAACTTTCAGATTGGAGCGTTTGCCAGGCTGTAAGTATTTGATAGCAATGCGCTTCTATACGAATCCATCCTCTTAGACACGTGGAGTTAAATCGTTCAATGTTTTTCCACTTTATTTCAGTTGTATCGTTTTGTGAAGATGCATTAAGATCGATTCTTTCTGTTTCACAAATGAATGTCGTGTGCGTCTCCTCGATTTGACACGGGAATCGAACCCAGTTCGCTGATCCTCGAGGATTATTCAGTATCATCGCTGTACACGGCATATTGACGTCATCTATCGGTTGTTTTCTTAGCGGAGATATCAATCCTCGAATAACTTCCGGGATCGTTTCATTAATAACAGGTTTATACCACTCTGTGTAGCTCAATGGTTTACCATCAGTCCACGCGTAATAACCATCATTCTGTTTTGTGAAAAAAGAAAATAACTATTTCTTCTTTAAAAATCGTACTATTTTAATTCATATTTGTAAACATTAGTCTTACCTGCCATTTTAATCCAATCATCATTATGAGCGCTTTTAATGAGTACGCCATTCGGAGAAGTTCTGTAGCGAATAATCTTTTGATTGAAATCATTTCCTGTTCTGAGTTGATACTGAGTAAATGTCCCGCGTACTTCTGTCTACAGTATATTTCAGCGTTCTCCCAATTCAGACGTTCATCTCTGATGAATTTGATGCAAGAAATTCCGGAGTCCAGAAATCCTTGTTTACAGTAGAAATCATCGAAATGTTTAATCGGTAACGACTCGTGTAAAGTGTATTGTATTTGAAAGGTTGGGATTTTATTATTTACTTCAAAATGCAGAGTATTATCTGTTAAACTATAAAATATAAGTCCACGAACCGCGTTATTTTCACATATTTTAGTTTCATGTTGGGTTGGAATAGAAAGTTTTCCATCTCGGAATGAATCGTCATGTATAAACTGCCTCGATATTATTGGATCATTTGCTCTTCCATTGTTCGTTCCGCATGAAACTGATCCAATAAATTTGATAATAAAATAGTAATAATGAAATGTATTTAGTTGTATCGAGTTTTCAAATTTATATGATATAGATGCTACGATACGTCCTGCCGTACCCGGGTAGTGCGGTGATTGCACCAGTCCACATTTATCTTTAGCTATCTCAAGGTTAGGGATAGCGTTTAAACTTGCAGCTTTTTTGACTCCCAGACATTTACGACGCAGTTGAATCGATTGTGCATACCTCATGAATCCAAACCCATCACTTGCGAAATCGACAGTGTTTAATACGAGACTGTTATTAAGAAACTGATTCCTCAAACTCAGAAACTGATCACATGACAATGGCATCTTGAGAAAACATCGCTCAATTTGATATTCGTGTTCTGATAATATGTGAATATTTTTCAAGCGAAGGCGTCGATTTTCAGGTGTAATCACGAGACAGTGTGACGTCATATTGATCTGACGTTGTTCTTCCTCTAGAACATAACCGTCACAATCAATAGGAGCAAATTCAAGAGATGAGCTACCAACTGTTAACTGATTGTTATAGTAATAAGCGTATGCTACTACAGTAACCGGTCCACCTGATGTAATCAGGCTGACGACAGATCGACCGTAGAATGTACCAGGACAATACGGACCATAGCGTCTAGCTGTGAAATTACTACCATCAAATATATAAAAACCAGCTCGATCACAGTTTTCTGATAGCGCTGTTAGTTTCAACCCGTCTTCATAGATGTTCACTTTCCAGTTTAGTTGTAATGTAGTTACACGATAAAATGTATTCTTTGATCTCGGGAACAATAGATTAGCTGGTATTGATTTTATCCTCACATAATTCTGAAATATTAGAAAATCGATTACAACATTGCATTTTTACAAAACGAGAATTTTAAACTTACCTAAAATGGAAAAAAATATCGATAATAGTTGAGGTGTTGCAATTCTCCGATTAATTATTATAATTAGTCTGCAGTAACATGTATTTCTAAGGCTAAATGCCAGGGGCCGGTTTCACAAAGCATAATTAACTTCAATTATAATTAGGACCTAAATCATGATTAAATTTCCTTAATCATGATTAGTTAATAACGATTAAAATTCGGTTTCACGAAAGGGTTTAATTACAAAATTAACTAATTACACAATTAGGCAACTTAATTACAATTTAACTGTATCAAAATGGCGGAACTTTAGACAGCCATTTGCTCTCCAAGCATCAACAACCTTCCTTGTTTAGAGGAAAAGAGAAATTCACTCCTTTGGGAGTTAAAGATTGCTCTGAAAGGTCTCAGGAACCAGTGGAAAAACTTAGCAAGATGTCTCAAAAGTTTTTAAATAGAAACTCACCTCCAGTCAGCAAAATAAAATCCTCGTACGTAAATGGGGTTTTTATTTCCGAGCAGTGATTAGCACTTTTTAACACTAACTCCATAGATATGTACTCTACTGACAGAAATCTATCATATGTATGGAAAAAATCAATTAATTCAATACTTCTAAGTATGTGGTGGTCGTGCTGACAAAAAGACATAGGACGTTTGAAAACAATCAATAGAATTTAGAGTATTGACATGCCTTTTTTACAAAAGGCAAAAAATCCTAATTATTTGAGCCAAACAATCTGAAAAACTGAATAAGTGTAGGGATTGCCGTCGTCAATTAATAAACACCAAATTCCATGAATAATATCTGCAGCTTTTTGTTTTTGATAATAAACTAATGATGATTAAATTTTGTAGTTAACTTAATTATAATTAAAGTTAATTACGTTTTGTGAAACACCTAACTTGATTAAATCATGATAATTTAATCATGATTAGTAATTCAATCATAATTAAGGGTTTATTACGCTTTGTGAAACCGGCCCCTGAAAGTGGATAGTTGACAGAGTGACAATTAAGAGTTAATTGTTACTATGGTATTCATCTGCCGGTTATCTCATGGATTATGTGAAAAAGTTGGAGCACATAACGTAGTTATCTCAGATTTCACTGGTCAAATTCAACATTATGATATTCAAAATCATAGAATTATATCATACAAAGCATTAGTACAACTGGTTGTAATGAACGTACCCATATCCTTGGCTTGTTGACGATAATATCTGATATTGTCAAAGATTTCTCTTCAAATTCTATTTTCAAGTTCGATCTTAAAAAATCCGATGTCATTAAAACGCACAGAATCGCGAGAAATCCGTCTGATTTTACACTCAGAGTTTTAAGATGGTTCAAACTGAGTAAAATATCAGTTCTCACAATACGTAACCCTTCCTGTTTATATACACCAACGACACCTGGTGACGAGACGAGATCACGTGTCCAGTTGAAGACGACGTACTGCAGAACATCAACTGTGATAGACCAGCAGTATAAGTGTTTAGACTGAGTTACTATATGTGGTATTCCATCAATTGTAGTGAGCAGTGCTGATTTATCATAGACTTGAATTAACGGGTTAGAGATGTTCCAATCTGATACTTTGTAAACTTGCACGAGTAACTGCGAATTAAACCGAGATCTACTTGAAATGATCTCAATACGTGCTTTATTAGTTTTAGTATAAAACGATGAAGGTGGATGTCCGGTTTGTTCTCGTATAAGAGCTATAGGATCACTGGTGCTGTTCCATCTGTCGTAAATTTGAGGACGAGTTTTCATTGGATCCTCACCTGGTCTTAATTTGAAATCAATATGTATAAACGTTAAATTCATTGCAAACCCGTCTGGCATCCCGATCCATTCTAACAACAATTTACATCGACGGATAGAAATCATGAATTCATACCCTGTTTGAGTTGGTAATTCTTTTACTGCATGTTTGTAGCATGTGTGTACAATTTTCAAGCGACTCTGTTCTTCAAAACGATATATGATATAAACCCGACTACCTCGCGCTCCATCGACGTTACTCCTAAACAACAACGAAATCAACCCGTTACTGCGGATATCTAGTTGTTTTCTTCCGGTAGCGCAGAGTTTGTTGTCGGACTCACCGACGAGAAGATAGTTTTCGTTACAGAATATCGACGGCTCGATGTCGTAGTAAACTTGAACGAGAAAACTTCCCGGTAAAGAGCTGTTGACGAACCAACGACATTCAACACCGCGCACTAACGACGGATAGTTCGGTGAAATGATGTAACCAGACGTAGAATCGACGGAGTATTGAGTGTTGTTACAAGATGAACTGACTGTAACAGACGCGGCTTCCTCGACAGAGTTTGTGCGATCAGCCCGCGTAAATATACAGTCTCCGCAAGCGATCAGTAAAACTACGAACAACGCTTTCATTCGCTGCATATTGAACACAATTCACGCTTCAAAACAAACACATTTCTAACTATTTCCAAAGTTTTCACGACATTTCTTTAAAGAGTAGCTGCAATGTAATGACGAATTTGCTAATATGAAATGTTGACGAATGGATCAGAGTCTAATTATTTTTTTTTTAAGATCTCCCATCAAACTGGCGCCAGTCTCGTATTTGTGAAACTTTCTCATGTTCTCGGTTTCGCTGTAATTACCGCAGTTTCTAAATTTAGACGTGTTTCAATATATCTTGTTTATAATCATGTGCAATTATTTTGCTAAAAATATATTTACTGTCGCTCCCGAACAGCGTTCAGGTTTTAATAATATCCAGTAATATTTTCTGCTGTTACTGCAAAATATTCTGCGTCTCTGTAAAACACTTCGTCAATATCTGTTTCGACAATTCACTCTTCAGTCAATATAATAACTGAGTTGAAGCTAAGTGAAGCGCATGGATATCTGATTGTGCGGTGGGATCTTTTTGAATAAACACGAAAATCAAGATAACGCTTTTATCAAAACAGAATCAAAGTGGATCATCGAAAAAAAATGTTCTAACGGACTGTCACAGATGCCGATAACTTTAAACCACATATTCAAATCTTGTTGTTTCTCTATCTATGGTTTTAAGCTCGTACAAGATCGAGATTTGAAAATTGCGCCGTATCATTTTCCGAAAACAGTCCAAAATTTGAAAATGCATATTTTCATATTTATCGTCAATAATGTAGTTGCGGTCAGTGAACAGGTGTTATCTGTTAGATCACGTGATGTTTGACAGTAATTACCCGCACGTGCGTGGAATGATACATGTAACTAGTGGAGACTGGGGGTAGAGTTGAAAATTAAAAAAAAAAAATCAGGTCTACAATAAATAAACCAGTTCCTTTTATATTCTATCGGTTTTAAAGATTTCTATAACAAGTGACGTCATCAAATATTTTACATTTCTCGTGTTATAAAATGTTGAGCGCGTAACGATTCCTTGTCACCAGCAATCCCGCTAGGGGGCGTTCCCGACGTATAACTCAACCATTTATTTCATTGCAAAAGGGACTTTTTACTTGTATTTATTCCAATGAAAAGCAATCGTTTTATTTATGAAACTGTTTGTTTAGAGTCTAACAACCGGCGGAAACTTTTTTCTTCGTGTCTTATAGAAATATCTTACTCATATATCGTATGATTCTTCAATGATTTTGAGACTCGGATTTCGAAAATTATTTTCAAGTATATTTGTCTAGACACGTGTGAACCCGGAAGTCTCCGATGGAAGTCTCCGTCGCGAGGGGAATATCAGGAGTGGCGGATGATTGCAGATTTCTGCTAAGCATGACCCGGTCGGCTGCCTAATTACCCGGTAGGCCTACATTACCTTTTGAATAATTTTTCAGCTAAAAAATAACGGACCCGACAGTTAGAAATGATGACAAATTTGGTTGCAGTTTACAAAATGACCCGGCCGATTAGGAGAAACGATGTATTAATCCTTTCGCCACATTCGTCGATCGTCTCTAGTCGTAACAGAAAAAGGGTCGCTGACAATTTAGTTGGACCAGTCCTTTTGGACATTGGAAGTACATATCTACGGTAACATCTGACCTTGCCCTAATTTAATGTATTTTTTGCTTCAGAAATCATTTTGTTCTTATTTGAAAAACATACGTAGCAAAAACTTGGAGATTATTTGTTATATAAAGAACATCATTGTTCATTACAATTCGCAGTTCGTATTATTCTATTTCAGCCGCATATTTAGTAAGAAACAGAATGAAATTTTATAGTTTTAGAAATTAGCCTGCTTGAAGTTTTGAAAGTGAGTCGAGGTATTTAGCACCGAAAGGAAATGCGTGAATGTCGTGAGATTGTTTCCTGAACAAGATCGACCCGGCGCTACAGTTGTGTGCCCAGTTCCACAATTGTGAGAACAAATTCGTGAGTTAAATCCTGGGCCCCAGTTTCCCACTTTTTTCGATTTGACAATTCGATTCCTGGGGTCTGTTGCACAGTTCTGACTTAGATTTAAAAATGCTTTATGACGATCTCACTTCAATAGCCAATCTAACAACTGCCTTTAACTATAATTGAAATTCTATAGGTAAATCATATGTCCAGTCTTAATATTCAAAACTACTTTTGGACTTTTCAAGACTGCGCAACTAGGTCCTGAGTGAAAATAGAAGAATGCTAAGCCGGGACCCAAAACTACATAACCGAGTGTAGTCCCTACCTACGTTTAAGGCACTGGTGTTCTGACTTAGAGAGTAAACAGACCGGGTCCTCATTCAGGCTCCACTAATTCTTCGACGTCCGAATCATTGTTGCCGTCCTCCGCGAATTTGAGAAATACGGCCAAACAAGCCGACAGCAGTGACATACCGGCGAACATCCTCAGACACCAAGTCGTAGTTACCACCTGTAAAAGGCCTATATTAATCAGTGGCCCTACGACGAAACCTAGATTCGTAAAAGCGTTATAAATACCGAACGCCGAGCCTTGTTGGCTTGGGAAATTACGTTCGCAAACCAGAGCCAGTAGTGACGTCAGCGAACACGCATTGGCCGCGTAGCCGATCCGTATCGCGAGATCAGGACCCAGCAGGGCCCATATATATGGCGGGAGCGTATAGGTTGATAGACCTACGACGAGTATGAGGTACCCCGCGACGGCGCACACCCAACGGCCGACCCGAATTCCGTACCAACCGACGAAATATTTCATGGCCGTTTGAAAAACTGCGCCGATCAATAGTATTACGCCAACCTGCCACATGGTTGCGCACAAATCATGCAGCATCCAATCGGGCGCAAGGGTCAAATACGCGCCACATATCGTGTACATCGCGAAGCATAGAATCACTATCAGAATCACGTGCGAATTTCGTATTAATTCCGTCAGATTCTGTTTCGATTCCATCGCAGATTTGGTCGAGGCTGCCACCGGTTTCTTGACAGGCGGGCGAACGACCAATCGTAAAATACCGTCTATAATCGACAGCGCCCCTAGCATCAAAAACGGCACGTCGCGCCCGAAGAAATAGTACGTCACTGCACCGAACGGGTAACCTAGAGCGACACCTGCTGACCAACCCATGTAACCGATACTGATCGCTTTCGTTCGTTCGTCGTCCATTTTAAAAACGCTCGTGACCAAAGCCAGCGACGATACGACGCTCAAACTGGTGCCGACGCCCTCTATTATCCGCATCAAGGTCATCAGCAAGATCGTGTCGACATACGTGAACCCGATTACGGACGCGATGCTCAACGCCGAACCGAGTAATAATGGGATTCGAAACCCGAACGAATCGACGACTCTTCCGGTGATTAGATTAGTCAGCATTTCGCTGAAAGGTTTCGCTAGAAATATAAAGCTTATTTTTTCGACGGTTTTTCCGTTTCGATGCGCGCACGGATGGTATTGGCCGTTGTATTCAAATTCGGCCACTCTTCCGGTCGTCGAGTTGACACCGCTTGCCAGAGCCGCTTGTTTTTCGAAGTCGACGAGTAGCGCCGGTAGAATCGGGATGACTACCGAAGTCACTAACGCGCCTAGAAATACGGAGTTGAAAGCGATGACTTTGACTAGAGCCGTCGAAGATAGGAAACGCGTTACGCGGCTTCCGTTCGCGGTTTCATCACCAGATGGCGTCACAAGCGGCAGTTTTAGGTCCTCAGCCGAATTACGTCCATTTTGCATCATCTGAAATAGAAAAGCATATACGTTTTAAACGTTTACTATGTGGCTGATTCGGGCCAAAACGTAACATTCCTGGTTACAAACGAGGGCGCCTGTACCCCAAAACGAAAAAAACGTCAATTTTTCTATGAAAGTCCGTTTTGGCGAGCCCGCCATAACAATGAAAAACGTCGAATTTTCTTTTATGAAAAAAACGGACATTTTTCGTTTTTGCATTCTGGCGTTCTGGTGCCCTAATTTGCATACCAGGAATTTTATGTTATGGTCCACAGTCAAAGTAAACACACTCAACCGTGCAACTGGGTTCCGAGTCAACACAGCCACACAATTGGGGAACTGAGTTTAGAGTCATATAAGACCAATCCGCAAATGTCGATTTAGATCGAGAGTCAAATTCCACCCACAGCACTGGGTTCAGAATCAATGTAAAGCCGCACAACTATGGATCCAGAGTCACATCAAACCCACACATTGTACTTGTAGAACCGGATTGAGAGTCAAATCAATCCCACAAAACTGTGGATGGATCGTTCGGACTGCTGCTGGATGTTGGACGATAAGAGACGCTAAATTATATACGCCAAATTGTGCTCTAAATTAATTTAACATACCTAGATCCCCTGATCTGCGCAGCTAACACAAACAGTTATACAATGATTGTCCATATACAAACGCAGTGTATCGGCTTCATAAACCAACTCATAAAATTCACGATTGATTGTGGTAATCTATTACACCCGGCTTGATTCATAGGCGATTTGAATTCAATTATAATAAACCCCATCGTCTGTTCAGAGCAACCCGTTCCATCATCACACGTTATCACAATTTATCGGCAAACGTTCAAAAAGTACTCACCCACACTCCAGCAAATTTGTTTAGAACTTCAGTCATGATCGCGAACGATTCACAGTCGGCGTGGATGAGAAGGGGTGTGTTCGATGCTACACGTGTCTCTGATAGCTTAATCTTCGCGTAAATTAGTCGTATGTAATATAAATGAGCAAACACATATGAAACGTGATCCCTGTGAAATATATGACTTAATTCCACAGTCAGTGCTAATCTCGAATCATGTTACATTTGTAACCTATTTAAATGTATTATGATAATGTCAAATGATGCATATAATATATAATGCAACATAACATGCGTGGATGCTATATTCCTATGTATTACGGGGTGAATCCATGTATTATACTATAAAACTGGATGCCGAAGTTGATTGCGAATGTGATTGCGGATGGGGTGCCACCACCAATTGTTTGTTGAGGGGCAAAGTATTTTGAGAACGTGATATAAATTACTTAAAGGGAGTGGTAGATATGTATGGCGGCTGATTCGGGCCATGTAAACATTTTTTTCCGTCCTCCACGAAAACGCGCAAATATCAAATATGACCGCACAAAAACAAATATTACCGCGCAAAAACAAACTTTTAACGCGCAAAAACGAAATAATCGGTTTTTGCGCGCTAAAAGTTTGTTTTTGCGCGGGCGCAAAAACGAAAGTTTGTTTTTTGCGGTCGTGAAATTAAAAAATATTACGCTTGCTGCTATGATATTACGCCTGCTGCTATTAGATGAAACAGTAAGTATGTGATAACTTGATAGATCTGCCTAGTCCCACCCCTCATTAACATAAGATTTGAATATAAAATGGAACTGGTAGAACATGCTGAAAATAGCTTGTTCAATCTAACCCGACTATTATACCCATCTGCTGAAACATTACAAAATATTCAATACGGTTAGTCATGGGACAAATAGAGACCTAAATGACGTAAAGCAAACAAACAAACAACATCAATAGCATTTATTTTTAATAAATCTGTATCTACAAATCTGGATGCATGGTCTAATATAGTAATTGTTTTTTCTATGTGAAAGTATAACGTGTACGGTATTTCTATCTAACACGTTCGTACCAAGTGCTCCAGATTCAAATGCAATTTTCTGCTAGATGTCTCTCAGAAAATGAATCTCTCAGAAATGAAGATAAATCTATATATGTACGGTAAAAAACCAGCAGAAAATTACGCCGATATTTTTCTTCATATTTTAAAAGGTTTTGTGACACCGTAAAAACCGTTATGATATGTTACTATACATTAATAACAACCACGCGTTATTAATATGGTTTTGTGTGGGCTGATGTGCATACGTTATCAATATATAAGTGGTAGACTGGTTGCCGGTCAATCAAATTCAACTATCGGTATTTTCAAGCTCAATATAACTTCATTGTATTGTGATCAATCGAAGACCATAACAAGCGATATATGTATATTTGTATTCATCAAGGGGTCGTTAATTTAAGTAAAGTTAGTTTTCCTTTTTCCTTTTAAATCAATCAATACAACTGCATAGATTAATTATTTCTTTAGTTACTGCTTAATCTAATAGATGGCGACAGCGTGACACCACGTAGCGCGCGTAAATTATTTGAATATATGTTTTTTTGCGCTACTTGACGTCCGCGCAAAAACGGATTATTTTGTTTTTGCGCGTTAAAAGTTTGTTTTTGCGCGGTAATATTTGTTTTCGTGGAGGACGGAAAGAATGTTTACATGGCCCGAATCAGCCGCCATAGATATGTCTTACTTTTTAAAAGAAACTCCTTCGAGCTAAAACCAGTTCGGTAGGATCGGCTCTACCCGAGCCCGACATACTCCCAGATACGAGTCTATACATCTGAATCTGAGCGCATCTATACATCTTATGTGGCCGCATTAAAAGACAATTGAAAATAGTGTATGAATAGTGCCAACCAGATGTCGTTTTTACGCATTTCAACACCAAAGAATCAGTCCATGATATAGATTTGATTTCTTGATCCCGGTAAGCGCAACAAACACCTTAACGGCGTAAAGCCATTATTTGTATATAGAAGAGAATTAAGCGCATGTCAATGTTTGTTTCGAAGCCTCGTCATTAAAATCTCACGCGTCCATTAACTATCATCCGTAATTAATTCGTGCAATCAGCTTCTTGTTTCATCTGAACACGATACATCTAACTTTTATAAGATAAGAATCGATCTAACTCGATCTCATTTACGAGTCGCAGTCGTGTGGTTTCTATACCGGTTTGAGATGTATCATCGATCCGTCCTGAATCGATTTCTTCTTCTGCTGGTCGTCTGCACCGGTAAGTCGAAATTAACTATTCTTTAGTTCGATTTATATTCATTTTATAAGAAAGCATGCCATGAAAATATTCACAAACAGAACAAAAATTCAATTGAGAAGGCTTTCTCGTGAGGGCCAGGCAAAGGCCAAAAGGACGCAACAGCAAGCACTATATATGTATATTCAAAGAAAAAAAGATGGAGAGAGAGGGAAAAACAAAAGAAGAAATACAAACGTCAATCTCTTGCTCTCTCTTAGTCTCTTGCTATTGTACATTTTATAGGAGCCTAGATATTAGCTGCATTTCACACTATATTATTCAGATCCAGTTCCACTGTTGTCAGTCAGAATTACGTAAGTCAGAGTTAAAATCACTTCATTTTCAATGTTTTAACTCTAGAGTAAAATTCATCTTAGAACGATGGAACTGGATCCAGAACGTTTGGAGATGTTTATTCCGTTCTAAATTATTCAGTTGGCCATTTGTCATTGTGTAAATAGAAATTATTTAAGGGTTGAGTAATCCATTTGTATCTCAAGGGGAAATTTTAATCATTTATAATGCATGTTTATATTGTATTTTTCGCATGTTAATACAAATACAGACACTTTTAAACCGTCGTGAAAGAAAAAAAAACGTACGGTACAGATTAAAATTAACGGGTCGCGTTGTCGTTTATCGTTCCAATTGAAACGCGTTGTACAGTACGCGATTTGAACGCGTTTGAAACCGATACAACGATGTACGGTACGCGTTTAAACTCTTTCCAAAACGCCGATCGATTTCCGTTCTAAATGTACGTAAACGAAACGTAAAAAAAACGTAAACGATGTTAATCGAATTCTAAGCTATACCGTACGGTTATACGTACGTTAAGGCCTTTTTGATTACTGGGGTTAAGATTTTCTAATGCAAAATGGAAGTTCTAAAAATGGAAGAAGGGTTTATCGAAAAAAAAACTAATTGCTGTAATAATTTCAGATTATTTCATCGCGACCCAACGATTCCCCGAATCTGGAATGCCGAGTAGACAGATTCCCGGAACTGGGATAACGGGTAACGCAGGTAGGATTCCTGGTCGAAAAATTCCCGGAAGAGGCGACATAAAAAACCAATTGATCGGAGATTACAAGGTGGCATCGGAGCAAATAGATGAAGATGGAGATTTAGTTCGAGTTTGTCCAGTCACGGGTTGTTTGGCGAATTTATGTACTTGCGGACTGTTTAACAACTGTTGTGACCTGGTTGGAAAGTGCGTCATGAGAAGCGACGTGGACGAATTGAGGCGAAACAAAACGATACAACAAATTCAATGGACCGACTGTATATACGGAATCGGAATCGAGACGTATCAGTCAAAAGGTTTTATAGCGATCAGTCGGTGCCCGAGTGATTTCGACTTGAATTCAGACATGCGTCGCTATTGCGAATCGCCGTCCAGTAATCTAGCTACGACGATTCCCGTCTACATCGACGACTGGCTTCCCTTTAAGAATATGTATTGCGCGATGTGTCACGGGTTCAACGACACTCAATACGAACCGGCTAGTCTCGTCCTGCAGTGCACTAAAACCACACGAATCGATGACGTCATCACGAGCGTGCAAAACGCGTCTTTAAGCGACGATACCGCGAAGGTTCGGCTGCCCGAAGATTGTCGTTTATCTTACGCGCATCACAGGAAAGTTCGCATGGTTTTACAGCCGTGCATGCGCAGTAACCTACCCGTGACGTCACACTGCAACGAGTCAGCAGATCAAGACTTAAGGTCTAAATGCAGACGGGTTTTTAACCCGATATCAGCTGTAGTCGGTGGACGGGTGAAAACATACCGTAATTATTACTGTATGAAATGTGAACTGAGTGACAGCGTTTTAAACGAATCGACCTTAGTTTGTAACTATGATCTAACCGGCCAAAAAACATTCGGTTTGAACATCTTACTCGATTTCAGTGTCGCGAACGGCGTAGAATTTCGAACTGCGGGAATGCCCGTCATCTCGTGGGCGCCGAAAGACTTTCTTTGCTCGGAAACAAACGAAATATTTGACCAGGAGACGCGTAGATGTCGCGGATACGGCTGTTTACGGGGATACCGACTCCTGGGTACCGACGAAGACAACGCTGTCTGTCGGCTTGTTGAGAACGAATGGCCTATAATATCCGTACGCGTGTATTTATCTTTCTTTATTACTTTTAACGAAACTCAGCGATTTGTTATGAAAAACTTCGGGTTTGAATTGATGTATTTCAAAGTGAAAGTCTGCGGCGATGTCCATAAATCAAAGATTTCAGAAATAGGAAGTTTATCATCTTTAAGCAATGAATCGTCATTGTACAGACGCGACTTCACGCTTACCAATCACGAAGAGTTTCTCGGTGACGTCACTATGGAATCAATCTTGAGCGAATATGAGGCGATGATCACGTGTCAATTCGGCAATGATGGCAGTCTGGTGACCATTTCCGGTTACGAGTTGTCGGCTACGAGTTTGACTAAGAATACTCGCTGTGACGTCATCGATACAGAGGCAGACGTAGAAAACAATATGACCCAAACCGGAAGTAACTCATTTCTAGCCCAATCCAACCCGTCTTTTAAATATTACAGAATTTTTCAAATTACCAGAGACGACGGAAAAATGCAGATATTAAAATCGAGTAAATGTTCCACTAAAATCAATGACTGCGTGCGAGTGTATTCTAGTACAGGAGCCATGGTTTGCAGACGACGAAACAATTCAAAATTTAAAATAACGGTCAGTTCGTTATTTTCCGATCACGATTTCCTGATTACCTTCACCTGTAGCTGTCTGTCCGTCGTCAGTCTCGTGATAACGGTCGTAATCTATTTGAATATTCCCGATCTGCGAACTCTACCCGGTAAACTCATCGTCAATCTCTGTATAACTCTCGCCGTGGCTCAAACTCTTCATATTTCCAGCCTGATCGGCGTTGATAATCGATTACTATGCGTGTCGATGGCCGCTGTTAAACACTATATTTGGATGGTTGTTTTCGCGTCTATGGCCGCTGTTTCTGTTCACATGTTCATTACATTTTCCACTATTCGTAAACTGATCGATTCTCCTAAGACGTTACTGTACTATCTACTATCAGTTTGGTTTTCTCCATTCCTCATTGTCGGACCCTGTATCGTCCTACACAACACCGATACCACTCAGTACTCCGGTGCGGTTTACGGAAGCCCCGTTACTTGTTGGTTTAGTTCCAGTTTCTCCCTATTGATGGCGTTCGTTCTACCGATCGGTATTATCGATCTGGTCAGTATGATTCTATTCGTAGCTACAGTTTACCGCATTCACCGGTCATTTTCCGCGATGTCCACTTCTTCATCTAACGCCAAACAGATGAGAACGACCACATTCATTTTCTACCGAATGGCTGTAGTGACTGGGGTCACGTGGGTGGTCGGGTTCGTAGCGTCGTTCGTAAATAACGATTATCTCTGGTATTTCTTCAATTTGTTGAACTCGTCTCAAGGTTGTCTGGTTTTCTTGGCTTTTATCGTCAACAAACGAGTGTTCGATATGTGTCGAGCGGAATTCAAACTGGGTCAAACCTCTAAAGCCTCCAAAACAGCGAGCGAATAAGCGAAAATAATCGAGAATCAGATACAGTAGGTGGGTTCAGGTCGACTGCGACGTGACGTCAGTAATGTCGTTCCGATACAGAGCTTCGAAACAAATTGATACAGTGTAGTCGTTTAGACGTTGTTGTTAAATATAGATATATCATAATAGACGTAGTCTTTCCCGGTTTGTAGTGTTATAATCAAGTATATATTCCTATTGATATATAGAATATATTCAAATAGATATAGATATCTAATAGTTAATCCCGATATACCGCCCACATCGGTGCAGAGCGATTTTGGAGGTATATCAGGGGCCGGTTGCACAGTCATGGCATATACTTAAGACCAGTCTAAGACCAACTTAGTTCTACAGCCAATCTTACAACTTAAGCTCGCACGCCGCCCGTATCCGCCTTACCTATTACTCCTCAAGCCGCCCGAATGCGCCATGACGCTTTTTTTGCAAACAGAAAAGCGGTTATTGTGGGATTGATAAACTAGATACGAATGGCTTGACTATTTACTTCAAAATAACACGAAGTTGTAATGCATGATAATAAACAGCAAATGAGCTATAATTCTGTATCGTGATGAAAGGATATTTTCTCCTCCTCCTATGTCAATCTTGATCGTGAATCACTGTTTGATAAATGTGGGTTCCCTTTCTTCAACTATAGTTATTACTAGTTGCTAGTTGCCAGTCACATTTTCGATAGTTCCGGCGTTTCATATAAATTTACTGCATGTAAACTGTTAATCCGTGCTTATTCTACAAGTCTTCTTGCTGATATGCCTGGGACAGGTTTTTTCCCTCCGGACCTCAACCCCTACGTGCCACACAACGACCATGAAGGGGGACAGAATGGCAGAAGCGCAAGAAATGAACAGGGTATCGATCAGTGTTAACATTAAGATTCCATTTTCGAATAATGTGTTTATACCGGAACCCCATTTTGTCGATGTCTTAAATTGAAATGAAATGAATTGAATGAAATAGATATTTTCAATATGCTAAAAAATCCCCTTGTGCTATGTCTTGCGGTACAACGATAACGATCGAGCATAAATCTATGAATCATAAATAGAAATTACAGAAGTCGGAAAGGTAGTAGGGTTAAGACATACGCCATACGCCATATTAGATAATTTGCATAAACTAAAGCAGGATAGTAAAATTACAATTTAATATGTCTATGAGAAACAACACCATTTACCTTTAAATACCGTCCAGAAGCAGTATGGTGAAATTTGTAGAATTGTGGCAAAGTAACCGGGGTAACTTGAGACAACCCAACGAGGGAAAATGATGCATGGCCAAAATATCACAGAAATCATCAGATTTTAATAACCATTTATTGAAACGGTTTTTTAAATCAGTACATTTGAAACTTAATGCGAGAATTGAGAATGAATACAATCGCTGCGTAAACAAACTAAATAATATTAGTTATAAGTTATATTATAATAATATGACTTTTTTCACGAGTCCACCATCTGCTTTACAACGATCAGACTCCAATTACGCACTGTAGCCTGGAGAAAGAATTTTGTGACTTTTTATATAATACACGTGCGACGCATGTTGAGACATAGGTAAGTTCAATGTACCACGGAAGCTGTATATCATACTGCCCCGCAAGATTTATTTCATGAACCCATATCTCGGAAAATGGTAAATAACATTGTCAAATGGTTCTCTATGTGTATAGTGAACTACTCTCTCCTTTAATTTGAATATAGCAAGACAATATCTTTCAATTATATAGAAGTATAATTTACTCTTTTTGAATATTTAAGTACAAAATCAGTAATTTGTTTTTTTGTTTGGTCCTGTTCATTTACTTCTGCAGAAAATCATAAAACGTAGGCAATTAATCTACGATCATCATTGTCTGATGAACCCTCCGCAGTGACTTGTATATCGGGCCTGTACTCATGCCAGTGCCGCGTCAGGTGAGACCGCATCTACGTGTTCTCTGTATGTTACATCTGATAAGCCTTTAATTAATCTAAACAATGCTGTATTGTAGAATGGATATAAAAAACCATGGTTTATTTACCCTGCACTGTTTCACTGGTCGTATTAAAGACCGAACTGAGGTATGTGTTCGAACGATATCCAAAAACGATCCCAGACGTAGATTAATAGACATTACGCATTCTGGCTTTGGATTTTTCACGAATTCACAGGCGTATATATCCGATATAGCTTCGTCCCACGCGACAGACTCGATTCAAACATGTTATGGAGTTTATTGAAGAATTAAAGTATCGTTTTAAAGAGTAAAGATTAAAAGCCACTAGATTAAAAAGATTGACAACAAAATGAATCCTTCATTAAGAATCGAATAAGAATATCAAAATACATTGCGTTACGTATTTCTCTCTCGAGTTGGTCGCAACCTGGCTTTGTCTATTTGAATAAATGTTACGTTTGATAACGCTATAATTTCCATTATATTATTGACATATATTGAATTATCGTGATTTGCTAACATCGAAGCTTTCACGGTTAATCAATCAGCAAAATGCGTTATTAGACTTATGTGATGTGTCTGAATCTAGACTCATCTTTATAGATAACTTCATCAGTGGCTTGTTGCCATTGACCAACGGCAATCAGATCTGTATTATATAAACGACATTTGACGATGTTATTTTGTCGTTTGATGACGAACAAATCACATTCACGATTCAAAACACATTTCAAACCGCAGTGAGTTTCAGACGCTGTGGTTGTAACTGGTTCGAGTGGGTTGATATCGGACGAAGGCAGATTCTTTGACACGGTATCAATTACAAAATCTACAAAGAATTCGCCAACAAAGTTGCAACATTGAATCCATAAACTTTGCAAGAAAATTCGAATTATCTTATCATAGAGAAGGGATAACCCTATGGTGTATAAATCAGTGATAGATTTTGCTAGTACACCACACTGCGGTGTATTGATATAATTAATAATTATCTATCTTGAAAAATGACAACACCTGTCAAACATAGTAAAATACTAGTAACTAACGATACACCGCACCGCGGTGTAGACGCACAATAGTGGTATTCCCGTTATTCTACAGAATAGGGTGGAATTTCTAAAAAATTTCAAATTATCTCCAGCACTATAGGGTATTAATTAGTCAGAACTGAAAGGGTTAAAAGGGAGTTAAAAATAAAATCCTTCGACCGTCGTCATCTTTTTGCGCGGCCTTATTATTTCTTCTACGAATCTTATAATGTTTTATGTTGTACTTATGAACATACTATACTAAAACTTACGTCTTTAAACACATATTTCAGGTCACTCTAAAACTCAGCTTTCTGATCAGGTCACCTGCAGCACCTATATCCACGAGTTCAAGGTCAGTCACAAGTTAGTCAGGCAGGAGACTGCGACAGAAAATTAGTGACACAAATTAGTCGAGAAACTGGACAAACGGTTCTATCTTCGCCTTGGCTAACAACAGTTGTTGGAACGGGTCAGTTCAAGAGAGCGACGACGAGACAGTTTGATAAGTTTTGATTTACATGAATTGCTTCAGACAAGTAACGGAGTATCGGGCATCAACTGAATTTACTCATTTACTAAAACTTTTCTTTCGTTGTTTTTTTTTCGTTTATATAATATGCGCACGCTTACAAACTTAATTGATCGGTGGCAAAATTGTTGGTTAAAGAAGAAAAACTTCAGCCCAAATATTCTAGAAGTTGTGAAACTACCTATCAATTTGCTTCTATCAATTTGGAAAAGAAAATTGTTTACGTAAGTTCTCACAGGACCCGGAATTTACGTGGGAATTAACCTTACAAATGGTTCAACTTTCATAGAAATAAAAGGTCGATCAATTCAGTGACAATCCACCCTCCGAAGACATGGCTGACTACAGGCCCGGAAATCTAGCGGCAATATCGTTCTTGACTCCTTGAAAGGAATTGTCGCCCATAGGGCTGATAAGGTCAGGTCAGGAAGGTCCGATGATATTTTTGATCTAACCATTTTCACCTTTCTCTTCATCCGTTTGCTTATCTATTGCACGCGGATTTCCCATTGATAACATATGTTGCAGATATTTTCCTTTTTAGTCTCGGGATGTCTGTTGCAATCAGATAGCCTGTTACAGGTCAACATTGACATTGTTTTGGAAAATGTTGACTTAACAGGTTATTTGAGACAAACATTCCGAGATATCCAATGGTTTTTATCGGAATTTCCCTGCGATAATCGGAAAACGCCTACGCCATGGAATGGCAAAATTCGGATTGGAATAATCCCGATCGTTACTGGTCGGACACAACCGCTCATATTCGATTATATCCGATGTAAATCGCTTTACAACAGCAATCGAGCGCAGGAAATATCCTACTTGTGTCGGGATCTGCCGATCCCATTAACCTGTGTCACTTTCGTTGAAGACCGAATTATCTCGGAAAAATATACGTCGGAAGATATGTCGGAAATATCCGCGTTCAACTCTTGCACATATTTTGACCGAAGTATATTGTTCACAGTGTGCCAAATGACGCCGGACGTCGGGTCACCACATGCCTTCTCGATTTGAAAAATGAAATAAAAACAGAATATATTGTCCCCTTTTTCTAAATGCATGTCCCGTCTTCATTAGACACCTAGTTATGACCTAGTTACGCCTTCTTTTCCAAACTCTAGTAATATTACTGTCCTATCAAACAGTCGAGGAAAGCCACGACTTGTTCTGGTAGTTTAATAGAGTTCCGCTATTTTCGCAAAAAACATATTCCATCGGAGATATCGAATAAAACGTATTTCAGCAAGTAATTTTTGGCACTGCATGATGGAGATGAGCGATACGATACAGTCGTGCAGATGATTGCAGGTTATGTATGACACGAGTATAGATAACGGGAGGCTACGTGTCTCTCGCTATTAAACTGCCAGCTGATTACTGCTATTGAAATATGAATTTTACATCACAATTCACATCGACGATGGCTGAGTCTCCTCACTGTGTACATCCACCTACACGATGGAACCATGTGTTCAGTGTCAATCTGTACCGTTTCGGATATTCGTTGGTTTCAGTTCTGGGAGTGATACTGAACTCTGTTTCTATTGTAGTATTCAGAAAGATCGGTCGTACCACTTATCAAACTATTATAATTCTTGCCTGGTTTGAAATACTATTTCTGTTGTCAGTATTCGTACTTTACCCATTTCGTCTTATTATCATCGATTTCAGCAAAACCACTAAAACTAAACTGCTTATGCACTATGATGATTGGTATTTTGGACACGAAATCATTACATGGGCGATGCCGCTGTTCTTTACATTTCAAACTGCTAGAAACTGGGCGGTTGTGATAGTAAGTTTTGAGAGACTTTTGGTCGTCGCGAGTCCGCTGTATTTTAGAAGATTCTGGAACAAAAAACAAATAATATTCTTATCATTGTTCAACGCGTTTTTCTCAGCAGTTTGTCATTGGCCGCATTATTTTCCACTTCGTTTACCCGGAAGGACGACCGATCCTTGTGTTCCAGGTGTATTTACATTGGGAGCCTTTGGTGGCCAAACAACTCGAACACCTTTTCATTATCGGTATGATTATGGGTATTACTTCACATTCATTACCTACATCTTCATGACGGTTCTCTTACCTTTCATTATTCTAATAATGTTAAATCTAACTTTGTTCGGAGTCATGATATTTAGAAAAATAGATGGGAAGAAACAATTTAACTCAGCGGCGATCAGTGAGAAAAGTAAAAACACATCCGCTGAATTGAAAATATTAAAAATGGTTCTCTTGATTGTGTTATTGTACTTTGTGTTCGAAATTCCGGCATCTGTACAGCGATTGTTACATTTCTTCAGAATCAAGTTAGGAATACGCCACAGTTTATCCGGAGATGAACTAATGGTCCTGAGGAAAGTTGGAATTCTGCTCAGTGCTTTTGATTCATCAGTAAATTTCTTCGTTTATTGCGCAACGAACGACAGCTTCAGGAAAAAAGCAAAACAAGTATTACTCATCAGTTATCTGTGTTATTCAAAATAATTGATTGAGATATTGTTTATTCTTTACGGATTAATCCAGGGACAGATTGTGACTGGATTTACTTGCAAGATGACGACACTTGAAAATAATACGATCCATACCCATGTTCCCCGGGTTCTATATTTCCCACGGGTTCTATGTTCCCCCAGGGGAAACCTAGATAAAGGGGTTCTATTTATTCCCCGAGTCCGATATTCCTGGATTCTATATTATTCCCCTGGGTATATATTATCCCATAGATTATGGTGGTTACGAACTTTTAAAGTCGTGAATAAATCTAGTTATACTAAGTCCACGAACCGCGTTATTTTCACATATTAAAGTTTTGTGTTGGGTCCTTATAAATTTGAACAGTTTTCCATTTTGAAAGAGGTATTACTTTATCAGCTGTGTATCAAAATGATCGGATCATTCGCATCCACGTTGTTTGTTTCACATGAAACTGATCCAATAGATTTGACGATAAATCTGAAATATTGAAATATATTATGTTGTATCGGGTTTTTCAAATTCGTAGAAAAAAGATTTAGATGTACTTCCTGCCGAACCCGGGTAGTTCGGTGACTGCACGAGTCCACATTTATCTTTAGTAGCAACTGGGAGACGGGAACCGGCAAATCCAAAACTTATGCGCTTTTTTCACTCCCCGACATTGACAACGTAGTTTAACTATCAGTGGTTCCTGCCAGAATACAAACTAATTAACCGGTTCCTGAACTTCGCTGAAAAAGCTGAATCACTGAAACGCTGAAACGCAGAAATAAAAACGCTGAAATTTCAGGGAATTTCCGAAAAACGCCGAAATTTCAGGGAATTCCCGAAAAACGCTGAAATCGTGCTAGGTACCAACAATACACGTTTTGAAATATTTTCCGGGCCGGTGTCCGCTGCCGAGTCCTGAACCGTGTTTTAGTCTCTACCTTCGGTTACAGAGACACGCATGGACAGTATGTGTGGAGTATACTTCTAGAGGGCCACTTGTTGGACAAATTAATTCGCTTGAAATCCGGATTTTTAATGCATACAGGCAGCATAATGAGGAAAACCCATTCACAAACCGTGCAAGCCAACTAAAACACTAAGCTCAATATTCCCTGCAAGACGCAAAATATCTTATTTGAACGTTCATGTATAAAACATGGAGCAACTTTTCTTTTGTCAACACGTTGATGGGCGACGGACTATGTCACTATGGTATTCTCTGAAGGAGGTAAATTAAATTTGACAGCTAGTTATATAAATGATGCAGCTTTTGGACAAAAGGGATCTAACTAAATTTCTTTTTAATTCACTGTGGAATGGAATGGAATGGATTGACGCCAATGGCATGCAGTAGGCCCCTACGTATGGGTCATACTGATTAGCGTCAACCAATTAATCTAAATCGGGCTAACCATTCAACAACTGTGAATAATTTATTTGCTGTGGCGTGATAATAATTAGTTTTTTTGAAGAAATGACATACCGACTGTTAGAAAAATGTACCGATTCTTATTTTTAGACTACTACTGAATCTATAAAAGGAGGAGTCATAGACAAAGTTGATATGCTTAGCTGGTGACACTTCTTGTCAAGTACATCATCTCAAGTATTGGGTGTTTTGTAAGTTTAATTTCAGTATTTATTTACTAAGTGCTGTTCTGTCAGACCTCAGTGCTTTCAAACTAGGCCCACCCCATAGGCTATATAGTCCAGGGTGTATTAGCCACTATTCTTTTATATCCGACTAAAATGCACCTTTTTCTATTTTTAGATTCAGGCTTAGAATGTGCAAATTTTTTGAGATACTGAGAAATCAGATGGCACCAGTAAACTTCAACTGCGAAATTTGCAGCAGGATAGCTGAACGACACAATTTTTAAAAATAAAATGGCTATTCGAATGCTATTTCAATAATAACTTGATTCAACCAGAGAGAAATAAGTCAATTGCGGATGTACAGTACACCCACTTTTCTCTCCTGTTTCCTGGTACCAAATTTTTAGTCTTAAGCTAAGAAGCGATATTCTAAGGTATACTAGTGGATTTCATTAGAATATGAAGCAATGGAACCAGAATTCTAGCCAGAGTTAAGCGAACTATTGATTCTGATATAATGTAAGAACTGATTTCCTTTGTATACTCTTGCAGAATGTGTTATTTCAAGCTGTTAAATAATATAGTTAGACAAATGTCCAATTATTGGATCTTTCTTGTTGACTCGTTTAATTTTGTGAGTTAAGAGTTCCAGTCAATCCACAATGTGCAGTGCCTAGCCTTCATCTACACTAAAGCCATGCCTGTGTATGGGAAAAAAATATCGTTCGACTCCTATAGGCCAGACACATCAAAGCATGCAATACATTGCAGATAGTAGTCTCCGGCAAGTCGAAAGAGAAAGTAAACCAGGTTTTACCCCGTACCCTACCCGGGAACAAAGACACTTAAAGATTCCTTCCTCCTTGTAGAAATTGTAGAAATATGGCACCCAATTGTAGCAATGCCAAGTACAGTATACTATGACGGTTAAAACCTTTATTAACGAATTTCAATGACACCGAAAATAGAATCAAAATAATCATTAGTTCTATGCTAGCACTTAATTTGGGTTATCAGGTTCAGCCTAACTGTACTTTCATTCAGCTACTACTTGTATGAGACTTGGCAATGATACGTTGCAAGAAATCACCAAACATAAGAAAAAATATTGTGAATTAATATTACTGTGATTAAGAATTTATTCAAATGAAGTGATAACTTCATTGTTAGATCGTACCGGTATATGCACATAAAACTATGGCAAAAAACACATCTAACAATCCACGCAATCCGCAATCGATCAAGTCGGTCATGACGACGACCATAAGGCATGTCTCTGTAACCGAAGGTAGAGCATAAAACACGGTTCAGGACTCGTCAGCGGACACCGGCCCGGAAAACATTTCAAAACGTGTATTGTCGGTACCTAGCACGATTTCAGCGTTTTTCGGGAATTCCCTGAAATTTCGGCGTTTTTCGGAAATTCCCTGAAATTTCAGCGTTTTTATTTCAGCGTTTCAGCTTTTCAGTGTTTCAGCTTTTCAGCGAAGTTCAGGAACCGCTCATTAACTGTGAAGTTTAATACAAGACTGTTATTAAGAAACTGATTACTCAAACTCAGAAACTGATCACATAATAATGTCATCTTGAGAAAACATCGGTCAATTTGATATTCGTGTTCTGATAATATGTGAATATTTTTCAAGCGATGGCGTCGATTTTCAGGTGTAATCACGAGACAGTGTGACGTCATATTGATCTGACGTTCTTCTTCTTGTAGAACATAACCATCACAATCAGTAGGAGCAAATTCAAGAGATGACCTGCTAGGACAACCAACAGTTAACCGATTGTTATAGTAATAAGCGTATGCTACTACAGTAACCGGTCCACCTGATGTAATCAGGCTGACGACAGATCGACCGTAGTATGAACCAGGACAATACGGACCATAGCGTCTAGCTGTGAAATTATACCATCAAAATTATAAAAACCAGCTCGATCACAGTTTTCTGATAGCGCTGTTAGTTTCAACTGTTCTTCATAGATGTTCACTTTCCAGTTTAGTTGTAATGTAGTTACACGATAAAATGTAGTCTTTGATCTTGGGAACAATCGATTAGCTGATATTGAGTTCTTATATTTCAGCATTCAATCACAAACTTTGTGATTGAATGCTGAAATATAAGAGAATTGATTACAGTATTGAATGTTTACAATACGACAATTTCAAACCACTAACAAACAGCAAAATATCGATAATAGTTCTAGTTGTAATCCAAAATAATTTAAATTCTTCCACTAATCATCATAATTACTCCGCGTAAACAACATGTGCTTTGGGTCACACATAACGTTGTCATTCCAAGTTTCTCGGCAAAGTTTCACTCGTCAAAATCGCCATCAAAATCATAGATTATTACAATGATTCTATTACACGAACCTAATTTACAAATCATTGTTTTTAATTTACCGATATCCTTGGCTTGTTGACGTGGTCGTCTGATATTTTCATTGATTTCACTTCGAATTCTATTTTCAAATTTGATTTAAAAAAATGCGATGTCGTTAAAACGCACAGAATCACGAGAAATCCGTCTGATTTTACACTCAGAGATATAAGATGGTTAAAACTGAGTAAAATATCAGTTCTCACAATACGTAACCCTTCCTGTTTATATACACCAACGACACCTGGTGACGAGACGAGATCACGTGTCCAGTTGAAGATGACGTACTGCAGAACATCGACTGTGATAGACCAGCAGTATAAGTGTTTAGACTTAGTTACTATATGTGGTATTCCATCAATTGTAGTGAGCAGTCCTGATTTATTATAGATTTGAATTAACGGGTTAGAGATGTTCCAAAATTATATTTTGTAAACTCGCATGAGTAACTGCGACTGAAACCAAGATCTAGTTGAAATGAATTCAATACGTGCTTTATAAGTTTTAGTATAACACGACGAAGGTGGATGTCCGGTTTGTTCTAGTATAAGAGCTATAGGTTCACTGGTGCTGTTCCATCCGTCGTAAATTTGAGGACGAGTTTTCATTGGATACTCTCCTGGTTTTAATCTGAAATCTAACTGTATAAACGTTAAATTCATTGCAAACCCGTCTGGCTTCCCGATCCATTCTAACAACAATATACACCGAGAGGTAGAAATCGTGAATTTATAACCTGTTTGAGTTGGTAATTCTTTTACTCCACCGTTAATAAATAATGCATTTATATTCGATTTTCAAGCGACTCTGTTCTAGAAAACGATATATGATATGAACCCGACTACCTCGCGCTCCATCGACGTTACTCCTAAACAACAACGAAATCAAATCATTACTGCCGATTTCAAGTGGTTTTCTACTGGTAGCGCAGAGTTTGTTGTCGGATTTACCGATGAGAGGGCAGTTCTCGTTACAGAATATCGACGGCTCGATGTCGTAGTAAACTTGAACGAGAAAACTTCCCGGTAAAGAGCTGTCGACGAACCAACGACATTCAACACCGTGCACTAACGAGGGATAGTTCGGTGAAACGATGTAACCGGACGTAGAATCGACGGAGTATTGAGTCTTCTTACAAGATGAACTGACTGTAACAGACGCGGCTTCCTCGACAGAGTTTGCGCGATCAGCCCGCGTAAATATACAGTCTCCGCGAGCGATCAGTAAAACTACGAACAACGCTTTCATTCGCTGCATATTGAGCAGAATTCACGCTTCGAAACAAACACATTTCTAACTATTTCCAAGTTCGCACGACATTTCTCAAAAGAATAGCTGCAGTTATAACGAAGTTACAACGAATTTGCCAATGGCAGATGTTGACGAATTGATCCAGTGTCCAATTATTTTGTAAAGACCAAATCAAACTGGCACCAGTATCGTATTTTGTGAAACTTCCATCTGTTTTCGGTTTCGCTGTAATTACCGCGGTTTCTAAATTTAGACGTGTTTCAATATATCGTGTTTATAATCATGCGCAATTATTTCGCTAAAAATATTTACTGTCGCTTCCGAACTGCGTTTTGATATCCGAACCAGATTTGACAATATTCGATAATATTTTCTTTATTAACTTATATATTCTGCGTCTCTATAACACTTCGTCAACATCTGTTTTGACAATTCACACTCTACAGTCAATATGATAACTGAGTTGAAGCAAAGCGAAGCGCATGGATATCTGATTGTGGCGGGTAAGGACTTTTTCTCTGCAGACTTTCTGAGGAAACAACTCAATCCAAGTAAGACGACGATGACAGCGGTAGAATAGAAACTGTGCTTATAACGAGCCAACAAATGCAGCAAATACCGATAACGCATTTTGGAGTTATAATTGGACTTCTAGAAAACGGGTTGACGATATTTGAATATCTCTGACGAGTTAGAATCATGAGAAAAGTTAAAGTAGCCTCTATTTATCATCTTGATGACTTGAATTCATAAATACAAATAACAGTATTTCCTGCTCGGCTACTATTACTACTACTGCTGTTGCTGGTGCTAAGACAGTTCTAACAAGTTACAGACAATGGACATTTGATTTGTTGAATGTATTGCATATTTCCTATGATGATATCATCTTAATTCATTTTATTTGATCAATTCCAAATAGTTCTATGATGTGTGTTTGATTTCAGTGACAATTCGAGTTATAGACAATGGAAATGTAAATAACAGATTGTATTGCAAAGTGATTTTTCTGTTAATTCAATTTTGAAAGGATTTAATTTACTGTATAGAAATATCATTTTAACGAGGACGTGTAGAATATCTGATATTATATCTACTTCATATATTAGTTAGGTTTCTGAAGTTAAAATATTAACAGGGTCTGTATGGTATTACCTAGCCAGTGGTTCTCGCGTCCCTTGCACCGCATCATGACAAACTCAGTTCATATTGTGTCTGGTTATTGTCCTCGATCTCTGAATTCAATGAATACCTTTCGATTTGAAATTTAACCGGCATAGGATTAATTCTTAACACGCGTTGAATTCAATATAGACGCGCATATATGTACAGTGCTTGCGTGAGATTAGGTAAGTAAAAAGGGAGATCTATAAGTTTTTTTCCACTAATTTAAACACTAATTTGGGAAGTTGCCGAGGGATGCTTTCGACGGTTCACGTCATCTCGTTTATAAATTAATCTAATTGACTCCCTGTCTCTGGGTTCTCACTCGGGCATCCAACCTAAACTTAAACATTGATTCTTCCAGTCAGTACTGAAATATGAAATTGTCGGTTTTTCAGATCAGCCATTCCTCACTCAGGACCTTATTAATGCCAATACTCCGAAGCTGAGTAAACCGACGCTGTGAACTCCAGACATTTTTGAGATAATCCATGATGCTTCACACAGAAATTGGTGGTGAGTGGATTTGTGGGTTTTTTAATACTGGCTATAACAGATTACAATGTGCATGTTTCGAGGCAAATTAAGAATTATCATTGAGATCAATACTGTTTTTTTCAGATAAGCTCTACTTCTCTCAGGATCTGAATGCTGTCAATGTTTGCTGACTAAACCAACAAGGCCGGACAGATATTAGTGCTGTAGCTCGGGTGTCACATTTCCCAAGGAAACGATAACTGATCGAAATAATCCATGCAGATCCACACATGAGTTGGTGAGCGGACAATTTAACTTCAATTCTAAATGTCAAACTTAGGTGAGGTCGTATTCAAGCTGATTCAAGTCTAATTAAACTTTGGTTGCATTTTCAGAGACGACCTTTCTGTGCAGGATCTGATTGCTGCCAATGCGCGTTGACTAAACCGACAAATACAGTTTCCAGATTCCAGACCTTCCTCACTTCATCAGGACCTGATTGCATCAAGTGTGTGCTGACTAAAACAACCTGGTCTGATAGAGGACTCATGTGTGAGCTGAAATCTCTTCAAGGAAAAGATAAAACTGCTCACATAATCCGGTAGAGTAGAGATTTTAAACAGTTTCTCATTAGGACTCTGCCGTTAGGATAGGTTTAATCTTAGTTTTGAACATATGGACCATCGTTATAGCAAAGTAGACAGTAGACTCAATCTGAACTCGAATCAAATGTGGCCAGTGTTTGAATTCCAATTAAACCATAGATATTTGACTGGCATCATTGGATGTAATGATTCGAATTATTGTGTTCGAAGTGTTTATTTCCAAGAGTTACGGAGAGTCTTACGTTTTATCGGTATATAAACAACACATAGCCCGACTGTATGATTTGGAACAGGAAAATACGGGTCATACGGATGTCGGTTGGTGGTTTTTTGGCCAATAATTTTGTTTACAATCGTATAAAGGAGAAAAATAAAGACTTTTTAACATAACACGGTTATTTACAAGATTATACAAATGAACGATTTACTAAATACAACAGCACCGATCTATACAGTATATATAACCCCGTTTTTAAGTGATTTTGCCAATTGGAAATTCGGGGTTTAAATGTATCAAAATTTATAAATGTGTTTGAATTTGGAATGCCGCAAAACCGACTGTTAGTCGCGCTATCTGGTGTTTGTCACCGGTTCATGGACGAATCGTTCACATTTCGTCCGCCGCGTTGACGACAACT